>NC_140034.1:15870867-16470867 GCF_963513975.1 Fringilla coelebs | reverse complement strand
TCACTTCCAGAAAAAAGGGTTGCCATGACCAATAAATGCCAAGAATTTAAAAAGTCAGGGCTGAATCACATCTTTGCAAGATCCGCAGGTAGAATTTAAGAACAGCCACAAAGCACAAACTGGAGCTAATACCCAGTGTTTTCTCTATGACCTCAGCCAAGAGCAGATGGCAAGAAACTAGAAAGAGGACAAGCAAGAACAGTTATGTCCCAAAATAGTATCTTCACAATCCTCTTGAGGCCTGAAGGCATATATGAAAGTTGTTTATTTAGAGACACAAAGAAAGTCACATGACCAACAAGTCCTATTCAAGAGCACAGAAAGTCACTTTCCATGAGGGTACATGAGATTTTCAAGTAGTTTTGGAGAGGCATGAGCAGCCTATGTCAGAATGACTAAACAGCAGGACAACAGAGAGAGAACAGGACCAGGGAAAATGCCCACTCTTTTCAGAGCCAAGCCTACTGCTGCAGTCCAAGTCCACCTGACAGGGCAGGAAAAGTCACAGAGAGCAAAAGATGAAAACTTGCAGCACATGCACACACCAATAAACATATGTGTCCCTAAATAAAATGTGTGTTCCTAACAGTGATGGCAGTTTGGCACAAAACCAGAGTCACATTCTAACACCACTGTAACCCTTGTTTCTGGATTTACCCAGGGACAAAGAATCTCAAAGCAATATTTCAACTTCATACAAAACAAATCCTATGCACTGCTTTTAATTACAAAATAGTGATCTAAAATTTCTTACTTCAAACTTTTGAGCTGCATTAATACTTTCTATTTCTCTGAGTCTAGAATTGGACACATGGAGTTCTGTTGCTGCATCTGAAAGAAAATGAAAATTTCCATTTTAATTACAATCCTTTAAATCTGTTAAAACCAGTTATTAATACAAATCTTACTTCAGACTACTTTAATGTTCATTCCTAGATAAATATCAAAAGCTGTTTTTATCAGAACACTGTAAGAACTGTTCAGACAGTCTTTCTGCATCTAATTTAGTTCGCTCATATTTAGGCTTTAAATCAAATCAAAACCCTAACAGATTAGTATGGATTTAAGCTTTAAAATAAGGGAGATAAAAATGCTTTACTTGACTATTTTGTATCCCTGAATCTGTTTCTCATTTCAGAGTTGTTTCTGACCTAAGAGCTGTGTTTCTCTGTAATGCCACACGAAGTTTCAAAACAGATATTAAATCCATTAAATACATATAACAGTGACTGAAAAAACCCCAAACCACCCACACTCAATAAAACATCAATCCCATGAGACTCATTGTCTCTAAAAAGGTGATACATCTACCATCCCAGTTTATCCAACAGGAAAAGCATGTAATTCCAGATACATTTTTATGATCAATTGTCCTCAAATTGACTATGTTTACTTCTCCTGTGTCCCACCTTTAACGGACAGAAACACCACATTTCCTTTTAGCAATGACAAATCATCCTGAATTGACTATAAAGCAACCTTGACAATACTCCAAAATTGGAAATTAGTACAATTTCCAAGTACATACTATATTTCATAATTTGCCCCGTGCTGTTTAAAACCAAGACAGCTTAAGCACTGCAGAGGAAACAATCTACACATGAAAAACTGCAAAATGGAAGATGTGCAAGTTCATAATCCACAAACAACTGATGGGAGTCAAAACACTGAATTTCAAGGCATAATATTAAAACCTAGGAAATTTTAACCAATTAGGAAATTAAACCCAGACTGTAAGGAAGTACTTGAAAAGTATTGTTAAGGCCACATATTATTTAAAGGTTTTTACAGAAGAGTACTTGGATGGCACTAGATTTTTTACACCCTGGAGTCTAGTCACCCAAATGAATGGACTACCCTGAAATTTTTAGGAGACAGAAGTTGTTCACAGCAGTTTCCAGCAGTGAAGCACATCTGGAACTAACTACTAAACATCACTGCATCTCTCTTGCACAAACTCACGCACCAATTTGTGAGTTCACAATTTATCTTCCAAAAAAGCAAAACAAACACTCTAGATGACTGCACAGCTCAGGAAAAGAAAATAACTTTCCAAACTAAACTACTACAGATTTTGAAATTTACAACATTTCTAAGTAAGTCTCAGAAAAGTGAAAAAAAAAAATTTCACAGTTGTCAGAATTTCTCTCTTCTGAGCATTTTACCTGTTCACCAAAAAGGCCATTCATATGAGACCCATTAGATCAGCTTGCCAACAAGGTTTATACAACATATGTTTCTTTAATATTTTTTCACAAGGCTTCATAGATGAGATTGTAAAATGAAGTAGAATTGCTTAATTTCACATTTAAAATGACTGTTCAGAAGTCTCAGCTGTTCTTTGTAGTTTCTATCCTTAATACTGTTTTGAGAAAGCTAACTTTTAAAATAATTTATAGCTACAAGATGGTAATACTAGGGATATTAATCTATTGATACTTATTACCATATTATACAACTGCTTCACTAAAGTAACCAGAAGTCATTACTAAAAAGTCAAAGAAAATAGTAATTTACTATTAGCAAATTTACTGTTGGTTTATAGAATATCTTACTCTGATGTCTCTGGGTTTTTTTTGTTGTTGGGTTGTTTTTGTTTGTTTGTGTTTGCTTTTGTTCTAACTTCCTGTTTCAAAAATAAATCGTTCTAGCCTCTAATCCTTATAAAGCAAGGGCCATGTTCTACTTGGCTGTAGGGGACTTGTAGAACCCGACAGGTTTCTCTGGGCCCAAATGAAAGATAAACAAAACAATGACGAACATTGAACCTTTGCCTGTGTGACACGTCAGACTTAGATCACACCAGTGGCAAAACAACCTCTGTACGACAACTCTGCAGTTTTATGGAACCGGTGTAAAAGCAGCTAATTAACTGAGAGTTTATCTAAACTAAGCAAACAGAAAGGAAAAAGAGTGTTGTTTGAGTGCTGTCATTCCGGAGCAACATAACACTTCACGGAATTCAGAAACCTCTGAATAATAAGCCTAAAACAGGTTCACAGCTGCTATTAGAGCCTGGGACTATATGTGTGTATTCAGATCCTGGAATCACAAGAGCGGATTATAAACAAAGGCAGCAAAGCCAGCAGCATTCGCGAAAGGTACCAAGCCACGACCAGCTCCCTCCGGGCCGGTGCGGGCAGCGCAGGCCCCGCCGCGGTCGGTCGGTCTGGAGGGGACCGGCGGCCGGAGGAGGAGGAGGAGGAGGAAGAGCTCCCTCACGGAACCAGGCCCATCCCGAGACCCCTTACCGCCCACTTCCTCCGCGCCTTCCAGAAGGATGTCCTTGGTGAAGCTGGAGATCTGCCCGGTGAGCGAGGACAGGCTGTCGCCCACCTGCCCCAGGGACTGGCCCAGCCCCGAGCCCAGCCCGCCCAGCCACGACGCCATCGCGGCTCGGAGGGCTCCGGGCCTCGCTCGGCCCTGCCGGGCGGCCCCCGCAGCCGGTGCCGGCGGGCCAAGGGGCCGCCTCCGCCTCCCTCCTCCTCGCTACTGCGGGTCGCGGCTCCTGCTCCGAGCTCAGTACACCGGGCTCGGCAACTCGTCCGTCAAAGCCGCGCGCATCCTCCCGGCTCCTCCGGCTCAGCTGCTCCTCCCGGCTTGTCTTGTCCCGTCCTGGCTCAGCGACTCCTCCCGGCGGCTGCGGCCGCTGCCACCTCAACGGCCGCCATGACACCCCTCCCAAACACCACCGAGAGCGGCGGCTCGGGCTAGAGCGCCGCCTCGGAGGCGGATATGGCGTGTGGGCGGAAGCAGAGGATGCCGGAATGGCGGCGTTGAGCGCCGCGTGATTTTGGAGAACTCGTCCGTCCGGGTGGATCTGGGCCATTAGCAAAACAGTGTGCTGTGCATGAGATGAGGCACGATTTGTGTTTGAATATGTGTTCTCACAACACACACAAGACCCTGAAGCCCCGGCTGCTTTGGATGTACGTGGAGTGGAATGGGAAGGGAAGACTGAGGGGCCCTGATCGATGTCCATCAGAATCTCAGGGAGAGGTGCCAAGGGGCTGCGTCCGGGCTCTTCCCGCTGGTGCCCAGCAGCAGGACAAGGTTTCTGCATCGGGCAGAAACTGATGCACAGGAAGATCCACCTGAATATCAGGAAAAACATGTTTACTGTGCAGTGACTGCTCCCTGGAACAGATTGCCCAGAGCGGCTGTGGAGACTCCCTCACTGGAGATACTCGGGAATCATCTGAGTTCGGTGCCATGTGCTCTAGGTTGACCCTGCTTGAGCAGGGAGGTTGGACCAGATGACCCACTGTAGTTCCTTCTAACCTGACCCATTCCGTGATTCTTGCTTGTATTTACAGCCAGAACCCCAAAACTGCTGCAATTCAAATTTCTTTTTGTTTTTTGATCAAGTGAGGTATTTAAACTTGGGACTACAAGGAGTACTGCACTGTTACAGAAAAAGCAGTTTTGTATCAGTCAGAATGATAGTTATAAAAAATGCTGATATAAATACAGGGAAATGTATTTATACATTTACATATATATTTATACATATACACAATGCTGGACGTAAAATACAGGGCACTTGGTTCATTGCCCATTTCAAATTGAGAAGTACATGAAAAGATGTGTAATTAAAGCACCACATCAATGGCAAAATGAAGCTGAGAAGAGCATTTAACAGGTGAAATCATTTTTAGAAGTCTGAGAATGCAGCAGGCACAAAACACAGGCTCTAGAGTTACATGCTGGCAAACATTACCAGACAGACATGGAACAACCTGCTTGTTGCTCCCCAAACAGGATTTTGCAGAGCTTGGTGAAGGGTTCACGGCTGGCCTGCAATACTCTATCACCTTGTAGTGGCCTCTGTCACTCACAGGCAATGCTAAGGCTGGGCATGGTAAGTGCTCCAGGAGTTTAGAAGTTAAAAGTTCTCTAATAAAGATTGTTTTCCCTCTTCATGGAACAATTTTTCTATCAGGTTTATGACTGATTTCACCACTATATTAATTTAATGGCATACTTGTCACCCTTGTGATTATCCACAATAAAACCAATCATACACCAAATCCATTTCTGCCTTTAAAAATAAAAGTCATTAGTGCTGTGATATAGCATGGAATGTAGACATGTACCTTTATCAGTTTTATTCATTTGCACTTTTGGGTTTAATGGAGATGAAAAGTTTACAATACTCAAAAGACCCCTTATCATTGGTTTAACAAAACCCATATGGGTCCTCATGGCAGTAAAGATGTGTCATTTAGTGTGTGGCTAAATAGTTTTTATGGGAAATTCTCTTAGCATTTTTTCAACTAAGATCATGGATGTCCTGCAAATATTTAAAATATTTAGGAATGATAAAAATGTCTTTTGTGGTGGTAAATTTTATAATGCCAAGTAAGGCATGTAGTCAATTAAGTAGCATAGACTTTTTTTGTACTGCTCTTTTTAATTACTACTCTTGCAAAACTGGAAACTATTTAGCATTGCAACTAATTTTTTTAGCTAACTGACTTCATCCACTGTTAGTAAGGGAAATCATCCGGTATATTCTGTTTTGACTAAGCTACAAGATTGTATCACAAAAAAATGAGTATTCTGGCAGCAAAGCAGGAAACTGTAGCTTTAAAAATTAGAAAGCATACAATTTTTAAAGATGTAACGTAACTACAATTGGCACCAACTTCTTTCCTTAACAGGAGTGTCTTTACACAACTTTTGGAGTATCAACAGATGCAAAGACTCGGAGATGATGAAATGTCAGCAACAGGAAACTATCCCTCTGCTTTGTCTAAATACCTCTGGTGCAAAGCCCACTGATACCAGGGATGAGCTTTCAATGTTTGATGATTCCATGCCCGATCCACACGTAAGGGAAAGCACATATGCAAATACTTGAGAGAAACATTAGAAGCTATAACCATATTTATTTTAAAAAGTGATATCAAATACAACCATATATATTCATGCCTATTTTGAGAGCATTTTCAAAATATCGAACAGTGCTGCCATTTTCCAGTCAAAACAATGACAAAGCATTTCAGCTTTCCCTTTTTAAACCTTTTCAGTATTCTATGCTTTATATACACAAAATAGGTAAAAAATTATACAGGAATCCAGAGCCAGAGATGCGATATGAAAACAGTCCTGACAAAAAAATCGTACTGAAAATGAACTCTAAAATACACAACTATTAGGTAAGAGATGAAAAATTATTCCCTTACAAAATCCTAATGCTACAGTGATTTGTACACAGGGGGTTTCATGTAGCAAAAAGTAAAATTTTATCAAAGCTTACATGCTTTAAGATAAGATGAAGGTTTTTATCTTCTTTTTTTGTTAGTTTTGCTTTTGCACAGTGGCATTTAAGTATTACATCCCTTTTTTCCCTCCTGAATTCACACAGTGGCTGTACTGAGGATGGGGAGGGATTAAAAGAAAAGTGTAGTTATAATTATTTTTCTTAACAAAGAAAATAATATATAAGTATTTTGACTTAGTGAAAGCAGTTGAAGAGTCACATGTACTAACTGTCTGAAGAACTGTAACTGGGGAAGAAGGTGACCATGGCAGGTTAAATACTCCAGCATTCCCTCCATCTCTGAAATGCAAATAAGGCAAAATGTGTGTATGAGGATTAAAACAATTTATTGCAGAAGAGATCATGCTTTTAAGATGAAAAAGACAAGACAAAGCTACCAATTCTAAACTGAAGAAGTATTTGGA
This sequence comes from Fringilla coelebs, assembly GCF_963513975.1. NCBI lineage: Eukaryota > Metazoa > Chordata > Aves > Passeriformes > Fringillidae > Fringilla > Fringilla coelebs. The sequence goes on along the minus strand of NC_140034.1, from coordinate 16,464,177 downwards.
CCCAGCCAGTTTGAATGTATTAAGTGTTGTTCTCACTTGACCAAGTGATTGTGTATATTATTACATGTTGGACATATTTTCTTTTTTTTTTTTTTTTTGGTAATGATTTGTGACTAATTATCAGGATTTTCCAGGACTTAAGTTTGTTCTATGCAAGACAGTAATGGCTTACCAAGCAAACAACATAATTTTCTATCTAAGCCCTTAAAAAGTTTCCACATCAGTTAGTCTCTTCCTTAGATTCTTATTTCAATTCCATTACAAGTGAAATGCTGGTAACATGAATTGCAAAATAATACTTCTTTGTAAGTGTGAGTTCTGATTCTCTGATCCTATTCCCCTTTACTATATTTTTCTGTACACAGGCCACCATTTTTGTTTTCATTATTTGACCCAATAATTAATACTAGAAAATGTCACATTTTAGAACTGTAACATGTTAATTTTTAAGCCAGTTTTATAATAAGAGAAACCAGCTTGCAAATGATAATATTTGTCTACTAGACATCTGCAGAAGCCATTTTAAACCCCCCTCACCATTCTGTAAGTTTGTAATAGAAGCAATAGTCCAACATTAAAACACAGCATAGATTTAAATTTGTATTGGTTATTTTCAAGTAGTCTGCAAAGTAATAAAGTAAGACAAGTCAGAAGAGTACCTTAGTTGAAAATTACACTTAAATTTGCTTCAGTTCTTTGAAGGGCACTGGAAGCCCAAATCTTAAAGTAAGCCAGTATCATATCATATATTAGTTTCAGGTCTAGAAAAATGTAAGCACTTAAACAGCTCATATTTGTACTTGCTGTGCCTAACAAGAATTGCATGCAAGCCTGACTTCATTACAACTCTTGTTCCTCCTGCCTTCACTGTAAGACCACAAAAGCAGTTTGCAGAATTATACTCAGAGAAGTAATTATGGAAGATATTTATTGTATTACCCCTGCCCCTTTTATTTTTACTGGCACAAACCCATAATTTATGTCACATGGACCATTCACTGGAAAACAGTAAAATCTGTTGAATGAATGAATGAAGCCTGAAATTCCATCAAATATAATTCTATAGTTAAAAAAAAACAACAAACACCAACAAAAACCAATGTCTGCTCCCTTACAATGGACTTTGGCCTAAAGCTATAACATGGGAAAAAACCCAACCGTTCAGCTTGACAGGGTAGATAACACCAGATGTACACTCTAAATTAGTAAATCAGAAGCATAGTTAAGTCACACTGATAACTGTTTATCATTGAAAGAATGAGCACCAAAAAAATGACAGCAGTGTTTTATTGACAGCTTCTTGGCAGGTCCAGACATTATGAACTTGGGTTATAAAATATGTACTGTCAGCAATTAATATGAGTTTTTTCCTTGGGTACAGTTCAAGCAGAGGCCCTGTCACTCCCTACAAGTCCTGAAAGGAGGTTGTAGCATGGTGGGGGTCAGCCTTATCTCCCAGCTAATAAGTGACAAGATGAGAAGAAATGGCCTCCATTTGTACCAGGGGAGGTTTAGTTTGGGTATCAGGAAGTATCTCTTCCCTGAAAAGGTTGTCCACCATTGAAACAGGCTGCCCAGGCAAGTGGTTGAGTCCCCTCCCTGAAGCTATTTAAAAGAGGTGCAGCTGTGGTGCTTAGGAACATTACAATTAGTGGTGGACTGGTTGGTTTAGGTCTTTTTCAGTGACAGAATTATGTGAATTAACAGATGTAGCTTAAACTGCCCTCTTGTAACTGCTTGTCTAGACAGATATGCCTACATCATTCAACTTGACATTTCTATAAAAATCAAACTGGTATTTGCTGAGTGACAGCGTTTCTCCATAGAAAGGAAAATAGTTGTCCCTATGATCACTGACTCAGCTGTGCCTTTCAAGCACTGACATTTTATATTTCTTCCATATTAAAATACTGGGGTGATTAGGTGACTTATGATATGACATGAAAGTTCAAAGGCAAACCTCCATGTTTTAGTGATTATAAAATCATGTAGTTGGCCTGGGTTATAGTCAGTGAGATTTAAGGGGCTGAGTTTTTTGGTTTTTTTAATATAGGGCTGCTAGAGCTAGAAATAGTATTTTTATTATGTTCTTATAAAAGAGGATAAAAGGTCTGAGTTCCAAGTACTGGCATCAGCTTGCCAGTCTACACCTATTTCTAAAAATGAGTCTTATTTCAGCATTAGTTTATGGCACAACCAAGAAACGAAAATTAAGTCGTGGTTAATTGACAGATGAAGAAAAAAAAAATCGGTGCTTTAGACACCTTTCTTGCTTTCAGTTTCATAGAAATTTCAAACTGAAAGCAGAAAATCACACCCTGAAAAATACAGCATTTCAAAATGGCATATGCATACATGGACTTTCAAAGTAATTGTTTAGCTATATTAATTTGAGACATTACAAATAATTATGATGTGGATGACAGGACTATTTTAAAAATACAAAAATCAGTTTTTAAAAAGTAGTGTTGTCTCATGTCAAAATCCAAATTGTGTAACACATACCAGTGGTTCTGGTGACATTGGTGAAAATCTAGCACATAGATAAGAAAAACAGAATTTAGCCCAATTATGTATCCTATAATAATATCCCAAGCTATCAGGAAACCATTGCTGTGAACAAATCTTTACTGAGAGGTAAGAGCCCTTTCATGTACAGTACTACTTGATGCTGAATGTGTATATCCATCTAGCTACCATTAATTTCCTACTAACTTTAATTAAATATTACTATTGTGCAAAGATGTAACTTTAAAATATTTTGATAGAGAAATTTGGGGTTATCTTTGAAAGATTCTTACAATGCCTGTGCTAACTGTTAATGCTTTAACTGGACTACAGCTTATATACTCTACAACATATTTCCATATAATTTATATGTAAACAGAATTTGTATTTCAAGCACCATTTAGGAAAATGAAACATCTTTCTTTTGTTGCACTGAAGTTCAAGGTCAGGTTTGGTCACCCGGTTACACATTCATCCTGGATATCAAAGCAATGTCTTACAACCAATAGCATAAGCCATCTCACATACTTTGCTTCCCAATTTTTCTCAGGATCAGAAACAACGTAATAAAAAATTGTAAGGTGCGTGAATAAAGGCCATTCCTGAAAAAACTGCAACATTCTGACAGACACTCATAGAAAGCATTTCAGAAAGAACATCCACACAGGCATAAATATTCATTCTTAAAAGAGCTACTTGAACAGGGGTCATTTCAGATTGCAGGAGTGCATCTTATGTGTGTGGCACTGACTTTATGGCACCTAAATCCCCTCCTACTTTCTCCTAGACTCAGTTACAACTCCTTCACACTGAAAGGCCAGAATAAAGGGTTGAGCTTGAAGAGGAAAATTCTCTGAAAGAGGTAGAAAAGAAAACCTGCTAAACCCATTGAGTATATGCTGCTTTTGAAGTAAAAAGAAAGTGGCTTTAACAAGAAAGAACATAAGAAAACAATAATTAAAAACAAACAAGAACAACAAAACCCCAAGCCAAATAAGGCAAGTTATCTGCTAAAAGACAGTATGTTAAACACAGATCTAAAATTTTACAATTGGAATTGAAGTTAAAACCAGAAATTGTTACAAAGTCAGAAATCACTGAAAGACTCAGGAGTAACATTATAGTCAACAATACAATTTTGTCTTGAATTGAAAAGTATGAAATGTATGGGTTCTTGTTTCTCCTGCAGAATGGATCATTTCAAAAGTGGACAGCAGGATCAAAAAATTGAGTCGTTCATAATAAACAATCACAAAATAAATTATTTAAGATAATTGGAATTTAATTACTCTCTCCATTTTAGAGTGATCTATTAAAAATAATTTATGAGCATAACTTACTACTTGTATCTGTTTTTTCATTAGTACTGAAGGAAAATAATTTGATGCTGTTTTCAGCACCATTTGTATCTTCTATAGAATTCTTCAAAACAATTTAAACTTGCTTTGTTAATGCAAGCTTTAAAAGCTTTACTTTTTTAAATCACAGCTGCTAACTTTGTCTAACTTTGCGTGAATGGTTCCAGTAATTTTAACACCACTACTCTTGCGAGCAGATGATTTGTAGGAGTGCTACAGTTCTCTAAATTAGTGCAATCTTGTTTGTATTTGCAGATCCTCTCTAAACTGACCTCCAGCAGCCCCCCTTTCCTTCCTGCTTCCAGAACTCTGAAATGAACCCTGCTTGTGCAACATCCACACAGTAGAATTTTAATGGAGACTTAGCGTTTTGACAATAAGAGGGGAAAAAATGATGTTATTTCTCCTCTTCTAAATTCAGGTGGTTTCTGACAGACTCCAGAGACATATTCATGGCTGCTTGAAGCATGTCTTCTTCACTCATATCACCTCCTAAAGACAATACATGCATACAAGCTGTAATAAATTCACAGTTCTTAATTATAGTTAAATGCTTTTATTGTTCCTTTCGTCCACACCCACCTTCTCCTACCCCACTGACAAAACTGGTTTTGTTTTCAAAGTCACTGAACATTTTGCAAACAGTTTTTCACCAAGAACAGTCAGTTTGTAACAATGCACACCAGTTTTGGATCACCAATACCTGACACTGGTAAGGTCTACACATGGTCTTCTGAAAACTGGTTCCAGTAATTTTGTCAGATACTATTCCAAGTTGTCATACAACTTTAAAAGTAATTTAGAAAACCAACAGCTGGGGTAATAGCAATGCTCTTCACTTTGAAATAGGATATTGGCATTCAAAGGGAAACAGGCTTTTCAGGAAAGTGCTCCTTTCCTTCACTGCCAATACAGTAATGGCTGTGATACACAACCGGAATGGCTGCTGAAGTGCAAAGTAGGCAGAGAAGGAAAATTAATAAACAACACAAAGATGAAAAAGACACATTGCAGTGTTGAATGTAAGGTTAAAAAACAATACCTGAACCAGGTTCTGGAGTGCTTGAACTAAGAGTTGCTTTGTCCAGTAGGTTTGGAGTCTGATCTTGTTGCTGTAGCTGTTGTTGCTGTCTAAAAGTGTCATAAATTTGTAAGAGAAAAAGATTAACATGAGTATGAGACGTAAGTCAAGTTCATTTCATTGTAAGGAAGGCCAGGAGTCAGAGGTAGAAGCTGTTTGGTACATTAACACCCCTGTGCCCAAAATCTCTTTCATCATTTCACCCTGCTAACCTTCAGATACCTATCTTCCCAGTATTATATACCAAGCCACTAGACTATTTTTCCCAGGATCTGGAAGCTCTGCATTCTTATCCTACTACGTGAAGTCTAACTCCTCCCATCCACAGCATTTCTCCCTACAATAGCTCAACTATCTATTAAGAAGGTACACCAGAACAGGAACATAAAATATGTACAATGCTTTTATGTGATGCACATGAGAAGCATCATTACCCAAAGCAAAGTCTTAGAGAAATAATTTTTATTGGGAAGGTAGTTGCAGAAATGTACATGATTTAATTTCAAATATTTCTATAATGTATGTTTTCTTTCTTCACTAGACTTGCAGTAGTAGCAAGACCACTGCATTATTAACAATCAGCTTCTTACTAGAGGTTTCTCTGTAGGAGCCACCAGAGAATAGTAAAATTCAGGTACTGTTAGGAAATCATATTAAGACAGAAAAGTTGAGCTGGACCTCAGTAAGAAACCCATCCACATCCCAAAAGCATTGAAAAATACAGGTACTTCCACATACAGTTTTCTATTAGCTACTTTACTTTTCAAAATATGCTTGTCTTCTCCTTCGCAGTTCTTCTGAGGAAAGGGACTCTGTCTGACTGCTGTGAGATGACGGAGGCACACTCTGTGGTAATGAGCCTGAGAGCTCACTTTGACGGCTACCTAAAAGCAGAACATGCCATATCCTACTAATTATAGTAAAATGAAGTTAGTAAATAAAATATAACTTTAAAAATGTCCTCAAACTTGAGAAGAGGAAAGACTTTTTGGAGAACTGAGCACCTAGAAGAACTTCGCTTGATAATTTCTCTTCTCCTCACCTTAGGACTGCTTCCCTTTCCTCCTGCTACCCCTTGCCAATCTGTTCTTCCTTCCTAATAATCAATGACAACATGGAAGTTACAGCTTTTCAAAAAGCAGGAGGGTGATAGTTATGTGCAATCCTGGATTGTCCTTCCATGCCTCAAACCAGTCTTTCCAGAGATGTTGATACATGCTGGAAAAATTGCCTGACAAACTGAATCCAGAAGCTGCCTAAAGCACTGTAAGAAATTTAGATGAGCACTGCACCTTGCATGCTGAGCTGAATGGCTCTGCGAAGATCAGCTTCTTCATCCTCCATATCAATTTCCTGCCTACTTAGAGCCAGGGCTCTCTGAAAATTCTCTTCATCTTCGTCTAACATGCCTGTTCCATCAAAAGGATGGTTAACTTCTATTGCTTGGTCCACATCACTTCTGGGTAGCCTGTGAAATTCATACATTCATAGCAAAATATAGACAGAAATTATGTTAGATTTTATCATGAGGTTTAAATTAGTATGTTCTACCAATTTAACTCTAGGTTTAACTTTGGGAAAAACATTTTTCTTGTGGAAGTCTCTCACATAAACAATTATTTTCCTGAAAAATGAAAAAGCACAAAAGGGCTGCAAGCAACTGCAGAGCAACCGTAACATATATTTGCCACACACTGCCCTCTACAGCAATGCACATGTTGACAAGAAGCTGTTAGATAGTAAATTTAAAAAGCCCACAAAAAGCCGTGATACATGTTATTCCAACCTACTGCTATTTAAACAGTTACACCAGCAGAAAAGAGTGCATACAGTCTCCTTCTCCGGAGGCCTTGAAGGCCACACTAAAGCAACAGAACCCATGTAAACTGTACACACTTTCCATGTTACTGCTAATTATTCCATCAATTTACAATGGCAGTTTAACTTTACAAAGGGGGAAAAAGTAATGAATTCCCCTGAGAAGCCTAAAGCCTTTTTATCACTATGCAATTTGTTCACTATGAAAATTCAGTGAAATCATTGCAGAAGTGCATAAAGTACTAACTTTATGTGCTTTCAAGGATGTCTTATATTAGCAGAATGCATCAAAAATGAGCAGCATCACAACGTTACAGCGAAATTATTCCAAATGAGAATGCTGTATAATTTATATGATGTGGAATTCAAAGATCAGTTTCTCGTTCTTTTCTACTTATGACAGAATGCACAAATCAGTCTTAATTAAAAAGAATTACTATTAACCATAGTTTATAAGATTGGCTAAACAGTTTTCCTCCCTAAGTCAAAAATCTGCACTATAATATGCTTATGCACATGGAAAGACTGAATCCTTATCAAGCCAGCTTTTGCCCACTTAAAAATACACCATTTTTAAGTTATTAATTTTAATACACCATCAGCTTGCTTTTCCTGTGTGCAGCAGCAGTAGACATTGAACTAAAGGTACTTCTTATTACTTCCAAATTACAAACCAATCATACTGAACATTATTAAAATAAAATCTTTATTTACCTTACCTCTGATCTCTTGACTGTGCTGCCTCTTCTCCAATCAGTTTTGGTCTCTGCATCTGCTGTACCCGAATCATCTGCAGCAGCTGATCAGCCTCACAGTCTGGCAGGTCACCTTTTACTACAAATATGGAATAACCTGAGAAAAAGAAATTGTAAGTCTACAGCATTAAAGTGCAGATACAAGCACTCTAAAATGCACACTATATGGAATACAATCATGTACAATTTAAGATGTAAGACTCTACCTTTTATTATAAGGACTTGGGGTATTTCACTATTTCAATCATAAAACTAAGGGTAGTTAACTGAATATGTAAGTTCTAAAAAATAATTATTACCTACTTTTAATTAATGGGATTTAACATCTGCAAGTTACTATTACCTTCCTGTTGTAATTGAGCCAAGAAAAGTGCAAGATATGTATCTGATATTAGTTCTGGACCCATCAAGAGAGAGTTCAAGTTAAACCACTGTAAGAAAAGAAAAAAAGGAACATATTAGCATAAAGTTTACTTGGTAATCCATTCCTGTACAGTATGGTATTTTTTTTTATTATGGAATAGCCAAATAAATCTAGTAAAATAAATTATCAAATTAAAGTGGTTTAAAGCATAATACCTACAGTGCTAAACGTTATCCTTCAAATACTCTAACAAGACATCTAAAGTGTGGAAATTACTGCATGCTGTCTCCCATTATTGAATACTGGTACCAGCAAAACACATTAAACCAGATAATCTTTAACCATTATATTTTGATTTATTTCAGACATCATTCTAAAATTCTGCTTAATCCTAGTTTTCAACTTAAGACTAATGCAATAGAAACCCTTCATCAGTTAATGCTATATGTTAAGAAATTAATAGATCCAGGAAACAGACATTCAATTATTTCCATTATTACTTTCAAGGAACATTCCACCTTTAATAGCTGGTGATGCTGAAAACTAGTGTTTACCCTTCTCTCAGATTATTTTTATTGAATTAAAAAATTTTACTTGAATTAAAAAAAAAATTACTCAAATTTAGTATGCTGAGAGTACAGCACTATATTACAACAGGGGACACTTCACAGAAACATACACAACTCATTTCTTGTCCATAACTAGTAATTTATAATACTTCTAAACAGAAACAGTATTATACTTACATAAAACTTCTAGAGAGAAAATATATTCCGTGTGAAACAAAATATTCTACCTTTGAACCCCCATATATAATTCCAATGTAGCTAAAGAAATATTTTAGACCTACTCATTCAATATTACACAGTTTTAACCAGAAAGCACCATTTGACTTAGTGGAAGGAGAGTTTTATCTCCATTCTCACAGAAATGCACTGATCTACCCAAACTTCCATATATGCATCCACAGACTTGCAGCCAGGCTCATACAATAATATAAGTGACTATCTACCACCCTGTCATGCAATCATTTGCCAAAAACACTCCTTGCCACTAGGAAAGGGTAAGAAGACCAACAGTGCAGAAGAGCAGGGGAAAAAAAAGTTCTGTAAAAAATTTGATGGACAGACTATAGCAACTTTTAAAAGACATTATGGAAAATTTTATTAAACTAATTTTGTTTTAACTGTAACAGAGGAGAAGCAACCTACTTTGTCAAATCTTCTCATTACCCTCTAGATAACAGACATCTAGTACTGTCTTCATGTGGTTACAAGCCACAGGTAAAAGAGGAAAAAAGCATCCCCTCTCTAGCTTAGGATGTCTTGGGTTAGAATGCCCTCTCATAAAATTCCACCCAACATGGTTGCATTGTATAATAAGCATAATTTTAAGACAACATCCAGGCTTTTTGATATCAAATAAATAAAAAAATGCCTGTAAACATTAGACATACTTTTAAACTAAAGCCAAACAGCAGAGTTTAGTTTTCTTGCTCACAAGTGATTTTTCTTTATTTTTGAAATCTGGATGACAACATAAGTAGCCAGAACTTGCAAAAAAGGAACCAAATGGGCAAACAGACTCCTGTCCCACTGTTACAGACTCTAAAAGCTGCTTTCCATGAATGTTTTCTATGAAAAAAAGCCCTGAAAAAACCAAACACCAAATCAGCTCATGTTGTATAAATGCTTATAAACTTTTATACAATATGAGCTGTAAGTATGCAAGTATGATCCAGAAAAATGATTGGCTGCTGAAATAAAATAAAACACCAAATTGGTGTCATAAGGGACATGGATATGAACTGAGTTGGTACATGTGTACCATATACTAATGTGACCATCCCTTACCTCTAATAACTATTTCCTGCTTAAAATACAATTGTTTTAAAGTTTTCTATAATAGTATAAAGTTGAGATTCTCCTTCCCTGAACCTCATTCTAATTGATACTCTTTTGACTATCCATTATTATCCATCATAAACTTGAACTTTTCCTTATATCTACTGCCCATTTAAATAAACAAAATTATTTTACAATCCCAACATCTTACTGTATTAAAATAAGCTTGAATTCTGTTGGGATCCTAATCTTTGTTCAGGATTCCCTACTCCCCCTGACTCCCCAGTACAACTTTTCTTCAGTATTTCATGCAAACAAAGGAAAAAAAGAAAATATCTTAAGAAGTCACATAACACCCTACCAGAGCTGTTACTCCCTAGAGGACATTCACTAGGGAATTGATCCTACAGTCTTTTCCCAGGCTAACATTTACAATGATCTGCCTGGCGTTTTTGTGATAAAACATTTACCTTTTTTTTTAATATGGGATACTATTAAACCAAACTGCAGCAAAAGCTTGCAAAAGGGAAGCACAATCTACTTGCAACCACTTTTCCACACCCATTTCTGAAGTTAATTTTAAAATAAAAAAGACAGTGTCACCTGTTTTCCTAACTTTCGAACTGTAAACCAGTGTTCCTTATAATTACAAATAAATGATTTTTCATTTCTGTAAAAAGAAAAACAAAAGATATAAATAAAATTATTTACTCTAAAATCAGAGTGCATAATAATGTTTAAGATCTTTGCTATCACTCATTTGAACTTAAATATAATAAAGTTTCAGTAATACAACCATTGATGTTACATTACAGAATACTCATACAGCTTGTATAACATACAGGAAGTTGTCAACATCACTGAAATCTCCATATATCTGTGATGTCACAGATACTAAAATATCATGAAGGCACAGAAGACAGATGTTCTCATGCACCCCCAAAAAGAAAAAAAGAATCAAAGCCAGGGGGCAATACAAACATCAAAATGCAACAGACCATAAACCAGCAATTTAAAATAAAGATTTTAAAAAGTAGATTAAGAGTATTTCTACAGTAAAATAAAAGCAAGTTGCTAAAAGAGTCTTACATAGGATCAATCCCAAGTCTCTGGTACTCTGGGCTGTTGAAGAGGATTAGTTCTAAACCCCACACTTTCAAGGCATTGCTTATAACCTGTCAAAAAAGAACACGTTTCATGAGTCAGACTAGTTCAAATCTAAATTCAATCAATGCAACCATCTTATCTATGCTAAACAATTATATTGTTTTCATAAAACTTAATTTCAAAACATTGCCAGGAAACCTAGGAATAACATCACTCAAAATGCAGCTGTCATGAATCCACATGCAAGCATAACACTCATATCTTATCTAAGGATAAGTAACAAAACTAGGATTTAATTCTCCTGTGTTAATGAGTATACTCCTCCAAACAAAGCTGTCATTTCACCTTCCACAGACACTTTGGTAGCTGTCATCTCTCTACTTGCAATGCGCTGCTCTGCCCTTACTTCCCCCTCCCCCCCCAATACAATCTCAATCTTTCTTCCAACGGTAACTTGGAAATTTTGTACCACTGGATTATCACAGGATCAGTCAGTTTATTGATCTGAGCACCAACTCTTTCACAATAACTCTTTAAAGCTACATGAAATAAGGCTGTAAGAACTTTTAAGTTAACAATTCAGATGCCTTTCAGCAAGCCAACTGTGCCTCAAATGACAGAGCAATGACAGGACAAAAAAGCAGAACAAGGAAGCATTTTTTTCAGCTACTGAAGCAGGAAAGCCAAACTGTTAACGGTTTCTTGTTAAAAAGAAAAACAGCTCATTTGGCCATAAGGAAGCGAAGCTCTTGAGGGAGTGTCTGGAGCATTGACAAGTACCACTGAAAGCCTGGCAGACAGCCAAAGATGCCTAGAGCTCTAATTTAGACAAAACCCCCAATTTGGTGTTCAAAACTTCTTTTGCTGTTGGTCTGCTTTAAGTATTTATTATTAATTACTTTTCCCCTATGGCCTTAAAAAAACCAAAAACACCCAAGAAAAATCTGCAGATCACTGTGATAACCCTGTAACCATTGCCAAGGGCTTTCTTATCTATAATTTGAGAAAGCAATCTGAATTCTGCTTTTTCACCTGGGAGCCAAGGTCTACACATAAAGTGCCCACAAGAAACAGCTTAGAACTCAAGCTTATTGCCAGCAGGTGCCATTTCACAGTTTCTCCTTGTTTCTCCTATGTATTTGAGAGCCCATGAACTGAAGAATTGCAAGTCACTGTTCTTAAAGGAAAACACTCTGAACATTTGGAACTCCAGCATTTAATCCCATTAAGCCCATAAAGTGGTAACTAGATGGAAAAGCTCAGTGCCATTTAAATTACATAAAAGAACATATATTGCATGAATAGAAAATTGTGTCAGAAGACAGCTGTGCTTACTTGAATTGAGAAGAATCCACTATCATCCATATTTACAGAAGGCTGCTGCTCAATGTGATGTTGGAAGGGAGAAAGAGGAAAAATGGTATAAGCATAAAAGGTCAAAAATAATTGAGTGGTAAAAATAAATCTAACTGCAGATTCTTAAAGCAATGACTTATGTCCTTGTATGTAAGGCCAATTACAATGCCCCAAATAGGCATTTTAATTTAAAACTCAAACCTTTAGAGATGTTCAGTGCTTAAAGGGCAGACAGACATGGGAATTTCTGTTCCTACCTGACACTGGCTTACACAAACAAAAGGCAAATTACTGATCCTCCTCATCATGCCTGATCTTCCTATTTGTAAGATGAAGGTAGTGTAGCTTTTTGTAGAATTATTGTAAAGCTGTACTAGTTATATATGAAAATGACACATCTAAGATGCATGAATGAAAAGGCCTATAAATTTAAAAAGCTTTAGCACTAGAAAATTAACCTTGTCTAGCTATGCAAAAATAGCAGGTCTGTGTCAGACAATATTGCATTTCAGGCAATATCAAGCAACCTCAAATGAACATAATTTTACCTGTAAAAATGTTCTGTATTCTTCACTAGATACTCCTCCCTCTGCCATTCTCATCCTTTCTTCCTCATCCAATTGCTGTGCAATAGAGGATAACTCAACAGGACTAAAGTATTCACCTTGCAGCAAATTATTCAGACAATGCTGAGCACACAATGAACCTTCTTGCTAATAATGGAAGAGAAAAAAAACAACAATGGAAAAAGAAAAAAATAAAAATAAATCACCCCAGGTTAATGTAAACTCTGTAAAATGACTCAACTGTTTCGTTCTGGCAAACTTTCTGCCCTCCCCACTCATGCAGAATACCGTATATTCTTTCAATGTATTACACTGCAAGCTATAAAATACAATCCTCCCATCAACTTGATGGGAAAAAACCCAACATGCATACTACCTTATTTCCTTAAGGGAAATAAATTTAATATAAAAACTGCTTTTGAAAATGCCATTAATATTGCTAGTGACCCAACAAATCACACAGAGACTCTACAACCATCAGAACAATGGATTGTATCCTCTTCCAAAACATGAAAAACATCAATACATGAAAATCAAACAGTTTAGATCTCTACTTCCTAGAACAAACATTTTCTATAACAGACACTCTCATTTTTTTTAACTATTCTTCTCTTCCAGGGGTGGCTATTGACAACCTGCTGTCCACGTTATTGCTGAGAAAGTGATTAGGAGCGGAATAAACAAAAAAGCTCCTTTTCCACATGAAATTTACGTATAGGAAGTAGAAAAATTAAGATCATACAACTAGTCTGAAAAACTTCAAAAGAATGATGGGGAATCAAAATATTAAATTCAGCATATTAAACAATGATTTTTTTTTAATATTGATAGACCAATTGTCATCAATCAAATAAAAAACATTTCAGATACTTTGTTACATATCCAGTGCATTACAGGTAATAGAACTATAGGGTAAGATTTTTAAAACGTCGGCACAAATTTTAAAAGAGAGAATTAACAATGTCAGCCATGATTTTGTAGTACAAATTTAAAAAAATCTCTGATCTGAATGAATGCATCATAGGCTCCATCATTTTCACATATGAGATAAAATACTGCCTCGTTAAAAAAAACCACAATGTAAACCAATCAAAGCAGCTTCCCATGAAAAGCAACCTTTTTCTACAAATAAGAGTAACTCCATGTGCAAGACAAGTAACTTCAGTTTTAAAAACCTGCTTTTCTCTTTTGTTTTAATCAGTCTTCATTTTATTTACATTAAGAACTCTCCTACACATGCTCTTCCTTAAAAACAAAACCCCTCAAGAACAAACCAGAACACCCCTCCCTCAAGCCACACCCACAGAAACTAAGAATACAAGAATATGACTTGGAAGAATATTGTTTAAAATTGCATAAAAGCATCATACAAATCATATGTAGAACTGTCCCATGATTTCCCTTACAGCTGAAACCTCAGAAGTTCCCTTTACTCCAGAATCTTCCTATGGCTTCATCACTCAGTTGAGCAATGAGTTATTAAAGCTACGCTGGCTGTACAGCCAGGCTTCTGTGGAATCCGGAAGCCTCCTCCAGCTCGTGCCCTTCCTGCAGCAAGAAACTCAAGACGAAACATCAGCTTCTGTCCCTCTGGGATCACATCCCTGCTGCTGGTCTCATGACAAAACTGTAACAGAAGAACCTGCTCAACAACCACAGGCTTCCCCACCAGAATAGTATGAAACTGATTTAGAAGCAGAGATATAGTAAAATACCCCTGAAAATTAGTTGTATTACATGCTTATATACTAATTTCACTAAAAGGAAACTTTTTAGTAATAAAAAGTTAATTCATACCGTGATAAGTTAGGCCATGTAAAAAAGAGTACATTTTGTTAAATTATTTTCAAAGCCAGACTGAAGGTCACTGAAGCAGAGGCCATCACGGCTGAAATCCAACACTCACCCTCTGAACAGCAGCTACTTAGCACCACAACACTTGCCAAATTTTGAAACCTAAACCTACTCCCCAGTTTTTATGGATTTCAGAACAGCAATTTTTTAAAGGAAAGTACACAGCTATTTCACTTGACACAGCTATTTTACTTGTAGGAAACCAATCCTACATAACAAAACAAAGTAACAGAACTAGTAGTAAGATTACCACAATAAAGTTGAAGAGACACTGGCAAAGTGCAAGAAAAAAATCCAATTACAATTTGAACAGCAATAAAACAGAAATAGGTCATATTTGCGAAGCTGGATAAATCACAGCATTTCACAGCAGCATTTGTCCTCCAAAACAGTAAATACTGTTCGGCACACAGAAGCACACTATATGAACTGCGATTTCTCTAGCGGCTCTCCCACTCCCTGCTCATCACACAGGCACAGCCGAGCCAGGCTGGGTGACGGGATGGCTCTGAGAGCACAGGGGCAGCCCTGCCTGCCGCTGCTTATCCTCGTACTCATTTCTCTGCCATGCGAGCTCTCTCTCAAGAAACACAAGTAGCTGCAGCCTACACCTCCCCACACCTGGGGGCTGTTTCTGAAGCCCCCAGAACACAGTCCCCGTGCTAAAGCGGACGTCTGGCTCAGCCCTGGGTCTCCTTTCCCTACAGGGCCGGCAGCGTCCAGCTGGGACGGGCCATAGGCACAGGCACCGCGGCGCGAGGGCCCCGGCTCTGCCCCGAGGCAGAGGACAAGCCACTGCCGAAGGTTAGAGATGCCAGGGAGGGACAGCGCGGCCCGGCCCGACACAGGCCGAGCGCACCCCGGGGGCTCCGGGCGCTGCCCCGCGCTCAGCGCGGGGACGGGAGGCCCAGGCACCGCCCCAGCAGCTCCTCAGAGAGAGCTCGCGCGCCTCCCCGGTCTCGGCGGCCCGGACGGCCACAACCGACGTCTCTACAGCCAAGGCGGGCGGGCAGCGGGACCCGCCCGAGCCTCCCGCACTCTCTCGCTCGCTCCCTCACTCACCCGCTCGTGGAAGATCGACTCCATGTTTACTGTAGCGGCCGCAGCCCCCGCCCGACGTGACCCGCCCGGCCAATCCCAGCGCCCGCCGCCCCCCGGCCGCGCAGGGCAAGCCCCGCTGGCCCGGCTGCCGCGCTAGCGCCCCCTGCCGGGGAGGAGGCCGGCGGGCTGAGCCGCCGCTACCCGCGAGCGCCCCCGCGCGGCAGCCGTGCCCGCGGGGAGCGACACGCGCCGCCGGCTCGCTCCGCCGCCGGAGAGCCCCGCACGGCCCCGGGCCGCTCCTCCCCGCACCGGGCCCGGGGCCGCTCCTCCCCGCACCGAGCGGAGCAGCGCCCGGCACCGCCCGCTCCTGCCTTGTGCTCACCAGCCCCTTACACCCTCCTGGTCCGCTCACAAAGCTGCAGTAACTGCTTAACCACTACTCCAAACAAGTATACAGAGGAAACCCAGAAAGAAATTTAACCAGGTTTAGTAGCTGTCAAGCACACACACGGATTCCACACCATACACAACAATAACAACATAAATGATTTTTGCATAGTTTATTCTATAGTTCTTCCTCTCCTTTCCAGAGTAGGGAAGAAAATTTACTCAACGCTTATGGACTAATGGAATTCCTGAACAAATATTAGTCATGTACTTAAATCAACTTCAAAAACTAACACCAGAAATTAAACTAGCACTGATGAATTGCAGATGTCCTTTACTGTAGTATCCTCTCAGAGCAAAAACCATATTCCTGTTCTTTCAATATATGAGGGAAGATGATGAATCAAACAAAAATGTCTTCCTTTTCATCATCAGCTTTTATCTCCATGTTACTTCTTCACCAGGCTTCAACTCCCTGTGTAGAACAAAAAACAAGAGGGAAGAGACTAAAATTAGTATATTTCTTTTTAGAATAATTATTAATAAATGTAAGCACTTATTTGTGTTAGTTTATATTCAACAATACCTTCATTTTGAAATATATATAAAAATTTAACTTTCCTTGCAATTGCTGTCAGTTAAAAATCTTTCCAAACGGATAAACGTCCTCCTTTCTTTCAAAAGCTTCAATGGATTGAGTCTTCTGAATTTCCATTCATTTAAATGAAAGCATAGAACAGCTGACTTCTAAGGAGTTAACAGACTTTTAATTGGATCAAAAATGAAAAATTCTACTTCTTTTAAATATAATAATTCATTACTTAAGTGGAAAGAGAGGTGTGAAAAAAGAAGGGATTTTTACAAGACGCTGACATAACAGCCCACCTTCACTAACAAATCCATTAAGAAAAGTGCTAATGTACCAGGGGGGTAGATTATGTCAAAAGCTTTCTTTATTACTCAAAATTAATTTAGGTGAGGCCAGAGTTGGAAAAATAAAATCCACTGGCACACAAACTGATAGCACTCCTACTATCAGTTTATACAATATGATTTTTTCCCCCTCTTCTTTTGCTAACCTGATGATCTAACACAGAATTAGAACTGACACAGATGAGTCAATGTCTGAAGTAACCTGATGTATATACTCCCTGAGGAGTCAGAGCCAGAAAACACAAACTGATCAGTGCATATAATCACATAATTCAGTAAAGATACAGCAGCACATATGTTAATTTTCAAGAACTTGGTAATTATTTTGAAGCAACACACAGTTATAAAAAGTATTTGGTTGAAAAGTGCTGTGATCATTTTAAATTTAAGAGAGAAAATAAAGACTCAAGCACTGTGTTTCTTGCTGTTATAGAGTCAAAATAATGGTTTCCATATTTCATGACCAAGAACTTTACAGTCATTAACAGTAGTTAATGATCCTTTCTTTCATGAAGCTAGCTCCTAAAGATTCCATTTTCAGAAGGTATTACTGACTTAAAACACTTCATGAATGCTTGATATTTTTAGGCCTTTCTTCCCTTTTTTTGGTTACGCTCATAACTAAAAAAGAACTGAGAAGCACTTTGAAAAATAACTATATATGTATATAAGAGGGATCATAAAGCAGACCTTCTATATAATAAGCTCTTGTTTCTGAAGGCAGACAGTCTTTCATCATTCCATCTGTCCAAATAGCATCCAATCACAAATCCTAAGGGAACAAGGATGTGAACCCAGTGTTCACGCACAGCGTGGGCGAAATTGACCATGACTGCTGGAAAGAAAAGTGTAACAGGTAAGAGGTACTCATAAATCTGCACTTGGAAACTGTTGCACGCTTGGCACCTTTACTCTCAGTTATTAGGATTCTACAATGACATACACATGAGGGCTATCAAACACTTCCTAGGAGACACATACTGTTGTCAAACCCATACCTGGGTTTCTTAGAAATAATACTAACTATTGACCCTGGGAAAAAGGATTTCATCCTAAAACAGGAGAGAAATAGAACACCTCTTTAATTTACTCATTAAAGCAACTCTACAAAAGTTTGCTGCTCTGTAAAACATTAGGAACACTTTCATAATCTAAACTCCTGTAGAAGGACACTTTATTATCTGTGTCAGGTCTCAAAGACAAGTTGCCTATTTAGTGGAGAGCTGACAGATAAGAAAGGACATTTCTGAAATAAGGAAGAACACTTCTAAAATCACAGAATGACAGAATTATTACAGCTGGAATGGACCTCTGGAGATCATCCAGTCAAACCTCTCTGTCAAGGCAGGATCACCCACAGCAGATGACACAGGAACACATCCAGGTGGTTTTTGAATGTGAGAGGAGAGAGAGACTCCACGACCTCTCTGGGCAGCTGTTCCAGTGCTCTGTCACCCTCAAATTATAGAAGTTCTTCCTCGTCTTGAGGCAGAACTTCTTGTGTTTTAGTTTACGGCCATTGCTCCTTGTCCCGCCGCTGGGCACCAATGAAAAGACTCTGGCACCCGCCTTTGAGGTATTTACAGGCATTACCGAGATCCCCTCGCAGTATTCTCTTCTCCAGACTAAACAGGCCCAGCAAACCTTTCCAACCCAACCAGAGCCTTCCAGACTAGGGAATTGTAGCAGAACCAAGACACGCGATACCAGCGAAGTCTGTCACACGCAGCCGCGGGCTCGGAGCCCCGGCCGGGCCCCGAGGGCGAACACCGCCGCCGTTCCCGCCGCCGCCGCTGTGGGGCGGCCCCGCACGCACCCCCTGCGGGATCCCCCGGCCCGGGCCCGGCCGCTGACTCGCGACACAGCCCCACCACCTCCCGGCTGGGCCGCCCCGGCCTGCCCGGGGCCCCGACCGCCCTCCAGCACCAATAACGCCATAAAGCCCCACGGCTGAAGGGCCGCCCTCCGCCGTGTCCCGGCCGAAGGGGTAGGGGTCAGGGCAAGGCGTTGCCAGGGAGGTCCCACAGTGGTCCCTCCCCCCAAGACCGCTCCCTCCCCACACACAGCCCCGCCATTACCGCTGCTCGCGCCAGCACCGGGACCCGCAGCGGCCGCGCCAAGGGCACAGGGAACGGGCGGGCCGGGCGAGACCACGGGCTACGCAGGGGCGGGGGAAGAGCGTCATCCCCCCGGAGGGCTCGCGGTGGTGCCGCCCGCTGCCCTTCCGCCGGCTGCCCCTCCTTCCCGCCGCCCGCAAGATGGCGGCGAGCACGGCGCGGGCTGGGGGTGGTTGAGGGCGGCAGGTATCGGCTCTTTCACATCATCCTCCTCTACCCCTTGATCTCCTCGTCTCGGACCGGAGTGGGTGCAGGGCTCGCCCCCATGACCCCGTCCCCGCCCGTGGAGAGGCCAGGCCTGGGCGCAGGCCCGGGCGCCGGGGCCCGGTGGGGCGCTGGAGCCCCGGAGCCCCCGCGCAGCGCCCCCGGCCCGCCCCGCGCTGTGTCCCTGGTCGGGCAGGCCCTGGCTTTGAGGGGTCGCGTCTCTGGATGTGCCATCTCGTGGTGCCCCCATCCAGCTCCGTGGAGCTGCTCTTAACTGCGCTGCTCCTAGGGATCCTTTTAAGCATTGTTTTTAATGTATATTGTAGAAAATTACCCCATCTCGTTCTAATAAGACCTGCAAGAGTAGAATGTTAATATCGGAGACTTAATTGGTATCGAGCAGCTGTATTGAACATTATTAACACCGTTAGCCTGCATATTTTTCAGGAATATGTGAAGCTAGATCTAAGTAAATGAAATTTTTCTTTGTGTCAGTCAACGAAACATTTTGTCCCCCATTCAGATTAGTTCTTTTGGAGATTAAACACTTGGAGAGGAAAATGACATCGATTATCAAGTTGACTACGCTCTCGGGGGTGCAGGAGGAATCTGCCCTCTGCTATCTTTTGCAAGTAGATGAGTTTCGTTTTCTTTTGGACTGTGGCTGGGATGAAAACTTTTCTATGGATATTATTGATTCTCTGAGGAAGTAAGTAGTTCAGTTCATACACCTATTTTTAAAATAGGGCTTGGTCTGTCTTGAAAGTTTTCAAAATTCCATGCAGTGGTATAATGTATGGTGTTGCTAAATGAAAAATTGTTCTTTTTTTTGTTTTTTTTTTTGTTTTGTTTATATTTTACATGAAGGGACTCACACTGCTGAAACATTTCCTGCAAAAACTTGGGACATTTTTCTTGTCAGTCCAGTGAGTTGTGTCTCTTAACTGTAATTCTCAAACTGTTCAGTTTTTGTTTTGGCTTGGATGATTTATTTGGTTTTTATTATCATAAACGTGACACAGTCTAGGGGAGACTGACCTTAACTCTCAACTAACTTAGAATAGTTAACTAAGTTTTAAATAGGAGAGAAAGTCTTCCTGCATGTAGGCTGAATACAAAGCAGTTCAACTCTTGACTCTTATTTCCAGTTGAATCGACTGTCAGGAAAACACCTTCTGTCAGGATACCAGCCCTGCAAAGGGAAAAAACCCCACAAACCAAAGTTCATTTAGGCTTCAATATTGAACTTCTTCAGGTGTACAGCAAGGAGCTGTGCTGATTGCCAAGTTAGGACCGAGACATGGAAATTTGGGAAAGAAACTGAGCTTTTTGATTCTAGTTTTGTAGCATTGACACACTTGCAGTGTTTAAAATTTTTTAAGTGAGGATTGTTAGGTACTGAGGATAATTTATAAAATTTTGCAAGTGTCTTATCTAAGAGGTGATCAGATAAAATTCCCTTTATCATAACAGCCATTGAGAAGAATGTGTGTGCCCCACTTACTATGCAAGGGAACAAAAAGTTGTGAGTCCAGCTAGTATTTTTGTTACATGTGTTTTATGCCCTCAAGTTTTTCAGTTATGATATGTAGAAAGATTTTAATCTGAGTTCTAATTTTATGCAACACTTTGCAAGTAAATACTAATGTTTTTAAGAGTAATAAAATTCCCCAAGCTGATATGCTACTTTTCTTAAATGATATGTTTGATCTTATCTATATTTAAAGAAATATATTTTGATTTATCCTTATCAGCTTGAGGATTGTTGTGTCTTTGGTCCTGTTACTTGGTCACTCTCATCAGAAGAAAAGTTGCAGTCTGTTTTGGGGTAAATAAAATGTTCTTGGTCCCTCAGTTAATTTACTTTCTAGTGTCCACTTACATACTGAGGTCTTTCTCATCAGGAGTTTGATGTGAAACTTACATCTTCAGATCTTAAAGTAATGCTTTCTGAAATCACTCCTGAAATCACTTGTGTTTTTAAGTACTTGAACATTAGGAAACACCTGTAAGTTTTAATTATGATTCTTAAAACTGTCCCAATTCTTTAAGGGTTTAAGTTTCATTGTTTGGCATTCAGACTGTGTGTGTATTCTCAAAACAGCCCTAGCAGGAGATATACAAAACCATACAGAGCTCCTTTCAATGGCTTTTGTTGGCCCTCTTTTTATAGGCATGTACACCAGGTTGATGCTGTTCTTCTTTCCCACCCTGACCCTCTACACCTTGGTGCACTTCCATATGCAGTTGGAAAAATGGGATTGAATTGTGCCATTTATGCAACAATTCCTGTATATAAAATGGGACAGATGTTTATGTATGATCTCTACCAGGTATGTTTAAGTTGATACTTTCATACACAACATCTTTGATGGTGGAGTGTTTGAATGCTCTGTACCTCTTTGTTTGTTTTAGTCCCGCCATAATACTGAAGATTTCACACTCTTTACATTGGATGATGTAGATGCAGCCTTTGATAAGATACAACAGCTGAAGTTTTCTCAGATTGTGAACTTAAAAGGTAAAGTTGTCACCAAAACCTCAAGAAATTACTTCTAGTAAAGGCAACAGAGCAGTTAGGAGTCCAAGTAACTTTCTGAAGGGACTGAGTTTTAAAATACTGTGTGTTTTGCAGTGCTGAATTCATTAGCCTCGTGTCAGTCTGTATCAATTGAAATTGTATCTAGAAACGGATAGAATTTTCACTTAATGCAGAGGGGGTCATGCCAAAGAAGGTTTAGATGTTTGTTTCTCTTTTGTGTTTTCTTGGACTTCTCTTGGAATCTACTGATGTCTATTAGAAGTATTTACTTACCTCTAGCAGCAGATAGCTCAGAACTCTCCATAAGCAGTAGCGCAAGGGAAAGCTTTGTAGAGCAGGTTGCAGAGATGAAGTTACAGCATGTGCAGGATTTAATGGGGAGATCTTCAGTGACTCAGATCATACTCAGTGTAGCATGTTGCTGGGACCTGTGACAAGCAGCAGCTTTCCACTCGTGTTGAATGTAAAGATCAGAATAAATTAAAAACTCTCTTCTTGAACAGAGACACGTACAGGCTGACCACCAGTCTCTGAAGTGCAGTATTTTACAGGCTCATGAATAGTGCTGCCAAAAGACTTGACTTCTTATTTGGAAAATAGAGGATGTTGTCCTTGAAAGGCTGCTGGCTCCTTTTTGAGATAATTGTAGCAAGGCTATGTCTGCCCTGACAATTTTTACGTCTCAAGAGCAATTTTATCATACAACTTTTTTAAAAAACAACCAACTTCTTTTCTATTTATTGGAGGTGATTTGAAAAGACTCGATGGAGGCTTTTAAGAAGATAATATATGTTTAATTATTACTGTGCATTTAATGCAGCAGAGTCAGTGAGTAATGGTTGTGGGTAGTCTCATTTTAATCTGACGAACATACAGGCTGGTATCGATGACAGGGAGCAACAGTGCATTTGAAAAAGGCATCAGGTGCTGAAAAGTTCTGTTATCCCTGACTGCAGCACATGAACACCTTTTCTGCTGTGGTTTAACTTGTGTGTTTGTCATTCTGGAAAGCTTCCAGATGGTGTAATTTATATAAGTTTTCCCAAGTACCCCAGAAGTGAATGCTATAGTAAACATTTAGTGTTGCCCCAGAGAGGTTCCTGGCTTTCATCGTTGTGCTTGCTTTCTTATGATATGTTTTTCATATCATTTACTGTTGTTTATGTCCGTAGTTAGAGCAGCTCTGAGTGCCAGTGGGAGGTGGAGGGAAGAAGTGATCTTTGCTTTAGTTTCTTTATTCTGGAGGAAATAGAAAAGTGAATTGCAAAATATTTTGACATTACTGCTGAGACAGGAAGGACAGATATTACTGCTTTTTCATTTTTTTTCTCAGTGGTAATTTGGGTATTCAGTTGTTTAAATTACTATGTCTTGCTCAGAAAAATGGATTTTAATATGTGCAATCTACCTAAAATGCTGAAAACCTTTGTAGGTAAAGGACATGGTTTGTCAATCACGCCATTGCCAGCTGGTCACATGATAGGAGGCACAATTTGGAAGATTGTTAAGGATGGGGAGGAAGAAATTGTTTATGCCGTTGATTTCAACCACAAGAGGGAGATGTAAGTTCAACATAGTAATGTATAGTTCTTAGCTGTGTTAGATGTGTATCATGTAGTGGTTGATAAAGAGGTGTGGAAGCAGAAGTGCATCTCCAGTTCTAATAAGACCACTAATTTAATTTGCATCCAGATTAATCAGTTTGAAGCAAGCATCAGCTCTGGGTTTCTTTATTCTATTCATTTTAATTTTTTTGTAAATTTGAAGCAGGAAGCATTCAGCAGCTGAGTAGTTTGGTTTCTGTACATGCAGATATCTGGAATCTAGCTGTCTTATTTTTTCTTGTAAAATAGAAATGCAAAAAAGTGAGATTTTTCCTTTTTTCCACAGCCATCTGAATGGATGTTCCTTGGAAATGTTGAGCAGGCCTTCATTGCTTATTACAGATTCATTTAATGCTACTTATGTACAACCCAGGAGGAAGCAAAGGGATGAACAGCTGCTGAGTATGTATTGTTTGGACTTCAAAAATATCAGTAATGTGATTTATTAGCCACTATAAATTATTTTTCTATGAGAAATTCATTAGCATTTAAACTTAAGAACCCTTATTAAAATGTAACAAGTTTTGAATTACTATTTTCTGATGATACTGATCCTGTGAGTTAAATGTTTTCCTAGCAACAATGAACTGTATTTGAAAGCTGTGTATTTTACCCAGTATCCTTAAATCTCTTCAGGGATTTTTAAATTATGTTCCTCAGCCCTTTCTTTTTTTAAACTCCATTTTCTGTTGGTTTTTATTTAAAAACAAACAAACAAACAAAAAAAACAAACAAAAGGAAGAAATACCAAGGCAGAGAGATCTTCAGAGCTACTGAGAAAACTCCAGCTCCCTTTAATTTTGGTGAAAGTGTGGATTTTTATCTCTTTTGAAATTTCGTTTGTTTCTGTGTTCAGTATACTTTTGAATGTGATTGCTAGTGTGATTAAAAAAAATCCAAGCTACAGCACAAACTTTGGTTCAAAGTATAAGTAGGTTTTTGTTTTGTTTTTAATTCTTCCTAGCTAATGTTTTGGAGACATTACGAGGTGATGGAAATGTATTAATAGCTGTGGATACAGCAGGCAGAGTTCTGGAACTTGCTCAGCTTCTTGATCAGATCTGGAGAACAAAAGATGCAGGATTGGGGGTCTACTCCCTTGCACTTTTGAATAATGTCAGCTACAATGTAGTGGAGTTCTCTAAATCACAGGTTTGTTTTGATTTAAAAATCCAATTATGGAGAGTAAAGGAACATTTATGCAAAAGCTTTTCTTTTTAATGATAAAAAATTGAAAAATACTGGGGGAATGTCCTTATTCTGTAGTGCATGTTTGTGTCTCGGCTCTTTTGATCAAATAACACAGTGTCCAGTTGTGACAGTGGGCATGTTTCTTGATACTGATTTCTGTCTTTACAGTAAGACTTGTTAGTATAGTTTATAGTTGTTAAAAAAGAGAACTTTAAAGTACTTGTTTCGGTGTTGGTTATGCTCAACATTATTTCTATGCCTGCTGAGAAATACTGAACTAATCATGGCTATGTTGCATCCTGCACTTCATATGAGGCTTGTACTGTTGAACAACTTGTATTTGTGTCGATAACTTCCTCTAATATGTATTTTAGGTTGAATGGATGAGTGACAAGTTGATGAGGTGCTTTGAAGACAAGAGAAACAACCCTTTTCAGTTCCGCCATCTCTCCTTATGTCACAGTCTGTCTGATCTGGCTCGAGTGCCTAGTCCTAAAGTTGTTCTTGCCAGTCAGCCTGACTTGGAGTGTGGGTTTTCTAGAGATCTTTTCATTCAGTGGTGCCAGGATTCCAAAAACTCTATAATTTTAACTTATCGCACTACACCTGGAACATTAGCACGATTCCTGATAGATAATCCTTCTGAAAAAGTTATAGATATTGAGGTAAGAGTTGTCTCTATAGCTCCAGGTTCTTATTGTGGGCCATCTGGGGTCGTGTGGGCAAAATTGAACGTGGTTTGCCTTTTGATATTCTGGAAATGCTTCTAGTGGTGGAAAGAAACCTGAAATCAGTATGTTGCATATTTATCAGATTGTGGATAAATTTACATAAAAATAGGTCTCCTACTGAGAACTGCAAAATGCTTTTTCACGGCATGGCAAAATTAATAGAGCTGAGCATGAAGTTCCTTTTAATTATTTATTCTTAGACAACTTGTTCCTTTGTGTTTCTATTATAATAGAAAAAAGTCTGCTTGCAGCTGATATACAGATCACTACATATGATGGGTTAGGCTTGCTGAAAAATTCTTCTGGTTTGGATGAGGGGAGAATCAAGTCAAATTAGTATAATATATCCCAACAGGATTAGAAGGATAAGCAAATGCTGGAAATTAGGAGATAATGAATTGCTATTCATGCTTTCAAATTGTTTTCAATAATCTGTACACCTGTGTCTGCTTCTTTCTGGTGCACATTGTTAATTTATGGAAGTCCCCTGTGATTGCAGTGATAATTTCAACACTGATGATGCAGCTTTGTTTTGGTTTTAGATTGGTTCAAAATCATTGAATTATAGTATTAGATTATTACTAGAATTCAGTTTATTAAAAGTGAGCTGTACTCGGAAAACAACAAACAAAATCTACCATTGTTTTGCCAGCTAGTATGAATTTGCTAGCTTCTTCTGGTTTTATGTTAGTGATAAAAAAACTAAAAATCCACTGCTCATCTAAGAGTATTTGCCTTCACTTATTTTTGGAAAGCTTAATTGATTTTAATATTTTTAGAAATGCTTTCATTTAAAGTAGACTTTACAAATTGACACTATCATGATGTCAAGGTACCACATTTTTGCCATAGTCTTGAATTGTATGTGACATACAATTTATACTTGCCCTTGGTGCCCAAGGATAAATATTCTTGTCAGCAGCATATAGGAGAAGTATTGAAGTTGTGTCAGCTGCTCACAATAACATTAATTTTAATTCCATCTGCAGTTGAGAAAACGTGTCAAGTTGGAAGGAAAAGAACTTGAAGAATACCTAGAAAAGGAAAAACTAAAGAAAGAGGCAGCTAAGAAGTTAGAGCAGTCTAAAGAGTAAGTATGTTGCTCATTCTGCTGTTATGATCAGAGTTGAGATTTCTTTGTGATTATTCTGCGCCTTCAGTTCTTTTCAGGCCTAAATGAGAATTAAGAGTTTCAGTAGCCTTGTCTGAGGGTCCTGAGGAATCAGGAGTGGTTGTCTTTAATCTGTTGTCCCGATAGACCCAGTTTCCTCTGCCATTTAACTGCGAGCTCTTTCTCAGATACATAAACTGCCCTTGGCCTTGGTTAGTGTTATGTCAACTGTTATTTTCTAGTCAGTGTGTTTATGTTATATGAAACCTGAAGAAAAAAAAAGTGCTAGGTGTTTTTGGAATGTCATTTCAGGGCAGATATTGATTCCAGTGATGAGAGTGATGCTGAAGAGGATATTGATCAGCCAACTTTACATAAGACCAAACATGATTTGATGATGAAAGGTGAAGGTAGCCGGAAAGGAAGCTTCTTCAAACAGGCAAAAAAATCTTATCCAATGTTTCCAGCTCCTGAAGAAAGAATTAAATGGGATGAATATGGTGAAATTATCAAGTATGTGGTGGTAATGTATACTCACATAGTAGTTATGAAATAATCAAAAACTAGAAGGAATTAAATTCACCATTCTGTCTCTTTTGCAGCATTGCTATATGGTCTTCAAACTGCTAAGTCTTAGAGAAAGCTTATGATAAGGATTGAAGCTGCAGAGTGCTGGTCTTTTACTTGTGTTCACACCTCTTAGGATGTATTTTCACTCTAGGCTTTTTTTTTAAATCTTTTGAGATAGAAGATTTTAAATTATTTTAACCTGACTTTCTTCTGCTTTAAATTTCACTTAATGTTAAATTTGTCAGGTGAGAAAACACTATTCATCCTAACAAAATTCAGTGATATTTGTCAGCTTTGCATAAGGAATACTTGCTAGAAACTCTCAATTTGCTAGTGTTTCCTAAGTTATTCAAGTTCATTTTTAAGATAGGAAGGTCCTATTTTCCAAATCAGCTCTGTTCAAGTACGGTAATATTTGGCAGGTGTAGTAAAGTTGCTGGCAATAGCAGTTACAAAAAAATCTTAGTAGTAATAATCAGCACTGTTTGTTTTAATGTTAGGTAGTGCTTTGGTTTTACTCTAAAAAGCAAAATACCTTTCATTCCTTAGACCTGAGGATTTCCTAGTTCCAGAGCTTCAAGCAACAGAAGAAGAAAAAAGCAAATTAGAGTCTGGTTTGACAAATGGAGAGGAGCCTATGGACCAGGATTTATCAGATGTTCCTACCAAATGTATTTCTGCAACAGAATCCATGGAAATTAAGTGAGTGACTTTGTTCTTCTCGATTCTACTAGAACAGTAGCATGGGTACAGTGCAAATTGGGTAAAAGGTTAGCTTGGATTTAAGAAAGTGGGAAAGTACTAGATTTTTGTTTATTTTTTTCCCCATGCTAAGTTGTATTTTACTAGTCTTTCTGGGAGTGCAGAACAGTCTTACAGGTCCCCACTCTTAAAAAATTTGTTTTGTTTCTTGTCTTATGGAGGCAACTGGAAGAGATAGAAGAAATGCTACAGTAGCATGTTAACATAGATGCTTAAGTATGTTTTGTTAAAAGGATAACATATTCAAATATGCTTACTTAATGGATAACTTATTTTTTTGATAACTATGTAAGTGAATTTTGTGAATGTATAGTGTTAAATACACACATGCTAATATTTGACAACTGTATTTTACAGATCCATAATATACCTTGTGTTCACAGCTTTTGTTGATGTACAACTATTAAAAAATATCTTAATGAGGTATTTTGGAACACTCAAAAGTTTAATCTTTGAAACTAAAACATATTATTGTCGGGTTTTTAATTCAAACTAGAGCCAGAGTTACATACATTGACTATGAAGGACGTTCAGATGGGGACTCAATTAAAAAAATTATTAACCAAATGAAACCAAGACAACTGGTGATTGTCCATGGACCACCTGAGGCCAGTCAGGACCTTGCAGAATGTTGCAGAGCTTTTGGTGGAAAAGATATTAAAGTTTACATGCCCAAACTTCATGAAACTGTAGATGCTACAAGTGAAACTCACATTTACCAGGTGAGGTTCTGGAATTTTTTAATTGTGTAACAACTACTGTGGACTGTAGTAGAGCTGTATGAGCAGAATGTAATTTGTCCTCTGTTCTTTGGGAGAGGAGAGGTGATACCACATGTGAGTTCAATTAGTTTTGTGTGATTGAGGCATTAGTTGTGTTTTTCTATGTTTAGATAAGCAGTCTTCTGAGCCTTATTATTCATAAGCATTTGAAAACTTGAATGTGATATCAGTGGGTTTTTTACCTGAAGTGCAAAAGGCAATTTTGCACATTTGTTTTCCACGGGGGCATCAGTTTGCTTTATTGAAGTATTTACAAATTTATAATGCCTATATTTAGAATACTATTGTATACTAGCTGCAATTCAGGAGTCTCTTTGGAATCTCAAATGGAGCCTTAAAGAGCTAGAATAAAAAAATGCTTCATACTTAAATAGTACCTAAGAGTGAACATGTAAAATTAGGAGCAAGTTAATGATAAAACAAATAAGATACCCATACCCCCCAAAAACTTAATGTGATGATTCTTGGAAAGTAAGGTTATGATTATGTATTGCTGTGTGTTAGCCATGAAAATTAAATGCAATATATTAAGTTCTAAATAAGAAAGCTGGGATAGCCTGTGTGAATTACGTGAAAATTGTGTATGCTCCCAGTTTAATTTTTGAAGTTGTTTCGAGGGAAGTGTCTCACAAACACTCTTTGCAGTAGTTCTTTATTCCTTTGTTCTTTTAAAGTCAATAGAAAAACATCAGTAGAATTGTTGAAAGAGGTCCTTCTGTTTCTTTCCAGAGAAAAATCTGGTATCTTCAAGAAAGTAGAAAATTCCAGTTATTAAAAATCATCTAGTTATGGCAGCCTTAAAACAACATGTTTTCTGCATGTGGTTTGTTGGTTGTTGGGATGTTTTTGTTTTTTAAGACTATGAGAGTTGCTAGTGTGTAAGAAATGACCCAGGAGAAGCGCAGTGGTGATGTTGAATTTGAAAATAATAGATGTGAGTGAAGTGTCAGTGTCGCAGTGTCATTTGAGCGGGTTGTGCTGCACATGGGTGGGTAGCTGGTGGTTTTTTCACATGGTTGCAGCCTTGATTGCACTGTGGGAATCATGGACCTTCTAATGTGGATAACAATCTCTGAGTGTAGAGCTTTATTTAAAGGATTAAAGTCCCAGAGTCTGCCAGACAAATCAGGGTAAGGGCACTTAAAATTCTCATATTTACAACATTTTTTCTTACAACAAAATAGTAATTATAATTTTTTTTGGAGGGTTGAAATTTTGAACTATTCATCAGTAACCTAAATGTATCTATAGAAACTTCCTCTGAATTTGCTAAGACCAACTGAGGAACAACTTGGCTGCAAAAAAGGTTTCTGGTTTTTAAAAAGAAATTATTGCTCTTGCTGTAAATTTAAGTCAAGTTTGCAGTTCAATAGGTTCTTTTATAATTTTAGCCAAAGATGAGAAAGGTGTTCATCTCTGCTGCTTTTTAAGTTATGATATGAGTATTAGATATTAAATTTTAAAGTATCTTGCCTTAGCGATACCAGTTCCATCCTTTCTCTCCATAAGAGTGCAAACCAACTGGGAAGATGGTGAAAAGAAATTTTCTAATCTTTAAAGTTTGAAGTAAGAACTCTGTATTTTCCATGAAACTAATAGTACTTTTATTTTTGTCCAACCCAGGTCAGGTTGAAAGATTCTCTTGTCAGCTCTCTTCAGTTCTGTAAAGCCAAGGATGCAGAGTTGGCTTGGATAGATGGTGTTCTGGACATGAGGGTTTCAAAAGTGGATACTGGAGTTATTTTGGAAGAGGGAGAGTTGAGGGAAGATGAAGACTTAGAAATGCAAGTGGACGTGCCTTCTTCAGACTCAAGTGTGATTGCACAACAGAAGGCCATGAAAAGCCTCTTCGGTGACGATGACAAGGAGATGTGTGAGGAGAGCGAGATCATTCCTACTTTGGAACCTCTGCCACCTCATGAGGTACAGAAATGATGCTGCTCTGGATTTCTTTTATGAAGACCTCTGTATTCATTTGTCTTTTTCTAGTGCTTAGAGGTTGATACTGTGATCTTACTCGAATGAAAGCCTAACTGAAACTGGGTTTTCATGTTTGGGTTTCTCTTTGTTAAACCTGGTGCTGTTTTTTGTTCAGCTTTTATGCTTTTCAGTGAGGATGATCTTTTGCATCCATTAACAGTACCATATATTTATGAAATAAGATTTTAATTAGTGTGTCTCATATCTGTAATTAGTACATGCAGATAGAGAAATCAGTTGGTGTTAGTCATTTCAGGATTTTATTACGTTTTGTTGATGCTATGGAAGATACGTCATATACTTGAGATACAGATCTTTGACATTCATACATCTGCTTCT
The DNA here is from genome assembly GCF_963513975.1 of Fringilla coelebs. Classification (NCBI taxonomy): domain Eukaryota; kingdom Metazoa; phylum Chordata; class Aves; order Passeriformes; family Fringillidae; genus Fringilla; species Fringilla coelebs. The sequence goes on along the minus strand of NC_140034.1, from coordinate 16,433,272 downwards.
ATAGTAGTGATTTGAGAGTTTATTAAATTTATCTTTTCTATAAATTTACTGTAGCTTTTAAAATACTTTGCATTTTAGGAGATAAATCTTTCTGTTGAATTATTTCAGTACCTTTTAATCCTAGAGATACTTTTTAAGCTTTCACAGTCTTAAATGTAGTCTGTTCAGGGAGCTAGAGAATTGTGGACACAACTCCCAAGTCTGTTCAGATTCAAGGCTACCATCATAGAGCCCTGTACTGATCAGCAGTACAGCTCACTGCAGCTTGGAAGAGGGATCTTCATTGTAGCTTTGTATTTGTCTTCAATATGCGAGCAAAGAAAAACCTTTTGCTTTTTGTGATGGGTAACTTCTAAGGCTTTTCTGTCCTGAAGATGTACTGCTGCAGGTGAACAGAAATAGAACCAATTTAGGGTCCTGTAGCGTTGGCCGCATTGCTGCCAACGCAGTAATGAGATCTTTGGAAAAATGGAAGGTGTTAAATAGAAGCAGTAAAATTGTGTGTGTTGTTTTGAAGGTTCTTGGGCATCAGTCTGTGTTTATGAATGAGCCAAGACTGTCCGACTTCAAGCAGGTTCTCTTGCGGGAAGGTATACAAGCTGAATTTGTTGGAGGAGTGCTTGTGTGCAACAACCTGGTGGCTGTCCGCAGGGTAGGTGTTCTGTGTTTTAACCTCTTTGGAAAAATAGTATTTTCCATAGTAATTTATATTATTTTAGTAATAAAAGAAGTCTCTCATTAATGTAACAATAATAAATTGAAACATGTCTTTTGTTTCAGACTGAAACAGGGCGTATTGGATTGGAAGGCTGCCTCTGCCAGGACTTCTATAGGATAAGAGACCTTTTATATGAGCAATATGCTATTGTCTAAGAAAAGTGCTGCAAAGTATTTTCACTTGAACTTTTACAGACAATGGAGGTTTCTCCCAGTCCTTTTTGTAGTTTTCTAATTTATACAGGGAAACCTAATTCGTAAAGAACAGTTAGCTGCAATGAACATGTGAGTAACTGCTACTGTTTTTGTTCATAAATCTGTTGGTACATTCCATGTAGTTGACTCTTAAACTGTTACAACTTGGCGTCTCCCACATAACACATTATAAATGAGTTTATGACTATGAATGCTTCTCAGGAGAGGTTCAGTTTGTCAGGGCATGTTTTGGTTTCACAGATTTCCTGTCAAAGAGTACGAAACATGTAAAAGTCATTCTTTTGTTCTAAAATAAGATTGGATAAAGAGCTTTGGTTTCTTTGGCTTTGTTCGTTTTGGTTTCTGTGTGGTTGTTTTTGGTTTCAGTTGCTTGGGGTATTTTTTTAGTAAGTGTGATTTGGGGAACAGTCTCAAGTGTCTCCCTCTTTTGTTTTTAAATTGAGGTTAGTTGAATTATATTATTAACAGCCCACTTAAAGCTAGACTGCTTAAAGTTTCCCCAGTGTTAATCTGGCTGCATCTTAATGCTCTATCTGTTCCATCTTACTGATTTGTTCTGAAACAGCATTTCATATTGTAATCTGCAGGATAAAAATATTACTTAGGCAGTTACTCTAAGAAGATTGGATTATATTTTCAGGTAGTTTAAAATGCGGTAATTATGCTTCAGAGTAACTTCTGTGCAAATTTACAGAATTCGTAACTTCTAGCTCTTGCAAAATTATGCTAATTATAAAACCTTTTCTATGTTCTGATTTTAGTACTTTTCAAAGTCTAAAGCCTTTATCCATGCCATGAGCCAAGTTCAGGAAGATCTTTTCTCTTGAAATCTGAGTTCATTTAATGTATTTAATGATTTTGTACCATGTTCTGTTCTAGATGACAGCAAGACTTATTGTAGCTGCTGATGCTAGGAATTTACCTTATCTTTTAGGTAAGGATATACGCAGTTTTGAGTTCATTAATTTCTCAGAAATTAACTTATGAAAACAAATGGTCTCTCAAGTTTATTTAATCCTTTTCTCCCCTATCCATGTGTAAAACACCAGCTTTGGCAGTGGAGGGTTGTTTGCTTTTTACATAAAACAATGTAATATATGCTCTTTGTGTTATGCTTAAATAAAACCTTTTGAAAAAGTGGCAAAAAATAGCCCTGTGGGCTATCAATGGAAAGATAATTTACTTTGCAATTCATTCTCAACAAAAAATTTCTGTTTGATCTGCAGACTATTCTGTTTAAAATAGTAGCTTAAAAGTGAAGACTGTATTAAACATTTGGTAGAACTGTATACTAGAAATGTAAAAAACTTGAAAAGACAATACTGAGTGAGAATGTATTTCTTTACACAAAATCTAGGAATACCTAGATAGCTCAGTGTTGTGGGTTTTTTTCTTAACAGTCTAGGAAAATGACATTTCCTTATATTGACATGCAGAACTTCACAGAAATGCTGTGGTTTTGTAGCAATGCTGTGTAAATCTATATGATGCTGCATACTTGTTGCTGAATACTATTGTATTGCTACTGTTGTTTATACTAGTGAACTTTTATAAAGTGAGTTCCTTTGTACATAATCGTATTGGCTGTAGGACTTTAACCGTGAGGGCTTAGGATGGAAGGGGATCACATACACCTCCATGGAATATACTAATAAAGAAAACACCCCTTAGGAAGTCAAAATAGTGCTGTTTTAAAAAAAGGATAAATACAGCACAGTGTGATCATAAACCTTTCTATCAGTTTTGTTTGTTTTTCTGACCTACTGATGCAAATTCAGCTAAGATCACAAAATTTTAGTGTTATCAGTCCATAAATTCTAGTGTGTGCTGACAGAGAATCCCAAATTAGTGCTATCACTGAGGAAAAGACTCAAGTATAAGCAAAAGAGCTTCTTATTTTAGTCTGTTCAGCATGAATGTGGCTGAAGTGTGAAATCAGATCCAGAAAGCTGACTTGCAAGGTGCAAGTAGTCAGCTGAGTGCTGGGACTGGAGTTCTGGACGTCTGTGGAGAATGTATCACAGGCTGCACTGGTGCTGTGGGGCAGGTGTGCTCCTCAGCTGGGCATTCAGTGCTTGTAAAGCAGTGTGCATCTGAAGCCAATGCTCATTCATTTTGCCTATTCTGCTGTCAGTTCCCTGATAAGTGCTTAACTATGGTTTGCTTTAGACAGTAATTGAACTTCTGTGTGTGATTTTCAGAGTTACTAGTCTGGTTCTAGTTTTTATCTGAACTAAAAGATTGATTTCCCCTTACCTTCACAAAATGTCAGTACTGCTGTGATCCTTGTGTTTTCAGGCTTCTACATTTTCTTCATTAGCAGTAAAAATGTGACAAAGAGTATCATTTCTTATTCTGTGCTCTGTTGTTGGTGAGGGTAAGAACATTAACTTCAAACCTACTTTCAGTGTTCACCAGTTAAAAATATTTCCTTCCAGTGCTCCTGGATAGTTCAGATTCCTCGTATAAGAAGAGACAAGGGTATGTGGAGACAGAGGAAAGGTCTCTAATGATAAAATTGTATTTCTAGCATCAGGTATTTTGCTCCTTTAGTTATTGCTTTAGTTATTTTGTTCCTATTATCAAAACATAGCTTTACCCTGAGTTAAATAACATTGTGACAGTTTAATTTTTAATCATTTTACTTTGACAATATGGGCTGGAGGTGAAGGTGACAATCTTCTCCATTCTTCAACAATATTTAGATGTAACTAGATCCAATTCTCAAAATACCTTGTTAATAGAAAGGTAGGATGCCCAGCATTCTGTCAGAGTAGTAGTCTTGGGAGAGCATTTGAGATCTACTTGCTGCTACAAATTGATTGGAAATGTAGTGATTTTCCCATATCTCTACTACTTTTTAATTGGAGTCAAATGCTGTTCATTAGGAATTTACAAGCAGAGCCATGCTTCCTCCCCATCCTCCAATCTGAATAATTATTATAGATGGTTGTACCCTAAAACTTGCTTTGTACAGAATCAAGATTTCTTTGCTAAGGCATGATGTATTACTATTCAGGTAGTAAAGGGGAGTGTATTGCCTGTGGAAAACACTTAAACTTGGTTCTTCCTAGGACGGGGTTGATTTTTGCAGCAGCCAGAAAGGGCATGGCCAGGACCCTGAGGTTATTCCATGCCACCTCAGGTCATTTTCCAAGAATGGGTAAGGGGTCCCTTCCTGGCAGTGGTATGGTATTGTTGGGCTCCCTTTGGGGCAGGGGTGAGCATTCACATGGGAATTGCTCACTTCCCTCGTACACTTCTGTTATTAATGTTGCTGCTGTCACTGTTCATTTTCTTATTTCATTGCTGTTTCTGGTAAATTGGTCTTATCTCAACCCACGATCTTCACTTTTTGTGACTCCAATTCTCTTCGGCTCCAAGAGGGGAAGGAGAGGGGAAGGGAGGAGTGAACAAGTGGCACATAGTTTGGAGTGTTTTGGAGAGAACACTAAATGGGAGAATACCATTCCTAAACCATGAAAATGACTTAAATATTTTGAGTCAAAAGTAGTCTTACTTTAGGGATCTGAATGTTGCATGATATTCTGTTTCATAGCTTTTAGAGATGTTTTCATAGTTTTGAAAAGGAAGTGCTGGGGAAGATGATCTCACAGTCAAATCTGATAAAGAAATGTATCGAGTAACCAGAATTGTAGTTCTTGGTCTGAAAACTGTGTAAGTCACCAATGGTAGTTCAAAATGGGATAATGAAACTAGATCAAAAGAATCTATAAAATTGCCTTTTTGACATTTATTTTTAAAAATAGTTTAAACAGTATTGGGTCTTATCTTCTCTCGAGACTCATTTTGATTGGGTAAGAAATATAATACAAAGATCAAAATCTCAGAGAATCATAGAATGGTTTGGTTTGGAAGGGGCCTTAAAGATCGTCTGGTTTCAGTGCTCTGCCATGGGCAGGGACACCTTTCACTAGACCAGGTTGCTCAAAGCCCCATCCATCTTGAACGCTTCCAGAGATGAGCCATCCACAGCTTCTCTGGGCAACTTGTGCCAGTATGTTACCCCCACTCATAGTGAAGAATTTCTTCCAAGTACCTAATCTAAACCTACTCTCATTCAGTTTAAAGCCATTTCCCCTTGTCCTATCATTACCTGCTCTTATAAAAAGTCTCTCTCCTGCTCTCCTGTAGAACATCTTTAAGTACTGGAAGGTGCTCTAAGGTTTCCCCAGACCTTTCTCTTTTCCAGGCTAGATGACCCCAACTTTCTCAGCCTGCCTTCACAGGAGAGGTGCTCCAGCTCCCTGATCATCTTTGTGGCCGTCCTCTGCAGTTGCTCCAACAGGTCCAGGTCCTTCCTGGGCTGGACCCCAGAGCTGGATGCAGCACTGCAGGTGGGATCTCACCAGACTGGAGTTGAGGGCAGATCCCCTCCTTTACTCTGCTGCCCACACTGCTTTGATGCAGTCCAGGATACAATGCAAGAGCACATGGCCAGATCATGTCTATCCTGTACCACCAGCATTTTATTTTGAGAGTCTTGTTGCATGGCTTGTTTCCTGCAAGTACAGAATAGTTGCAGTTCAGTGGTAAGCGAACTGATTCTTCCTTTCAGCTCTAACACTTCCTCACAGTGGTAGAAGAGGAATATAATTATGAGTATTTGGGAAAACAAGATTGTTTCATACAGTGAACTTCAAATTTTACTGTCTTTGATAGGTTATGTATTACCACTGTGATAAGAAGTGAAAAATCAAAAAAACAACCCCATTCCTGCATTGTTTAGTAGAAGCTCAGTAAGCCCTGTAACTGTTTCCCTGGAAGAGAAGGATCCATACAAACTCTTAAGGTCAGAAGAAACAAGTTTGCTCTATGAGCTTTAAGTAGTAAAAACCTGCCTGTTGTGTAATCCTCTTAGGTGATGCAAGCTGGATCTGTGATTCAACAGCTGAATGATAACGAGCTAAGCATCTGCCAAAAAAGCATAGTTTGTAACTGCAATCTGGCAGTCACTGATTTTGGTAATGAACAAATACATTACTTCAGTTCTGCAGGCTTTTCTTAAATATTTTTAATTTTCAATGCAGCTTTTTGGAAGTGATGAAAGCTTCTCTAAAAGCTACTTTTGACAAATGATTCTAAAGAAATTTGCCATGGTGGCATTTCAATTAAAAAATAATGCAATCCAAACCACAGACTTTCTGTTGAACTTGGCTCAAGGTTGATACAAGTTTTTGTAAAACAGACTCTGGAAAATTACATGGGAAGCCACTGGAGAGTGTTCATCATGTTGTGTACTATTGGCTACCAATGCCCTTGCTGGTTTTTGAGATGTAGAAAATAGAGCATAACATTTAATGTCAATAACAATGTCAGAACTTTTGCAAGTAAATACAAAAATCCATCTTCAAAATGTTGAAGGCTTTTATTTTTACATGCAACCAAAATTATTTTTTCCTTTGTTTGTGGCTAATTAGTTTTTGGGAATATATAGGTGTGAAGAACGCACTCTAAGCAACACAGTTGTTAAGCAACAGCTCTTGGAGTGATTGATTTCTCAAGTGGTGGTTTTACTGATACATTCTTAAAGTTGTCACTTAACTCAGTTGCCTTGTCTGTAAGAAATCTCCTTTAGTTTTCTTACCAGTTCTGAACCATGTTGTGATACACAGCACAGTCATTTACTCAAGTGCTTTACAACTCTGTAAATAAGAATAAGAACTCTAATTTGGAGTGAGGCAGTTTAGATTGCAGAGTTCTAGCAAAGAAAGCAGATCATTAATAACTTAGAAGTTTGAAGATTACCTTTTATTGGTGTTTTATGCTGAAACCATCGCAGTTAATCTAATCCAGAGAGCTGCTTCTTCTCCAGCTGTTTATATTTTTGTGGAAAGAGCAAAAGTGTGACAGACAGGTATTATACCTTATTTTCCAGTATACTTTATTTTATAATATTTTTCTCCATCGTAGTTGCTTCAAACTGTGGTGTTCTTAGTCTTTTAAATCCATCTGTGTAAGTTCTATAGTGTGCTCATCTCAGCTGTTATTACCAAGGTTTCTTAGAAATAATCCTGAGGCAGGTAGGTAATATGTCTTTATCAGCAGTAACACTCAAATTGTGTAGTAAGGACAAGAGATTTTGAAAGATCCTTGAAAGGAAAAAATGGGATATAGTTAGAACTTAATAATCACTGAAACTTAGTGGGACTGTCAGCCATTTACTCTCTATATCTACCGAGGACACAACGATGGGAACAAGCATCTCAGGAATGCTTTCTGATGCCGCTGTAGTGAACTGTCAAATAAAAAAAGATCAGAAAAAAAAAAAAAAGGTTACCCACATTTACCTAACTAACCTGTTGCATATGCTTCAATATATGAACCTGAAAATGTTTTCATGGTGTGGATTACATACCGAAAATTGTGATATTGGATGTGATAACATTGCCACACATTTTGTAATTTTACTACACATCTGGGGCAACAGATTATTTACTGCACATCTGGGGCAAGTAATTATTTCTATTAGGGCAATATTGTATCTTCAGTTGTTTTCAGAGAATTTGTTTAACTTTCATGGAGGAAAAAACCCTGAGCATGATGTAATTAATGCTTCCTAAATTATTGGCAGGTGCTCTGCAAGACATAGTAATGAAAATCTCTGGAAAATCATCAGGGAATTACTTTTTCTGCCGTGTTGCAGCTCCTGAAGGAGTTGCACAGCTGGTGGAGCATATTGCCCGTCACCGTGCCAGACTTGGCATTTGAAAGGCTGCCAGCTTGCTTTGTGCTGTTGTGCGAGTCATGGATCAGCAGTTTGCAGCAGTATGAGGAGAGTAAGCATTTTATTCTTTGCCCTCTGTAGGATCACACAAGTTAATACTGCATTTATAAAGAGTCCAATTTATTTTCTGAACCTACCAGGTACTTGGGTTGTGTTACCTGATTAGATTGACCTCCATGCTGCAGGAATCTATAGAGAAGTTATGTTTTTGACATACTCTAGTAAAATTTCTCTTACTATCAGTGTTTGGAGTCACTCTGCATAGCCTGCTTTTCATGTTTTATGTAATTTTATTATGCTTTAGTATTTCTTTCATAATCTCCCTGATTTTACTAATGCACAATATTGCAAAAGCAGTATAAAACTAGTCAACAGACTTTAAATCATTCGTGTATCTTTAAACCTCTTATGCTGATTAAAAGTGTTAAGGCTATTAGTATTTTTTATGTAACTGTGTCTAAATTTAGTGTCTGTTGCAGTCAAAAAACACTGATATTGCAAACCATGATCCTAATCTGCTTCCTTTTGGAGTTGATGGTGACATTTTTTCAGCATAGCTTTTGTGTTTCTGTGCACTAATGATTAGAATAGAACTAACCCTGTGTTTATTGTAGAAATCAGTGTGACTTTTGATTTTCTGATTTCTTTTCCAGGAGTGTCAAAATACTACTTTTGTTGTGTGCAATATGATTTTATTTACTTCTGGGCATTGGCTTTGGTTTTTTATTTTTAATTCTTGAATTTTTAAAAAGTGATTTGAGTAGCCCATAGGTTACTGTTCCATTGGAAGGACAGAACTTAATTAAGAAGTTAATATTTTTCCTTACGTAAAATTCTTCTGGTTCTGGTATGGAGAGGCAAAAAGAAAAATAAATGTTGAACTGGATGAAGTTGGATAGCATGTATGTAGTCCATACCTTCCAACTGAATAGCTGTAAAATACCTGCATGACAGTCTCATCCTATAAAACTGCACCTAATGTCCATTCTGTGTAGTCTGGTCTAACTGTTTGAATAACTTAATTATTATGAAAAAGTAACAAAGTCGTGCCATCATTTATGACTGATTTTATTTCTTGCAATATTGTGCACTGCCTTTGGTCATGTGTGGTCTTAATTTTACATGTACATGAGTTTTATGTCATAGCTGACAGCTTGCTGCAAAAAGCCATCATAAAAAAATAAAGAAGACTGCTGGTGTGGAGGTATTAGAACATCCAGTGAAGGAAATCATGGCTCTGTGTTCAAGGAGCCCCTTGGAAAAACTGAACATTTTGAACATTTGAGTAGTAGCCTTGTTGCTATTTACATATAAAAATGAGTGCCTTTAAGCTCGTGTATGGAAATGGGTAATTTACATTATTTAAACTCAAAATTGAAGATTGTATTTCTAATGCATGTGTGCATGATCTCAAAACCAGCTAGAGACTTGTGTGAGCTGTACATACAAGTCAATTGTTACATACCTAAGAGTACAGCGCTTGAGTGCTTCTAGTAATTTTACTCCTACTTTGGCAGGACTGTTCCACTGATTGTTTTCTAAGAAACAAATAGTTTCCAAATTATACAGTTATTTTTTGATCTGTGAATGGAATTTTCCTTTGCTTGTCAGAACATAGGCTCTAACAGTGCTGAAGTGCTTCTAAAATAACTCATCTAGTCAGGGGGCAGTACGTTTTCTGCAAAGTGAGAGACTGCAAAGTCTTTTTTTTTGAGACTGGGAAAGGATATATTTGCCTTGGTATTATTGGTTTGGAAATACAGTATGGATGGAGTGAAGAAAGAGCTTTAGGCAATGTGGAAGGAAGGAGAAATTACCAAACTGTGATGACTTTTCTAGGGAGATGGTGTTCTGCTTTGCTTGAGAGAGCGATGGATGTCTTGTCAATTATTCCCCATAGAATTAAACATGAGTTTAAGCTTTGGAAAGGTTTAGTGGCTAATTTTTCAGCTTCTGCAAGCCTGTCATGTCAGAAGAAGATAATGGTGTGTGTTTTTTTCCCGGATGAGTTTACGTTAGGATTATGAACAGCATCATAAAGAATTAAATCCATTGATCACACAGCAGAGTCGGCAGGTCTAGGTTTGATGGCTGTAAGTTGCTTATGAAGCAACTTGAAGTTCTGTGCTGGGTGATTTATTTGATTCATGCTTCAGGTTATGGCTAAGGGCAGGGTTAGGGGCACCAGGTTATAAATAGAATTTTTGTGCAGTCTCACGGGGAGAAAAGCAGAAATGAGGCTTAGTATAGATGCATAAGAGCACTAAAGGCAAATCATGGGTGTTCTTGGAAACTTCCACCCTATCAATTGATACTGGGTTGACACCAACAACAAGAAGTTACAAGACTCTTTATTTCTTGTCTATTCATAAAGTTTTAATAAATTCAGCGCTCCACTGTCACTGGTCAAAGTGTTGGTCTGTATGGTTTTGAATACACAGCTTTGTGTAACTTGTTGGATTAGCTGATATTTATTTCTGCTTTTTATTTCATTATATTGATTATACCATTCTGCCACTTAATTATTCATTAGATAGTTCAATCATATGCAATGTAATTGTATGAAATCCAGAACCAGAGGGAATTTTTATTGGGCCGCTCAATACTGAGAAATCTTCCTTGTGTTAAAGAACTTTTCATTATGATATTGCCCTTTTTTTAATTCCATGAGCTTTCTGAAATAGTGTTCAAAACAGTGCTAATTTCCTAAGCATATACTTCTGTAAGTCTTGATTTCTGATTGCAAGTGCTCTGCTGTGTCTTCTGTGTATTGTGGTCTAGATGCAGGGAAATCTTTGAATACACTTTGAAAGTCTGCTGCCTACTGATGTACAAGTGTAAAATCTCTCTTCTAGCAGTGCCACACACTGCTTATTGTACAGACCTTTGGCTTCTTTTGTGTGATTGATGAAAACTGCTGAAATATAGTATTATTTACAATATTTTGAAAATTGTCAAGTCAGCTGCTTTGTTTTGACTCCAAGGTTTCTTTTTTCCATTGTCTAGCAAATTTGTAGCCCTGGAGTTGGTAAGTAGCTTGTGTCACTATGCAAACAACTGAAATTTAGTAGCAAGGCACCTTTAATATCTAGTCTCATTGGGCATCTATCTATGCTAAAAAATGGTATGCTTTGGGGAAGGCATGGGGGAAAGATGGGAGTGGGGAAGACAGGCAGATTCCTACTTGGCTGTCTAATTATATTCCCATGGCAAGTACTTAAGAATTACTTTCTGGATCGTCAGCTTCAGCCTATTTGTGATGTATGTTTTTAATACTCTGCTGTAGCATAACTACCTCCTCTGGGCTTTTTTCTCTTAGTCGGATGGGTAGGCATGTTCTACTCCATGATCTGCTGTGGTGTGTGGATAGAAGAGCACTTACTCTTTTACTAACCCCAGGTATATCATGTAGGTGAATAGAAGCCTAGAGCTCCCTTGCTGCTTATGCAAAGTGGAGGATGTGATGCAGAACATGAGAAGCTAAGACCTTCCCTTGGTATTATCTGGGTTTTTGCACCATGGCTCCCGGGGTCTCTGTGCATTTTTTCCCCTTAGGAGTCTCTGTTTATCCATGGATACAGTAGATGGATGGTTGTCTGAAATGCCCTTTGTTTGTTGTTTTATTTTTTAATTAGGGAGACTAAGCTCAAGAAAAGAGTACATTAAAACAGCATCCTTGAATTTCTTACTCTAGTTTACAGTTTCATACATTCTGGCTCTTTCAGACACCTCGTTGGTTCTCTTGGGACACTCAGAAGCTCTGCTTTTTTGTTTTTTTTCTGTGAACTCTTTTAAGAAACAAACTCAATGCTTTGTTGTTTCTGCTTTTCCACTCTTTTCAGCTTGTGCCAGCAGCAGTCCTGAAATTGAGCCAAAATTAGGATGTAGAGTCTCAGTAGCTCAGAAAGCTTGGGGTTATCTTGTAACACTTGTGGAGTATTGGCTGTTCATTGAGAGAGGAGTTGTTGTTCTTTGGGGATGCATGGATGCCTGTATGAGGAAAGTCTGTCCTTGGTTTGAATGCTTCAGTCAATAAATGGGATATTGAATAGAATAGAAATTGTCTGCCCTTGCATTGCTGCTTGTTCTTTAACTTCACTGTCTGATTAAACTAATGCAATTCATGGAATAACCATCTTAATAATACAGTCACAAAATGTGTAGAAGTTACAAAGACTGTCAGGCACTGTTTGAAGCATGAAGTTTTTTCCTTGGTTCTATTCTTCTGGGAATAAAAAACATGTCTAATTTTCCATGACTTTTACTGACATTTGATGGGCAGAACTGTCTTTTCAGAATATTGTATTTCTGAAGATAATAATGCTGTCTTGAATGGTAAAATATGAAGGAGGTTCTAGATATTTTTGAGTGCTTTCCATCATATCCAGAAGCTGTAGAAATAACTAATTTTAGAATCCTCTTGGCTGGTTACTACTTACAACATCATTAAAAGAACATGGTAGAACACATTGCAGTTCAGAGATGAAAAGCACATTCTCCTGCAATGGTCAGATGAAAGTAAGCAAAGAATTTCAGTGCAAACACTTTCTCTGTGCCTTTCATGTATTTGAAAAGAATTCCCAATATAAAAGCAACTGCAAGTCATTTGATGGTTGAAAAACCACACCAAAAAAGAAGAAAAGGCAAAGTTTGTGATACAAGCTGGGCAGAAATCAAACTGGTATGGCTGGTATTAGTGAAGACCAATCTTTTGTGTAGAAACCCAGCTCATGTGTCTAGGCTGTGATGTCTTGCTGCCACGTTCACCTGCCCAGTTCCAGGTTCTGTGCTCTAGAACATGCAGCACCATCACCGCCCAAAGTCTGCATTTGTGGCTGCAGGGCACATCTTGTGTCTCAGGGTGGTCTGAGGCTGGAGCTTTGAAGGCCAAAGAACCTTGATGATGCAGTTTACTGTGGGCATTAAGGAAGCTTCTTTGGAAAAGCAGGATGCCTATGTGTCTCTGGTCCAAATAAAGTCCCTTTTCAGGAAAGTACATTATTGGAAACAAAGAAACTTCCTTCTGAAATGGCATGGTGTTTGAAATTACATTCTGTGTCTGAACAAACTCATCCATTATAACTTTCAAGTAATTAAAAAAGTCTCACTTCTGATATCTCGCTTAAAAGGATAATTGATTTTTTTTCCTTTTTAGCTCCCCTTTGTACAGTTATTTGAAACCTCCTGCAGAAAATGTGAATTTGTTTTCAGTATGTATATTTTTAAAATGCTAGTTCCTTAGCAAGTTATGCAAGCCTTTAAAACAAAAGCTACTATGAAAAGAAATCTGAATAAAAGAATTTGCATAGCAATAGTTGGTATATGTGCAGAAACAAATGGAAATCTGCAGAGGGAAAAATACCCCAAATCTAGAACAGAAAAATAAATCCAAAGTAAATCATGAGAGGATTTTCCACAATTTCATGTCAAAGACTGCTGAAGTATTAGTGCTGTGCTACTTTAATATTATTTCAATATTTTGAAATATCTAGTGCTGTAAGAGCAAGGGTAGACTGCGATTGCTTTGCTTTTTTTTTTTTTTTTTAAGTGTAGAGTTTGTCTCTACACTTTTAAGCTGTGTGGTGCAGAGCAGCTGGGCACTGCACAGCCATGTGGGGCTGCCCTGCCTGGCACGGGGCCATGGCCTGCCCCAGAACGGGCAGCCCGTGGCATGGGCAGCCCATGGCCAGCAGTACTGATGCCTTTGAGCAGGAATGGCAGCTGAGAGGGGCCAGAGGTACCATGCTGTGAGGGTCCTGCTCTGGGAAGGTGACCCACACCAAAGGAAGGATCCTTTGAGGGAGGGGGGCTGTGGGCGCTTCACCCCATCGAAGTGGGCACAGTGAGCTGGAAACATAAAGGAGTGGAGTGGCAATGGAAAAACAGTCAGAAGGAAAGAGCAGCAGGTGAGACTGCAGCCCCAGCCACTGCCTCAGCAGGGCAGTGGGACAGGCTGACTAACTGGGCTGTGACCCATGAGAAGCTGAGATTAGAGAGGGGCAGGAGAGCTGTTCATGGGGTGTTTATGCTTTCCCACCCACCCCCCAGCACTCAGATGAGCAATCAGAAGTTGGTGTTAACTGTAAATAAATTACAATAGGACAAAAATACCCAAGTTCCCAGGGTGTTCTGCTGGTGGGAAGCCTGTGACTGCCCACCCTGAGAGTGTCCCTTTGGGCCCACTCATCTGACCAGTGGATACAGGCTGTGTAAACATCCAGTGCTGTCAGCCACTGGTGCTTGATTAGCAATGTTCTAGACTTCATGAGCCATCCTGTTTGCTATGTCTGCCTTTGGAAGGGTTTTGCCAGTGTATGATTTTTCACCAGATAAGTAAATTACATGGGATTTCTTGGAACCACGGTGCAGTTGGGTTAGTCGTGTTGCCTGCAATATGGGTAGGCAGGCGTGAGCCAGCTAGCGTCAAAGCAGCAGATAAACTTGTCATTTAGGAGCAGGCACTAATGAAGTGTGAGCTGCAACCATATGTGGAACAAACATCTTTATGGTGTCAGTCGTGACTTTCTTGTTGCTCTTGTTGAGCTGAGCACTGTGAGGCATTGTCTGCTCTGCAGGAGGCACACGGGGAGGGCCTGGCTGCATAAGCTGTTACAGCAAAGCACTGAAAGTCAGGGGTTAGTGCTGAAGCTTTGGGTAACATGGGATTTCTGCTAGCATTGCAAGAGAATGGTCTTTTTTTGTTTCAGCTGGTACTTACAGCCTCACACATAAGGAGTCCACTTGAATTTCTGTATCCCTAAATTTTTATTACTGTTTGTCTTAACTGACTATTTAGAGTTGTACTGCCTACTATGTTGTTAAATTTTGGAATATATTTATCTACAATCATTTGTATCTTTCACAATACTGATGTTTCTCTTTGGTATTATTGTACTCTTTGCAGCTGTACTACTTTTAAATGTGTTGGACAAGGGCCTAATAGTTTTCTGGAGTGGTGGATGAGGGAATGTGTAGGTTAATGTGAGTTAGGAGATACTAATCTGGCTGCTGGAGAGCCAGAACCTGCCCCAGGGAGACTGCAAGGTGAGATGGTGCTGGCTCTTAGTGTCGTCCCCCCCCACACCCATGGTCTGAAGAGAATTTCTTCTTTACCTTTTCTCAGATCAGAGCAGTCACATCAGTTCTTGCTGCTTGCTGGAGAAAGGGAAGACTCCCATCTGGTCAGGGAAAGAAAAGAGGGGCAAAACTCTCTATCAGCCTGTTGGCTTCTGCCCACGTTAGCATCTTGGTTAGGGGTAATGGAGCCAGCCTTTGTGGTCAGGGTAGTACAGAAATTTAGATCATGTGATATGGTCACAACTCATTGTTTGGAATGGTGTGCTTAGGCTTGGTGTCTTGTAAGTCTAGCAGAGTGTTGCTTGTTATTTGTGAGCTACATGCTCTGATGAATTGCTTAATGAGAATCTGCAAGTTATTTTTCTCGTGCTGCAGCTGATGTTCTAAACTAGCCAGCCTGGGAGGCTGGATCCTCTGGCCAAATATTTACCCAGCTTTTTGGATGCATTTTTCCAGTATCTGCTGGGATTTATGTTCTGTATTAAAATCCTGATTTGGGTATGATGCAACTACTTTTAAAACTAGTTGGCTGCAGTCATAAAGGTAAAACCTAGTGATGGTCCACACTCTGTGAATACTAAAGTGGTCAGCTCTCAGTTTGAGTGTGTCCCACCATTATGTTAAAGCTGAGTATGGTCAAGGTTTGAGAGAATGCCAGCCCATATGTAAGCAACCTGGACAGGTGCTGCAGGTGTGTGGTGGGTTGAATAAATAGAATAAACAGAACTGGGTTGTATTGGCAGAAAGGGTCTGCTTGCTGCTGCATTTGATGTTGGCAGGACAGGGATGAAATACATGTCAAATGGTTTAATCTAGCTCTCGCAGTCTGGAGATGTGTTTTTATCTTGGGATATAATCTTTTTCATATGACCTTGGGTTCATGGAAGCCTAAAGGTGGCTTTGAGTGCCAGATGGGCCAAGAAACATAGCTTGAACTGAGAAAAGAGCATCATTTGCTCTTTGGTAGGTTTTATCTACTTTGGTTTATTTTCATTTTAATAAATGTGCACAGACATGCTGGCGTCTACAGAGTTCCCTTAAGGATATATACTAAATTCATCTGGATAAAAATGGGAGGAAGTAAGAGTTAGTAGTAGATTTGCATGTGCACTTCATTGACTGACTTTCACTTAAACAAAACATGAATAAGAAATGCTGTTATACAAAATATGATTTTTAGGTACTCTTTATATCTTCCCAGTATGTCAGGAGTTCGGGAATCTTCTGACCTTCACCATTCTCATATTCACCTGACCTTGACTCAAGTGGTGAGGTAGAGGCACTCAGGCATTGGTGGTAGGGGCATATGAAAAAACTGGAAACATGAGCCTTTTCTCCAATAAATGGTTGTGTTAGGGCTCACATGGTAATAGTGCTGTCACTTCAGTTGTGTGTTGATGTGTGGTATGTGAACCTTTTTTTTCAGATGATCCTGACTTTTATCTTCAAGTGTAGGGGATACTTGCAGGGAACAAAAGAAGTCAGCTGGCCAAATTTTGCTCAGCTTTGCAATCAGAAGCTTTAGAAACAGGGTGGCAATAGAGGGGCATTGATATCAGAGCATTTCTTCAGTTGAAAGCAAACAATTGTCCTTTCACCTCTAAGGGGATAAGGGGAATTGTTAAGGAAAAAGAAGTCATGAAAAATTGAAAAACAAGGCCACATGGTGTGCAGGGAGTGGACTTAATTGGTTGCACTGGGAAATCATCAAGAAAAGTCCCTTCTTTTGATTTGACTCACTCCAGACTGTCTTTCTCAAGTTGTCACTTGCCTGTGTGTGCTAGATTAAATGGTATCTGTTTCATGTTGCTGTAGAGGTATGTCTGAACACAGGAAGTAAAGGTTTTGGTTGATCACATTCTTTTCTTAGTACAAGGTTTCTAGGGGATCATCCAATAAAGACTGGAAAGTACTACTATTAGAAATAAATGCAGAGCCCTTGAAATCAAATAAAGCTCGCATGTAATTATAAAACCCACACAGATGGAAAACCAAAGCCAATTAGCAAATGGTATCATTTGCCTCTCTGGGATTATTGCTTACTGTCTCCAGTTCTATTAGTACCAGCGACGACTGTAGATTTGGTTGTCAGTAATGCTACACTATTTTGCCTTAAGGGATAAGATGCTGGGTGTTCCTATGTGCCTGTTGAGGAGACTCAAGTTTTACAAATCCTGGTGTGGGTTCACCCAGCAGTTAAGCACCTCAAGGGAAGGTGCTGCTCTTGCCATCTTTCACCAGCAGAGCGATGTCCAGCCAGACTCTGTGCAGTGGCTATGCTGGAAGATGTTCCGTCCCCTACCCCAAGATTTTTATCTCTGAGCATGAAGATGCACAGTATGGAATGTCCCTTCAGCTGGTTTCTGTCAGCTGTCCTGCCTCTATTCCCTCCCAAATCCTTGCCCACCCCCAGAGTGACAAACGAGAAAGCTTTGATGTTGTGCAAGCGCTGCTCAGCGGTAGCCAAAACCACTGGGGTGTTAAGTAACACTGCTCTAGTCACAAACTCAGAACACAGCAGGGCATGTCCCTGTGAAGAAAGTGAACTCCATTTCAGCCAGTGGCTGTATACCACATTTGGATACAGCTTTTCAAAATGAAGAAGTCCTTTCTTAGTGAGATGAATGAGGTGCTGCAGGTCTGATGACTGATGAGGATATTTCTGGCTATCTGAAGCAAGGTAAAATAAGGACAAGTCTGGAAATGTGTGAAGTACCAAAATAAGAATCAAAGTTACATAAACCTTTACCTAAACTTAGGTTAAAAGTTTCACTTTTTTTTTTTTTTTGTCTCCCTCAAATGCTTAACAATTTGTGGAAATATCTTACAAATGGGCTTTAATCAAGTATCCTGACAATTAATAGACCTTCTGATACATTTTCAAGAATAAACTCCAGAGAGTTTGAGCACTGAGAAGAGGGAAGAACTTTCTCTATTGCTTAAAAATGAGATTTGAGTGGGAGAAGAAAGGAAAAAAGGAGGTGAGAGAAGGAAAAAACAACTTTCTGATTAAATCTTACTTAACTTTCTGAAAGCACGACAAATAGCAGAACAGAAAATCAGATTGACTGAAGGATCTGAGTTTTCATCCAAAGGTGGCACTAGCCTTTTGCTGTTTGAATTTTTGTTGTGAGCTGGGAAATGCAAATACCAAGAAGCCCTCAACTAATCCAACGCTTACCATTAATCCCAAACAAACCATCATTAGTATCTGGATTTATCCTGCTTAGTCCTTGCTGGATAGTGAATTATGTAACCTTTGTTTTATTAACATTTAATGGAAGCTTATTATCAGGTAGGTTACCTCTGGAATAAAAGGAAGGCAAAGAAATGTAAATTTTCTGCTTTTATTTGTTTTTTGTTTGAGGGATTTTTGAGGATTTCTTTAAGTAGTGAGTGGATACTTAATGATAGTTCCATAAATAAACTGACTCAAAACTCACATTGAGTACATTGCTTGGCAAAAAACCCCAGCTGTTAGGAAAATTACATAGCCCTCTTCTACTTAACTAGGAGATAATTTTGATAACATAATTTAAAAACTAGTCTTGGTAGGAAAGAATTTGATGTGATGTTCAGGTGCAAAAATAGATACTTAAAAGTCTTTTTAACAAACGCCTTTTCTTGTGTCCTCATATATTGTTGCAGACTAGTTTTAGTAGGTGTGGTAGAAATAAGATGACAGAATTTCCACAGTCACAAAGCTCATGAGGCTCAAGATCTTGGCCTACTTAGGGGGAGGAGTTGGTGCTGGAGTTGTAAACAAAAGTTGCTAGGTGAGCACTGCAGGGAGGGGGAAGGATTTTGAGGTTAAAAAGTATGAAGGCATCCAGTGCCATAGGATGTTAGGATTTTTGCATGCTCATGATGCAGTATTGCAGTGCTGGTATGCAAGTGATTTTGGAGTAGTTATCAGAGTTGCATCAGACTAAATGCTGATAAAAAGGAGAGAAAAGTTTTGTAATCCTTGATGTAAATGTGTATGCTGAGTAGCAGACCTGCAGATACTCTGTGATTTGAGCATGTCTAATGTGTGATAAGAGAATATCTTTAATTCTATTTACCAGATGTTTGCTTCAATTTCTCTCTCATTTTTCCCAAATGATAATGGTTCATTATCAAATTGTCAACATTTTCTTAGTTTCATAAGACTCCAGAGATGGGAGTAGTCCCAGCAGTCAGTCTGAAGCATTATTTCATGCCTGAGATAGAAGCAGTCATAGAGGCTCTGTGTTGGTGCAGCTCTCACCAAAACCAAAGGCTGGACAGTCCTGACCTGATGTGAAAGCTGAAGAAGCTCACTGAAGATCTCGAGTGCATTTTCAGCTGAGTCTTTGTGTCCTTCTGAGCTTACACAGCAGTTCAGCTCCTGCAAAAGGCTGAAGGTTTTAATTCCTGGGGCAAACTCCAGAAAGATGTTTTGCTCTGCGTGTGAGGTATTGCATCAAAGTTGTGCCTGCACTTGATTGCCACATCTGAGATTATCACTTGGCGCCCTTTGATAATGATTAAATTCCTTTCCAGAAGTGAGAGATAAATCAAAAGGAAATTTATTTTCTAAAACTCTTCTTGAGAAGATTTCTGGTTGGGGGGTTTTTTTTGTTTTTTGGGTGGTTTTTTACGTTTTTTTGGGTTGTTTTGTTTGTTTGTTTGTGTGTGTGTGTGGGGTGGGGGTTTGTTCTTTTTGTTGTTTTTTTTTAAATAAAAAAGCTAGCTGTTCCACTCACATAGTAAATGGATGTTGATGAAAGAACACTACAACTGTAGATAATCATTCCTAGTATCAAGTCAAGTTTACCACCTCTGTCTTCTATGAAAACTTACACTGAGAATAGTATAAAATTAGAGGAACTTCCACGTGATTTTGAAGGCAATGTTTGATGTAAATAGAAGTAAAAATGTTCTGAGGACTATGTTTGCAACTTCCTTTTTGTTTTGCTACTGCAAAAAAACCCCAAAAAACTGTAATATTTGAATTATCCAAAAATTACTCAAGACATTTTCAAAATTCAGTAAAAAGAAAGCAACTATTTTATTAGATTAGGTCATATATTTTAAAAATAGAAAGATTTTAATAAATACTTTTTCTTTCTAATAACAGATTCTGGTTTTACCAACAAATTTTTTCTCTGGTGTTGTTAGACCATCATAGCTACTGTACTGATTTATACTCATGAGAAAAAATTTGAATCATACAGAATTCTAATGAAGGTGTTTTGAAGTATCTTCACAAAGTATGAGTTTAATCTGCCTATTTCAAGAAACAAGCATACTAGGATAATAAAATCACTGAATTACTGGGATAAATGCCAGCAATTTCACAGACTCACTAACACAGCATTACATGAACTTTCCTGTGACTCTTGATATCTGCACATATCTGAGCATATCTGGTTACTCATTTAGATTATTTTGAAAAGTTCTGAACAAAAAAATAAAGTTAGGTATTTGCCAGATTCAAGAATTGAATGTGTTTGATTTCAGCAAGCGTGTAGGAAACCTAGAAAATTGTGGATTTTGCACACAAGGTGATTTTTAAAAATCCCAATGTTAATCTGATTCCCAGATTAAATGAGTCAAAATTTTTTGCAAATAATTAATTTTGACTTGACCATAATATTTAGTAAAACTCATAATGACAGTTCCCTAACCCTTGAATCACAGTATTTGTATTAGTATTAGTTCATCTGATGAACAGTTCTTTAGCTCTTTAAAATACTGTTCTAATAATGCATGTATTCTACCACCTTAAAATCTGTATGCTTGGATTTCCTAGCACTTGCTGGTTTGTGTTGCTGTTAAATGGAATTAGAGAGAAGCAGAAGTGTCAGAGGAAAGCACCAGGGGCCAAGGTTTGAGTATCGAGTATCAAGATCCTGCAAGATATGCTTGACTTTATTGCCTTGTGTAGATTGTAGATATCAGCTATATTCCTCTTTCCTCTTTGTCAATTGGAAAATAGGGATGCAAGAGTAATAAAAATATGGCTGGCTTAAAGGAAAGGTTAAGCAATAATTTATTCAGCTGATAAACATCCACATTGTGACACTTACACTCATAGAGTGTGCTTTGCTTGGCAGCTGAAGGGATGATAAAAGCCCATCATCTCTTGGAAATGAAATTGCACAGGAGGCACAAAGCAAAGCATTAACAGTGAAGGTAATTAACACTCAGTGCAACAGCAGCTGACAGGGTAGTTTCCCCACTGGGTAGAATTTCAGTTTGAAGGTGGAAGTCTTATGAAGCCTTTCTTTAACTCCAAGTTTTGAGCCTTATAAATAGTGGATTCAGAACTGGACCAGCCATGTGAAAGGCTCTGTTCTGAGTATGTGTATATAAGATGTTGGTGGGTATCTGATCATCCTTTAGGGGGGAACTGTGAACATGAAGTCTGATGCTTTGTAATGTGTTCCAGCAGCCTTGGCTGAGAGACACAAATAATCATTCATTGTGGTTATATCATCTACTTTATATCATTCTAGATAAACTAAATCAGCTTGAATTGATTGCATGTAAATTATCTATAAAATGAAAGCAGAGGATAAATTTTGCTTCTTGCATTTAATTTTCTGATATACATGGATAAAGGGGTGAATTCTAAAGATCATTGACAGCATTAAACCCTTGTATTAGAATGAGGATGAACTTCTGATCCATTAATTCAGAAAGATGTGCAAGCACCAAGCACTTGTTGATTCTGGAGATTTTAATACTGAGGAATCACCAAGGATGTTAGCAGAGTCAAGTTCTCAAATCTAACAATTGCATTCAGAGAACTTGAATCCAGCTGGGACCTGAGGCTGTTTCCAGCAGGTGGAGTTGGTGCCAGCAGCATGTTGAGATGGGAGTGTGTTTGGAGTGGCTGGCAGCACGAGCTACTTGTGGGTAAAAACAGTGTTGTCTTATGCCAAATCCTAAAAAGGTCTCTGTGTGCCAATGTTCTGATGTCCCAAAAAAAGTGGGGATTCCTTTGATTTTAAACAATCCACCAAGTTGCCAGCAGAAGTGCTAACATATGTGGTTTATTCCTGCTCTCCCACCTCCCTTCTTTACTATAGGAATTGCTGTAATGGAGAGAGATCACCTATATAATTCAGATGCCTCCTTCAGTGGTTTTGACCCCCAAATGAAACTTTAGTGGCAAAACAGCTCCCATATGGTTTTCCAGTCACAGGTTCGGCAAAGAAACACATTCTCTTGTAAACCATATAGATAGGGAACTTTTTAGAGATGTTGATAAGTTTCCATAAGTGTCATCTCTATTATGGTTTTAGGGAGTTGTGCTGTATTCTTTTACTTTCTTTCCTAAACACCAGGTATTCTCTGCTTCAGATTTGACAAGGTGGCAAAATGCTGCAATAGAAGAGAATCCTAAAGTAAAGTATTTAGGCAGAGCAGAGATCAGTGTCTTCCTCCCTAGCACCAGTTATGCTGAGACTGTGCCAGGTAGTGGGGAAAAGGTGAGTGTGCAGCCCAGTGCAGCTGTCAGCAGCAGGGCTGCTGATCTCTGTTAGAGATCTCTACTGAGCAGCAAATGCACGTGAAGTAGCAGGTGGTTATCTGAGCTAAGTTAAGAAAGATGTGCCTAGGCACATTAAATCCAGCTCAAATAATCTTCACCAGTGAGGACAGCAGATTTATGTTCCTATGAACAGGCTGTGTCTGAAATAGCGGACACAGCTCCCAGAAGGGATTTTCACAGGCTTTGGCAGGCAGTCTCCAGAGGGATTTTCACTGGGTGGGTGTTCCCAGAACAGATCGTGCGCATTATTTTAAGGGAAAGTTAAGAAATGAAAGCATTTCCCCTCCACTCGAACCTTGGCCAAGGCTGAAATCCTTCCTAGTCGGGTTCCTGCTCTGCTGACCTGCCTGCAAGATGCCTGAGGAGTGTAGATGAGGCTGGGGGAAGTTCTTGCAGTGTAATGTTGGCTGTCCTTGTGTTAGGGACCCAGGGGCTGTGCTGTGCCTATGTGCTGTGTATAGGCCCTGCAAAGCTGAACTGGATGATGCTGGAGGAAGGGCAGCTTGCTTTGCTCCCTGAACCACAAGCTGGGTGTGCTGCCATAACCACCCCAGCTCTATCCAGTGAGAGCACTGAATGTGACTCTTTTCTAAGCCCACCAGCACATTGAGCCTTGTAGCTGAGCAGAAGGGAATCAAGCTAGCAGCAGCACCAAGCACAGAAGCAGGACAGAGGGAGGCCATCTTTCCAAAGGTCACAGCTCCCTCCTCTGCCCTAAACACACGGGGAAACTCTCTCTGCCAGTAGTTTCTTCTCATGGCTCTGTCCCTAGCTGCAAACCAGTCCCTGACTAATGAGGAAGCAGCTTCTAGAGAGTTTATTGAGTGTCCTCCTCGCCAGACCCTGTGCTTCTATCATATCTGTCTGCCTTCAGGCCAGCTGGGTTCTGCATCTTTACTGTGCAAAATTGGATCTTGCCCTGGGAAGATAATGCGATTGATCTGGCAGGTGATTTTCAGGATCAGTTCCCATAATGCCAGGTAGGTAAGGCAGGACACACTGTGAGAAGCCACACAGTCCCACATATGGGAATTACTCTGGGTTTTTTCTCCAGGGCCTGAGGAAAATTGTGAAAAACTCCTTTGGCCTAAACATGGCTGCTTCTTAATTCACTCTTTCTTATCTATATACTAATGACAAACAATCCCTAAAACAATCCCTCTGGTGTCCTGGAAGTGCAATGGCTGCTATGTGCAGCACTGGTGACTCCTACTGCAGCACTGCCCCAAGGCACAATATCCAGGATGTGCCAGCTCAGAGTGGTGCAATGCTCCATTTTGCTATAGTTTCTGAAAACCTGATTAGTTTAAGGAAGAAATGAAAAAGTTTTTTGGTTTGTTTCTATAACGACTTGCTGTGCCATCTGCTGCTTTTTATTCTTGGGTGCCACTCAGCCAACCAGCAGCTCAGGTGCCTGCTTTCACAGTAGCAGTGGGACCTGCAGCTAAACACCAGCAGTCCTGTGCCCTGGAGCAGCATTGGCAGGATCCCCTTGCTTCCAGGGAAAGGTGGCCAGCTTTCTCTGTGCTACACAATTCATATCTGTGTCATTTCACTTACCTGTACTTTGAGGGTCTGGCACATACAGTCATGCTTCAGATTATAGTGAACACTACCCTGCTGATGTCAGTCAGCTTGAGTCCCTTGGAATCAGAGAAGGCTGTTTCATTCTGACTGCCAAAAAAGTGCATTAGAGTTTAAGATGTTGATAGTCACAGCCACAGACATTTTACATCCTCAGTGATCAGTGGAAGTGAGATGAGAGGCCTTGACTCACCCTTGTGCCCATTTAATGCAAGTATAGTGCCTCTGGTTGTGGTAGGACTACTCCAGATTTGTGTGTGAGAGTGGGCATGGGGACTTATGTTCTGCCCCACATCACTCAGTGACATTTGTACCCAGATCAGAATCTGAGAAAGCAATGGCAGAACATGCATTGGACCACACTGCCCATTGGTGTGGTTTCTCACAGTAGTTTTGCATCATGGTCATTTCAGGGAATAGTTAATTATTTTTTATTATTATTATTACTGCTATTATTGCTATTGCTATTATTTGAAATTAGTTGTGAATGCACTGTTGCTTAGAGAACACCTCTGGATAATCAGGTAAAAAAAAATCTTCTGAACACTGATGGAAAGTCTCTCATAACCATATCTTTCCAGTTTAGCTAACTGGAAATATTAGCCTCTGCACTCCTATTCAAAATTTAAGTTTTGAATCAGTTTAGTTTTTAACAGTTGCCTTCACCTGTAGTATCTTTTTTTTTTTTTTTGCTATTTTGATCTAATATTTATTGATTTGAATCTCCTAATAACTGAGGGAAGTCCACAGACAGAGATAATGCAGAAAATGTGCTTGATGGTGTATTATCCATATTAGAGAAACCATCTTGGAGGTATCCTTGCCAGGTGTTTATGTTAAAATCATAAATCAGTCTTGGAGAAGACAGTGGTTTTTTTTATATTTGGATTTTGACTTCTGAACATGCTGCCCAGTGAAGTTGTGCAAGCCTTTTAAGCTGGAGGTTTTCAAGCTCCAGTTCAACAAAGCCGTTGTTGACCTTTTCCATTGTTGGAAATGATCCTCCTTCAAGGGAGAGATTAAACAGTCCAGGAGTCTCCTTCCAATGGAGATTTCTGTTATTTTGAATCTGAATTACATTTATCATCTTTTTCCATGGTCATGAAAACTCAACTTTTACATCTACATGAGGTCATGAAAGCATAAAGGAAACCTTCTAAAGCTGAGACTTGAAATAGCAGGGATGGCAGTGCTGAAGAACAGCAGGGCCTGAGAGTCACTTCAGAGCAAACTCGAAGGCAGTCTCAGCAAGTTTCCAACTTCACCTTGAGAACTAGCCTGAAAAAGATACTTTGGAACCTTATTTTGGGCATATTGAACAAGACAAAGTGACACCCAATACAATAATAAAGATCTGTCCCAGCTGTATAACTTCAGGATTCTGTCCAGTGGGGGATTCAGCAGGAATGATTCCCTGAGTAACATGAACATAAACACTTTGCTCTTTATAGAAGTATGTGGGAAAGTAAGGCTGTCAGCTATATAATGTGCTGTGGAATCACCAGCACAACAATTCTGATCAGACCTGACACCTCCCATCTGTTTCTATATGCAGTCTGCTCAGCATAAATCATAAACAGATGGTGTCATGGTGTCAGTGTCTCACAAGTCATGCTGCAGTCACCGGGTGTTAGCTAGGACTCACTCAATGCCTAACTTTGACACTTCACCCTTAATTGTTGAGTGTGTTTCATCCATAGAAATAACCTTTTATCCCTCTGAAGCCAACTGCTTGCTGGTTTCCATGGTGTGGGTGGCCAGAGAACAGGTTTTTCCACCAGCCAAGCTGTTCATCTTCCAAAGCTCCCTGGCTGCAGCACCATTGTCAACAAATTTTTCAGAGGATCAGGGGCTGGTAATGCATATTGACTCCCTCCAACCCATTTCCCATCTCTTTGCCACCCACATAGTTAGCCTGATTCTCAGAGCAGCACATGCTTTCACTCTCATCCTACTAATTTGTTAGCTGGGGTAGCCAGTCCTTTTGCTTTACTCCACTTGATCTCCCAAGCTAGGCAGGGCTAGGTAGCCTACTTGAATAGCCTGCCTTCATGTAAAAAGCTTCCCATCAGTCAAGGGTTTTGAAGGATTGGATAATGGCGATATAGGGCTTAACCCTTATTATTTATGACTACTGTTGAACATCTGGCACTTTAGTGGGAGTTGTTTCTGGTTCAAAATCCAATCAGCTAAATTCTTCTTCTGATTTTTCCCTGAATTTGCAGCTGAGCATATTCAACTACATTTGAATGACTGAAATTAATTTTTCTCTTTTGTGATTTCCTCTTTGGTCGTATCAAGGATTGAGTTTGAAATTCATCTCTCTAATGCTCTTAGAGCCCAATCAGCAAAACTGTAGGAAATTCCAAACTTCTTAACTCTTCTTGATATTGCTGAGATCCAGAGTCTTGGCTGTCCTGTTCAGCAAGAAACTGCTGCTTCAAAGCTTGGATCGAAGTCTGGACCTGATGAGTTCAAATAGGTGGGAATCAGCTGTGCCTCAGTTTAACTGATACCTCTATTAGACTCCTGGGCAACTCCTTTTAGCAGTGCAGCTGCAACTGTGGGATGTGACATTGGCTGTTGATGGCTCTGTCCCAGAACCCATGACACAGGATGGACTTTGTCCAAGAGGGAATGACTCTTAGTTTGCAGAGGCAAAGCTTCAGGATATTAATTCCTCACCTCAGCAGCAGCTCTAGTTCTTCCTGGATTTCTCCAAAGTCTGTGTTTGAGAAAACCACCATGTGAAAGTCAACAGCATCTGAATGTCTTGCAAATCAGAGCAGCCAAAGTTCATCTGCTAGCCTGTCACTTTGACATGTGTGTCTGTGTTCAGAAGTGAGGCACTGCACCACTGATTTATTTCAAATCAAGCAACAACAGACAAAACTCCAAAGCAATTTTCAGCCTGAGTAATCACTGCAAATTTGCTCCAAATGCTGAACAGATGGAATCTGTATATGACTTCTCTGAGTATAAACACAAGCACCCTCTCATATTTCAATTGCTGATGTAACAACACAATGTGGCTCTTGCTAAAGGGAAGGTACATGAATTTGGGGGTCTGATTATTTGTTTTCTCACTGCAGTAAAAGATCTGGTGTATTCACTTGCAAATAACACATGACACTTGCCAATTGGTTCCTCTCCATTCAAATATTTAATCAGCAAAGCAGTAGCATGAGTTCACTGCAAAAGGTGTATCATTGATATAAAAACAAACTTGGGCTTAATTTGGCTTCCTCTTGCCACATTTGGTCACTTCTGATATGCACACTGGCCTGAAAACAGAAGTGGAAGAGGGGGGATTCTTTTCTTGAGTTGTGGCCTCCTCCCAGGCTGAAGAGGAAGTAGCCTGGCAGTCCCCAAACAGGGCTCATCCACAGTCTCCTCACTTCCTCTCTGGCTTTAGGAAAGTCTCTACACCTCAACCTACTCATGGTTGTGTCTGTGAACTGAGAATAGATGGTTTGAGATCTGTTGATGAAAAACATACAAGTTAATTATCTGAGCGTTGTGGTTTAAGATGGGGATTTCAAAAGGGAGAGTGAGGCTCTGTTCTACCTCTGCTGCTGGTGTTTGAGGCCCTGCATAAACACTGTTGTAGCAAAGGAGGAATAGGGATAACACCCTCTCTACTTCTCAAAGGAATGACTGGAGAACCCACAGTCTTCTAGTGGGTGTTCTGGGACAGGTAACCCTGACTCAACAAAGGTGCTCCCCAGAAGGGACCTGTGCCCTCCTCCCCAGTGCCTCCAGAGGTGATTGGGATCATGGCTTCCCTATGAGTGTGTGGAAACCACATTGCTGCTCCTTCCCTCAATGCCTGGCTTTAAGCTCTCTATTTTCCTTCTACTCCCATAAATGAGCTGGGGTATTCCTCTCACCTTCTTCCCTTTCGCTGCACTGTTCTCACCTCCTGAGCACCTGAGATTGCTGCCCCTTTTCCTTCTTCCCCGCTGTCAGCTCCAGACCTGTGCCTGGTGGGAGGTACCCCAGTACTGCCCCACTTGCTGAATCCCCAGTGCAGCAGGACTCTCAGAAAACTTGAGCTGCTGCAGACAAGTGACCTAAGCTTTTCCTGCCACCTTTTCCATAAATCCATTCCATCCAAAACATATCCTGAGTGGAAGAGGGGCCAAGCAGCCAGATGATTGCTGTAGCTGATTGCAGCATCTGCTGGAGCCTTATTAGTGTTTTAGCTTTCAGACGTAGTTGTGGGATAGATTTGCTAGCTTCATTTGCTTCCAGCGAAAGCTGCTTTAGGCTTACACATGAGGCCAAGTACCCCAAGGGAGGATTTGACATGGCAGACCTATGTGTTAATGTTTTACATAATGTTCGATAAGAAAACCAGCTGTTATTTGCTCTTAGTCAGTTGACTAGAACTTCAGCAATGATGGCAAATTTACTTATGGCAAATTTATTTCCTGCTGAAGATGCTGAAGGTGTCAAAACCTCACACATAGTATCATGTTTGGGAATGTGCCATATTCTGAAATGTGTACAGGATTTTCCAGCTTCCACTCTTTCCTTTTAGATCTTACTAATATCATCTGTATAAATATAGAGACATGCAGATTTTCACACCTTAAACTTCTTTTACTTCTCTGTTATGCTCCTCTTCTGTTTAATAGATGCTTTTAATCTCTTCATTTTTGGCAGGTTCTCCTCCACTCTGGATCTAGTTACATCTGCTTGATTTTTTAAACTCTTTTTATTATTTTTTCCTCCATTAGAAAGAGAAGGGAAAGGAAGGTTAGAGCAATGTTCCCAGTAGTTGTCTTCTAAGGGACTTCTCATTTTGTGGCTGTGGAAATCAATTGCTGGAATCTCTCAGCCTGCTATTGCTGTCATAAAGTGCAGAAGTTGGCCCATGAGTTTCCTATGGTATCACTTGCTGACTCTGCTGCCTTGTTAGTGGGCTCTGGCTGAACTGATATTTATGACAGGCACTTGCTGTCTCCCCTTTGAAATCTATTATACTGATGAACTGACAAAATATATATCAATAATATTTGTAAATGAGAAAATATAATCTAGGGGATAAATAGCAATTTGCAATTTTGGTTTTCTCACCTTTGCTATCCCAAAGGCTGCCCTCTCTGTGTGTGTGTGCCCCCTGATATAGGAGCAATTACTTTCAAATGTACTTGCTTTCATTACTTTCAGATTCAGTCAGATTTTAGTTACTTTGAGTTATTTTTTGCTGGTTTTCACTGATGAATGCTGTGTCATAGCTTGCAAGTCACAGGATGGTCTCCGGATTCTCACATGATCAAGTAAAGGAAATTTATTTTAGTGCCCCAAAGCTCCTGCTAGTTCCCTGCATGCCATGTACCTTTTTCAGTTATGTGCTGAGAGGCTGCATAAATCTTTTCAGGTCGTATCACTGCTGAGCCTCAATATCCTTTAACTGGAACCTCATCACCCTAAATGGGCTTTCATCTTTGCTGGCTGGTTTCCATTTGATGTTCTGCTGCTGTGAATTGGGAACTGATGAGTTTCATCCCACTGTTGTCCACCTAATGGTGGATTTAATAACACTTTGCAGTCTGATACAGCACCTTCCCAATAGCTAGGTAATTCTTCTAGTAATGCTATTTATGAGAATTAAGTGAAAGCACATTCAAGGATATAGGTATCTTCTAAGCGATGGAAAAAGATAGTCTTGCTTTTCACTCTGCTCCATGATACAGAAAGCCACAACTGAAAAAAAAAAATGCAGACTTTGGAAAATCAGGATAATAAAATCTTGTTGAAAAATGATCATTAATGTGTTCAGGGCTGAGATTTTTCTTGGACCTTGTGTAATGAATTCTGTGGGGAGGGTAGTACCAAATGTTATTGCTCTGATGCTGTGCCTTGGAGCTTTATCCCTCCTCAATATTGCTGCCCAAGGGTAATCTACAATACCATGGGTCTAACCCAAGCTGCTTGCAGGAGGAACAGCCTTTAACCCTGCATGTTTCAGCTCCCAAGGGAGATGACTTGTCTTGTAGAATTCATCTGGTTTAATTTTTCAGGACCCAAGTTATGAGCAAGTGGTTTTCCTTTTTACCAGTGTCACTGAGAAAGTGCTCACCTTTCCTTTTATGGTTTAGTATCAGATGGAAGATGCTTTTCTGGAGGAAGAGCATGTCCCTGATGACCTGACCTCAGTCAGGATGTGGTACTGCAGATGCTGCTGAAAGAATGACCACTTGAAAGATCATGAGATCTGTGTAGTGTTTCAAAATCTATCTGCTTGCTCAGCCAAAGGAAACATAATAAAAGGGGTCATGCTGTATGTTATCACATTGATTTTACAAAATCAGAGTATGTTTTTTTGAGTTAGGTAAACTTCTGTGCATGTGTTTTGTCATCTGAATAATATTTAGCCCCATGGTCACTTTAAAATTTTCTGCATATTTTCAACTGCTGCAGAATTTAAAATCCTTTCTATTTAATATAGTTTTCACTGTTTGAATCCTTGAAAAAGAACTTGAAGTGTTCCCTGTACTTACACTTTTGAGAGCTGAAGCTGTGCCAGAATGCCTTCACAGATCCTGAAAATGGTAATTATAGAAATGGAAGTTAGATGTATGCACCAGGAACCTGGGGAGCTGCAATGTTTCTAGCTGCAAATAGATACATGGCCTAGGAAAGTTCAGCATGGTGATTCTTGACAACAGAGAGGGATGTAAGAAATGTGGACCAAAGCAAGTACTTTTCCTTCTTTTCCCATTATTCTTGTTATTTGCAGTATTACTTTTGGTCACTCATGGCTTCTCAGAGGAAAGCCTCCACTTAAGTGTCTTACTGGTCTGTACTCTATAATTTATGTGACAACTTGAGCTGTGCATGTGAAGAGAAAGTAGGGCTGTACTGGGGAGAACAGGACCAAAAGGCTCCTGGGTAAGCAAATGCCAACTTAGACATGGTGAAATCTTCTTTTTTCTACACGAAAAATGTTAATTAAAAATAAAATTTATAAACATCAGTGAAGTTTTTTTTTTCCATTTTTAGCAAATGAACTCCAGGTAACTCACCTTAGCCAAATGTATAAATATTTTTGCTTTCCAAAAGAAAAAATGTATTTTAAAAAAAAAGAGTACACAGAAAAGTATTTGGCTGAAACATGCTCTAGTTTCTCTTTAGATCATATAAATCTTTCATATAAAGTATATATTCTCTGTTGAATAAGTTTTGGAATAAAATATCTGGCCAGCCTCAGTGTTTGTAATCAGCACTGCAGCTGGTCTGTGGCCTCAAACCAAGTGAAATGTAGATTGTAGTCATGCTGCAAATGACCTTCTTCCTCCAGTGCTTCTGAAAGTTGCTGCTTTTTCACTGAATATTTTTGACTTGGTTGTTCCTGGTGTGTGGCAGCTTTGCATGTAACCAGAGCACATATCCTGTGCTGTATATAGCTGGTGCTGCCAGTGCTGCCTCTCCAAAGGCAAGCCTGGGGGGATGAAGCCCTAAAGCCTGGGAGTCAGGCTGTGTTGTACTTGGTACAGGAATCTGACCTGCACAAAGAGAGCCCAGCACAGCACAGTGATTCCCAGGGTGTTGATGTTCTCCTGGCAAGTGTTAAAGCAGCCCCTACTTGGCTTGGCAGCACGTTTGCCTGGTTAGATCTCCCCAGGGCCCTTCTGCAGGCAATTTCTTTCGGCAGGGCTTGTGCCCTGGGCATCAACAGCACACAGAGTTTGTCTTGTCTTCTCAACGCTGCCTGAAGATTTGTTTCTCCAGGCAGAAACAATGTGTACCTGCTTCTTGGGACTTTTTTGTGGCATCTTTGTGTTCCTGGAGCTGTACACAGGCACAGTTTTGACAGCCTTAACCTAGTCCAGAAGAAATCAGTAGGAGAGCCATGAGGTCAGCTTCTCTCTTTAGTGAGCTATGTAATGTTTGTATTATGTGACTTAGAGAGAAAGGACACATTTAGCTTATGGAATCTCAACAAACAATCATGTCTTTGTGGAGTTGTGATGTTGCTGGAGACGAAGGTCTTGCATCACTGATCTCAAATAAGGGCATTTTCTGCAGCTGATCTTTGACTAGATGAACAGATACTCAAACAAACACCCCGAAGACATTTACCTATATTTCAAAACAAATTTAGTAGCTAGATATTTTTCCTAACAAATGACGGCTTGTTTATGATAATGGAAGTAATTGTTTTATTCTTCCTCCTGCATCATCTTGTGGTAAATCATTTTTTAATCCATCACAGGTCTGTTGAGAACATTTGGAGAAAAATAAAAATGTAAAAACCTTTCACACGCAAAGTGCTGCTCTGCCTCCCTGATTTTTCTCAGAGCCAATAGCTCCTCAATGCCCCAGTTCAGTGGAGATGGCATCTGAAAAGATTTCTGTTGTTTTCTAGAAACCTTTTTGTATGAACAGTACCAAAAAGATAACAGGGAACAGCCACATGTATTATTCTCTGTTAATACCAGTAGCCTCTTTTGGTCTTTTTATAGGCGACACCAGGTGAAGGAATCTGTGCCGACCTGCAACAGAGCAACCTACTTAGCTCTGCTTTGTGGTCCTCAGTAAAGGACTGCTCAAAACTTTTTTGCAAAAGCTATTCAGTAACTTTTCTTTTTAATCAAGGAAACAGTGTTGGGTTTTATAAATGCCTTATTTGCCTACAATCTTGAATAGTTTCTCAAATTACAAAAAATGGAATGGTGTAAGAAACTTTCACTTCTTTTTCTCTGATTATCTTTTAAATTTTGCCTGGAAAAAAAAATCTGATAAATTTTTAAATTTTTTTGAAATAGCCTCTCTGTGGCCTCATTTCTTTACAGGGCCATATCCACTGGTGCATTTATGTACAGCATGCTGTGGCTCTGCTTAATTCAGCTGTCACCCTTCTCAGAAAAACATTTCGATGGGATAATTTCCGCTGCAAATTCAACTTGTAGATTCATCCTTCTCCATTGTAGGTAACTAACCTAACTGAGGTTTTAGGGGGATCTTACAAAATTGTATCTCATTTCTCTCTCTTAGCAGTAGAATCCAGGGATGACAGAGCTCCTAAATTGTGTGGCTTAAGTTACATGTCTGAATACAGAAGTGTGGTGGGATGAATCCAGGTTACTGCCCCCTGCCCTTTGTCCATCTGGAGTGGAGTTAAAAACAGCATCACAGAGCACAAGGCCCAGCCTCATGTGTTGGAGGCTGCTCTTGTTATTCACAGTAGGGTTTGCAGCAGGATTTCCTGTGTGCTCTTTGAGTCCCCTCTGAAAGCAGAACTGGTGTTTTCTGGACAGGTTTTTTTCTAGTGCTTATTGTCCTCTCCATGCTCTGTGGACTGCAGTGAATTGATTGCTTCATCCCTGATTTGCTATTATTCACTTTTTGCTGATAGGAAGTTGAGGGAGGGAGGGAGAAAGAGCAAAAATATCTGTAAGATTGGGCTCTTGGGGTTAGAAGGTTATCTGCACTTTTAGAGTTAGTCTCTCTTTTGCTGACATACAGTCCTTTTCTGGAAGGGTGTTTGGGTATAAGACTCTGTGTCCACATAGCTAAATAAACCAACATCTGGTGGTGAGCTTAAGCCCTGGACAGTAATTATCCATGTCACTTAGTTGGCAGGTTACTGCTTGCTGTCTGTGGCTGGGCCATGCCAGTTGGCAGTTGGCATGGCTCAGGGAAGATGATGCTCCAGAGACCATCCCTCACAGGCAGGATGGAAACTACTGCGCAGTGTCTGACCCCTCCTCTGTCCCCTGACATGCTCCAGCAAGCCTTGCTTCCTCCAGCACTCCTGGAATGCCCTCATGCCTAGCTGCATGGCACAGATACTTCGCTTGCACTGGCTATAAAATTATCACTCTGCTGAAATCACATAATGTGTTTAAGTCATGTTATTTCAGGCCTTTTGAATTAAACACCATGCCCTGTCCCAGTTCTTAAGGACACAAAGCTGCAGAGGACATTTCTGATCTGGTCTGTGCAGTGTGGATGTGAAGATGAACAGGAGGCTGAAACACCCCTCCTGCACAGGGAAGCTGAGAGAATTGGTGCTGATCAATCTGGAGAGGAGAAGGCACCTTCCACTACCTAATGGGACTCAAGAAAAGTGGAGAGAGACTTTTTATAAGGGCATGTAGCAACAGGACAGGGGGGGATGGCTTCAAACTGGAGGGGGGTAGGTTTGGATTAGATATTAGGAAGAAACTCTTTATTGTGAGGGTGGTGAGGCCCTGGAACAGGTTGTGCAGAGAAGCTGTGGATGCCCCATCCCTGAAAGCATTCAAGGCCAGGTTAGATGGGGCTTTGAGCAACCTGCTCTAGTGAAAGGCATGGCTCAGGGCAGCAGAGATGGAATGAGATCATCATGAGGTCCCTTCCAACCTGAACTGTCCCATGATTCTGTGACCCACTGTGGTTCACTTGGCCCCAGCCTCAGTCCTGTTGTTATTCAGGCAGAGAGGCTGGAGGTCTGGAGCCAGGTACCTCTGTGGGGAAAGGGCAAATGACCGGGTGCTGGCTGTAAGACCTGCATTCCCAGTGTTCAGGGAAAATGGGAGATCTGCAACACAGAGGCACTGGCAAAAGGCTCTTTTCTGGGTCAAAAGTAATGTCATTTTGGGATTTATGAAAGCTGGTAGTTCAGCCAAAAAGTGTTGCCCTGAAAAGAAGGTCTAAACAGCCTCTGTCTGTTGGGATTTATCTGTGCTGTTTGTCCAGGCCTTCAGCCTATAGTCTAGGGCAAAAGTCACATTATTTATGTGTCCTATTTTAGGTTTCTAAAAGATCTTTAAATCTTAGTAAATAAAGCACAACCTGAAATCAGGTAGATAACTACACATGGATGAATGACTCTCCCCTTTGGGCTGGGGCTTCTGGGGAAAGTTGACAGAGTAAGCCCGTTTTAGCTTTTTTTCCCCTTTTTTCTCCTCAAGGCTATTTGGTACCAGAGTTAAATGCAGAAGTTGTGCCCACTGGGAGCTTCTGCACATTTGACACCTCTCTGAGGTCTGACACTGACCGCTAGAACAAAGCTGGAGTGAATGAACTTGATAACAGATGTGAATTTATCTATTAGATATCAGAATATGTCCGAAGAACAAAAACAAAAACAAAAAAAAAAAAACCCAAAACCAAACAGTTATTTCTGATAGTTTTCCTTCATATAAGTCTGCAAGTCTTTTCCCCTTCAGAAATAGAAAATGGGAAGTACTTTTTGGTCAGACATGTCCTCTAAATTCTGTGGTTTGTGCTCCTTATAACTGCAGTTGCTGAGTAGAAACAAGTGATTACTGTTTTCTATTGTTATTTTTAGAACATAGATATAAATGGTGCAATAAAAGCAGAAGGGACAAAATAGTGTAGTGCTTCAAACTTTCAATGTTTCAGAAAGAGCTACTGAAGTCAGGCTCATGCACTAAGCTGTGGTGTACCTGGTAATACTGTCAAGAGTTGGGGGTGTGTGTCTGCAGTGTGTTAACAGCAAATCTGAGGTGACAGGTTTTACAAGTAAGCTAGACATGACATTTGTAGATCACAACCTGTACCAAACCCAGTGGCTGCACTTCCTAAGGCTCACTAGGAAGGATGAGGCTGGAGTTTTCAGTAAGCCACTAGCTTTAGGCTCCAACAGTTGGAAATTATGAAGAGTGTTATGAACCAATGAATGCAGATCTAGCAGCTCACTGCGTGCTAATACTGCAATGCTGGGCAGCCCTCAAGGTCCTTTTTAACCAGTGTAACTTTTTAAACTCCTTATCCTTGTCTCCAGTGTAGAACAGTGGGTGATCATGTTTGCAGAAAAGATCCACTGATGAGGAGAGCCAGACTATAACTTGGGGGTATGGTTGTTTGCCCACAGGCTGAGCAAGGATTTTCTCTGTTCTTGTTTTGCAATGGTCTGCTCATCCCCCCCTTCCCCCTGTGGTGCTCCTTTAAAGGGTTGCCAGAGGGAGGGGCTGTAGAAGACAGCCTCAGTGATACCTGTTCTCCTGTGCTGAGGATCCTCTGACACTGATTCTGCAAGAGCTCACAGCCAGCCCAGTGGCAGGCTCAGCAGGGCACTCTGGTGTGCCAGCATTCTTCATTGTCTAGATACAGCAGCAGTTCCTTCCCTCTGCACCAGAATGTCCAAGCAGAAGCCAGTGCCCTTCTTTTGCTTGTTTTATGAAATTGAAAGTAATATTTATGTGACGATCATTTGGACTCTGAATTCCTCTAGGTTCACTTACTAGGTTTAATCAGCATTACTCAAATATTTTAGTAGCTTCCTACTGACCCTCAGGACTATAATAAAACCTGAAACAGAGCAATTTATTTGCAAGCCTTTAAGGACAATGCAGCTCTTTTCAGAAATGCATCCTCCAGGAGCATAGAAAGTAATAGCTTTCCCTTTCCCCCACAAAGAAGGATGAAGTTTCATTTTTAGTTAGGCTTTTGCACATTTCCAACCTTCCTCTCTAGGTTTTCTTAATAGCCACAAAGCTTTCCAAGCTCTCAGAAAAAAAAGCCAAAAAGGACTGTGAGAGGCAGAGGTTTCCACAGGACATTTGGGTTATGCATGGAATGCAGACATGGTCTTTCTGTAGCTCAAACATGGTCCCAAAGCCTCCTGGTCCAGCATGCAGCTTCCTGCTGTGGAGGCCCTGGGCGGGAGCAGGGAGATTGATGGGTGCTTCCACCACGGTGGGATGCACTACATGAGGCTCAGCAAAACTCAGCTACCCTTCCCAACACAGTTCTGCCACCAATTTTGAGCCTCACCTGCAAGAACTTCTGCCCTAACCTTTGCTGGGCTACCAAATGCCGCTGCCTGAAGTTTTATTGTGTTTAGACAAACATTCACTGACGTCTAAGTACTCTATCTACAGAGTCATGCAGGGCAGGGACATCTTCCCACTAGGTCAGTTTGCTTAAAGCCATTTCCCAACTGGCCTTGGACACCTCCAGGAATGGGGCATCTACAATTTCTCCAGGCAATGTGTTCCAGAGTCTCACCACCTTCATAACAGATATTTTTTGTCTCATTGCTAATCTAAATCTAACCTCTTATAATTGAAAACTGTTGCCCCTCCTCATGTCACTACAGGCTCTGGTAAAAAGCATTTCTCCATCTCTTGAATAAACCCCGTTTATAAAAAGCTCTCTTTATATAATGTCTCTCCAGGTTGAACAACCCCAGCTCTCTCAGCCCCCTGACAATTTTTGTGCCCATCTTCCATCTCCTACCTGGAATGGAATCTGTTTTGCCAAATACAGGAATTGCTAAGTGATTGCCCTGTCTTTATCTCAACACATGAACTTTCTTCCTGGGTTTTTTTTCCTGTTTTCTACCCCATCCTATTGGGTGTGTGAGGGTAGAGAATGAGCAGCTGGGTGGGAGTTTCACTGTCAACCAAGGCTAACCCACCAGAGGTAGCACCCTTGAAGCACATTTAAAATACAAATATAGAACATGTTTCTTTCAAAATGATTGCTCTTATTTGGCAAGAGTTCTTGCCTATTACACACTTTCAGCCCCATTCTTGGCGTAAAATGAGTCAAATTTTTACCACGCTGCCCTCTTGGCTCTGTAATTCTCTGGCTTTCTTCCTTCTCTAATATAGCTGTGATTTGGAAAGAAAAAAAAAAAGATGAAATGTTGGCTGGAACAGAGATAGTAGGGAAGAGTAAGCAGTGCACTGACTTGAAAGGCTGGTGTTGGCTACTGTCCTGACCAATTGTTTAATGTGCATATGTCATTGGAGGAAATGTATAAACAGCCCATGGAGCAGGAATCAGGATCTGGGGGACCACAGAGTTCAACACCCTTTTTGTTTCTAGGTGGATTCAAGGGTGTCAGTCTTTAGTCTGAGAGCCAGTCGTGTATGGACATTGTTTGGTGAAAAAGGACTCTGTCTTCTAGGGACTAGAATTTCCTAAAGCACCTTTGGCATGCAGCAGGTCTCCAGAGCTCAAATGGATCATGAAGGCTTGCATCACAGAGTTGAATTCCGTGCTCCAAATCAGCCAAAAGTGATGATTTGGAATTATCTAACAGTTATCTGGACCTGTTTCTCTCTGGCTTTGACCAGCCAGTTTCAGAAATGGGCTCACAGTGACATTTCTAAGCAGGCACAACTGCATGTTCTCCTTGCTTGGCTCAGGCAGCCCTTCGCTTGGTGTGCCCATTTTCAGTGAAGCCAGCTCTCCTTTCCGCTGGCCTGTGGCATTGCCTGGGGAGCCCCAAACACCCCACCCAGATCTGTGAGCTCTCTCAGGTTCTGACAAACTCAGATCCCCTTTGGATTTAGCTCTCAGGTCAAAGTATCGAATTTGTCTACTTTGTGATTGATCCTAATTTTAAAAAAAGGTCTCTAGAAAGGTGAAACATTAGTGTGTTGTATCCTCTAACTTTGCATGTTGCACAGGGGCAGGTTGGAGACTGTATGTCTGAGCTAAACAAATCTGAGACAAACTTCTTCAGAGATCTAACAGCCTGCTTAGTACTTCCTCAAGTCCTCTCTTCCTCTGCTAATCCAAACACCCCTTGACTTGAAAAGTCAAGAGGCTTGTGCTCCTCATAATCCCAACAAGATTCTGCTAACCTTGCTGCATTTCAATACTCTGGGCACTACCTAATCAATTGTTTTTTCATGGAGAAAAGGCAGATTTTTCTTGTATTGCCATCACTCCTGGAAAATAAAACAAAGAATAGAATTATTTCAATTGGAAGGCAACTACAATGGTCATCTAGTCCAACTGTTTCAGCCCTTGATGGCCTGTTAATAATGGAGCTGTCCAAAAGCTTCTTAAACACACTGACTGGAGGCATTGACCCCTCTCTAGGAAGTCTGTTTCAGTGTTTGACCACCCTCTTAGCTCAATATATTCCAGCATTTACTCACAATGGCATATAGAGAAGCACTTTGTCTGGGAAAAGGCTGCATTGTATGTGGAAGGGTTAAACTGGACAAGTTCTTCCTGCAGAGTAGTCGTATGTGGCTGCTTTCCTCCCCAGTCAGACAAGCCCTGCAGTACCCCTTTGAAGAGATAAATCAGGAGTTTCTGTGAAGCTCTACAGTGTGGGCTGTTAAGATCCCAGTTTTTTTGATCAGATGTGAAGTCAAATCTGCTAAGGATATGGTCATGTTCTACCTGAAAGGCTTGTTTGGGGTTTTTGTGTGATTTTTTTAACTCCTTCATGGCTTAGTTCCAAGTTCCTTAGTCTGATTTAGTTAATCGTAGACCATTCGTTGGGGTAATGTGTCTATTTTCTGTGACTTTCCTCTGAGTCATGAAGAGCTGGACAGAAAAGCAGCTAGCCCTGCTGGAAATGCTTCTGGAAAAAAATAATCAGAGTCCCAGGTGCTACTTATGGCCTCTTCAGATTAATTTTTCAATTGTCTTTTTAGAAATTATCAATTATGCAGATGCTAAAGAATGTCATAGAATATATGTTAAAGTTTTGAGTTGTCTGTACTTTCAGCAGGAATGGCTCTCTGTACCTATAAAATTGGAGAGATTGGGTGAAAACCAATGCAAAATACAGCATT
The DNA here is from genome assembly GCF_963513975.1 of Fringilla coelebs. Classification (NCBI taxonomy): domain Eukaryota; kingdom Metazoa; phylum Chordata; class Aves; order Passeriformes; family Fringillidae; genus Fringilla; species Fringilla coelebs. Next base: position 16,393,902 of record NC_140034.1, on the reverse strand, counting down.
ACTTTTCAGTCTCTGGTGACAGATCAGATAGGCCCAAGAAGTTGGTCCATCCCTGCGGTCATTCTTTCTCAGCAGTGCTACATCTTATTGAAAACTTTTATTCTTGGGTTTTGAGTATGGCTTCAGTCTGTCTCACTGTGAATGCACAGTACTGAACAATTCAGCATTTTTTCTCCAATGAATCTAGTCATACTTCCTACATCCCAAACTGTCCTGATGGTTTGTATGCCTGTTCTGAGGTCATTGTGCTCTTTTGCTCTGATCAGGCACATGTGCTCCTACATAAGCAAATGCCCCCCTTCTGAGCTGTTAGCTCAAAGTTCTGCTCTCTTCTAATTTCAGAGAAAACCAAAACCTCTGTGAAATTTTGTTGAATTAAACTTTTATTTAGCAGAATTACCTTGAAAGCCAGAAATAAGCCAGAATTGAAACTTCACAGCTGAAATGCTTTGCTTATATTTATTTTGTCTGTGCCTTCCTTGAAGGTAACTTAGAGCCACTGCATTTTTAGTTAATACCGAGAAAGTAAGAGTTATAGCTATCTTGTAGAAACACAAATTAGATTCAAGTGATAGTAACATTTCTCTTCCATCCTCTCCATCTCTGGCTTGGTCGAAAACTTCTGTTATTGGTCTGAAAGTTTCAGTAGATTGAAAATTTCTTTGGCACATCCACATGAAACTTGTGGATGTTGTTTACTGCCTTAGGCTGTGATGGTAATTATATATCAAATGGCAGAGTGGAGCCTCTAGAGAATGGAATTTCCTCTGAAACATTAAGCCTGTGCAATGCTGTTCACCTTGTCTAACCATGTGCTCCTTATGTATGTGTACATAAACTTTCAAATTTTACTTATATCTAAAAAGAGGTTTTAAATTTTCTACTGATGTAAGCATTAGTTCTTACATGCTGCTCTTGCATGTCAGAGATTTAGTTCTCACCACACTAGGAAATGCTTTTACCCCAAGTAACTGATGTAAACCTGCAGCAGAGACCTCCAGTGTGGCTGCCATAGAGGAGGTGTGGTGAATAAGAGGCAGGGAAAGGCCAGGAGGGTGCAGAGCTGTGTCCAAGTCCTGTCTAACCAAGCAGAGCTAATGGTTTTGAATTGAGGTTGGGGATTGTTGGTTGTCATACTGGTAACAACAGGAAACCAGGAGCCCTCACTCTCTGCTCTTCAGTGACACCTTGTAAACACAGTTTGAGTACCTGGAGAGTGCAGAGTGAGGATGATTTAAATTCATTATTTAAATGGATACAATGACTATCTTGACTCTCAGTGTACTGTTTGTGTAGGAACCTCTGAAACACAACTCCTAATTAAACGCAAGGAGAAAGAAACCTTTGCATTTTCATAATGCTCCAATCTTTTATTTTATCTCATAGTAACTGTTTTGCTATTTTATTTCCTTTGTATTGAGCCTAAGACCAAAGCAATAACTTTGTTAAAAAGCAATCAATGATTTTAGTAAGCAGCAGAGGAAGTGCTTTGACTAAATGACGAGGGTGTAGCCAGATCTCTGTGGCTATGAGCCTGTGCTGCTGGCACTGCTCTGTGCTTCGTGTCTCAGCCTCCCTTGGTCCCTGCCCCATCCAGTCCCTGTCCTGTCTCATTGTGTTGTGGGTATGTGCCTGCTTTTCCCACTCTGAGAGCTTGAGCAGCTTTAAGTCTGTTCAGCTCACATGAGAAGGGCTTGAATAATTACACCTTGGAGACTTTCCTGGAGATGAGGGTAAACAGCAGGGAAGCAGAATTTTATTCACTTTTAAGCAGAACTTACCAAGCTCTTGGTATCCAGTGTGGAACCCACCAGTTTCTTACTTTTTTCACTTACCACTGTCCAGCCCAAAATGAAGCAATAAGTTGGTGCATAGGCTCAGGCCATTTGCTTCCTACAGCTTTCACATACCAGGGCTACATTTCTGGAATTCCTCCTACTCTTTAAAACATAAAGCTCCTGGTGTTAACAATTTCACTTGCTTTTCAAATTGTGCCACTGACCTGGAATGCCAGGGAAGAAGGCAATGACTGGCATTGGCATTAGCCTTATCCCCAAGATGGAAAGCAGTATTCCTCCAGTCCCATCTGACTTTATTACTAGATAATAGAGCAGAGTATACCCTCATCAAGCTGGGAAGAGTGGCTGATAGATCAGAGGGTTATGCTGTCATCTGAAGGGACCTTGACAGGCTGGAAAACCAGGCTGACAGGAACATCTTCAAGTTCAACAAGAAGAGAAAAATCCTGCACCCTGGGGACCCCCCAGCTGGAAAGCAACTTGGAAGAAAAGGACCTGGGCAATCTGGTGGATCTGCTAAGTTGAACAGGAGCCAGCAATGTGCCCTTGGGAAGAAGGGCTGATGGTATCCTGGGACCCATTAGGCAAAGCCTTGCCAGCACATTGAGGAAGTTGATCCTGGCCTTCTGCTCAGCACTGGTGAGACTATGCCTGGAGCACTTTGTCCAGTCCACCAAAGGCAGATGGGCAGAAGCTGAAATGCAGAAGGCTCCTTCTGAACATCAGAAGATACTTTTCCATGTGAGGATGACTGAATACTGGCACAGGTTGGCCACTCCATACTGTGCAGTCTCCATCCTTGGAGATACAAGAGTTCTCTGGATTCAGTCCTTGACAACTTGCCCTAGGTGACCCTCCTTGAGCAGAGGGTTGGACTAGAGGACCTTCAGAGGTGCCTTCCAACCTCAATCATTCTGTGATTCTGTGATCTTTCCCTGTTACAGACTGTAATGTAGGGGATGACCTTGTCACTCAAATTTAATACTGAATGTCTTTGCTGTAGCTAATATAATGCACGAGAACAGTTTCTTGGTGCAATGCTTTTCTGAAATCAAAAACTTGAGCTAGAGTGTATTAAAAGGAATCCTTTCTCTGAGGCCTTTGGGATGAAAGGAAGGACCCACAGGAATAATTTCTAAAAATAGATGTGGCAGGTAAACCTGAGTATATCTTGGTGCCAGCTTTCACATCATTCATGTTCCTCCTTTGTCACCCACAACTTCCTGTGGATACACCCTTTGGCCTGGGCAACATGAAAACAGCACTGGGGATCTTGCATCCTTCTTCAAAAGTAAACAGTGTGAAGGAATTCAGCAAAAGGTGACTCTCAGGCAGCAGGTGAGCAGGCAGGCCCAGGTACAAGAAGGTGCTGTGAGGCAGTCTCAGAGAGAGCAGAGCAGTACACAGACACCGAGTCCTTCTTTACACTATGAAAGGTCTCATCACACAGTACTTGGACTGTGCTCTTCAAAGCACACTCTGTATAGCTGTATGTTTCATTGAGAAGCACTATGAAGCTTAATCAATCCCTGCATGACTGTAATCAATCACTATGATGTTTTCTGATCGTGATGATCAGCTGGAATGTGCTATTTAATATGAAAGCAGCGTATACATAATTTCTACTATGGACTGGCACTGAATAGCCTCACAAATTTATCAAACTGTTAATTTGGCTTTAGTTTGTCTAAATGTTTCAGTCTAGGCTGTGAATTCTTGTACTTAGAGAGCATCCATCCCTTTTAAAATTGAGCACACTGCTTGCCTTCCCTTTTGAATACCTCAGCTATAAAACAGTTGCAAACACTAAAGTCAAATCAGCAAAAAATTGTGGGAATCAGAAGGTGAATACTATTATTTTAAATTTACTTTCAAATACTTTTCCTAACAGTATCAGGGATATATTTCTTGTATTTGATGATGCACATTTGCTGATAAGCCAGGTACTAATTAACATACCCTGCACTTAGGATTCCCTAGTGACAATCAAAGAACAAAGGTCTTGGGAATGATTAACAATCAAAGCTAAAGATAACAGCTGACTTCAGATCAGTCTCATCTTTACCAGGATGCATTTGGCTACAAAGACATGAAGTAACCCCTGTAATCCTTTAAGTGAGGTTACTCCAATCATACAGAGGCCATAAAAATAGCACTTGAAATTTAAGAGGTTTATCATGGCCAGCGCCCTACATGAAGAAACATCAAAAAGAAAATATTCATCAACTGTTAAGTCTGCTTAGGCTGGAGAGGCCATCTAACAACTATGGCACACACTGCAAGCTGGGAAAATGCACTTCTTTTTCCTATCCCGTACACAACCAGTTAACTCTCAGTTCTGCCTCTCCCTCTGTCCCCTCATCTTCACTAAATCCAAGTGATCTCCTCTTATACAACATTTAGGTGACTTACTTTCTTTTGAGTGTGCTGTCACACTCCACTCCAAATATGATCAGCTCTTTGCTTTTTCACCCTAATGTTCTGCTCTAACTATGCTGAATCTTAAAGCATATTCTATTTTGGGAGTATGCTAGCTTTTGGCATGTTTATAAATCAAGTCCTCAACAGCCTGAAAGTGGAGTGATGGTTAGTGTCCAAGGCTGCAAATCAGCTTAGCTTTGTTGCTGATAAATATGACAGAAACACGTGTCTGCAACTAGTAAGTTTCTCTTGCTAGGACATTTTTAGGGGCAAAAAAGGAAGACTTTAACACATCCAATTGAAAATCTCTCCCAGACATGTTATCTATATCTTCTTAACCTACTGTTCTGGGGCTGCTGGTGTAGAAAGAGCAGGGAGAACAATTTAAACCTTACTGAAATTGAGCAAATTGGATTGTGGCAGCTAAGTTCAAGTGAAAGCTTCTTGTAAATGAAGAGCTTACGACTATTTGGTTGGCAGAAAGCCATGTGATCTTACTCATCTAATTCGCAGGAGACTTTGAGATAGTGACAAATCCTACTGCTCCAGTGGCTGCACATGTGCAGGTGCAAAATCACAGAGGTACTCCAATGATTAGTGAGGCATGAACAGCAAGAAGGGGAGACAGGATGCTGCTGCTCTGTTGTCAGTGCTGCCTGTGACAATTTTGTGACTGTAATTTCTTATTTGTCACCTTAATGTCAAAGAATCAGGAATGATGGACTCAGTTCCCAGTGTGGTAGGTACTCTGCAAACACAGAACAAAAAGGCAATTTCTGCCTCTAGCCCCAAGCCTGCCATCTAAGAATAAGATACAACCCAGCAAGGTGCAGACAGCTTAATAGGAATATGTGGGATCCAGTGGAGACATTATTCTCACTGTCAGAGGCAGGTTGCTCCAGCTACCAGCAGCCTGGCTAGCTGGTAACATTTTGGTGACATCATGGCTAAAGAGATTTTAAGAAATGTTTGAGGGTACACATAAGCACATCTATGGAACTTCACTGACCACTCATGTTGTGTGAAAGCAAGGTAAAGAATGTAAAGGTAAAGAAAAATAAAAGAAAGTGAAGAAAAATAAAAGAAAGTAAAGAAAAGTAAAGAAGGTAAAGAAAGAAGATGTTTTAGGGCTTCCAATGAGTGGGTCCTGCCACAGTCTTTTTAGAAGCATATTTGAATCCCTGTGAGAATGACTAGAAGACAAGGGCTAGACAGAGGTAGAGGTCTGAAGAGCTGTGAGCGAGAAGATGAGAAAAAATACATAAATGCCATGCAAGGATAGGAAAAAGTAAAGGATCCAAATAGCATCACAGGAAAAGGAGGATTTCTAGAAGGATTTTGAATGAGACAAATAGATAGCAGGGATACTGGTAAGAGCAACCTGTCAGAGTGAGATGTCTCCTGGCCATGGAGACAGAAGATAAGACACAGAATGGCAGGGGTGAAAGGCTAGCAGTGTTTCCCAAATGAGCTGGAGAAAAAAAAAAGGAGAGATAGTGGGGCAGATGGTAGCTCTGTTGACTCTATGTTAGATATGACATGTGTATAAGCAGCTATCAGACTGACAGATTTGCATGTAAGTGAAAGGCAGGCACAGGTGAGGGGGCACAGGTGAGGGAGTGCAGCATTTTTATGGACAGAGGGCCAGAAGAGGTTGAGGACTCCAGTCCAAATCCAGTTCCTAATGAGTTTGAGAGAATGTCTTACCCTCCTCTACACTCCCTGTCATTCAGCTACCTGTATAAGACAAGGGTAGTGTTAATTGGATGGCAGGAGATTTAACTGATCCATGTGCAGTGCTTAGAAACCTCTGCATGATTCTGTTATCAAAGTGCAAAATATTATTTACCCAAATCTAGAAAATGCAGTCTTTCTTTCACGAGTTACTTTGGTGACTTCCAGACACCTGCTATTGCTTCATTGCACATAAAAGAAAAACCCCACCAAAACGACGTTCTGGAGTTTCAAGAAGCTTCTCTACTGTAAAGGAACAGCCTTGAAGACCACAAAGTTGTGGGGCTGAAGATCTCTTCAGTTTCCATTCTGAAAGGCACCTTAATGTAGCCAAACCTCTCCCATGCATTAAGCCAAGAGACTTGCCGTGGTTTCCCAGGTTACAGTTCCTTAGTGTCTGTGTCACAGGAGGCCAGGAAGCACACTGAAGTGCAATGCAGGTTTCATTGTTGTGTGGTGCTGACAGAGAACTCACTTCTCACACAGAAAATTAGACAGGCCCTGGTACTTCAGGTATTTTTAACTCATGTTGAGAGTTTTAGAAATAGGAGAGGTGGATAAAGGAGTGCACGTTAATCCATGGTTCACAGCATAAGGTGTTGCTCTTTCAAGCCTACGGCATCTGACAGCTGCTGTAATAAATTCCCACATGGGGAGGAATGATCTGCTGAGCACTCTGCTGGACTTTGCTTTCTAGAACATGTGTGCTGGTAGGTGTTCCAACTAGGGGAGATGGCTTGGGGCCTGAGGGCCTGCCCAAGGGTGCAATCACAGAAAATAAGCACCCTTAGCACTCCTCCAACCCTCCCAAACCGAGGAAGTATCTTCTTTAGCTCCATGACAATGTGCTACCTAAAGGCCATGGGGAGATTTTCTGCATTTTCATGCATTGACATGACTTGACCTTGGAAGGTGCTCCCTGTGTGGAAACCACAGTGCCTGCACAGGGCTCCAGCAGGCTCAGTGGCCACCTTGTACGTGCAGCATCCACACATACAGAGCACTTTCCAAGGACCAGGGCCATCAGGAATCAGGGGCTGCTCATCTGCTAGAATCAGTGCTTGTCATACTAATTTCTGCTGCTCCAGTGGTCCCTGTTCTCTGCTCTCTGGTATCTCTCCAGCTGTCTTGCTCTGGCTCCTAGGGGCATGCAGCTTTGGTGGTCAGTGTTTCATAGTGCCCAACACCACAGGTTCCAGCACAGATTAACAGAAGTAACAGAAACAGGCACGAGGGAACAGCACCTTCTGTGCTTGGTACGGTTTGAAAAGAACTGCATAGCAATATACACCAAATATCTGGAGTCTGACTTCAGAGACATGAAAAACTAATTTTCATAGTGATTAAAAGCCACTGAATAAAAAGACGAGCCTGGAAAATTAAAACAGGCTTCGTCATTCCATTTTCCAATTGTCCTGAAAGGAGGAAAAGGGGTCTTTGTAGAAAGTCTCTAAGAAAAATTCCCTTCCCAGTTACTTTTCTGGATTTGCTGATGGATGGGACAGCTCACCGGAGAGGTTATTGGTACATTCAAACATCAGTTTCATAAGCCTGTTATTACTAGAATCTGTGGGATAATTAATGCTTGCATGAGAAGTTAATGAAGGACAAAGATTCTTTACTGCTGATGGTCTCAGTGAAACAACTGTCTGGAACATATGAAAGAGCTATTGTCAGTAACAAATTACCATTACAGAGAGCCACATGAATATAAATCTTTCAGAAAAGGTGACATGCTCTTTATTTTGCAGCTCTTATTCTAACAGTGACCCTACTGTCCACGTGCATTATCTCTCTGATGCACTCATTTGGCTTCTTGGTGAGTGTCTGTACTGTTGAAGGTCTCATCATTCTGCAGCTCTGACAGCCCCATTTACCTGCCACCTGAGTCTTGTTCTTCTGTCTAAAAACTCCTCATCTCTTCTCAGTCCAATTTAACTGTCTTATGTGATCTCTGAGCCAAATACCCAGATGTAGAGGCCAGCATTTTAAGCAATATCGATGTCACTGTTGTGTCACTGAACAAACAAATGTCATGTATCCTTCACCTGTGCAACGTGCTTCTGTAGAGTGCTGCTAACTTGACCTTTCATTTGGGTGGTAGCTTTCTCTCTCTAATGGCTGAGGGTCAGCAAACCTCTGGATACAAACTTGGAGGTAATTTAACTCATATCTAGTAAATCAACTGGATAAGAGTGTGAATAAGAACACAAATCCTGATTGAATTTAGGCAATCTAAAGGTAACAGGATAGAGAATTGTGGGTCTGGTTAACACTGTTAACATCATCTGCAGACAGGACTGTGTTTGCTACTCACTTTAAAATGAAATGTGACCTACAAGCTAGTTGTCATCCAAAACTACATTTTCAGCACCTTTCAACTTCTCTTGCATATTTAAGAAAATGTTATATAAAACAGAAATGCTTTCCCTTCTGAGAAAAAAAATGAAATTCTTCTGAGTTCTAGTTGGCTGGTTAATGAAATGACTTTCCATGTGGGTAATGATTATCTGGCTGACTGAGTATGAGTTGATCCTCATCTCATCAGGTTGTGATTTTTCTGTGATTGCTGCAAATCCCACACAAGTGCCTAAAACCTGTCAATTTTCCACTAGATTTAAGTTAGTTTAGGTTTGTAAAGCTGCTGGGGGGAAGAGAGCTCCTTGTGTATTCGGCTGCTTGGAGAGTTCTTGCGCATTGTTTATCCCTGCTGGTACTTGAAAAGACTTGCAAGGACAAATTGGTGCATGGTTTTGCTCAAGATGTCTGTGCATTGCTTAGACTTAAACCCTGAAAATTAATACTGGCCAGGGGAAAATTCTTTGAATGTGGCCAATCAAGCCCTTTCATATAAAACTAAGCCTAAAATACAGATAAACAGGTCATCCCACAAAACCTGCTCTGCTGCTTTTAGCTATAGGTGACCCTTTATACTTTTAATTCTCTTTTGGGAAGGCAGTTCATGTGTAAACCTGGATTCTGGACCAAACCTTTACAGTGTCACCTCTCTTGGTCATCCTTCACTGATCTTGCTAAGACAGGAGCCCGTACCTTGCTTAAAGAGAGGTTATTATCATGTCATTATGTCAGAGTGGCTGCAGTTCAAGGGAGAAGTGTTTTCACTGAAGAGGGAGGGAAGGGCTGCAATGCTAATATTGGCATCTTCAGCCAGTGAGAGCACACAATGTGCCAACACAATCCCATATGTATGGAACATTCTTATATATATCCACAGAGGGATAGCACCATAGTATGACCAAAGTTTTTTAAGGAATGTTTAAAAAATATCTTTAACATAATAGGGAGCAAAACTGGCTTGATATCTGTGTAACCTAGAGGAGGAAGAAGGGGAAAAAATAGGAAGATTTTTTCCTGTCCTGCAATGGATGTATGTCAGCTTGAGGGGCAAGATACTGGTAACTTTTCTGCTGCAAATTTTATTGACCTCATAATGTTCCCTGTGCATTTGTATTGCTCTAGACCAGTCCTTTTTGACAATTTAGTAATCTTGGAAAGATGAGATGAGTGAACCTTCAAAGCTCATGCAGGAAGTGTAGAACTGAGCAGGGTACTGACCAGTGGTTTTCAATAGACATTACTCAATACAGGGGAAGCTGTTGAATGATGATACCTCAAAGCTCAAGGAATTTTGCTTTCTGGAAATGCTAGATGAGTGGACAGAGTAACAGGAGAAAGAACTTGCCTGATGCATGGTGTGGGATGTCTGTCTTTCATAATACTAAATAGCATAGACGAAAAGAAGAAAAAAATAAAATCAAAGAAACATATTTATAGCAACTATTCATTTTCTATTCTTGCAATGCTGGACTTAAGGGAGGATCAGTTTAGTAGCACTTGTCTGTAGACATAATGCAAGTCAGAGTAACTCAGCCATATCATCAGCTGCAACTGGTAAAAACAGCTACATGTGTTAGCAGGAGCATTGAAACAAGACAAACCATAAATCCCAGTGATGCTTTAAAAATCATTTAATCTTTAAAAAGATGTCATAAATAAAAGATTTCTTCATGAGAAAAGATCTGGAAAAACTATAAACCAGCATATCACAAAACAGTCAGCTCTACACTATCATTTCTAAAGAGGTAGAAGTGTCAGAAATTATAGGAAAAGACAAATGTGCTTTACTAAGCCTGTTCAAGGAGCTGACATTAACTACTAACAGCCACAGATATGCACATGTGAACACATTCTTCTGCAAATGCTGGACATAAGTGGTGAAGAGACTCATGTAATTAGTTTGCTCATGAAAAGCATAGAAAGTACACCAATCCTTGTGCAAATGCAAATGGCAGAAGCAACAAACTGAATATAAACAAAAACATGAAAATACACATGAATATAAAATACACTGAATATAAACAAAACCAAAAATATGATGGTGAGTGATGGAGAATGGAAAATGTTTTTTGTTTTTGGCCACATGCAACAATTGTTGCAGAGTTTGCAAACAAATAAAATGAAAAATAAATAGCGCTATACTAAACCAAAAAAAGCAGCAAATTCAAATGTGAGATTGGTTGTCTATAACATGATAGAAGCTAAATAGTTTTCCAACATCTGACTGGCCTTAACTGCAGAGGTCAGACAGGGGTACACAAGTAGTGTAACATCAAAAGAGAGGGCACAGTTCCTTTATGATCAGGAGGAGAAACTGGATCATCCAGCAAAATGAGTTATGTAATAGAGAGAACCAAGAACTATAGAGTTTGAACCACAATAAAGATGGGCAGCTTTCACATCAAAATAAAGTAAAAGCAATCTCTTAGGAATGCTCAGAATCCCATGTGATCTCGGGAGAAAGATGTAGACATCAGGTTCTCTATTGCCAAGAGAATAAAAGCACCCTTGACACAGTGCAGGGTGTCCTGTAATAATGTAAGGACTGGAAGGATATGGAAGGACTTAGATTCAAAAATCTGAGGATGGGGAGAAATTCAAAGCTGTTCAGTGCTGTCATGGGGAACCCAACATATTTTTGGTAAACTGCAAATCTGCTCTGCATTACAAGAAAGAGAATGACAGGTGGGCAGATAGACAACTGTGTTGCCTTATCAGGAAGCAGCCTTCTAGTATAAAAAAACAGCAACAGAAAATAAACTATGCAAACAATACAGACCCCCCTTTCCTGTGAAACATCAATGAACCAGTGAGACAAGCATAACATCTGTACAAATACAGCTGACTCTTCACACCCAGGTCATTCTTTCAAACACCAGCAAATCATCCAAACATTGATACTTAGAAAATGAGATTATAAATTTTCCAGGTACATTGGCACAATGGTACCTGGAAAAAGAGGGCAGTTCCTTACTGAAATAAGATGAGCACAGACCCATGCAGAGATCTAACAAGCTAGTTATGGATATCTGACACAAGATTAAGGCATCTTTTATTGTGTAAGATGAATCAGAATAAAAACCCTTACAAGAATGGGCAAAGCTCGACAGACAGATAAATTTGCTAAGAATTTAAAAGAGGTCTGCAAAAAGCAAAGAAAATGGGCAGTAAGTTGTTCCCAGGTAGAATATTTGGAATAGTTCATGGTAAAGGTAACCTGTCACAATGTCTGATACTGCAGCTGGGATTGCAGTACCAGCACTACTCCAGCTCACAAAAATGGAAGAGGGACACTTGCCAATCAGCAAACTCAAGAACTCTGAGTACTGTGAGGTCATATAAGGATCTAACTGTTTGGGGGCAAAAAGGGCAGACTTCTATTTCATGGGGACATGAATATGTATAGTTAGTACAAACAAGAGGCAAAATCACAGTGATGAAAGGTGGTGAAATATTCAAATCTTGAGACTTGAGCATCAGTTCTTAGAAAACACAGATCTAACAGCAGCTGTTGGAGGGAGCACTCAAACCTGAGCTGCAGTGGCAGGAACAACAGCCAAGGATGTCCTGCATTTCCTGGAGACATGCACTCATGCCACAAGTAACTTCTCTGGAAAACTACCTGGTAATAAAGCATGAAAGAGCTACTGTTCTAAAGTAAGAGGAAAACATTCTCTGTTGCTAAGGGAAGTCAGGGCTTAGTTAACTCACCACTTTTTTCATAGCAGATACACATATATATGAGTACAGAATATGCCTCATGATGCACATTCATGGAATGATTGCGATGTGAATTGATTAACTCCTTTCATAGACACGATTCTCAGATTTAGTTTTGCTGTTTACATTCTAGTAAATGCCATTCTTGATTTCAGCATGGGGCGATGTTCCTTCTCTACCTTTTGAGAGCTGGATACTCTGAGCAACCCAGCATAAGGTTTGGTGACAGCTGATAGGGGTTGCTTTCTGGCTTCTTATGCAGGTGACATTTAGCCACTGGGTTATTCTTACTGGTGTTCCTTCTTGAACTCAGTCTTCATAGAGAGAGAAAAGAATTTTTCTGTATTTTACATTTTGTAAATATGCCAGCTTTAGGTAACAATTTAGCTCTTTCTGGGACAATGAAGTATCATCTGGTGTAGTGAAAAGTCAAAGGTACTGTGATAACTCTCCAAATATTTCTGGTTGTTAATCTTGGATTTTCAGTCTCAGGCAAAATGTACACACATCATAAATATAACTACAATGTAATGGCAACACTTGTCTTTTGCCTCCTCGGTACTGAGAAGTTTGAGGCTTAAAATAGTGATGTGCTTGCCACATGGATAGTATTAGATAGACAGATGGTACACTGTTCTCACTTTGTAATCATACAACCCATATTTCCATGGACCTACCTACTGCCTGATAAGTCAGCATGTGAATACAAAAGGTTACCCTGTTAGGTGTGCCCTGGTAATTGGAGAATTGTCAAGTGTCTTCTGCACTGCTGAGCACACTGGTGCATGCCGATTATTTTCTAGGGTTTTAAAATGTATCTTACTCTTTTAATAACTCTTGCTGGAATGGAGAAACAGAAACTGATGTGCCTTCCAAAGAGAATTCCTTCTCTCTCACTGGGAAAGTTGTGTTCCCCTCATGCATCATAGCTGCTGACTTGGTGGCATATCCTATGAATGGGGTGTGGTTTTCAATTTCCTTTGGGACTCCTTCTAACATACAGACTCATGTTGTAAGTGTCCTGGCTTGTTTTTTATCACTTTTTTTTTTTTTTGCATTAAAAAATTCAATTAATTTTGTAAATCATTCACAATAGTGGCTGCAGTGATATCACTGGTTTAAGCACCTTTTCCATTTAACCTTGCCAGGATTATATGACTTTCAATCCCTACTGTGTAAGCTCTGTGTAGCAGTTGTTCTGGTTCCTTTGTAGCTAAGCTTATCTCAATGTGATTTCTGTTTCTTTGTTTCTGAAATATTACTTTTATTAAACTTTTGCTTTCTTAGATAAAGTCTGAAACAAGCATTTCAGAGGTGCATAGGGAAACCCATTGTATAAACAAGCAGTATCTTATGAAGACATGAAAAAAACTCTTTGTCTGGGAACTCCTCAGATACACAAAGAGAACAAAACTCTGCAATTTCTCTCCATGAACAGTCTATTGGTTTTGCTGGGGTATCTCCAAATGAAAAATCAAATTTCAATACTGGGTACATATTTTCCAACATGCCCAGAAGTATGTTCCCAGGGTTCTACATAAAGGTTTTCCTTAATTCTTTCTTCTCTGAAATAGTCTTGTTATACAAGCCTAAAAATGCTCTGGGAAGGATTAGTGAAGCATATTATCTCTGATTTTTTCTGTTTCTCTGCACACAAGTTTATCTAATCAGATGGTGATTGCAGAAGCCTGGATCCATCACAGTTGTTAACATCAACTGAGGTTTGCAGAGTCCTTCCTTTCATCTCTCTTAGCTTGTCCTGAGACAGCAGTTTCCAAATTGATCCAAAGCAGCTATTGCTGGAATGACTATAAGGAATAGTTGAATAACGATGGTTGGGCAGAATTCATTTATTATTATTTTCTGCATGGTCATCTATTTTCTATGGCTCACTATGGTGTAAGGAAAAGATCTGATTCCTATTAAAAAAAGAAAAAAATATTTGTATTGATTTCACTAGGTTCTTATTCGGGTTCTGTGGCCTCTTTTAGTCATGACCTTGTTAGGGTCCTGATTACAACAATTAGTGCACTATGCAACACAAAAACAGTTTGAATGCTGAGAGCTGTAAATTGACTAAGTGACAAGTGAATCCTCAGATTTTATGTTCTTCAAAAATTTTGTATGATAAGGTTGGGAGCTATTCAAAGTTTCAGTGTTTTGCTGCTAATGAGAGCTTTTTATGGTTTTATGGATGCGTATACATAATGGTATGGGACAAAGAAAATTATCAGCCTTGTTAGGGACTGAGTCCCATCTGTATTCTGCAGCACACAGCTCTCATTCTCTATTTGTCTTTTGTAGGAAAGTGTTTTAATTCCTACTGGAATTCCTACTGTGAAATCACTTTTGGAGAAACAGAGAAACATACTAATGCAGAGACTAATACATCTGCCTTGAGGCTATTCTTTGTTTTTCTTTTTTTTTAGCACAACTGGCCTAGCCCAGCAAAAGGAAATAAGATGATAGAAAAGGTGAAATGGTTTCTTCGTTCTTCCTTTTTCATAAACAAACAAAATGTACTGACAGATCAAACTCCTCCGAGTATCAGCATTTAAACCAGTTGCCAGCTATCTGGCATTAAAAACAAATCTTCTTGTTGAGACTCAATCTCTTCAACCTTGTTTTGCAACCTCCAGTACTAATTGGTGCCCAAGATACACGGTGGACTAGCTGGCTTTTTTATTTGTTTTCACCAGCAAAGCCTCTCTCTATCTTCAATAAATTATTAAGTCCTTTGTGTGTATGGATGATTATTAATACTGATTCTTACTAAGCCTTTACATACACACACACATACAGATAAAAAATGTGCAATTGCTCTCATTTTACTTAATGAAGTTATAGAGTGATCTGTAGAGACATGACACTGTGTGCATGTTGTAAATAATTCAAGAGTGAAACAAGCTGCCTGAGCCTTCAGAATAAATATTGCACATCACCTAAAATCAGACAGACATTTGATTTCACTTCTTTAACATTCTTCAGGTAGCAAAAGAGAAATGACTGAGAAGTTTAAAAGTACTGCTGAGCTAGATCTAAAACATTTTCTCTCTCTCCCTCAAAGTATGCTTCTCAGTGAAATCTCAGGCTGTAAAATATTTTACTTGCTAAATAGCATTAAATTTTTAAAAGTGTGAGGATGCCTTAGTACCCTTGAGTTCAACAGAGAAATCGTGACTATTCATTCTAGCCAGATATTTTATCAGGGCAAGGAAAAGATTTTCAGTGTTTTGGATTCTGTTACAATGATTTCTGGTTGAGGCTTTTTCAACAACCTGCAAGTAAGAAAAATAGCAGTTAGGATACTTGCCTGTTGTAAGTTAGCATTTGAAAATCACTGGTGGGCGTGCAAGTGCTTGGTGTCTGCAGGTAACTCAGTGTGATCCCCTGCACAAAGCTCTTGAGTCAGGGGCACTGTCTCAGGGACAGCGAAATGGTCTGGATTTCATGTAACTCTACTCACATGAATTGGATCACCTGCCTGTTCAAATGTGGAAAAAGTATCAGGCCCAGAGCGGAATTTTTATTTTGTGTGTGTGACTTTTAAGCATATTTTTTTCCTGGATGACTGGCTTGCTCACAGTTTTGACAACGAACTGGAAGAGTTATTTTTCTCAGGACTTAGTCCAGGGTCCATCACTAGGGGAAGAGTGGTGTTTGTGCTTCTGAGCTCCCTCACCACCACAAGCGGCGCAGCAAATCCCCAAAGCTGCGCCTTGCTGCGTGCCCAGCCCCGGCAGGCAGCACTGCAGGATGTCTGCCATGGCACAGGGCACTCACACAGCCACGGCACAGGGCAGAGGAGGCTGTGCCAGGCATGGAGCAAAAGGAAAGCAGGAGGCAGCCTGGCTCTTGAAGTTTCTGATCTCTTCTGGGGGGACAAACACAACTAAAACAAAGCTGTGCCCTTGCACTTGGTTTTCTTGGCTGAGCCTCTGGAGATTTTGTGGGTTTGCTCTGCATATAATTAAAAATTCATTAATTAAGGTTAGCTTAAAAACTGAAAACAAATTTTCAGGCTGGTTAAATCTTCCAGAATTCTTGCCTTTTTTAAAAAATTATTTTATTAGAGTTTGGAAGGCTGACATAGGAAACAGTTCAGTTACACAATAGCTTGCTATGAAACATTCACCTCAATGATCTGATTTATTCCCAGCTTATCAACCATCTTGATAGCTCGGGCAGGAAAATTACAATAGATTTCCAACAGCAAGAACAAAATATGGCATAAAACACCACCCCACCTCTCTTTTCTTCTCACAGTCAATGCCAACAGCATAACCAATTCTGTGAGACTCCATCAGTCCCCAGGCTAAATTCAACTTTTTAAAATCACTGTGAAAGGGACAGCAGATCACTTTTCTCCAGATAAACATTTATTTAGCTGTATTTTTATGCTATTATTGAAGGTGTGTGTGCATAGAAATAATTGTATAAAATTATTTTTTCAAAAGCTGTGGTGTGAGTGTATTTTATGACAATCATTACAAGCTGTCTGATGCCATGGTGCTCTGTTCTCTGGCTGTTCACTTCCCTGTGCCTCCAGGCCAGCTGGGTATGGGTAGGATCTGTTCCTCGGGGTTTGCTGTTGGCAGGTCTCACCAGTGTTCCAAGCCTTAGCAGAGCAGCTCCCCCATGACCCACTCACAGCTGACTGAGGCTGTGGGCTGTGTGGAGATCTCATTTACCATCTGACCCTCCAGGAGAAAGGTGCTCTCAATACTCCATGGTCAAATCAGTGTTTCAGCCCTGTAGGATCTGCTCTGCCCTCCTTCACCTCAAAGGTTTCCTGATGTGCAGTGGCAGCTGTTTACCTGAGCAGAAAATACTGACAAATCTCGAGCAAAAAGCTCCACCAGTGATGCTTCCATCTCCTCGTGGATCCCTAAGAAGAAGAAAACCATTGTTTCAAGGAGAAGGACCTTGAAGGAGCTGAAAGTCAGTAAAAACCTCAGTGGGTCCCAGGCAACACCAAAGGTGACATTTTGAGCATATTTTGGCACCTTTCCTGGGGAAGGCAGCTCTGGAGTAGGTCCTTTAGGCCACCCTGGGCACCACCACACAGGTGTTCAGTGTGCAAGTCAAACCAGAGCTGGTGGTTTTCTAGAGGTGCATCCCATTCCACAGTCTGCAATTATAAAATTTTTCTAGTGGCCACTGATGGTAGGAATGATAATTCTTTTAATCATCAAGACAATTTCTTGCACTAGGAAGAGGTTTTAGACATCTCCCAGGTCACTTTCTTTGCCCACAAATGAAAATTTGATAGTCTAAAACATGGTTTAAAAGGCTATAAAGAGCAAATAAAACTCAAGTCTCTAATGCTTTGTTTCTGAACCTGTTCTGAACAGAACATTTTGTATGGAATATTTAAATCTTTAAGTGTTTCTGTGGTCAGTTTGCTGATGCCTGAAGAGAATATGATATTCATTACAAAGGTTTATTCAAGTTTTCTTGCCCAGAACACAGTTGAAACATTGGATTTTCCTTTGTAACCTTCACTACAGGCAACACATAGTTCAGTAAAGCTAAGGCTGAGTAAAGTCACAGGGAAAGGTTTTATGATGTGAGCACAGGCAAAAGCCATGAGTTGTTCCTTCCCATGCCTGAGAGAGGTAATTATGGTGTTTCAGAATATATAGTGACAGATGGACAAAGGTACACTTTTAAATTTAACCACAAGTATAATTTAATACCCATTTCTGAGCAGAATTGCTCTGTGTATTCATTTGCATAATTGGAAGGGTCTTGACATACCTAGCTGCACTTTCACTTCCAGTAATGCTCATCTTGTTTTTCCCATGGGCTGATTAAACTTTGCAAGCATCTTGTATCACAACCCTCCAATGCTCACCCTGCTATCAGGAGGGAGTTTGGATTTGCTCGAGGAACCTGGTGCTGCTGACCCTTAACAATTCCATTTCAACTGCCTGACCTTGCTGATTAAGTAACTCCAGTGGTCATCTCCAAAGGGTGGTATTATCCCTTGTGTCAGAAAGGACTTCAGCTACTGAAAAGTGTGTATGGGGAAGTTTTATTTTCTTGTCACATGCAAAAAGATGAACTGTTCTCACTTAGAAGAAAGCAATAAGGACAAACAGATGCTCAGCAACAGCCCAATTAATTATCCATTTTATAATTTAAAGTTACCCCAAAGCATGTCTCTGGTTTTACTGACAGTTGACTTACTTTTATGTTTAGCTCCTTCTTCACTCCATTGTTTCCATGGTAACACCTCTGAAACATTGCTTCTTTCTGAGGAGATGAAACGTAAAGTGGCTGGAATATCTGAGTGTTTAAATATTAAATGAAAACAACAGAAAAATGGTGGAGTGAGTCAGACATTACAGGCAGGTGACACCTACAGTATCTGCTAGTAAATTGGACTATGGGGTAGCACTACCTTTATTGTTCTCCTACTATAAGTTGAAAATAGCAGCCAGCTCTTAGGAGTTGTCCTGAATCTGGGCTGTCCTGATGCTGAGAGGCAACTGAGCATGCTTATGACCAAGCCTGGCTAAAAGATCCTGCAAGGAGTTAGGAACAGCAAGAAAGTTAATTTACAGGAGTGCTGTATTTATTATTTGTCAGTGATAAACATTTCTTGTTAAAATTGGCAATAACTGCAAATTTTCTTGGTATTTTGCTGTAAAATCTGTTAGGAAGCTAACACGGAAATAACTGTAAAAAGCATTCCTGCCAGTGTTTGAAAATACACCAACATTTGCTTTGACCGTGTCTTTTCACTAATAGTAACAAACATCAGTTATCTGGGTTTGGAGAGGGCTGTGCTGCAGATCTGGCCAATTTTGTAAACTTAGAGGGAATTTCTATGGAGGATTCTTAATGTGCTGCAGCTACAGTGATGTCTCTCTCCTGCTACACCAACCCTTTTCCAGTTCACAGTACCAGACTGGATCTTCAAAGCAGACGTAGTGGTGCTCATTTCCCCAGTCTAGTTTGTTTCACTCACCCTTCTGATCCACTTTGATTCAGGTTCCCTCTGCCTGCTCCCACCACAGACTGGGCCCAGCCCACTGGCTTAGAACCATCTCTTGTTCTTGTGTACCAAAGCTCTCCTTCCCTCCCTTAAGCGCCTCTTTAGACAAAAACCTTTCTCCTTGCTGTTCTGAACCTGAATTTCATACCAGCCTTCTCAGTTCTCTCCCCTCTTGTCCGAACATAATGGGAGCAAATTAACCCCCCTTTATTATCTTTTCCACATGAGACAGCATGAAACAACAATGAAATAAATGCCCTGAATTCCTCATACAGAACACTCCATTGAGCACTCTTCTCACTCACTTGATTTCTCTCACTGCCATTCCCTCTAGACTATCATTTTACATGATTTTATACACTGAATTTATTTTCCTAGGACAAGGCTGTTTTCTTCCTTCTGCCTATAAAAGAACCTGATTTCTGCTAACTTTACAGAAATAAATGGTAAGAATATTCTTCCCCTTCTCTGATTGACAGAGGTACAATTCCTTTTAGCTTTAACATTAGGTTTTTAATAGAATAAACCTTTGTTTTTGAAAATATGTGGTCATATGAGGAGGAAAATTCCCAGAACTACCCAAGCTCTGCTCACTAGCAGTGTTAAAAAAAGATGCCAGCCAAAGTAGGAGGTGTAAATTTTCTTAACGTTTTTCACCATAATTTTATTTTAAAAGTTTTGATAGGCAGTCAAACAGCAATTTCAGTATAAAAATGGGTATTAAGTTTCAGAACAAGCCCACTCAACATTAGGGAGAGTTGGTGTTGCCTTAGGAGAAGGGAATTAACAAGATGACCTTTCCAGGTTCCTTCAAGCATGTGCTCTACAAGTCACAGAATAAAGACAGTCCTCACCTTTCCAGTATTATTGTTTCAAGGACATCAGTTTCAGGACATGTCCCTGCGCTCGTATATGCAGCGTTTGGAGTTTCAGTTGTTTTTCTCCATAGTCACTAAGGATGAATACTGGCTCTTCTCTTTCTAATCTAATGAGGGAAAGGAGCTGCCCTGTCAAATCTCACCCAACTACCCCAACAGGAATTTCACCCAACCTCTTTGGACTTCGGGCTTTCAAGCACTGACACCACCTGAGGCTTTTTTTTTTGGTGAGAGAATTCTCCAAATACACAGGAGGCTTCCTCCTGTGTATTCATAAGATCCCAGCAGCCTGTGGTTTGCACTAACAACATATAACTGTTGAAAATTTTTCTCACTGTAATGAATCAATTTTTGCTTAGTTAATGATCCTTCTCATTCTGAGGGACTAGCAAAGGATTTTGGAAATAATTCCCAGCAGATACGAAAGCTGAACAAAAGGGCATTTCACTGAGGTGTGTGAAGATGTCTCCTCAGGAGCTGTTTTGAATTTCACATATTTCAGACACATAAAACTTTCCAAAAAGAAAAAAAAAATGGAGAGCATTTTATGGAGCTGAATTTAGTTTCTTTATCTGGGAGTGAAATGAGATTATGAAGAGCAAACGAATGTGCTGTATACTGATGGAAAAAAGTGCTGTGATGAGCCCCTGTCCCTTGTGTTTAGCATGATGTCAGCTAACCTCATTCCTTACAGTTAAGGGTAAGCACAGTCAAACTCCCCCAGTCCTTTGGCAGCAGGGCTTACAATCAATACAAAGCTTGAACCCATGCGTAGATTTGAAGAGGAGAAAAGACTTCTGTTTACAGAGAGAAGAAGGAATGAAAAATTTGCACTGGGCCTAGAAAATCAAGAAGTGGGGAACAAAGTCATGTAGCAAACAGTGGGAAAGCATAAGGGAAGCAGAGAAATAGGCAGAAGAGAAAGTGACTGTGAGAGCAGAGAGGAATAGAAAACCAGTGGCAAAATGAAAACATAGTAAAGTTAATTGACAGTGGAATTCACTGCAGACGGCAAACTTGAGAAACTGAGAAAGACAGTATGTGTGTGGGGAGCATATGCTTTGTAACAGTCCCTGCAACTTAACCCCCATTTCAGCATGGCTTCATGCACGTGCACGAGTTCTTCAAATCTGGCAAGGATTTAATCAGATGCCTATATCCCTGAGAAATCTAGAGGGCTTTAAACATAGATGCTGGGATGAATTTGGAGGGCTTAGATAATATTGATTTAAGGGTGCAAATATTGAGGTTTTTCTAACAAAATCCCTTTTTTAGCTAGATGTTGATTGAAACCTTATGAGCAGAAGGACACATTGAATACCACTGATATGCATAATGTCTCTCCTTCTGTCCTGCAAGAAGACATTTTGGTGGGCT
This sequence comes from Fringilla coelebs, assembly GCF_963513975.1. Taxonomy (NCBI): domain Eukaryota; kingdom Metazoa; phylum Chordata; class Aves; order Passeriformes; family Fringillidae; genus Fringilla; species Fringilla coelebs. Next base: position 16,372,612 of record NC_140034.1, on the reverse strand, counting down.
TGGAGAAATGAAGAAAGCTGATGTACCTAAACTAAAATGTGGGAGATAAAGAGTCAAGCGATCTTTTTTTCTTGTACTTTAAAGATCACATCAAGTGTATACATCTGGTTGGTGCCATTTGCACTTACTGTATGGCAGGAAGATTATATCCATCAGCTTGACCTCCTTCCTGTGCTGATGTGAGCTTGTTTGTGGCATGAAGGATATGAAAAACTCCTGCTTGTAGCATCCCTGCATACTCTTTGTTGTTAAACGTACAAGTAGGGTCTTGGTGAGCATGTGGGTCCTAGTTAAGTGTTGGATGTGGGGTGTAACCACACAGGCTCATCAGTAATACAAAGTAGCATTATCCAAGATTATTAAAGAGAAAACAGCAGTAGGAAAACTGCATGACATAAAACACAAGGGAGGAGTTGGGTAAGTGAAAGGAAAATGTGGTTCCATGTTACAATATGAGACTGACTTCTTCATAGCATTTAAATTTCAGCTCACAGTTCAGATATTTACAGCCTTGAAAACAAAACAAAGGTTTGAGTTAAACTGTAGAAATAACTATTAAGGAATACTTCTGCCCCTGAGGCATGCTAAAGTACTATGTGGTAACACAAGTGGCAACTCTTCACGAGAACTGGGAGACAAAAAATCTGAGAATGCATAGAAAGACATGAAGGATCTCAGCACATGGATGAGTCCTGAGTACCACAGCTGGAGCTTTTCTGTAATATAGTGGTCCCAGTCCTGGGTTTACCCATCTCAGAGGCTCTGGCTGAACCCACAGTCCTGATGCCAACAATGGATCTGCTTTCTAAATTTCAAGTATGACTCAGCAAAGCACCTTCCACCAGTGCTTGAGGACCATCTGGATATATATATACACCTAAGGAGGTGGGGTGCCTAGAGTTACAGTTCAACACTTAGATATTGATTTGCTTTCTCTGAGCTTGTATTGTAAAGTCATATTTGTGTGCCCTCCTTTGCCAGGGACTTGGTCCTAAATAAACACAGGATTGCCTTTTCCTTGACAGTGCCAAACTAAGGCTCTCTCTATGGCTCCCTTATATGAACCACCTGGGCCAGCTAGAAAAGGCAGGATCCCAGTCTCTTTGCTCACCAATGCCTTTCCTCTCAGTTAAATTTGTACGGCTTATGGGAGATTTTTGGGTCCTTTTTGAAGGAAACGTTGGCTTTTCTTTGGTATTACCTCTTGGCCTTGCAGATGAGACAGAGGTGTTGATACTGGGATGCCAGTTGTATCAGTCAAAACAGTCAGACTTGAAAAGGCTCCAAGGGCTGGTTGGGTACCTGTCACAAACACCTTCTAATCATCCAGAGCTTCCCAGCTCTTCTGTGCTGGAAGAGTCTTCATGGCCAACTAACAGGGCCTCAGTTTCCAGCAACCGTGCATGCTGCTGCTTTTTCTGCTCCTTTTAGGGGGTGCCATAGAAAATTAATCCAAACATACTTCTCCTTCAACTCTCAGCAGCATCAATATTTTCTTCTCAGATGAGCTGCTTTCATGGATCTCCTGTGAGACACTTCCCTAATTCAAAGCTTTTTTGGCTGTTTCTCAGTTCAAGATACTAATTGTGCTTGAGATGAAAAACAAGCACATTTGGCAGTGCTAAATGAAACTAACATTAGTATGTGCTTCTAGTGAGACATTTTGGCGTGGGACATACACAAAAGTTAAATTATCACAATGATAAACACAGCAATAAGAAAGAAGATTTATTTCTTGTGTTTGACTTAAAGACAAGTGCTATTTAATATTTTCTTCCTCTATACTTTGTTTTGACAATGTTTCTCAAATACCTTTAATTTTCAAAACGTAATTCTTTCAGCAATCCTAGACCTAGTCTGGAAAACATTTTGTTCTGATTATACTGGAAACAGAACATCTGAAGTATCACCAAACCACTCACTGTGAAAGCATCACTCAGAAAACCATGTGTGTCTTACTCTTTTTTTTTTTTGAGACTATTAATGGAAGCCTTCACTGAATTTATATTCAGTTGTTCTTCTTGCAGTAAGAGATAGCAATAACTTAAGATTTAAAAATTAAATGCAAATTTCTCTAGTGTCACCCTATGCAGAAAACATTTGCTTCTTTTTTGCTCCCCAACACTGTGCCACTGTACCCTCATACACAGCATGGATGTCTTGAATCAGATGAAAGTTCCAGTACTGGACATTGTTCCAGTAACAACCTCCATGTGAATGGCTCAAAGGTACTCAAACAGACCTTCCTGGCGAGAGGTAACTGAAGCTGAATTCTGCAGCACACCTTTTCCCTCTGAGACATCCTACACAAACAGTTACCTGACACATTTCTCAAAAAACCCTCAGCAAAATAAAAGTGATTTGGAATTCTGTTCTGAAAGTTTAGTATTCAAGAACAACTTTGAGGCTGCCCTGTGATCACCAGACTGATTAAAAATGCTAATCAGAAGCTTGTATGATTAGGAGATTAGTACTGTCTGAACTTTGATCTGCCTCATTTGTGTACACTGGAAAGGGAGAGACACACACCATCACACTGAGAACTGCTCTCATGGTAGCAGATTTCTCCTCTGTAAGGAATTCATGGAGGCACTCCTCACTGTTCTGGTTCTTGTTTCTTGCTTTCAGGGGTTCACAGGGAAGGCCACAGGGATTATATAGTCACTAACTGTTAACTTTAAACCAGACAACTTTTTAACAGCCAAGAAAAGGAAAAAGCTCTATGTCAAAACAGGCAATATTATAACTGCATTCCTGTTACTAACCATGTGCTTTGGTTTGATCCATGTGATGTTCATAGGATCCGACAGAATTAATGAAAATCCCTCACATGTGAAACTCAGGACCTCTAACAATGGTAAACAACATATTGACATAAATATGGAATATCTGTCAATAACAGCCTCAACTCCAGACACAAATTTACCTCAGTTGTGGCAAACTTGTCATTGCATGTCTAAAAATCAATAAATCAATACCTCTTCTGATCAGGGGTGCCATGGCTTTGAAAATGTCTTCAGTGTAAAGAATAAATAAGTAAATAAACACAGTAAACATAAAAATCACAGGCAACTTTCATCAGTTGTGGGAAGAGACCCAGCCATTAGAACAGCCTCTTTGAAGCCCTTATAAGTGAAGAGTGGCCAGGCATTGGAACAAGCTGCCCTGGGAAGTGGTGGAATCACAAACCCTGGAAGTGTTCTAAAAATGTGTAGATGTGGCACTTGGGTACATGGTTTAGCGGTGAATGTGTCATTGCTGGGTTAATGGTTAGAACTGATGATCTTACAGGCCTTTTACAACCTTAATGATTCTATTATTCTAAGTAGATTATAAACTTATTTTACTAAAAACCAAACAAATCTCTGCAATCTCCTCCAGTGTCACCATCCTTCCATTGCTAGATAAAATCTTCACACAGAAAACTACAGTCTTGTCAGCACTTCAACTCTCATTAAACACACAAAAAGGGGATGGCAGACTAATATTTGCTTTGCCACTTTGAGTGGATGGGCAGGCTTTAGCCCCAGAAAAGAGGTGATGGAAAACCACGTGAAGAATTAGCTCCCATCTATTACAACAGCTGACAGGGTATAAAGTGGCATCTCTACTGACATGGCCTACCAACACCTTCACTGGAGCCTAAAGATCTTCAATTAAAAAAACAAGTCCACTATAAATAAAGGTGTTGATCTACAGACCTTCTGTTGTCTTTATTCGTCTTCCATTGCCTCTGTGTCTAATTAGCCTGTAAATTCTTCTGGTCAGGGATAGCTTTCACTGTTCTGGGTTCAACTTTGAGATTTCCTATCTGGCCACAGAGAGAAATCAAGAGACATAACCTGATTTGTAAGCTTCTCTATTACCTGTTTGTGCAGTAGGCAAGAGCTCTCGCAGTTACTGTTCCTCTCTCAGCAGCTATAAAGGGGATGAAAGAGAAGAGACTAGAGCATGTCTCAGTGCCATTCTTCTGACATGTTTTCCTGCTTTAATGTAAATCAGAAAGTCAAAAGCCCACAAGAGCCTAGGTGCCCATGGAGCTTGGACAGTTAAGAAACACAAGTTTCTGTAGCTACGAGCATGTAAAGAAGCAACAACACCAACACCACTGCTCCTCTTTGGCTCTCCAGCTTGAGGAATGCCTTTTGCACTTGAGACAACTGGCAGTCTTCAGCATGAATTCAGAGCAATTTCACATGCAGTGCGTACCAGAGCATCCTGAGCATTGTGCTTCTGCATCTTACTATAGTGGATAGAATTCACAAGCAAAACTAGAGAACACATTTGATTGATGGGAAAACAAAGAATTGGTGATATTTTATTTGTGATTATTTGTTTATGTGGGTATTTGTATTATAATTTTGAAGCCATGACAAACAATGCCAGATATGTGTTGTATGTTCTGAAGAATACAGACAATGATCCAGAGGGAATCATCTGAAAGGCCTTCTGTCATAAACCAAATGCTGTATCAAAAGGAAGATCAGATGAGTTAATCCCGTTTTGTCTTCATGTGCTTCCCCATGCGTTTCTGGGAGGAATACAGAACCGATGCGTGCGCTGTAGGAGGAAGTTACCACGACTCGTTGGCTGACAATAACCACTTAAGTAGTGTAAACATAAAATTTTAGTTAAAAAAAAGAAATGAAATCTCGGTGGCACAGCCTAGAACTAATCACCATTCCACAAAATGGGTCATTAATTTGCCATCCGAAGCCCCCCGCGTTCTTTGCGGCGCAAACTGCGCGCAGAAGCGCCATTCTCCCCGTGGAAGCCCATCCTGAAAGGCACCTCCTGAGACAGGTGGAAGAGCCCCGAGCCACCGGTGCTCCTCGCCAGCCCCGGGGCGCTGCTCGCGTTCCAAGGCGCTGCAGCCCCTCAGGGCACCCGGCCCCGGCCCCGGCCCGCACCTCTGCACGGCGGCACCTACCGCTGCCCGCTCCCCTCCGCGCAGCGACGCCAAGCGCGACACCGAGAGCCGGGCATTCCTGCGCCGTGCGGGGAAAAGGATTAATTTCGCCAGTTAATGCCTTCCCCCCGGCCCGGCGGTGGGGAAGGGCACATGCGCGTTGCCATGGGTGCCGGAGGAGCACCCAGAAAGTTGCGGGAGAGGGGCGGGGAGAAGGGGCCGAGCCGCCCGCCGGGGCTGAGTGCCCGCTGGCAGCTGCTGTCACCGCGGCGGCTGAGTCGGCCACCTGCCGCCTACGGCTGGCGGCGGGGGAGGGAGGGAGGAAAGGGATAAACTTCAAACTTGGCCGGGCGGGCAGGGAGCCGCATGGATGTGTCCGTCCTTCGGCGCTGACTCGCAGCCCGGGGCGCGCTGTGGGGCGGCCGCTGCCCGAGGAGCGCGGGGCGCCGCCGCGCCGCTTCCTCCGCCGCCGGCCATGGGGCGCGGGGCTCGGCCCGGCCCCTGAGCGCGACGCCTCCCCCCCGCTCCGGGCTGCCGCCGCCTCCCGCCCGCCGCCACCTGCCTCTCCCTCCGCTGCGCCGCTGCCGACCTGAGGCCCTGGGCATCGGCTTATCTTCGCGCTGCAGCCGACCGAAATGGAGCCGTCCGCGGGAAGCCGCCGGGAGTGATCCCCGCTTTCCCACCGACCCACTGGCCGCCCCCTCGGCGCCCGCGCTCGCTCCGATGGAGCTGGAGGAGACGCCGCTCGCCCCTCCGAAGACCATGCTGCTTATGCTGAGGAAAGTTCGCAAGAGGCGGGAGATGCTGCTGCAGCAGCTGGGCTTCATCTGCGCCATCCTCTTCTTCGCCTGGTGCATGTCCAGCCTGCTCTCCAGAGCGGGTGAGTGGCAGCGGCGGCGGGACCGGCGGACCCCGGCCGGCCGGGTGGGCGGCCGGGGCGGTCCGGGGGGGCTGCGGCCGCCCCGGGGCTGCCGGGGTTTGGCGGGGTCTGGCGGCGGCGGCTGTTCCCGTTTGGGGTCTCCCAGTGGAAATGCCCCGGCGCGGGTTCCTCGGAGAGAAAGCCCCGCGCCGGGCGGATGCACGGCCGCAGCCCGGGGAGAGGGAGAAGCTGCCCGGGAGAGGGGGCAGCTGCCCGGGAGAGGGGGAAGCTGCCCGGGAGAGGGAGAAGCTGCCCGGGAGAGGGAGAAGCTGCCCGGGAGAGGGAGAAGCTGCCCGGGAGGGGGGGAGATGCCCCGCTGGCGCCTGCTCGTCCGGGGCTCCCCGGGGCCGCGCCCGCCGCGCCCCTCGGGTGGGGAGCTGCCCGGGCATCGCGGGGCAGCGCTGTGCCTCCGAGCGGCCCTGGAGGAGTTTTCCCCCTGCCCTTGCATCAGAGTGGAGTTCTCTCCAGCCGCCTGTGGTTCCCTCTGCAACTTCGGGCTGCCTTTCGTTTTGTCTTCACGTTGTAAACCTCCATCAGCTATAGCTGCTTCTTTTCCCAATCTCACACGCACCCCCAACACCTGTCCCCCCGTCACAGTATAGATTTGACAGAAAATTCTGCATTTTAGGCTGCGAACGGTGCTAATCTTGGGTTTTATAGAGAGAGTTTTGTAACAGAGTCTTTTGCATCATTTGTGCATGTGCTGTATTGATAAATTGATGCATTTATAATTAACCATATCATTCCCATTTGCTCCTATGCCTGCTGGCACAGCTTGGGCTGTAAGTATGCTGCTTCAGGCCCTCATTCTGCAATATGTTTTACATCCCTCAAATACAAAATCTAAGATTGCTGGGACAGCACTTGGGTCTCTAGGCTGTCAACAGTCCTCGAAGATTTAAGAACAAAATTGACCAAGCCTATTACTAAGCATCTACATTTCATATAAGAAACTTAGATTTCAGTGCAGTTAGGATGGGTCATCTGCTTAAATTAAAGCTGAAGTTCAAGTGTGTGCTTTAGGGAAGGAAAATCTGCTGAAACTTGTCATAGTTTGTAATGCTCTTGTGCTCAAATTATTGCCTGGCTTGTTTGAGCTGTATCTAGGATGGCAACAAGCCATCCATATAAGAATTCGGTGTCTTAGACCATATTAACATATTGCTCATCTTAAAACTTTGAACTTGGAAACAAGTAATGGGGGTATGAATATGTTTGCATTGCTTGAGGGACTGTTTTTGTTGCATTTGTTGTTTTCCACAACTTTTTTAGGTTTTCATGAAAAATGTCATGAGTAATGAAAGTTTTTAATCTCCTGGGTTATCATCTAAATCCCTCATAACCTAATTTTTGATAGTATGCTGCATCAGGTAGGGTTTTTTTTCAGCTGGCTAATTTACAGTACATATTATCATAAACACTGACCATCTGTTGTCTGTGTTTCTTATAATTGTGGCTCGGAATATTTTACTCTGGAAAAACTAACTTCCAAACTAGATTTATTTTTTTCAGGAGTCACTTAGAAAACACAGGCATTACATGATGACAGTATAAACTCTAAAATTGGCCAAGGAAGAATTTTTGTTATTACAAAATGTTCATTTGAAATTGATAAGATTGAGGTGGAAGTGGTTTAATTAAAGGGTTCTATTCTTTCTTTGATTATTATAATTGCATATGGCACATGATCTCCCAAGTGCTCCATTTACAGGTTTTGTTGAGAATGCTTCTGGAAGATGTATTTTGGTAAAAGCTCCACTGACTTCTAAAAAAGTTTTTATTTTTTTAAGACTTATGAGAATTCAGTGCGATTTCCATTTTCTTTGACGAATTATGAACAGTTTGATATTATTAAGCATACCCAAGACTGAAAAGTTCAGAATAAACTAAAATGTAACTGGAACATATCCATATGCATTTTTATTTTTTCATGAAAGCAGTAATGTAATATGTGCAAGTACAGATGACTAAATGGAAGTGTGATTTTTGCTCATGTCAGCATAGCTGGGCTGGTTTCATCTATAGGAGCTGCAAGTGTTGACTTTCACAGGTACAGGCTTCAGCATTTGCTTGCTGCAGAATATTTTCCTGCTGTGGGTCACAGCCAAGTGTTCTGGTAGCTCTGATAGCCAGAACATGCCAGCAGCTCAGATACGGTGCCCAGCTGCACCCTTTGGAGCATGGAGCACGTGTCTGTTGGCACGTGCTCCAGTCACACCTTGGATTTTGCCCCGTTTGCATTCTGATGGTCTGTCCATGCTCCTTGTTAGTGGGCGCCTGTAGTCCAGCTGGGATGATGCAGGAAAAAATTGGTGCTAGTGGGCATAATGTCTTTTTATTTAATGTAGGCCAAGAATCAGCTGTTGCAGACAGAAGCATTATATCAGGAATATGGAGGAATAGAAGGTTGATGGCATCACCTAATGGGACACATGAAGAGAAGAACTGTACAGAGCCAGGTAAATTGGGAAAACTTTGTAATGTCCTATAAGCTCTTGAGATGTATGGGATAGTTTTGTCATGACCAAGCTGCAGTGATGTGTAAACATCAGTGTTAAACTTAAAAAACCCCAACAAATCAGGACTGTTCTGTGTAGAAATGAGGTTTACTGTGTTACATAATGACATGATTTTATGTATCAGAGGCAAAAGGTAATATGTTCAGATTATGGGCATGTTTAGGGTCATTGTGAGACTAGTGTGCCGACAATTCAATTTCTGTAGCTTTGTTCCTGCAGTGATTATTCATTTCTGTCCAGCTGATGTGTGTATATTGCACAAGTCATGAGAGGTGTGCTCCTCCTAAAACCATGGGTAGCTAAATATGCAGTGCTTTAGATGACATCTGAGCTCAGTGATTTATGTTCATTACTGTTACACAGTTAATGATGGTTTGCTAGTTTAGTGATAAACTGTGTATTCAGAGTAGGAATTTATGTTATGTGGAGGGAGTTGATGAGGTAAGTGGTATGGAAACCCTGGAATCCATTTTAACTCAGGATGTCTATCTTGGCCAAGCAAAAAGAATTGATTGAGGGCAGGAATAGATGATGCATTTTAGTATCACTGTTAGTCCACAATGCTTTCATCTTCCCATCTGTCTTTCCAGTGTGTATTTCCTTTCTCTCTCTCCTTGCCTCTCTGTGGTTTATGGTGTGTGGGAGATGAGACATTTTGCCAATGGCACTAGCCAAGTTAATTTAAAGTTCAGATTTTTTTTTTTTTATGTGACTCTTTGATAAACTCGGTGGTAGCAATGGAGTGTGCTCCTTCTCGGCAGCAGTGTCAGCATGAGTTCTGGGATGCTGTCAGCCCCAGGCACGAGGAGAGTTTGGAGCAGTGTTCCTGCCCTCACTTACATGTTTGTTGTGATACTGAGGTGCCAGTTCTATAGACTGGGGATCACTAGTGTGCTTATACACTCCTGAGAGAGGAATGGAAGAACATAGCTCAAAGTGTGTGGGTCCAAAAGTTTTACCTGTATCCTCTTGATGTCCAAGAGCTTCCCTATTCTTTTGTTAAGAACTTTGTGGGTCGGTTTGCTCTGTTCTGCATCTGTAACATTATGATGCTCTTGATTTGTCTAAGTTGGTAACAAACAAGAAAAAATACAAAAAGGACCTTTTGGAAACACATAGTGATTCTTGATGAGTAGTCAAAAATACTATTCTTTCCCACTCCTCTTTAATTTTCTTCTGTACATGTGGATGCATCAATGTGATCATGTCTGAGCACATACTTGTCAGCACACCTGGAGTCAAGGCAATGGAGACCACAAAATTACAGAAGCTAGATCAGAAAGATACCTGTCAAAGTTCTGGTCGAGACTTCCATTTAGCATGAATGAGAATTTTTTCACAATTATATGATAAAACGACCAAGGCAAAAACAAGGTTGCATGTGAATTGGAATTCTAGAAGTAATACTGACTTCTGCACATGTTTAAAACAAATAGTTCAGCTTCCTCCATTCTTCTAAAGTCATAAGATTACTTTAAGAACAATTGGAATAGATAAATACAGGTGGGTCATTTTGACGTGCTTTCTGAAATTCAGGTCTCTGAGGTGCACTTTTCTCTGTAACCACAAGAGATGGACACAGGGGAGGCCCAAATATGTTTAAGAAAAATATCACAAGACTTGCATTAAATTAATAATTTCCAGCCACAGTAATGGTAGTCGCCTTTCTTTTAAAAAGTGTTTCTTCAGTTAGAACACAGATTTACAGATCAAATCTGTCACAGGATTGCAGTTGTAGCATTTTTAATCACTTCCTATTATTCTGCAGTTGTGTACTGCTTATCACTGTGTATCTTCTGCAGCTGAAGGGGGAATTGAGATGCTGTAGGAGTGACTAGATGTAAGCTGCAAATAAAGGGAACATCTGAAAATAGCTAAAGTTGGTGTTTGTGGGTCAGGAGTGGGTCCATAAGAAACCATTATTGTTATTGCTCAGTAACAACTTCTGTCGATTTGGGGTAGTGTTCTTTGTTGGCTTTGTTTTTTGTTGTTTTGTTTTTTAGTGTATGGGATGTTGACTTGCTATTTTTCTATTTATTTTTTTCATTCTTGTCTGGTAGCCAGGGATTGAGATTTGTCATGTAATGAGAAGGTAGCAATGATGGAACGCCTATCAGAAAGGAGCAAGTAATATAGCTCATCTCTGTGGGAATGTAGCTTGTGTAATCACATGACTACAGAGACAGAAGTCCCAGGAAAGTCAAGAGACTTGATGGAGATTGCATTGAAGATTGGTGAGAGTGTGGATTTTCAGTTGGAATATGAATACACAGTTCCCTGTGGGCTCCTTTATGAGATGTACTTACTCTCACCTGTGTCATTTCTGTGTCTGCTCTGAGCATGAGGAGCCATACAAATGCATGGCTGTGTGTATGGTATATAGCAGTTTTCTTTTGTTGTGTGGATGTTTTTATGTGTGTGTTTAGGATACAAGAATTTCATAGTACCTTGAGAAATGCAGGTTCTTGCTGAGAGCCCGTTAATCCCTGGTGTTATTGCTGTACTCCCTTTTCATTAGCTTCCCACACAAGTCTTCAGCTTTACCTCCCTTTTTCCAAAGGCATTCAATGGAGTTAATATATTTACCACTTTGTGTGATTTTCTTACTTAATGTGAGTGGAAAAAAAAATCTCAATTGTTAGAAATGGCAGCTATAGAAGTTTATAAGACCATAAGATCCTTGCGCTTCATGACACTGGCAAGAAAGGCTCACCCTTTGTAATATATGTTGAGATAAAAACTCTGTAAGGTTCTAGAAGATAGTGAGAGTTGCTATCTTCTAGAAGCTCACATGTCTACACTGTTTTAGATTAGTCTCATTTGCTGAAGTAGATAATTTTGTATTGTGTTCTTCTGCAAACATTGATAATGTTTCTGGGGCATTGTATCAGAAGAAGAAAAATGCTAAAGTCTCAGCAATGCTGCTTTAAAAAAGGACCAGAGGAGTCTGAAAGAGTACAAGAAAATACATGTATGTGTATGTAACTAGAGAAGAAAAGTTGAGGTTTTTGTATCAGAGGAATGATAATCATGAACATCTTAAGAGGTGCTCCACATTTTTTCTGATAGCAATATTCTGCAATTGTGAAGAGTTACAGATTTTTATACATCTCTACCCCATAGCAGTGAAGGAACTGAGCTGCAGGAAGGAGGTGGAGCCTTGGGAGCACCAAGCCAACCTTGGTTCTAGTCTGGACCAAGACCAAATCCTCACCACAGTTAAGATGTTCTGTAGCATTTTTCTATTAATCATTCCTGGCTTTAAACTTCCCCATTGTTGAAAGCTTTTCTGCTTCAATAAGATACTGGTCTTTATATTGTCCTGGAGAATAGAGGGCTTACAGATTGTATGTAGAAGCCTCTGGACTTCGGAAATGTCGTTAGAGCCTTGGATTTTTGAATTGTGCATCGTATATTTATTTGGTATTGAGTAACTCTCTGGATGGCTTCCTCTTGGAAGGAAACCAAGCTACCTTTTCTTCATGGCTCTGGGTAGATTTCTGTGGGAGGAGGAGGTGACCTGACCCTCACTTGAAGCAGAGAGATCAGAAAAGAGTAGTTGTCTCTAGCATCTTAACATACCTCATTAGTTTGCAACCGATTTTTTTGCCGTATCCAAGCTCTCGCTTCCATCTGCCATCAGCTTGCTAGCTTGCAGTGCCATCTGCCCAGAAAGTCTGATTTGTAGCTTCTCTGCTCCAATGGCTTGCCTCTTGTTTCAAAATGTTCCCATGACTCCATGTCCTCCAGAACTCCAAGGAACGTTTCCAGGGCACATACACGGTGGGGTGACTGGGTGCCGTGATGTTTCTTACCACGTGCCTCCACTGGGGCACGTCAGGCTGCTGAAAAACTGATCCAGACTCTTTGCTGTTGTGAATATTTTCTAGTAATCCCTGTATATGGGTAGAATTTTTTTTCCTGTGAATTAGAAATGGGAATATATTGTCTTCTGACACTAGTTAGGGAGTGGCCTTGAAACAGAAAGGCAGTGGGATTTTCTTGACTGTAATTTGTTGACCATGGACAGTTCATGAACTACACTGATTTTAAATAGGTGGCAGTTTGGTTCAAGTGTGCTCCTTCCATTGCTATTAGTGGGTAAAGATGAATTGTGGACTGGGGGAAAGACAGGGTTAGCATTTCTTCCTGAGCCATGCTGCATTTTTAGTTTAGCATTAAAAGGCACGTTGTAGCAATGCTTTGTGCACCTGCAGTGAGAAAGACTCAGTCCTCTACAGTACAGTGTGTTTCCCAGTAGCATGTGTGTGAGTTCTGAATCAGGATCAAAGTCATTAAGTCTGTGTATATTTTACACAGTTAGTTATAACCTTGGGGACTCATGTAAGATGTCATGCATTGTAAAGAAACTATAGAAGTCTTAGACAGTTTTGTTAGTGTACCATAGAGAGAACAAGAGCTTGCTATTTTTTTCAACAAAAATCAATTATGACTGGAGAAGACAGGACTGATTCTTCCAAGCAATTTTCCAAAGGGGCAGAAAACATTATTTCTTGTACACTTGTAGTAAAGACAATATAGGAACTATTGATTTCCTTAAGTTGTATTTAACAAACACAGTGCTCATAAATGCATAATTCTTAACATGCTGGATTGATGTATCCCTTTTTTCCTTAATCCTTATAGACACCTTAATCTATAAGATCAGAAACCTAGAGTAATAAAGGCTGGTGGAATATATAATTTTCTGGTGACATAAATTTTCTTTAAATGATGTGATAATATGTATATTTGTATAATATATATATTCTTTTAAACAGTGATCTTCCCTAGATCAAACTTCCATTTTGTAGCAGGGATGAAGGCCTCAGACCTCTGCTTTTAAGGATGTGGTATTAATAATTTCATTGTAAACCTTAGTTTCATGAACAGCCTGAGTTTGTAAGCTCAGCATGACCTGCATGTGCTCTTACTATGCATTCATACAATACGTGGCACAGAAAGACCATGGTCTCATTGAGATGCTAGAGACAATTATTGTGTTCTGTTAGTTTGTAAATATTCCCCACGTGCATATTAGTCAGACTTCCTCTCTGCCTTGATGCACAGAATATGTGCAACTATTGTAGTATGATAGATTTATTGATAGTGCATGCATATGGATTTAAAATATTTTTTTACTCCAGTGTGTTGTGCCCTCAAAGACCAGGGAAGTTATCAGCCATAAACATTCTATTTTCATGTTGGTCTTAAAGGAAATGAAAATGAAGAAAGGTTTAAGAAACAATTTCTTAGTTGCTTTCTGCATATAGTATTCACATAACATATAGATGCAGAGTCCTGTGAATGTGTATTTATTTATGTAGTTGAGAGACTTACTAAATTAGCTGGCGTGGAGCTTTTCATATAGCCATGACATGGCCACTTGTCATATGCTTGTGGGGTTTTATTTGTTTTGGGTCTGCTTTGGGTTATTCCCCCTCACCCAGTGATTCCAGACTCCCTCTTGTCCCTGTAGATGCTGAGTGGTAAACTTTATTGATTTTGATCTCATTTGTATGGCTTCTGGTTATGGGGAAAATAGATGTGTGACAATTTAAAACCACTTTTAGTGGGGTAGTTGATGGCAAATGACAAACATGTTATCACAAGTTTTTGTTCTGTGACTGCCAAGTCTCCTAAATCAGAATTCACACCTAGGTTGAGATTGAACTTGTGACATCTTTGCATGGCCTTTGGGTGTGAGTATTAAATGGTTATGCAGGTAGGTGTAGTTGAAGTTAGTTGGGAAGCGTGGTGGGGTTTTTCTTTGTGTTGGGGTTTTTTGGTTGGTTGGTTTGTTTGTTTATTGTTTTGTTTCTGTGTTGTTTTTTTTTTTTTTGTGAACCAGTGTAGGAAACGAGCTTTGACTAAACATAAAATTTGAAAAATAATCATCCTTCTTTCTGAGCTGTTCATTTTCTAGCAGTGTATTAAAATTGTCATCCAAAATACTAGAAAGAAATGAGACAAACATTTCTCTGTGCTTTGACTCAACCTGCCAGCAGCATCCCTGGAGAGCTGAGAGCTGAAAACGAACTCCAGGGTAATTTATCCATTTTGCTAGGTTTAGGTGTCAAGTTTGCTGGAAGCAGTTTAACACATGGTAAATTAAGGTCTGACTAAAATGCCATGTTGAGATGTAGTAAACAAAGGCAAATTTAACATATTAAATAGTATTTTCTTATGTTACTGTATATTCTTAAACCCAGTAAAAATACTACTTAATATAATCTTTATTTCATATGGCTCAGATTTATTTATAATTGGCTTGGGTTCAGTTGAAACACACTGTGGATAAGGACTTCTACAAGCTAAGTCTTTGCTTTGGAACCAAGAAGCAGGCCTGAAACAAAAATCAAAATTTTTAAAATATAGCCACTTCAGAACTAAATGTAATGTCTGTGAACACAGGTTCATACTTGAAACATCCAGGCTGAATGCTCTGGAGTGCTAGACTAAGATCTCAAGTTCCCTGTATTAGCCCAGCTCTAATATTTAGATGCCTGATTTGCCTGTATTTGAAACCACATTACCTAAGCATTGGTCAGGCTCAGATGTTAACGTACTAGTAGTGCAACATTTCTTTTTCTGTGACTACAGACAACTCAGGCAGAGAGCAGCTGTGTAAATTATTGGCCTGAGGTCAAAGAGGAAATACATGACAGAATCAAATCCAGATACCTCTGTTTTGATTTAGGCTCCTGGAAAAATGATGTTTGGACCTCCTGAAGTTCCATCCAACCTCAGTTGTTCTGTGATATGGTGTGGAAATCAAATTAATAACATTTCACTCAGGACATATTCGAAATCCTGAATTGGGGATTTCAAAATCAAAGTTAATAAGACTTGGACATGCAACTCTCCGTGGTGTTGCTGACCGACTCACCTTTAGTGGGGGATAATGTGTGTGTATTTGGATATGTTCTCTGGTATGACTAGGGAGTTAGAGCATTTTGTAGATATGTGCTCCATTTCCCACTTAGCAAATGGTGCTGTTGCTATAAAAGCTGTGTTCAAATGGACCTATCCTTGTCCGTGGCAATTTTGATTTCTTTGTCACCTTGTACTGCAGCTGAGACTGAAAGCGCTGCTGTCCTGCCTTGTGTGACGTGCAGCTCCTCCCAGACCTGACTTGGCTGTTGTAGGAAGTGGGTTGGAAAGGCCTTGTAAATCAGCCTGTGAGCATTAATCCACACTGCAGGGGTTGGCCTGGCACAGTCTTCATGAGATTCTGGGTTGCTTGACAGATGCTAAAACGCTGGATTCATTTCTGCATCTCTGTGCACTCGGCGTTTCATCAGTCTCACTTGGACCACCAGTGTCCAAGGAGGATTCAGACAAAACTCTCCAAGTGCAGAATTGAGCTGCAGGGAAGTAGAGTGTGAACAGCACCTGGAGATGGAAGATTGTCACCAGAAGCTGCAAGAGGGATAGAGAATCTGGGGGTTGTAACTGTGTGGTAGAAAGACTAAGATTATCCTGTCAGGCATCCTGGAGTTGGAGGATAGATGAAAGAAACACGTGAATGAAGGGAGACTCAGTTGGGATGGTGAAACACAGGAGAATCTTGGGAATTGCAAGGCAGAGAGGTAGGCCCTGGGAAGTAGTAAGCAGAGAAAGTGATATAACAGAGTGATAAAGTGATAAAAATCAAAATGTAGAGAGAGGTTTGGTTTTGGTTGGGCAAGAAATTACTAATTAGTAGATTAGTTGTAAACTTTGTTCTGCTAATATTTGTGATAAGAACATTTATAATTGTTCTTTGTGAAGTTACAAAATTTTGTTATACACATTTAGTTTTGTATTCGTTATGCCACTGCCATTTTACAGAATAGATGTGGTTACCCACCTAGCAGGCTAAAAATTACTGCATGAACCTGCTGACAATTCAGCTGGCATCAGTCCTGTTCTACAGGGAGGCAGGAGGCAAGACTTTCAGGCAGTAAAGAGTGGTGGTTTTCTTTATTCTTTGAAGTTCACAGACAGTGAATACATTCTGGTAGAAGTTGTACTAGCCTTAGAGACTGAGTCAGATTAACTCCTGCTGGAACTCTACTGGTAAGTTGAAGTACAGCAGAGCAAACACTTCAGGTGGAATGCAGGTTACCATGTGTGTGTTCAAACACTTCAGGTGGAATGCTGGTTACCATGTGTATCTTGTCAGCCAATTGTTTCTTTTTTCAATGTGAGATTAATGGTTTAATGGTAATAACAGGCGCTGCATTAACCGTGCTGAGGGTGACGCTATCTACCCATAGTGAGGAACAGTGGTAAACTTGCTTTCCTGCAAACAAGAAGAGGATAATTTAGACTTTGCCTGTTCAGTTTCCATACATGTTTGTTGGAAAATTCTCAGAGATTGCCTAAACCTGATGAATTACTTTTCCCCTGCATATGATGCATTCAGTTGTTTAGTGGGTTGAGGGCAATATGATTGAATCTCTTGCTATTCAAAGGTGTTTAAACCTATTAATAGCAAGATGTAAGGTATTCTCAGATGGTGGGAAACATTTAAACTTCTGGAATGGATTTTTTGAATGAAATTTATGTTTAGAAGTTTAAATTGACTGAAATGTGGAGAATAGATTTATTACCCACTCCCCCAATTAACTGTGAATCAGTTTGTCCTGTGAGTTTTGTGAGCTGCTTGACCAAAAGTGACTCTGAGAGAGGCAGTTGTTGGGAGCCTCAGGGAGCATATCTGTGCTCCCTTAACTCTGCCATCAATACAGCCACGACAGATTACAGCAGCTGAGGCTCTGCCCTACAGGTTTAGTGCTGGATGGTGGAATGATATTTCTGGTTTAGTTCTTTGCTAAGAACTTTCTCCCTTTACTTTTTATGCCTTTGTAAAGGTTCCATTCTTTACTTGTTATGTGTTATGTGTATGTTATGTGTTTTTAAATCCCTCCATAGGATCTTTGACTGCTGTTGTCTAAAATTGTAAGGCTTTTTCTTACCTTCTGTAGCCTATTGCAAGCCTTGCTCTTGTCTGTTGCTGCAATCCTTTGTCTGCTTCCTTCACCTGCACTGACACTTCGAGATGTTTCCAGTGTCCATTTACCTTTTCTTGTTATTTTTATGCAGACACTTCCAGAGCAGAAGGTGAGAGAAACTTATCTGGACTATTACCACTCTCTTCTTTCTTGAATCTCACTTGAGGAGCCATGAGTACTGTGGTGCTCTGAGAAATTGGCCAGCCAGGATTGGCTAGACAGAGAAGTCAAAGCTAGCATATTAATTAGTCCTGTTTGAGTGACGTTTTGCTAGTTGAGGGTGGGAAGTCCTGTAGAGCTATAGTGTTGTCTGTCCTTGTTATGAGATGGAGTGGTAGTCCCTAAGAATGCCTAATGAAAATGAGCAAGGAAAAGAAGATGAAAAAAGGCAAAGTGTCTTACCCAAAGTCTGCAGAGAAGGTCAGGAGCTAAGCTCCATTTCTCTCCCACATAATCATAAATTGTAGCTATATTAAATTCATTGAGCCTGGAGCTCAATGCCACCATCAGCACTCCTTCCTGGTCAGCTCATGATTTGACTCTTTTATTGTGCTTGTTAAAATGAGATACAACTTTTCACAGTAAGTAAAGAACTAGAACTCCCCAGCTAGTTAAAACTGGTAGCTCAATTCTGCACTACAGAACACTTCTGAATTCTTCATGTCTTCCACATAGAGGGAGAAGAAGTCTTGGAATTTATAGATCTTAGTTGCTCCATAGAAGAGGGTGAGTACATTCCTGGCTGATCCATCATTGGGCCAGCTGCTCTCCACAGAGAATGGAGATAAAAAATTGTGACTAGGGAGGTTGCAGGTCTCTGCTGTGGTGATGTTTCTGCCACTTGGGAATTCTTTCTGGGACTGCTGTGTGAGAGGGACTGTGTAAAATGCCAACACTCTGTTGCCCTACCAGGAGTAAAATGAGGACCTCCTGCTGCTTGCAGGCTGAAAAAGTAAAGAAAATGGTCAGCAGTATTTTCTTGTGTGTGAACAAACCTCTGCTTGTGCCTGACTCAAAGCTCTTTGAAAATTTTTTTTTTTTGTATTTCATGGAGGGTGAGGGGAGGGTTTATTTAGGCCAATTGACTTTTGAATGTAGAATATGTACTGCAAATTTGAAGGTGTTTTCAATACCGTATGTGTTTACTATAGTTATTTGGTTGTACAGGATTGTTTAGTAATAGCACGTGAGGAGGGAGTTCTTACTGGGAAAGACTATCTGGGATCATCTCCAGAACTGCTTTAATCTGTGGATATTTAGGGCAACTAAGTTTAGTAAGTACTACTTAGGTAATTAAAGGTTGGAGCTGGGCTGCTTTCTCTGCAAGACAGCGGACTGGTAATGGGAAATTAGTCAACTTGGTTCGCTGTTATCTTCTGAACTGCACCGAGCCTGGTCATCCAACTCAGTTTTATTTTTCTATGTCTTAGGGGGGGTTGAAAGTCAAAATAATACTGTATTTCATGTGGTCTAGGAGGTAGCAAAACCTCAAATTGCTTAGGTTGAAAGGAGTACTTACAGCTGAAAGCAGTCACGATACCCATTTTGCACTCTGGACTTTAATTTGATTTAAAGAAAAAAAAAAATACAGACTGGCTAAAGAATTATTAAATCTCGGCTGAATAACTACTTGTGAAATTCTTTTTACTCACTGTTTAACCAGTTGCTCCTTAGATACAGGTACAAAACCAATTTGCACATGTAAGAAAGATGTTATTTTGAAAAAGGATTGTTGACCATATCATACAAGCTTTTCTATGTCTTAAAGAAGTTTCTGTATAAGCTCAGTGTCTTTTGAAATTGTTCAAATTTGGTGGAGTGCATGAAATTATTTGCAGAGCCTTCTGGTTTTGTTGAAGACTTTCAAAAATTGATGTTTTCTCCTTCATTCTACCTGTTGCTGGATTGAATGCTACACAAATGCCACTTGCATTGCTATTATTCTTGGATGAAATTACAGGTGAGATGGGAATAATGATTTATGTACTCTATGCTTCTTACAAATAAAATTTTAATCTTCACAACTAAAATTCCTCCTGTCCATTCAGCAACCAATTCCAAATATTTTGGTTGTGCTGCATTGCTGGCTCCAGGCTGCACTGTGGATTGGGCGCTGCAGTTCAGCTCTGAGGAACCTCTGAGCATACTTCATGCCAAGGGCTCAGCTCTGTGGGTAATTCCATCCTCCAGAGGGTTTTCAGCTGTGAGAGGCTGCACATCTGATAGCTCGTGGAAGAGATGAGAACCTCCTATATCCAAAGGGTGGAGGGGAAAGGGCTCTGTTGGACAATACTGGCTGTGTGCCTGTCTGTGCTAAGACTCGTGGCATCTCACTGGGCTCAGACTGTAACAGGGTGGTATGTCCTGATTCTGGAGTGCCTACAGACATCACCCCAAACTGACATCTTGAGCATTGTTGTGAGAAACCAGATTATTGTCTGTTCTGTATAGAAGACTAAGTTCAGTCACTAAGTACTAAGTGGAGAGAGGTTTTTTTCTTTACCTTATTTAGAGTGTTTTTACAAGAAAATCTTGCATCTCATTTTGTAAGTAATAGATATTTTGTAAATCTCTTGTTTTAATAGCAATTTTATTGTAGTAGCTGTAGAATCAGTAGTTCTGTGCATTGACATGAAATGTACAGAGCTGCACAATAACCTTATACACCAGTCTTTACTGCAAGAGATTGAGATCCAATGTTTCAATGTGATACGGGGACCAGAAAATCCTCAATTCTAGCTGTGCCTGCAGCAGTGAATTTCTGTGCAACTTCACCTTATATTCTTTCACTCCAGAAAAAAAAGGTTTTTTTTATTCCCCAGGGAGCGAAAATATAATTCAACACTAGCAGGGAACCTTGACCTCTATTCCTTCTGTAAAATGTTACCTATTTAGATCGGGCTCTGAACATGGAAAGCATCTTCAAAGTAGTAAGCCTTGTTCTCCATAGAGAGTGAAGATGATCTTGGATTTCCCAATGGTAGATTTGCAACTACTTAGGTGCCACAATATAAATTCTGATTTAGAATTAAGTGCAAATACGATGTAGCTTGTCAGTGAGGCACCTGTTTCTTGTCCTCAGATTATTCAGTTCATTGCTCTGATTATTTATTTTTTTCCTCTGCAAAAATACCTTTCCTTCTTTTCTGTCTGTAAAATGGATGTTTTATATGGGAAAAGCAAATAGATTGCTTGTTTTAAAGTAATGTAATCACATTAGGCATTTACAGGAGTAAAAATTCAAAGTTACAGTCATTATGTTTCCAAAGAATGCATTTATATTCTGCTAGTAAATGTACTTCAATATTAAGGAAACAATAGTAATCTTTCTCTTCTTTATGCAAATGGTGTCGCATACCCTTTGGTGTCTTGCTATTTTAGTTGCACAGTGACTTTATATACTTAATCTTGAAGAGGCATTTGGATCGTATTATTTAACAGCCATGGGTAAAAGCCTCTTGCAATTATGAGATTAACAAGAGTTACACTATGTTTTGATTCTTTCTTTGATTATGTGAATACATGTGTGCTTTGACTGGATACATGTTTGACTTCATTTTCTCTCTCTTTTGGCTTTTTCTCCCCTATTTTTCCTTTAGAGAAAAATTCTGTTATCTGAAAGATTTTCAAAGAAATGTAAAAGGCATAAATGCCATAGGTGTTCCTTCAGATGCTTCTGTGAGTGCCAGACACCTTTATAGCTGCAAAGTAACAAAACCCACGAATAGAAATTTGGAATTTGGCTTTACTGGCTGTTGAGCTGTGTGGTGTATGCTCTACGGGAGGATAATTTGGATAATTTGATTTTCCTTAAAACAAACTTGGGAAAGTAGTATACTTTTTCTCCCTTTTGGAAAAGCCTTCACTCTCCAATAAATGAAGTTTCAAACACATAATTAAAGCTGTGAGAAATATCCTAGTGTTGTAAGGTATTAATAGCTGGTAAGTTTATGCTAACTGTAAAATAACTCTGGCTTTTTAGAACATCATGCATCACTGTATTTATTAGTTCCTAACTATAATATTTAACTTGATAATGTTGAATAATTTTATGGGGAAAAATATCTGCTAATTCAGAGGCTTGAAAATAGCACTGGGTTGGCTTTCATAAATCGGCACAAGTTCCTATTTCTTGATGTTGTGTAACAGCTGTTGATGTGATGCTGCAATTTAAACTTCAGAAAAAGCTGATTAGTGTAAACCTCCCACATAGCGTTGAGGACAGGCTGGAGGCAGAGCTGAAGTGAAATGACCCATGCAAACATGGTCACACTTCAGTATTCTGGGAATAGTCCAAACTTGCAAAGTTAATCTGAATGTATGTCTGGGTTTAGATGTTTGTATTTATTTACTTTAGGTGTTTGATTATTTTTTTGTTCCATTTATATTTTCTTGATCTACTTTTTGAAACCAAAAGTGTGGAGTGGAGTGTTGGGATTTAGGTACTGGCACACACACAGCAGTAGCTGGAGGGACCATTTCTGCTTCAGGTCAAAGCTGTCTGGAGCTGGAAGTTGTTGCAGCACTCCAGACTACGGTGCATTCATTTTGGTTTGAAGGGCAGTTTTTTAAGTAAGGTGGATCTAATTCATGATTTCACTTGGCTCACTTGAGACAATGTTCAGATTTAGTACAGCATTTATGCAGAACTTTAACGCTGAACACGTAATTGACCTGAAGTTGTGGATCTTGTTGTGAACTGAGACCTTTCCAATGCCTTGAGTATTCATTGGGATCATTCATGTTTAAGACAAAACAGGGCCTTAGGCAGAAATTGAAGGTTTTGAGTTTGTTGGGGTTTTTCCTTCTTTAGAGGGATATTTTGGTGTTGTGCTCTGCCTAAGCCATTGCTCACATCAGTGGGACCCCTACAAACACAGCAAATTCAGCACTGCCTTAGCAGTGTAAAAGGTAGGATCTTGCTGTTATTGTCTGGGAATATTACCTGCATGCAGCTTCTCTGATTTAGGTGAGGGATGATATGCACTTCAGAAGCACTGCTGCTCAAAATGGGGAATGGAGATTTTATATGTCTTTTGTCTATTATATTTACATGGTCTGTAAATCTAGTGTGGGAGCTGACCATCTAATGACCTTTAAAAATGCAGCCTTTGGAGAGATGAAGAGGGATTTGTTAGTTGGCAGATTTGTGCTAGCAGGCTTCAGGTTATTTACGGAAGTCTGGAATTTTGTGCTCTTGGATTTAAAGAATACTGTGTAATTCAGATCAAAGGCAAAGTATTAAAATCTTAATTCCACTGGGAGAAATATCCTTTATTTTGGCATTCTCAGACATTATTCTTGATTCATGTTACTAATGTACCTTATAAAGAGAAAAAAGTTAAAGTTTTCTCATAATTTTCTGTGAAACAATTTTTATTTCACAATAGGACTACATAGCAGTCTGTGAAGGTTATTAGCAATTTTACATAGTGAAGCTGCTCTGATATTAAGTCAGACAATCATAATTACTGTCAGGTGTTTATATTTCCTCCATTAATTATATAGTGAAACATTGACGTGCTCAATTTCATTGTTAAATACTGAAATATCCCTGTGTCATCAAAACTGTTAGCGTATAGGTGAGGAGGAGGAAGGAAGGGAACAAAGGGAAAGGACATTTCAAAACTATTACAGTTGCTTTTCTAGAAGAGTGTTTAAATCTGTACAGATGGAAGATGCTAAACTGCATTTCTGTGGACTTTTATGACCAACTTAAAATTCATGGGTTATACATCTGAAAAGATCACAGTGAAACTAATTTGTCTGGTGGAGAGCGAAGTAACCATTGCTAGAAGTGTTTCCCTCTCAAATGATGAAAACTGATCTTACTGTGCTGTCTAGTGCTCAGAAGTAACCTTGAATCTTGTTAGATGACTTTGGGTGGTAAAACAGAAACTGTAAATCTCTGTGTTTGAGGCTGTTTGTTGTCCTTGGCCCGTGGAAAAGTGCCAGATGATGTTAGGAATTGTTCTATGTGGTCAGAAAGCACTGTGTCATCCTTAAGGTTTAATTTCTTTACCTATTTTTGTGCATCCAAAGCTGTGGAACAGTACTGGCAGTGTAATAAAGCAAAATGTTCTTGCAGTGTGAGTTGTACCTCTGTCCATAGAAATTGTCCATAGAAAATCTCTGACAGGGAAATAACTGGGTGTATTACTGAAAACTAATAGGTTCCATTCTTGTAAAAGTCAGTAAGGAAAATTCCCTTGAACAGGAAACGAAAATGGGATGTAGAGTGGGATTTTTCAGGACCTCAGTATTTAGGTGTAGATAGATTCTTTATGAAGTCTTTGGAGTAAATGTGCTCAATTCTCTGGGTTTCAGTTGGAGTTGGATGTCTTTGGCAGTCTCACCAAGTGCATCCTTATGTACCTGGGTACCTTGGCACTTCAGCAGTAGGGGAAAAGTTAAATAAAACTTTCTGCCGTGTTTTTGAAGAACTGTATTTTCTTTCTGAAGTGATGTGGGCCTCCAAACCTATATACCTGCAGTGTGCCCACTAAATTTGGTGAGGAGTTTTGAACACAAAAGGAACTTTTGGCAAGTGGATGAGTTGCCCTCATTACAGAGTCTTTCACAGTAGACATGAGGGACAGTAAAGCAGCAGAGAGCAAGAGTCTCTGACTGTGGCAGAAAACTCGCGTTCAAAAGTTAGCAGTTCTTGTGGGCAGGCTGGGAACTGTGGAGCTGTTTTGTCTTGCTAGCAACACTTTCTCACTCATTTTGGACAGACTTACTAGTAAATGTGCAAAGATACAAAAGTATTCTGCTGTATGAATCAACTTTAGGACTGTAGTTGACATAGTTACAGTCTGTATCTTTTGGGTTTTTTTAGGAGAAGTGACACTTCCTTGAATTAGTGACCAGTGAGGTGTGAGAGAGCTAGTCTGGAAGTGGAAGGATTTAGGTTTAACTTTTTAAATTAAAATGGCCGTAGTAACAGTGGCTTGTGCTGAATTCAGTCTTACTGAGGTGTGTAAGGAGTGCTTTGGATACACCTATTTGATCTAGTCTCTCTGTTTCAGTGATGTTTCACCTAGCTGCTGGAGTGTAGTGTTGCTCAGGTGCAACATGATTTTCTCTTTCCCTGCAGAAAGGTAGCAGCTCTGTGCAGCTGAAAGTGCCTAGGGAACCTGCAAGATAAATAGGGAGGTGCTTTATTTATGCTTCCTCCAGGGACAGGTGTCTACTAATGCAAACTTTCTGGATAATTTCTTTATTTACACAAGTTCTGTATTAATCCCGGTTTAGCCCCAAATTTGGTCGTGCTCATCTAATTCTGTTTCAGGCCTCATTTGTGGACTTGGCCTAAAAATACTTCTATGTCTCACAAATGTACAGTGAAGTTTTGTGCTTTAGACAGAAATGCTATGCTAAAATAACGAAAGATGCAGAATACTACAACAGAAAGACAGTCATAACCACAGAAGGCTTGATACTAGGCAGTTATGTTATACCCAAGATACGCTTAAATTGTGTCTCAAATAGAACATTGCATCTGAAATAACTCCTCCCTGAAAATACTCAATGACTAAATTACAGACCTTTCAAATTACATACCACATCTTATGCTATAGTTATTTTAGCTGCAAATTTTAAATAATATTCACATGTTCAGAAACAGTGATGACAGTGTTGTTGAATTTTTTTCTTTACCTGTTGAATATTTGGCTCTCTAGACAGTAGTGAGCACTTCCCATTAAAAATTTGGTTCCCTGTAGTGCATATTATGTTGGCTGTTTATAGTAAGTGTAGCTTGCAAGGGACATTAACTGTTTAAAATTGAGACTGATGGCCATGTAGACCACCATTTATCCTCAATGGAGACAAGCATCCCAAAAGACTTGTACACAGGTCTTCTACATTTCTACACTAATTCATCTACATCATAGATGAATTTGGGGTCTTACCTTTCTGTAAGGTTATGTGAATGAAATTCAATTTCCAGAGACACAGTTTTAAGTACACTTTGGTAATGGCCCAGATAAGATGGTGAAAAGAAATGTGACCAACTTCTTTCCTAATCTGCTGTTGCATTGTATTCCTTTGCATTTTGTCCATGACTTTTCATTTTGCTTTGATTTATCTTAGGTTTTTGTGAGTTGCTGTCTTCAAGAGACTCTTCTATGTTTTTAGAAAAATTTGTGTATATGTGACTTTGAATGACATTTTGCTGTCTCATGTGTTCCCGCAGCAATCACTAGTCTGTCTCATAAGAGGAAGTGAGAAGAGATGTGTCATAGACCTGGACGTTTCCTTTATTAATTTCTTATTGACTATATATATATATATATATATATATATACACACATATATATAAGAGGGAGGAAGTTTAGGGAGTAAGAATTAGGATATTGTGCATACTGTCACCATCTCCATATGCAGAATGGGATTTAAAAATGGCAGCTGATGCTTTCTGCCAGGATTTGGATCTCATATTGGACACTAGAAATATTTTAGGACTCTTGTTCTCTCCTTGCTCTTCGAGAGTGGCAATTCATCTTCTAAGCATTCTTAATATAGAGGGCTCTAAATCTACTTTTCTCACCAAGCAGGCATTGCTTACTGCCTCCTCAAATGCTCATCACCAAATCTGTCATGCAGGTTCCTTTAGCCAGGCAGCCCAGCCACCAGCGCTGCTGTTGCTCACTGCCCCGGGCTGCAGCTCAGTTCTCTTCACTTGTTGTGAAACCTGCGCTGAAAGATTCAATTCTTCAGAAGACCAAGTCTACAGAAGCTGAGACTGTGCCTTAGACACTGTACTATCCATCATCTTACTGGTTATCTTCTAACCAGTCTACCTTTGAGTGGATTTTTTAGTAATTTCTTGTTGTTCTGAGCATGCACACATGATCTGTCAGTAGCAGCATTACGTATCTTATTCATACTATATATTTTTCAATTATGTATTTAAATGATTTCCAGTCATATTCTCATTGTACATTATCACTAGCTCCTGTGTGGAATGTCACTAATATGTGTGGACTACAGGCTTCCTGCATGCTTCATTACTTACTGGTTTCCCTTGCAAAGTATCTTTCAGCTGAGTAGGTAGTAATTAGATGTCACAATTTTTAGGCACACATAGTAATGCTTCTTCCATCCAAAGAATGTAAACTGTAATAAACTTGGGGCACTTACTTTGGTGTGGATCTCTTTAACTAGAGGAGTTGAGAGAGTGTTTTTATGGGAAATCTAAGGAAATTGGCCCATCACAAGAAATTGATGTGGTGCCATTTGTGCCTCTCTCCCTCTACACTTACAGCTCCCCCCTCACGTTCAGTTTTTATCTTACCCCTTTTGGGGGAATGCCCCTCACCTCCCAGACCCATGCATTAATACTGGCATGGTTCTGTCTCTTCAGTAGTAGTAGTAGGGATGTTCTGATTGATTGTATTTGACTAGAAAACAAATACTAATGTGGTTTTTTTTTTAACGTGAGTGTATGTGTTTGTTGAACATAAAAGCTGAAATACTTTGTTTCCTTTCTTTATAGTCTTTGTAGCCCTACCATGTTCTGTTCTCCCCTCTCTGAAAAACAAGTCAACCTCCTCTCAGTCTGATGGGTGCACTGTAGCACAGGGAGTAGAAATTTATCTGGCCAGCCAAACTAATAAAAAGGAGTGTGTACAGTACCTGAGTGGGCACACTCAAGAGCAGTGCTTGTAGCCATGTTCCTCTGCCATAGGAGAGCATTTCCATTATGTCCTCTTACCTTTGGAGCAGCAACCAGGCCTGTTCTTTTCAGACACCCAGTGGTCAGCGTTACTTTTATGATTTTGGACACTTGAATGTAAATTGTATGCCTTAAAGCACTTATTAAATATGGATTTCTTAGGGAAAGAACTCCTTATTTTGACCTCTGAGAGACAAGATGGCAAGAGCAAGCCATGTTGCTTCACCCCTACAAATCGATGGGCCCTGACAATATCTGCCTGAGGTTAAGGGAACTAGCTGATGTCATTGTGAGGCCACTCTCCATAATCTTTGAGAAGTTGTGGAGGCCAGGGGGCATCCCAGAAAACTGGAAGAAGGCAAAGGTCACCCCCTCTACAAAAAGGGCATAAAAGAGGATCCAGGAAATTGTAGACACATCAGTCTTACTTGAGTCCTTGGGAAAATTGTGGGATGAATCTTCCTGGGGGCTGTCAAGTCAGATGAAGCACGCAATTGGGAAAAGACATCATGGATTCACCAAGAGCAAATTGTGCTTGACAAACTCTGTCATGTTCCATGACAAAGCAGTAATCTGTTTGGCTGATGTAAGGCTTGTGGCAGGCTTTGTCTACCTGGATTTCTCCAAGGCTCTCACTGTGGTTTTCCACAGCCTCCCCCTAGAGAATCTGATGTGTTGGGGTCTAGAGAAGTGCTGTGTGTGGTGGGTGGGGAACTGGCTGGCAGGCAACAGCAGGGTTGGGATAAGTAGCTCCTTTTCAAGCTAGCAGCCTGTCACAAATGAGGTCCCCCTGGGATATTGGGGACAACACTTTAGTATCTTCATAAGTGATCTGGAAGATGGGATCAAGTGCACCCTGGTGAAGGTGGCTGATGATGCCAACAGTGGGGAAGTGGACACATGAGAAAGGAGAGTTACCCTGCAGGATGGCTTGGACAGGCTGGAAGCATGGGCTAAGAAGAACCTTAGGAAGCTCTACAAGGCCATGTGCTAGGTTTTTGCACCTAAGAAAACATAATCCCGGGGTGCAGCACAGGCTGGGATGTAACCAACTGGCAAGCAGCTCTGTGGAATGGCACCTGGGAATGGGATCCTGGTGAACAAGCTCTGTATGCGTGAACAGTGGCTGCTGTGGAAGAGTAAAGACAGCAGGATGCTGGTTTCCATCAGGAAGGGCATCAGCAACAGAGATAAAGATATCACTATCCCACTCTACTCAGTGATTATCAGGTGACACCCCAAATAGTTTGTTCAGTTTTGATCTTGGCTATAAAAGAACAGCTGTGCACAGGCTGCAGAGGGTCCAGAAAAGGGCCACAAAGGTGATCCAGGGACTGAGAAGCTGGCTATATGAGGAAAGGAGCAGAGAACTGAGTTTGTTCGGCCTTGAGAAAAGAGGGCTTAGAGAAAACCTTATCACCAGTATTTAAAGGGTGGCTGAAAAGATGATGGAGACTCACTTTTTACAGGAGTCACGTGGAAAAGATGAGAGTAATGAGTAAAGGTTACCCCTGAGGAGACGCTGATTGGATGCAAGAGGAATATATTTCACACTGAGAACAATCAGCCACCGGAATCTCTCCAGGGAAATGGTGAATTCCCAAATGATGGACACTCAAGATTTGTCTGGAGAGGATGCTGGAACATCTTATTTGAACCATGCTTTTGCCAAAAGAGGTTGGACCAGGTGATCCTTCAGGTTCACTCCCAGCCTGGTTTCTATGATTCTCTGTTCCTCTGCCCTAATTGTCAAATCCCATAGGGCTGATTTGCCCAGGTGGGAGATCCTGTGGTGTCACATGCCTGCTATCACCAAAATGTCCGTGTCTGGTGAGGAATCTAAGCAGGAGCAGAATGTGGAGCTGTGTTTTGTCATGTGAACATCTTGTTAGTGTTTGCAGTGTTTGGATCTGCTAGTGGGTAATAGTTGTCATCCCAGGTGGATACAAATAAAGCCTGTATAGTACACTGCATCCTACATTTTGTTTACTCTAGATGGTAAAGCAAAATTGCCCTTAAGTAAAATGTTTAGAAGGTGGTATTTTTTCACAAATATATATTTTCCTGTCTCCATGTTCTACTAAGCAGGCAGCCTTAGTAACCATAAGTCCAACAGCACAAGCTTCCAAGTGATGAATTACTATTAGTGCATTTTTGCAACCTCATTAAATAATCTAAAAGAGCTTAATTATATAAATCTACATCTGTGGATGTTTCAAGGAAATATTTCAAAATTGGCTGCCAGCTTGATTTCATGCAATAGGTAATTAAATTATGGCCCTAATTCAGGAGAGCATTTTAGCATGTTGTTAGGGTTCTACCTTCTGCTGAAGGTAGAAGATTTAAGTGCTCTAAACTGAGGCCTTGCATAAAATGTATTTTATATTTGAGCTGATGTTACTTGGGGAGAGGGATGCTCTTTCCCAAACCAATGAAAGGTGAACCATTACCCTTGGAAAGAAAGATGTTGTTTCTTCTTATACAAGCAGTCTATCTTATGGATATTAGACATTTAGTGCATATATTGAATTAGGCTCAAGATTAGCATAGAGCAGTACTTCTAATCTTAAGGCGTGAACATCATGTCACCACTTCATTTCTTTTGTTCTGAGTTTACAAAGATCTGGATGTTTCTTCTTGCATGAACTACTGATCTCATTCCAGCTATTTCCCCCAGGTCCCCTGGCTAAGTCCTTCTACAGATCATGTAGCATCTGCAGAACTGGTCAGCAGAAAATAAATCAAATATTTGGAGCTTGCAGAAAGAAAAGAAAAAAGTTGGAAGAGTATGTACCTTACCGTTTTTAGGGATCACCCCATCAGTATTTTTGTTTTTCTCAGTGATCTTTCTGTTAAGCAAAAGTATGAAATAAGTATTTGTCAGAAAATTGAGTCATCTGTGAACACATGCTATAAGAGAAGAAATTGGGATGTACATTTTGATCAAAACCCCATTGTAATTGTGAACCATTTTACAAATGTCTCTTGAAACAATGTACCTGCTGTACTGCAAGCAAGATGATGCCTGCTGTTTGTTACTACTGCAGATTACTAGATGTGCTGTTTTAGAGTGTTAAGACACCTAGATGAAATTTTCTTCTCAACACAATAATTTCCAGCTTTTAAAGGGGGTGTTTTGATTCTGTTCTTATTGTGCTTTCTGGTCATATATGAGCAGAAGTGCTGATAGTGAAAGGAAATGGAGTTCCCAATTACTGAAATGCACATTAATTGCATACACATGCATGGATGCCACACGTCCATTACACAGTTACACATGAGATACAACAGAACTGAATGAGAGAAGAAAATCCATCTTACCTCATAGAAGATACAGAGATCTACTTTTATAGCATCCCTGTCTGTATGGGTGAGTAAGGGCATTTCTACAGCTTCCCATATGCCAGTACAGGCAATCTGTCAGAGCCTGGCCTAAGGCAAGAGTAGTACACTTAGGCTGCTGCTTCTGGAGCATGGCAGCATGGTAGGAATTGTCTGGAAGAAGGTGAAAGCTTAAAGCTCCTTCTGCAAGATGCTGGCTCTGGTGATAAAACTGACTGAAGAAGTCCTAACCTTTGACCTCTTGTTTATGACTTGTTACTCCCGTTTATTTTTGCCTTTGTTGTGCTTTAAGGCAGCTGAGGTAGTTCTAGGTAAAGAGCTATCCTTATTTGAGGGTATCTCAAAGTAGGGGTACATGCACAGCTTGGATGGTAGGGAGAAAAAAGGAAAAAATGGAGTGACAGGACACATACAAGACAGGATACAAGACAGGAACTTCTTCCTCCAGCTTTGCCACCACCTGAAACTTGGTGGGGCTTGTTAGTCATGTGTGGATTTATATCAGTAGTGCAGCACCTCCTAGGAAGGCTCATCTCCTCTCCATTCAGCCAGGGTTTGATGTGGATTTTTTTTCATGCCTCAGACCTTATGATAATGGTGGCTGTGCTGTTGGGGTTTTAAGATGAAACTCACTTTGTAACTAAGGAACATTACAGATTTATTTTGTTGTGTTGTTACTGGCTTTACCACTGTTGGCCATGCTGTGGCTCTCACTCTTTGGTTGTATGTAGTAGTGGAGGTTTGTGCATAAAATAAGAATTTTGTTTAAAGAAATAGCTTGGTCTTTCTGTTAGTAGAATGCTGGTAATGCAATGATAAGAAGCAACTGCTGCTCTACTTGATACATCTTCTCTCTGCAATTAGAAGTATTTTTAATCTTGGAATAAACTGGACTTCAGTGCTGTATGTATGCTCAGCTCTCTAAACTCCTTTACATGTATGGGTCTCTAGTTTAGATGTTCTGGTAGCTGTTCAATCTTACATATTTCTCACTCTGGCCCATAAGTGCTTTTCAGTGTGATCTCTTCACAGTAGTGCCTATTCCTCACTGAACACTTTGGAATTATTTAAAGAGAATCCCTGTACATCTGGCCATCTAGCTGAAGAGACTGGGAAGAGTGTCTGTGGATGAGGAATGAAGAGCAGAATCTCTGCACCTATACTGCCCTTTTAAGTGCGTGTACTCAAAGGGCCTTCTCACAACGTGTAAATGACATTTTTGCTTGTTTTGAAGTACTGTTAATTCCTGGGTTTTTTTCTAAAGTCATTTGTTACAGCTGTCATCCTTAGGGATCCCTCAGGTGTCTGTCATTGGTACTCTTTTTTCTCTTCACTGCTTCACTGCCATTTATGGCAGTGACTCTCATATCTTTCTTTTTGAGTTGCTTCTTGACTGTCATCAAAATGAAACTGCTCCTAAGTTATCTCTTCTCCAGTCATGTTGGAAACTTTGCTTTTATTCACTAAGACTGTCACCTCTGGTGAGACCTCGGGAGAGAGACAGCTTGTTGCTTTGTCTCATATGGCTGGTAGCC
This sequence comes from Fringilla coelebs, assembly GCF_963513975.1. Taxonomy (NCBI): domain Eukaryota; kingdom Metazoa; phylum Chordata; class Aves; order Passeriformes; family Fringillidae; genus Fringilla; species Fringilla coelebs. Next base: position 16,340,710 of record NC_140034.1, on the reverse strand, counting down.
AAACACATCTTTTTAATTGTCATTATTAGGTAACAATAAGGAGTGGGGCGTGGGGAAGGTAAGCAGGCCAGTAAGTGTGTTTGGAAGGCCCATTTTTCAGGGGATCTGTGATTCTTCTTCTCCCTTCCCACCCCCCAACCCCACCCCAAGTCTTTTTCTTCACTCTCTTTTCATTGCAGATACAAATGATGAGTTGCTGAATCTGACCATTTCCCTGTTACTGCTAAATTTTATCCTTTCGTTCATTCCTAATATTCGTTCCTCCTCTACTCCTTCTGTGCTTGACACCATTCATGCTTGCAGCGTCAGCACTGTTTTCAGCACATATTTTCAGATACAGAAAACAGCTAAAACATGTAAACACAGCAGTCACCTGTTACATGGGCATGTTTTTGATTCATATGGATATTAGTAATTGGGTAGTAATTAGCTACTATTAGCTAATTCAGACGCATTTTTTCTCTTGACATTGAAATCCTCACTCCTGAAATATTCTTGTTCTCTATATATAAAGTTTGTTAATGATGTACAATATAACCTACATTTTCCTTATTAAAATTATTTATGTGTTTGATGGCAGAACTTGACATTTTGTTAAAAATAGGATCTTTTAAAATGTGCTATTATCACACCTGCCTGAGATGACTTTGATTGTGGAAGTTCTTTGGATCCAGCTATTTTCTTCATGTTTCACAGTATGGATTTGGTGCAGTAGGAACTGTTTTGCCCTTGTGACCCCTGAGTGGTGCATCTGGCATTCAGCATCTCAGGCAGGGACCAGGTGGCAGCAGCAGCAGCAGCACTCCCTGTCAGGGGAGGCTGAAAGCCATGGACTCCTTCCAGTCCTAGTCACTGCACCCCTTTCACTGTGGTTACTCCATATCTGAACTGGAAATCAGAAGCAGTTGTCCAGATGAGGTTTTCAGGGTGTTCTGAGAAGATGTGTGGGATGCTGCTTTCACAGGACAGGTGTTTCTCTGTGTAAAATATGTGGGCATATGAACCTAGCAATTTCCCTTCTGAAACAACAAAGAAGAATGCAGGTAAAATTATCTGCTTTGTGTATATAAGACCTAGGTAACTGTTATCTTGCCTAAAAATCAAGTGAATTAGTTTGCTGCATTTGGTAATTACTTTATGTTTGTGCAGTGATGTTTAAGTATGGGTCTGGAACTAAGTTATTCTAGGGTAATAAGATTTTATATCACTAAAATGTAATACTGTTTGTGTCTGTAATATGCAGATATACTGCATTGGCCTCCAAGAGCAGGAATAGAACCTGCTTTTTACAATTATTTATGGAGATAAGCTTGTGTCTGCTTCTGTGACTCAGGAGCACAAGAACACCCATACCTGACCAAAATAGCTCAACATAACTTTTTTCTTTTTTCCAGAACTGAATGCCTCAATGAGCATATGGTTATAAGAAATTTGAAATAATTTATTTGATAAGTTGTTCAAAATCCTGAAGTTTTGTATCTCATCATGTCTTAAGCAGTAATGATACAGAACTATACCCTGGGATATGAGATCCTGACTTGATAGAAATGAGGGTAACTGTCCTGAAGTCTTTAAAAAACTGGTACTTTAATCTGGCAGGAAATGGAAATTACCATCAAGTCTATGATAATTTCACAGTAAAAAGCAAATGAATGATTTAACAATGAGCATAATCCAGCTTCAGAATAGATTAGTTAGCAATGTAATGTACTGCCTTTAAATCCCCAGTGGATTAATAAAAAAATGATTTTGTGTGGTTTCTTGGCATATCCTATCCTGCTGTAGGCTAAATTGAAGATTAGGATACCTGATTAGAAAGGTCCTTTCTGGCTCCAAAATGTGCAGATCTATGAAAACTGATTGGCAAAGGGGCAAAAGACCAGCATTCGCTGTGATAGAAACTTACGCTTGCATGTCACCTCACTGATTTTTGCATGTGTTTGTTAAGTTGATATGAAATATTCAAAGAACAAACAATACTGTGTTTCTGATTTGAACACTAGGAGATTACCGAAAAAATGAGCCCCTATCAAAGGAACTGTTTAAAAGAAACCACGCCAGCTGTTCTTTGAAAGAAAGGTGGTTAGCATTTAGAAGCTTGATTGTAAAAAATAAAAAATATAAATCTTGTCCAACATCTGATCACCAATTGATATCTTGTCTTCTTTTTAGTTTTTTGACTTAATTCTCAGGAAATGGGAAAGTATACACTAAAACTAAATTTATGAGTTACTGAGGGAATGGGCATTCTGCCTCTTCCTTTTTGAAGACTGTGAGTCTTCAGATTCTCGGACATATGACTGCAGTTGGGTTTTTTTGTTTTTTAAAAAAAGACTTCAGCCTTTTTGAAGCAGGACTGCCCACAAATGAAGCATGGAATTCTAATATGAAACTAAATGGATTTCTTTATCCTTTCTAACATGAAAAGCAGTGATGGCTAGGCTGGAAGACATTTTTCCAGGATCCCTGTGTGCTAAGAATGACCAAGGTGTTTCATATAGATGGATTTATATCAGTAGGCAAAACATTATATCCCAGCAAGCTAAACACCTCCTATGCAGTTCCGAAGAACTATGAAACGTCTCTAAACCTATTTTTGCACATACTTGCACATTTTAGGTAAATGTTTATATTCTATTGATAGATAAGTAGAATAGAGTTAGTAATTTTTTTTCAGGCAGTTTGTACTATTCTTGGTAAAAAAGCATTCTTGAGTTATTTTATGGTAATTTTGATTGATAAACTGTAAGTTTAGATTTAGAAAATTTATACTGTGGTTGGGATAATGATATACATTAGTGCAAGTCCAAAAGCACTTCATCTCTCATTTTCTCTTTTTGCTTTGTTTGTTTTGTATAGCAAAAGAGAAATTTGGCAATTTGCATCTTACAGAGGGGATGAAAGGTTCTTGTCAGCTTACTTTATCAAAAGCATAGATGTAATTGTTTTTTCAGTATACTGACAAGGATTTACAGATACTTTACTCACATCTTTTTCTTGCAGAGGGAGTAGTTTCTTTGAAAATTATTTTCAAAATTGTTTGAGAGTCTTTTACCTAATTTAATTGCTGGCTGTTGATGATGTTCTGGCAAAACATACTTTCTAACTCAAAGAAAGGAAGCTGAGAAAGTAAAAATAGACTAGTCCCAAGGGGAACTTTAATGAGTTATGTATACATAAAATTAGACATGAAGAGGGTAAGTAAACAGCAGAATGAATTTTGAATTGCCACTTGAGCATAGTGGGTATTTGTGACTAACATTCATGATTTTTCTTTCTTTGAAACATGCTCCTCTGTATTTCAGAAAAACTTGGCAGGTGGTGTTTTTTGTGTAACAGATCTCCAAAATGAAAACTGTTCTAAAGAAAATTTACTGGTACCTTTAGACTGTTTCAGGTTGAGTGACAGTGTTAATGCTCAGTCTGTTTTTAAGGGGTCATCATACAGGACCGTGGGTGATGTATGTGCTCAAGATTTTTCCAGGCAGACTCAGAACCTATGGAAGGGATTTAACTTCAGCTACTTTTTGTGAAGGCATTGCAATTACAAAAGAATGAATTTAAAAATTGCCAAAAGTGTATGTCAGAATTTGAGAGGTAATTAGAAACTTAGCAAGCGTCTGGATGTAAAGAAAGGCCTGTCTGCAAGTTGCTTGGCCTTTGTTCAAGCTTTTGACAGTGACAGCAAGACTGTTGATAGTATTACTACTGAGTGTTTCAGAAAGCAGCTGTGTCCATCCTTCAGTGCTAGTTTCTTTTGTTTGTATCTCTAGTGAGATATACCAGCTTATTCCTGGAAGTTGTATGTGTTGTCAAGATTGCTCTTCCCCTTGCAGAATGGAGGACAGTGGATTTCCATGGACAGGAAAATCCATTTTACAGAACATTTAGACACCAGGATTGGGCAAGAACAAAGATTATTTGTGTTCTGTACTAAATTTTGGCATTTTGTTTCACCAGACAGATGCCAGCTTGCTCTGTACCTAGCCAGAAATGCACCTCCCTACCAGTAGCCTTGGACAAAAAAATAAACATAAGCACTCAAATATGTGCAGCACAAAGAGAATTGATGTAGCTGAGCACACCAACTCACTTGTCTTTGACAAGAGACTGGTCTAGTTGATGGAATAGAAGCTTTTGGGACAGATTTTCTGCTAAGCTATAGCAGTTCACATTCTATTTAATTTCATGCACTTTGTCATGTTTGACAACAGAAGACTTAAATAAGGCCTTTTGCTTTTTAGATTAGGTGTGCCCTACACTAACTTTTCTCTTTTAGCAGAGAAACTAATGGGAAATGGAATACTTTATAAAGCAATGCATTGGGTGCCTGTGTACCAGATACTCATGACATGCTTGAGACCTTTTAGTGTGTTCCTGACCTTCTTTGCTGTCTGTTGTAATATTGATAGAATAACTAAAGTATTAATTTATCTTTTATGACTTGCTGAGCAGCTAAGCATGTAAACAGGTAAGCACAATGCAATTAAGTGTGCTGTGTAATCCTCTGTGTAATCTCAGCAGAATGCCCCTTCATCACCTGATAGAAAGATCTTCTCTCATAGGATTTGAGGGGTCATGCTGCTTTGTATCTTGATCTTCACTAATCCACCTTATTTTTTCACATTGAGATTTCACATTTTTCTGCTTGCAACACTTAATCAACTTCTATTTCTAAGAAGATAGTGGCATGTTGTCTTGCATGCTTGACAGTCACCATGAAGTGGGAAGTCATGGAGTTTATGAACAGCTTATTTGTTAATTAAAACTGAAATATCAGTCTTGTGACTGGAATTTTATTTGCTACTTCTACATGAAATACTGCTCAGAAATCTGATTAGATATGAATTATGTCTTCCAGAACAAGTGATGAACAGAATTAAAAGCACAAAATGTATGTTACAGTGATGTAATCTGCACTGGTTTACACGTAAATTAAATGACCTGGTAGGTTTTGTCTGCTTAAAATCTGTATCCATGGCAATCCACACCAGGTGGTGCTGTAATACATAAGCTTTGCAGTTCTTATTCCTAGCGAGTTAATGCTTCCTTTGGAAGATAAATTACACATTGGCACTTTAATTTTCATTCCAGATTCTCTTGAAAGGGAATGGTGGAAGAGGTGAGGGACTAAACTTGAACCTTGATTTTTGTATCAGGGATTCTGGTTCTTTACATTCAATACTCTTAGTGTCAGTATGGCAGCTTCTTGGCTGGAGATATTTATTCTGTTTTACATGACATTTTCAATTGTATTCTGACATAATTGGCACGTTTGAATTGTTACTTGAAGACTTTCAAAGTATGGTCTTAATGGAATTTCTTGTTAGATCCAAAGTGTTGTGACCTGTACTACAGTGCTAATGGAAAATAGGATTTTCTGGGGCTATACTGTAGTATAAAAGAGAGCTATATATTGAAAAGACTAGGAAGAATATATAGGAAAATGTTATATACCCTTGCTTTGGCCAACAATCTGTTGAAATTAAAAGCCTTAAACCAACACCCAAATACAGTCTCTTTATGTTTTCTTACAGCTGTGTTTCATAACCACTTTCAATCAAATATGTTCTAGTTCAATAAAGTAAAAGCAACCTGAATATTTTTCTCTGATGATTTTTTTTCTTCTAGGGGTCTTTAAGTTTACAAGATGGCCAACAGGATACCTAGAGAGATACTTATTCCTGTGCCCTGCCCCAGCTTTCAGCCCCAAGCACAGTCCCAGACTTTGGCTTAGTATCACACATTAATGTCTACCCTTACTAGAGAAAGCAAGTTTAACCATGTTTTAAGGTGGCTCCCAAGATTAGGATCTAAAATAAAAAAGTAGAAAAGTGACTGTCATGAAAGAAGTTCCTAGAAAAACACAGCTAGCACACATCTGTTTGATAGTGTTTACTGAGTTTTTTCAAAAATTCAAGTAATAGCAAGCCCACTAACAAAAGTCTAAATGATCTCATCTCCTAGATTTCAGTAGATGTCTTGAAAGAGTATTTCTTACTCTTACTGGCATGTTTAATAACAAGGAAGGTATTTTTGTAGCTCATCCTTTGGACACTTATTTACCAAGACACTATTATTTACCAATTCTTCAGCTGCAAAACCTCATGTGCCTCCATCATCAAAAGTGACAAAATGGTGAGATGTGAAATGGTGAGATTAATCCAAATGGTTTATTCAAACCGTTTTTGACATTCAGAATATGTCAGTGTATTGCCTGAGTTGCGGACAGAACAGCAGCCTAACAGCTACAATTTATTAATTAATACTGTTCAAAAGTCAGCCAACAAGTAATTTAGATTTTGGCAGAGAAAAGTTTCAAAAGTCTAAGGAAAAATTATGAGTTGGGCCAAAATCTGTAGTCATGTTTCAGGGAAAAGCCACTGTGAAAATAATTGGGCTTAAGTACTGCTGGGTTTAATTTACTGTGTTTTAGAAGTCACCATTAGAAATTGTTGAAGTACTTCTGAGCATCTGAGCTGAACTGCAAGTTTTACCTGACTGATACTGTTCAATCAGACTCATTACACTATTTATTTTTGTGGGTTCTTTGATGGGAGTTACCGTGTTGGTGTTTTGGTTAAAATGTTTTTAACATCTGTGGCCCCCATAGGTTCACTCCTAATGAAATATGTGGGGTAATTGTGATTTCTTTGTGTTTCTTGAGTGAGATCACTGGGACAGTTCTTGATCTGTCTGTGTATTTCTGCTGATACTGATTTCACTCTCTTTATTCCTTTCACTTATCTTCTTTGGTGTTATGCTCTGTTGGATATCTTATGCTTTACTCGTAGTTTACTTGCCCTCCTTTTTATTTTTCTTTTGGCATAATTCATGTTTCTTCCTTCTGTTGCCTTGTTTTTAGCATCTTCATCTCTGCTGGTTTCAATCATTGCTTCTTTGATGGTTAATTTCCAAGTGTGTGTATCTGTGCCTGATTCTCACACATTTTTCAGGCTTTTCTTCCGGGATGTCCTTGTGTGTCATTAGCACATCCCTGAATGTTTAGTCAAAAACGGCATTTTGCCTCTTAGTAATTATTCCTTACTGTGCACGTTTTGTGTAATTTCCCACTCCTCATTTAGTTTTCTATCTTTCTCTCTGTATGTTCTGCACTTGTTTCAGTCTTCTCTTTCTTAGCTCTTTGTGTCTTCATAAAAAGTCTTTGATTTCTTCTTTGAGAGCCCTGCATGTGATGCAGACGGAGGGGCGAGGTGCCGCGGGGCAGGCGCTGTGGGAAGGGACCTGGGGGTCGATGGCGAGCTGGACACGAGCCAGGAGGGCCACCCATGTCCTGGGGTGCTTCAGGCCAGCATCACAGCCAGGCAAGGGAGGGGATTGTCCTGCTCTGCTCTGCTCTGCACTGGGGTGGCCTCACCTCGAGCCCTGGGGACAGTTCTGGGTGCCACAATATCAAACAGATGCAGAGCTGTTAGAGTGTCCAAAGGAGGGCAATGAGCAGGGGAAGGGCCTTGAGGAGCAGCTGAGGTCACTGGGTCTGTCCAGCCTGGGGGACAGTGAGGAGAGACCCCACTGCAGCTGGAGCTTCCTGGGAGGGGAGGAGGAAGGGCAGACACTGATCTCCTCTCTGTGGGGCCCAGTGACAGTGAGGGAATGGCCTGAACTTGTGTCAGAGGAGGTTCAGATTGGATATCAGAGAAAGGTGGTTTTTTACCCAGAGGGTGGTTGGACACTGAGCAGATTCCCCAGGGCAGTGGGCACAGCACCAGCCTGACAGAGTACAAGAAGGGTTTGGACAAAGCTTTTGGACACTTGGTGGGACTCTTGGGTATGGTCCTGTGCAGGGCCAGCGGCTGGACTTGGTGATCCTTGTGGGTCCCTTCCAACTCAGAATATTCTGTGGTTCTTACATGTTTTTTTTTTTGTTAAAACCTTTTACTTGTGTAACAATTACTTTATCAGTAATCTCTTAATCCTTTGTAGTGTTCTCCATGATTTAATTTTGGTTTTATGACATTAACTATTTTACTTTGTTCTGTTACTCTGTACATAAGTTTTACAAATAGTGTATTTGGAATAATTAATTTTAAGAATGCTGTAAAGATAATCCACTAGTTTTCTTAACAAGGAGAACATTCCATAATGATGTGTATACTGTTTATCAGCTCTACTTTGTTGGACTTGAATAGTGAGAAGTTCTTTGCAAAATTAGGCTGTTACTTTGATTATTTATTGATTAATATGTACAGGGCTGTGATCTCACTTTCATTTCACTAGCATGTCAGTATGGTAGTGTTTAAAGGCTTATTGAAAGTGCAACTGACATTTAAGCCAAATGCATATGAGCTGGCTTTTGGAATCTCCTCTAAACACTTCTCTCCTGTGTCCCTTAACCTAGACTATGCCAGTGGAGTGGGGTTTTTTTGGGGGTGTTTTTTTTGGGGGGTGGGAGGAGAAAGAAGGGGTTGGGTTGGTTTTTTTTGCTTTTGGTTTTTTTGGGGGCTTTTTTTTTTTTTTTAGGTTTTTTTTTTTAGGGTTTTTTTTTGTTTATCTTGGGGTTATGCTGTTGTTTTTGTTTGGGTTTTTTGTGGGGAAAATAAATGAATGATTGCATATCAAATGTGTGGAGAATTGTGGCTTCGTAAAGACTATGGTTTTGTTTGGGGTTTTTCAGTAGGCACTCTGTAGGCAAACATTGCTTTGTATCCTATATCTAGTTTTCCTACAGGACTCTTGCTTTATATATATATCCAAAAAAAGCACCGTACCAGTGCTTTATTTGGAAGGCTGTTCAATGTTCTAATGCCTTTATGTGGCTGCATTTATTACCAGGGAAAGGTTCTACTCATCTTTTGATTGTTCATGTCAGTTATTCATGGTGCAGCGTTCCCTCTTTACATGTTAATTTTAGGCAATTACCTGCTCCTCAGCTTCTTCCAGCTGCTCCTGACAGCTCCTCAGCCTGCTGGCACAGCTGTCCCATCCTCCTTTCCTTGGAAGCTGTGCATTCTTCAGGTCTTCAACCAAATTTCTTCCTGCTCAATGAGGTGGAGAGGAGCCCTCTGGACCTTACCCCATCACTCTTCCTTGGCTGCAGCCTTTTCTGTCATTACTACCGGTGGTGGTATTTGTAAAGTCTGCAGTTATTACTCTGGGTGTCAGAATGTGCAATTTTCTTACAGTTTCATAATTCACAGCCCAGTCTTAAGTGTGGTGTGTCCCACCCAAGGGCAGGCCTCTTCAAGTGTGAAACACCACTTGCATCTGAGTCCTCTGGTGGTCTCCTGTGTTCCAAATACTTCCACAAATGATGGAGTTTATTTCAGTCTGGCAATCATTTCCCTAAGTGCTGCAGCATCCCTTGAGTGAGAGGGGTCAGTCCTATCCTGTGCTGCTGTCCCTGTGTGTTACTGGGTATGGCTGAAGCTGAAATTCTCTGACTCTCGGGTGTTATCCCTGCATCCTCAACGGGTCATGTTCCAGTTGCTTTCTGAGACATTTGCCTTGGGTGAGGCATCGCATTTTGTTAGTGACTGAGTAGTTTGGAGCATTCCAGGGCTGCTGCTGCTGCTCCACCATGCAGGGCAGAGCACAGTGCCCGCCATGCCTGGGTTAAAGGCTGCAATAAGAGCCCAGTCTGACACTGATGTCTCCGGGCTTTTTGCCCCTCAGCTGTGTAGAAAGCCTTACATTATGGTATGGCCTGTGAACTAGCCTGTGCTGCTGTGTATTTGCATGAACTATTAATGGTGTGAATCCACTGGAAAAGGGAACCAGCGCCATTGAGTATAATGGCTAAATTGTCAACATATGTTTCTCAATATTTAGAATTTTGTTTTGCCTACCAGTGGTATATTTGTAATATATCATTGGTATAATATATAATTATAATTATTTCTCAGTGTAAATAGTGCTGCAGTCTAGCAGAATGTAGTTTTACTGTTTAGTTACAGCTGAAACTGTGTTAAGTGAAATAAGTGAATTAAACTGCAAAGGCAAATATGTCTTTTCACAGGAAGTTTATCAAAATAGTTAAATAGGTGCCTGACTCTAAAAAGAAGAACTTTAATTCAAATGAGACCAATATTAATAGGAACCTCAGTAACTGATGGGCTGGATTTGTGCTGATGACCTTTCTTGGACAGAGCACTCAGCCCATTGTGGAATCTAGGTCCTTGATTTGTGCCATGTAGTTGTTATGATGCACCATAAAAACTTTCTTTTTTGAAATGTATAATCCAAATAGTTTTTCTACTTCAGGATTCTTTTGTCTAGTTCTAAACTCAAACTTGAGAGCGACATCATGCACTTACAATGTTTGCACTGTTTATGCCTCTGAACCTTTCTAATTAAAGCAAAATATGTGGGCTGGAATCTCAAACTGATGTAAATCAGCAGAGCTCCATTAACTTCTGTAGAACTATGCTTCTTAATTTCAATATTAGCTTTTCAGCAAAAATGTGTTTAGGAAATGAGAGTTAAAGGGAACCAAAATTGAAATGAGTTTTACTCTAATTTATGTCTGCAAAGTGCAAATATGTTAAAATCCCCATGTTGACAAAAAAAAAATCCATACAATTATTTTGCTCACTGAACCATTTAAGCTGTTGATTCATCTGCAGACACATTTCAAAGTCTCCCAACTGTTAAATTTAGGAAGAAAAAAACCAAACTGATAAAAACAAGCTGTTACTTGGTTAGCTGCCCGGCCTTGTATTGAACCACAATATATGCTTTCGCTGTAAGAATGGGAAGAGGTTTTTCTAGTGGATGGAACAACTGCTGGAAATCAAACTGGTACATGTCATTCCCAATTGTGGCATTAATCACACCATGCAGTTGGGGAAATCATGTTCTATCATTCAGCTTGTGTCTTCGCTGCAAAATTGATTTGAATGATCTATCTCGAATAGTTTAACATCGATGAGAGAAACTGCGCTGGAAAATAACGCACGGGCTTCACTCAGTGATGGAATGACTGCAGTGGTTGTGTTAGTGGCTGATGGGAGGTGCTGAAGTAAGCAGTAACTAGTGCTTTCTCACAGACTGGCCAACTGGAATCAAAGCCCTGCCACGCTCAAGTTAAGGAGTTTAAAAGGCATAATCCATTATTAAGCAAGAACGGTTTATCAGTTCTTACTGTTTCACAGACCAGGTGCAAGATTTTATGCCCGGTATTTGTTGCTTTTCAAGGAGCAGAAGAAGCATTTTCATACAACAGAAGACTAGAAAAGTGCTACTCATCTGGTAGGGTCCTTTGGTGTTTGCAAACCCTTGATTCCAGGTAAATTGAAGTACACAAGCCTGTCAGTCAGATTGCTGTCTTTGTCAGCTACATTGTGCTGAGCTGTTGAAGGGAGTTACAAAGACACTAATAATTTAAGTTGATAGATTTAGTAATCCAAAATGGGCATATAAAGAAGTTTTGAAATGTTAGCTCTGGCTCTTTGGGCAGATGAGATATAATTGATCAGAGGCATGCTTCCCTTACATCAGGTGAAAGCAGATGAAGTTTGTGGTGAGGCTCTGCTGTCTTTAAGTACTCACTGTCATAGTCCACATTTCTTCATTTTCTGACCACTCTTTCAGCCAACTTCTGTTTCTGCAGCCATATTCTGCATTTTTATGACTGACTGTGTTTTCTGGAGCACAGCCGGAATACAACGAACCTCCTTATTTGTGCATGTTGGGGCTTTTTCTCCTGTTTGAGGAAAATATAAATACATATAGAGTGAATATGAACAGAATATACATACATACACACACATACATATATATGTTCTGTGTATTTCTGATATATGTTAGGAAGGTAGGATTTCCTCTTCAATTCACCTAAACTAGTTCTAAAAGAGCAAAACCACTTTCTGAACTACATGATATAATGAGATGAAGATGATACAAGCTTATTTTAAGACAAAAGAGTAGTGCAGTGTTGTTCCTACATGGGCAGAAGTGAAAGCAATCTGTATATTTTGCAGCTTTATGTTTAAGTTCCTTGAATGGCACTGCAGAGTGTGATGTGGGTAACACAGGAGACTTGCCTCATTTAGACCAGACTCAAAAGCATCCTTTGATTGAGCAATTTCTACATGTATTTTGTGGGCACCATTTTGGTGTGATGTTTCTTAAGACAATTTTGGGTGTTGTTCTGGGAGGTTTTTTAATTTCATGTATACGGTTTCAGAAAGTGCTTCATAATAATATATGGCCAAAATATGTGCTGCTGTTTGGTACGATTAGATAAGTATGTAATTTTCCTATTGCTCCTCTTGTTAAGAATTTAGTGCATATTCTGCCTTCATTAGCTTTCAGATGCTGATTTTTTTCCTACAGTGTTCTGAGACTCCATAATTCCCTGTCTTTATTTTTGTAGTTACCTCAGTGATATTTATAGACTGTGATTATTTCCCATGGTGCCGTTCTGATGGTTCAGGTAGATGTACCTTTCTTGCTTCTCAAGGCTGGACAATATAGTTTGGTGTGCTTGCTAAGCCTTTTGCAAGCATCCATCAGGTACAGATACATTTTTGATGTGTTGGTTTGGGATTTTCTGCAGAATGGTACCTCATAGTCTGTATGCAGACTGAGTAGTAAACCAGTGCAGAATAAGGTGGAGAGAACTCATCAATTTGCTTGTCAGGCAGCGGCATGGAAAGAAATTAAAACTGCTGGCACTGTTAAAATTGTGTGCACTATTGATGGCCGCTTGGGCACGAGAAGAGCGTGCATGCAGTACAGTGACAGTGGGATGCCTGGTTTTACAAAGCTACGCTCCAGACATGCAGCTTGAGAATTTGTGCAGAAAAGGGGAAATACCTGAGTTCAGGAGAGCTATTTGTAGAACCAGCAGCCGTGAAGCAGGAGCTCCAGCTATGACCTATATATCCAGGCTTCCAGCTGGGCTTGTGCCATATGAGCTGAAGCTTGTGTGACAGTAGCTCCCCTGTTAATGGTGTCTGAGCTGGCTGGGTTAAAGAGAGATGTGTGTAGTGTTTAACTGTACTTTCTTCTACACTTAACTTCTAAGGTCTAAAAAAACTGTACAGCTCTTTCATGATTGGGCTGTGACATTACTAAATTGACGTACCTTTTTCCCCCTTATTTCCTTCCTTTTGCTCCTTTCACTTCAGTGGCTTTTGGCCTTGTATTCCCCTTTGTCTAGCATTGCTCTAAGTAGAGTTTGTCTCTCCTTCTTTCTGTGAATTGGTATGAGCTTTATTGCAACATTTATTTACAGATACTAAATAGCCATGGAATAGCGCGTGTGTGATTGAAGACAGCATGAGAAGGACTGTAATTTTGGATTGTGAAATTATTGGAATGTTTATCTTACTACTTTCCAGTAGTGGACTCTCCTACTGTTTGCCCCTATTCTACATTGATATGACTTTTATTTTGGAATAATTACTATGCATTTAGGAGATAAATCAGTTTCCCTCCCTGAAATCTCCAGTGCTGCTTAGTAGGCAGTATTAGTATGTGGAAGTCTCCAGATCGTCTAAGAAGCTGGTTTTTACTTACCAGATTTCATATTGAATATGAGGATATTGAAATACATAGTAGAGGCTAGAACTTAAAAGAGATTGTTCTTGAAGCACTGCAGTACTGTTTACAGCTTCTTACTGAGTTTCTAGACTAATGAGAGAGTGCTCCAAGGGGTGTTGTCTGGGGAGGACTGTGCAAATCTGCCATTTTAAAAATTATTTATGCAGTAAAGGAATTGTGACATAGGAGCTGGAGGATTGAGTCTTCATTGCCTTGGGTGGGATTACCTGTGTGGGAAAGGTGAAGCAGATTGTTCATCTGTGGCATAGGAAATGCATTGATGTCATTTTTCATTATTGAGCAGAAACTGCATGCTGGAACATTCACGTGTTTGTGGCTTTGAGCTAAACCATATGAACTGAGAAGTAATGCTAGTAATCCTGTGTGCTCAAAAAGTGTAAACCTGGCCCCACAAAATTGTGATGTTTGTTTAAAAGATAAACAACAAGTCTGGGTCTCTTTTTTTGTTTGTCTTCTGGGTTTTGTAAATCTTTTAGGTTTTTGGGCTTGTGCCCTCTTCTAGAAACATGAAGGCTGGAGGCAGATTTTTTTTGTCTTAAGTGAAAGCTGATGTTCTTACATAATTGCATGATTTCAGGACCATGGTTTCAGAAGAAGTAAAAAACCAAATATTATGTGTTTTACAAAGGAGTAATGAGACTTGGCTATACCACATAAGTGTGGCTCACACGGAAAAACTATTGTGCTTCTGATTTCCATATGAAAATGATTCTTTCAAAGCACCGAGGGGTACATGGAACCAAAAGTTATACTGAATGCTTGACTTCAAAGCCTGACTTCATCCAGAGGTTTTTAACACTGTTGGAGGGTTTTTTTGAGAGCTTATTTGGTGCAACTTAAAATAATTTTCCAAAATTCAACTTCCTTCCAAGAGAAGAGCAAAATTTGGAGAGTTAACCAGCAGATCACAGTTTGTGGCATCAATAGCCTCATTTTTTAAGAGCTGGATAGGGTTTCTGAGTTCCATGAAAATGCTGGCTTGCCTGTTCTGAACTCTCTTGGATATTCTGGCCTCAGTAAGGTCACCAAAGAGGCTTTAAAGCCTCTGCCTTAGTGTAGCATCTTTGAATTTTACTGGTTCCCTCTTGGTTAAAGGAGTTTTTTGGACAAAGTGCAGGAAAACTCACTGTTGGAAACAAACCTAAGTTGGCAGGGGAGGAATAAATGTCTTTTTACAACTACCTTCCATAATTTTCCTTTTATATCTAGAAAGAGAAGCTTCTAAGTAAGAAAAGTAAACAATACCCATGCATACCCATTGTGTGCCTTTCTCTGGCCTTAGTAGGCCTGACAGTCTGTTGTTACTCTGCTATCTCATGCCCATTTGATTCTAGAAAAGCAATTTGTTTAACTTAATCTTAGCCTAGGAGAATCTTAGCCATGTATAGTTTTTGTGCTGTTTAAACTTGAAGAATATCACAATTTTCCTAGATGGTTAAAATTCCTGCTTGGATCGGGTGTGTTTTAAGTATTAAATTTCGTTTCCTTTTCTATGCATTTGGGGGAAAAGAATGGTGTGTGCCAATACAGCTGCTTTTAAATGAGCCATGCTGAAGCTTTTACAGAAGCAGAAGGGATTCAAAAGCTTATTATTATGCATTCACTGTACTCAAGGCACAATAGCACAGTTTCATTTAAAGTGCACTTCTGTTCTGAATGATAGCTGCTGTGCCAGCTCTTGTGGTAGCTTAATTATTTTGTCTCAGTGTTTTCTACATGTCATCTGTTCAGTTTTCAAGTAACCTGGTAGCTTTTCTGGCTGCAGCAGCTCAAACTTAATCTGTGGTCTGACTTGGATCCAGTCAATTTTGCCAGTGCATTTGCCATTTGAATGTGGTTGCCACTCCTACTGAGGGTGTACTTGGCAGGTAATAGACCATATTTTGTGTTATTTGAGGTCTGTCTCCAGCACATGTAAGGAGGTAGGGATCACCCAATTTTATTCACTGAAGAAGGGTGGGTAAAAGGAACTTGGTTGTACAGAAAAGTACCTGTGTAGTAATTTTGTAAGCAGAGGTGTTCATGGAACAGATCAGCGATATTTTATAAAGAAACATATTATTTCCTGTCACTTCATTTATATCTGCTCTTAAATATAATCATCTTTCTTATTAGCTCTGCCATGGTAGCCAGCTTCTAGTTTTTGAAGGGCAGTTTTGATCCCATTGCTCACGTGGCGTCAATGGAATAATGTTGGAATGGACTAATCCCTGTGCCAGATGAGGTCTTCAGCTGTTCAGAAAAAACAATTTCTACCTTGGACCAAATTCATTTAACTGATCCCTCTTGCTTGCATATTCAAGAGCACAAGGAAGATTTTCTCCCTGCTATGAAATTCTTTAGTGTGAGGAAATCTGCCAAGGGCAGCTTTTTTGGTGGTTCTTGTATACTGCCTGCTGACAGAGTAATTTTGGAAACCAAGGAAGAGATAGTGGTCTGCTCTGATTGTCAAGCTATTCATTAGGCATAATGCAACAGTATTTGTAAGAGCAGCTCCGGTGCATACTCAGTAAAAATATTTGTTAAAGTATTTTTAAAAAATACTTTAACTGGGGCGTTAATACCCACAATGTAGAAGTGTCCATTTGTGCCAAATGGAGTGGGTCATTTCAGAGGGGGTCACTAGTCCACAGTGTCTTAAAATTACGTTACACTTTTGGTAATCCTTTCAGTGAAGTGCTACAACTTGTCTGCTTGATTTCAAAGCCCATTGTTACAGAAATCAGATTGTAATTTTTCCCCTGGCAGTACAGTTTATGACTAGACCTGCAGCAAAATCCCCTTGAAGATGCTCTTGACATGTCAGACAAAGCAGCCTCTTCTTGGTGTTATTGTGAGGTGAATAAGCTGAGTTTATAAGCGATTATGCTGAACAATTAGCATAAATACTTTCCATCCTTTAGTTCTGGAAGAGATTTTTGAGTCTGACTGGGAATAAAAGAAATTCTAAACAAGACCTCATTGAGCTTGAGCTGAGGATACCAAAACCTCATTGTGTGTGATGTTTGATTCTCCAGCCTGTTTGCAGCTGGAAGGCTTGCCTGTGAAAAACATAAGGAATGATTCTTTTCTGAAGGGCTGAAAAGTAGCCTGACCTTTTAATAACTGTCCTTTTTATGTGAGTCACAGCACTGATTGTTAATCCAGTCATTATCCTTTTTCCAAAAGGTAGTCATCTTGCCAGGGACATCACTTTTTATCTGTATTTAAAAAGGACACAGCCAAACTGAGTCCAAAACCCAGCACAGCCAAAGGCTCTCTCCTTCAAATGAAACAAGATGCTGTAGACCATAGAAAATTTCAGGAACGTCTGTAGGCTTTCAGGAAGCAAAAAATGAGAGAAAGGTGGAGAGGGAGTGTCAAATGTATGGAGCTCAGAATGGGAAATTGCATGTAGAGGCAAATTCCATGTAGAAGACAGTTACTTACTGGTGACTGATGTCTTTAGTTAATTCCTAGGACAGTCAAGAGGTAGTACAATTTAAACTGCTTGCATTATTCCATGGTGTTTATTCAGTCCTGAGAATCAGAATTATCCCCCTAGAACCTGGAAATGACATGTCATATCTGAAAAAGCTTCACCAGTGCTGTACCCTGGCAGTATTTGAACTGCTTTGCCAGCCTTGGCTGAGAGTAGTGTAAACAGAGTATGAGCCAGTAAGTGAGAAAGGGGAGAAGGTGAAAAAACCCTGGTTTAGGAATCTGACATGTGAAGTAGAAAGGTTGGGGTCCATAGGTGGCATTCTGAAGAATACTCTCATGCTTAGTGGAAATCTGGTGTCCTAATAAGAGAAGATGCTAGAACAGTTCAGAAGTCATGTGAATGGTCTGGAGGTCAGGGAGAAAAACAAAAAAGCAAAACATAATTTCAAACCTTGGGAACCTTTTACAGTTTTTTTTTTTTTGAGTAACACAAAGGTTGATACATGAAAGGCTGCTCTCTGGTATGGGGATGCATCCTTGTTTTGCAGTGCTTGTGTATACTTGTGTCATCACTGAGTCCCCTAGATCAGGAACTGAAATTTCATCATACCTTTTAATTTTTTGGTTGATAGATAATTCTTAATGTGCTTTTTCATTGTTTGACATCAACTTAATGAGTGAAAATACTTTTCTTTTTTTATAAAAGAGAGAAGAAACTCAGTGTAAGTCTAGGATTTAATGTGGTATTAATTCTACTTTTTACTCTAGCTAATCCAGTTTTCTGTAGGTATTTTCATAACTTCATTCTGATGGAAAGAGAATTTTCAAGGCTATTTCATAAATAATACCATTCTTTACAATCATATATTAAATGGATTTCATGGTTGAGAGTTGAATCAGTTATTTGCTTCGTAAGCTGCTACTTTTCCATTGCACTTATGATTGCACTTGGGAGTCCTCTTTTGGTTGAGCAATGTAAATTGAATTAATATACCAGAGAGATAAAATTTGCTCATAATTCTACTGTTTATGAGGTGAGGGGTATGGAGGAGGATGCTTAGTGTGCCTCCTGCCAGATGGTACTTTGCCTGCAAATAGAAAGCTTGATCTTTGGCATCACAGAGTTTTACATGGATGCACAAATGCCTCTCAAAGAAGTTGGGCTGTGTTTCAAATAATTTCATTGCATTTCATTTGAATTATTGTTATTGTTGTCTTATTTTTTGCTCAGGTGGTATAATCTGTGAGACAAGTTTGCTAAAGAGTTATCTCTACTGATATGTCCTTGCAGAATTCTTCAAATAAACATGTGAATTTCTTTGAATAACCCATTCCTGATTTGCTGCCTTGGTTAGTATGGAGCAAAAGCTGAACTGAGCATGAGGGAAAAGCCACAAGGCATCCTGCTACAGAAAACTGGAAACAGCTGTCTAGTGGGAATGGAGATTAAAGCTTGATAATTCCTATTTTTTCCAGAGGGCATCTGACATGATCAGTGAACTGTTCTTTATTTCTTCTTTGGTCCTTGTAAGATTTGTATGTTACCAGCTTTCATGTTTAAATGTGCTTGCTGAGTGTACTGTTTTTCTTCAATGCCAGTTTAGAGTTAAGGGCCTGTTAGCGTGTGAAAAAAATATACCTTTAATGTACCGTGGCACATTTATGATTTTTCTAATGACTATTCAAATACATTACATCTAATTTAGGAAGTATTATTAAAAAGGAGGACTTCCATATGACACATTTTATATTTGAGTGAACTAGTTTCACTGTGATGGTAAGATCTTTGGGTTTGGCTTTGTTTCTGGTATTCATACTACATTGCATTACTAAAGTCAGTACTTCTCTATGAGCAAAATCCGTCTGCTATTCTTTTCTCAAGTACACAATTACTATCACAATATTTACAGTGCACAGGTTGTGCAAGAGGATTAGCTGGGTGTATTATGGCGTTCCCTGAGACTACCTACATGTACTGAGGCCATTGCTGTCCTCCTGAGACTGTACCACTTCAGCACCTGGAGTGATAGGTGAAACATGACAGGGGACTGACATTCATGGTAAAGAGAATATGGGAGTATGCTTTCAAAGTTGCTGACTATCTTTCTGTAAAAACCTTCCCAGTTCTGTAAAAACCTTCCCATTTTGAAGAGCAGTATGGGCTAAAGTCGCAAATGTTCTAAAAGCAAGAGTAGTTGTAAGACATACTTATGCTATTCATTGCAACTCAGCTGATATGGGACCCTTGCATTCAGGGAGGTGTTTTTGGAAGGAGTGATGATTTTCTGGCTTTCAATCAAATCTTGCAGCAGATTAGTATGGAATTATAATTTAGTGTCATTTGCAGTACCATGAAGTCTGTTGCAAGTTCAACTCCTGTCACAGGAGCAGCTGATATCTTGCTGCTGACACCAGGTAATGATGCATGCATTTGCTTGATAGGTGCAGAGGAGCTCACTTCTGCACACAGTGACGAGTTTGTTCACTGTCACTGAGGCACAACTACTTGTGTAGAGACACAACACCAAGCCTGGGGAAGATGAGGATCTGGAATGTGGGAAGGGAATTGCACACAAGCAGAAATATACTTTAGTGCAGAGGTGCCTAAGGCTGTTTGCACTGCTTAAACAAATGGCACACACTTTCAGTATTCAAGCCAGCTTGTGAATATGATTCTTGAATGGGTAAAAGTGGAAGTATCTAATTCTGTCTTCTGTCTATCCTTCGTCCCCCTTCGTCTGTTCTGAGTGAGTCTGATGATCAGCAGTCCCTGAGCGCCAGGGTGAAGGGGTAGGCATTGCAATTTGTAACTACAGCAGGGCCTGAAGGGACAGAGAAGCAAGATGTAGGCATTAAAAGGGGCATTGAGCTTTTGTGTACATCATGTGCCTAACCCCCTTCCTGCAAAGGCAGAGCTGACTGCACATAACCTTCAAAAATCTACAGATCCATTTTCCCTGTCAGGAAAAACCTTGAAGAGTTGTAGCAGGCTTGAACACTTAGCAGGTGTTAAGACTTGGCATGTTTGTTGTGAGTAAATCAACTGCTAATAAGGTGAAGAAATCACATGTCAAGGCAGGTTATAAAACCACAGATCCACGTGGTTGCTGAGATGGTTGGCAGGCTTAGGGGATTCTGAAACTTCACTTCATTGGCAGCCTGCCTGTCAGGGTATGGGTAGGGCATGTGGGAACAATGCTCTCAGGGCACCCAGAATTAATCTGCTCACAGCCTACGTCAGGGCAGGTGTCACAGGCATGCCGGGGTTGCCCCAGCTGCTTCGTGCCAGCTCTTTGCTGTGCAGCCAAGCAGGGGCTTATGCTCTGCAGCTGCCCTTGTGTTCTGTTCTGAGGCATGCTCTTAGCAGGCCTTGCATAGCTCTTTAGCCACAGACAGCTCAGCCAGAGCTTTTTATCAAAGGTGAATCATGCTTTCTGTCATGCCATAATCAAGGATTTTTTTATGTCCATGACTCAGAGAAAAAGGCGGTGGTGTCCCCTCCGAGTCGTAACTGGATAAGGTGCTGCTGTTTCCCCACTGACTTAATGGCTGGAGAGAGGGAACCAGCTACAGATTGATGGCAATTCCAATATAGACTTGGCTTTCTTGGTGCCCTCTCTTCCCCCTGAGATGTGTGCTGGATAAGATAGCTGCAGGACCCATGAGTTTGCAACAGTACCAGCAGGATAAATATTTCTGTATTTCGATCTGGTTTTAAGATGATGGGTGTATGTTCCCCTCCTTTTTTGGCAAAGGTTAGCCCCATTAGATGTACTGCTCTTCATTTAATCTCCTTCTCCCATCTGTTCTGTCTCTTTTCAGTAGAAACCAAGGAGATGTAGCTCCCACTCAGGCAGACAGATAACTCCATCTCCCATACATGAGAAAATATCTCTGTGTGAAGCAGAGCAGTGCCTTGCTATGCACACATATCAGTTGTACCACGAGGGCAGACTGCTCTCTCAAACTCTGATCATGTCATATTCCCTCTGTCAGCTTATACAGATGAGGCAGTGCCACTGCCCGCTTCAGTTAAGTGTTGTTGAATTCCCAGGCCTAAAATAGGACCCAGGGGAATCCAAACAGCTTTTTCCTGAGAAACCAGGTTATCACAGCAGTAGGTAAGAAAAACAAATAGTTTAGGATACTAAGGCCATGGTACAGCTAGTAAATAAAGAACAGTGCATGTAGCTAAGGTATAGAGAATTTATAGATGATTGTTAGACCAAACCTGTGGTTATTTGGATAATAAAGCCGTAAAGACAGCAAGTGTTTATACAGTGAAACTCCATACTGTACCTTGGAACTCACTGGTAGGTGGCCATTTTATTAGGGAAGAAATCTTGCCTACCAAGCTCCAGAGCTTTGTTTAATTTCCCTGACTTTTATAGAAGATTTTTAATTGTCTCATTGTGAGAAAAAAATGAAGACCATGAGTTCTTTGTAGAGACCATTATCTTTGAGAAAAGCTGTCTTCACGTTAGTTCATGTAGCATTACCTCTGTGAGACAAGCAGGTGTTCATTACAAGAAGTTATTTATTAATAATGCTGTTATCACCAGAATATACTGTTATCACTGTCCATGAAGCAAGGCAGTTTGCAGTGAAGCTGCTTTGCTTTTGTTTTGTGATTAGATGCCTACACTCGTTTTTTATTTTCTGTCTCTTACTTTTGATGTCCTCAGGACTTCTGATTTCCTCTTTGGTATTAACTTCACAGAAGTAAAGTCACCTTAGAAAGATTAGAAAAATGATGATTTTTATTCATGCTTCTGAAAACTTCAGTTTCTACTAACTTAACAGTTCTAAACATTTTACTGTGAGATATTATACAGTCATCTGAATGAGATTACCAGGTAGGTAATAGCTTCCCAGATGACACATCCAGTTTGCCAAGATAGGGAGCAGGGCTGTATTCCTTCTGCCATATGGTGGCAGTGTGGGGATGACACTTGTGGCACAAACACCTGTGCCTGGAGCTGCACACCTTTGCATCCAGTTTGGTGAAAAGATCTGCCTCATGTGCAGGATCCTGTATCATTGCTAGAGACTCAGGCCAAGGCTCTGTTCTTGCTGTCCAATGTGTGTTCTCACAGCCACAGCTTGAGTGGAGGAGACAGAGGCCAAAATGGGGGTTGCAATGTGAATGGTGTGTGTGTGAATACATCCACGGGGCGTGGTATTTCAACCTGTGATGTAAGAGCAACCATATTGTGGAAGCAGCTGTAGATCTGGGTCTTTTCTCCCACTTCCCTTCCATTAAGGAAGTTTCCTCAATGCATTTTTTTCAGGTAATATTAGTCTTTAAAAGGCAGAATTTATTAAAAACACATGCCTTGTGTGCTTACTGATTTTTTACCATACATTATTTCATGTGGTAGAGAATAACTTCTCTGAAAAATTTTGCTTTTGTCAGCTGATGTAACTGACAATAAGTTCTTAGAGTTGATGGTATTTCAGTATTATTCCAGAAAGGTATTCTCCTCTCATGGAGAGAATGATATTACATGGAGGGAATGGTATTTTATTATACTCGATATTACTATATTACTATATATAGCAGTGTATTTACTACAAGGAACTTACTTGGCTGTTACATGCATATATGGCATATATGTTTCCATTGGCATCTTAAAATGTTTATAAAACATATAATAGATTAAAGTATTGCAGATTGCTGCATCTTGACCAGTGGTTTGTGAATTATCCTGTACTGTGTTCCTGTAAGTGTGTCAACTGTGATTACACAGTGTGTCAAAAGTACAGAGCACTAAAGAAATTCTGAAATGGCAAGCTGTAATATAATACATCAGAAGAGGCACTTATGTTTGGTCATATGTTTCTGCAGATGCTTCCCTATTTTTTCATTCTTCCGTTTATACATGCTGTGTACATTTTTTTAAAGAAGTATGTTTTTCTTTCAGCCATTAATGAGTTTCCTGAAGATATATTTACAAATAAAGAACGTCAGCAAGGAGGAATTCTGCTTCATATCATTGCTGTAAGTTTTTTTTCTACTGTGCTTCTTTTTTGTTTTCATTTTATGTTATTTATTCTATTTTTAAATAAGATATTAATCATCATACTGACCTTACTAAGTAGAGTTCTGTATGTATCTACAAGTTTTTAATACTTTGATTTGAGTATTTCTAATACATCTATATAAGTACAATTTCTTAAAATGTAATACCTTGGGGACATGGTATGGTGGTGGACTTGATATTGTTGGATTAGCAGTTGAACTTGATGATCTGAAGGGTCTTTTCCAATCTAAATGATTCTGTGACTCCGTGATTTAAGAAAAGGATTCAAGTCTGAATTTGCAGTACCTACTCATTCATCCTCTTGGAGATAAAGTCCTGGCAGAATGGATCCCATGACTTGTATTTCATGTTATATAGACAGAGTTTGGTATTCCTTCATTGATGACATCGAGCATGATGTGCAAGTTCCTTGAGGCTCTTTCTTTAATTTTGTGCCTCTATGCAATAGATGCAGTTATAATTTAAAAAATCCCAAACCAACCCTGAAGAAATATGGAAAATATAATGTGGAATTTTATTTTCTATTGTATTAAAAAACAAAGCAAGTGAGGTCTGCAGGCTCCAGTTTTTCGTTCCCAGCTCAGGGAAAGTATAGTATAAAGGAGTTGTGTGTGATGGACAGCAGCAGGATCAAGCCCAGTGCATGGGCTCAGCACATAAAGCTGCAAAGGACAGTGGGAGAATCACATGTATGAAGGGAACCAGGATCATTTCTAAGTGTTTTGGTGCGGTGATCCATGGCCAGATTCCACTTATTTCCAGGTGTAAATATTTCCCGAATGTTGTTAATCAGCCTGGTTTTACTTTCTATTTAATTACTTGGTCTGATAATTAGTTAAAAATACAGAGGATAACTACATAACTTTGTAGCTTTACCTGTTGCTTTTCATTATAGGAAATCTGTTGTGACATCCTGTTCTGTTGAAGTGTGGTACCTTTCATATTTTAGGGTCTGACAAATGTTGCAAATGAGATTTTACATTCAAAAATCTGGTTTTATGTCATAAATTTATCAATAGGGAGATTTTTGTTTGGAATTATATAAAAATTGAAGCTATATGTTTCTGCTGAATAAAGGTAGCACTACTTGTTTTCCTCTTTTCATACACAGGAAAAATCTAAATTATTCCTTGAATTTATTTTCTTTCCAGGCTCTCTATATGTTTTATGCTTTGGCCATAGTATGCGATGACTTCTTTGTTCCATCCTTAGAGAAAATTTGTGAGGTATGTTAATGAACATTATCACTCTTTCAGAAATCTATTTAGAGAATATTATTTAGAGATACCATTTCCCATTAAGAAAATGAACCAGTGGTCTGTGCACACTTGTTTCTCTGGCCACACTCAATCAGAAAAAAATCAAAGATTTAATGAGATTGGATGGCAAAACCCACTCTTAACTACCTGAGGCATGTAACTAGAAGAGGTATGGGTTATGGATGGGTTGGATTTATTATTGTGCTCCTTTTCTGAAAAGTAACTTGAGGAAAGATATCATAGAAAATTTAATGTGGTGGCTATGCAAATCTTATTGCACATCTACCACTGTGTCAGCAAGGAGAAAGGAAGTACATGTGGTCCTAGCATAAAGTGGAAAAAAGAGAAAATGTGTGAGAAAAGTATGTACCTTGAATATGGAATCAGAATACAAATTTTATATGCAAAAAACAAAAGTAGCATAATGGCTTTACCTAATCTTTGAGAAGACTTTACAAAATTACGTTTAGGATTCTAATTGAGTTGATTGTGAAAGAGTAGAATTAATACATGGCATGTAAATGTTGTGTTGAGTATGATTTTGGTGAACAGAATAAATACATAATACAAATGTAGATTTTAACTCCTTTTCAAACACAAAATGAAAATCTCATCTCCTTTGCTTTTAAACAAAAATGAGTGACCATTTTCTGAAAAACTCCTGGGGTTTTTTTGTAGCTATTTTAAAAGTCTGTTTTCCTGTTGCTAAATGTACCAAATACCTGTGGTGTTACTCAGAGTTGTAAGCTTACACTCATCAGTAGAAGAACAAATAGAATAATAAGGGAATAGTAAAATAAAATACTCAGTTGGGATCTTTTCTTTCCCTCTCCAGATGTTCAGTATTCAGCATGCACCTTAGACACCATATTTAGATTATAAAAGTTGGTTGTACCAATTACTGGCTACTGATCCTTCATAAAATCTTTACATTTTTACATCTTTACATTTTGTCTCACATTCTGCTGCACATCTAAACAGCTGCCAAGAGTTCAGACAGCACACTTAGGTTTGATTCCTGCAGCAGAATGACTGGTAATAGATCATATTTGTGTTTATGTTTTATGTTTTTTCAAGAAGTGTAGGGTGCTATTGTTATCAGCTTAAGATGTTTTCAGGCAGACTGCTTGAAAAATATAGGAATTTGTTACTTCTCCTTTTGTCACTAGTCATTTTTCTATCCTTGAAAGAAAAATAGTGTACTAAACATGATCCTAGAGACTCTCAAAAAGGAAAAAAAACTCCTCCATAAAACCGTATTTATAGTTCAAGGGAAAGATCTTCAGGCTGCTAAATTGATGCAACCCACTTGTGGACCTGCACGTGTTTTTGCTGGTCTGAGAACTCTAAGTTACCTATATCCTATTAGAGCTTAAGAGACACCATCATAAAAATAGATCTCTCTACCGTGCACAGCCCTCTCTGTGTCTAACTGGACTAATTTTATCTGTGTCAGCAGAGGACTCACTTTTGATTAACACAGTTGAAAAGTGAAGCCAGAATCAACCCTGCTGTTTGTAGGATTTATTCACAAAGGTTGTATTTTTCTGTTACCAGTTTTCATTTTTGAATTTTAGAAGTTGTAAGAGTTGGGGAATTGAATGACTGTGTTTAGAGGTACAGAAGTAAATTAATGAAAACAATCTGAGATGTTTACAATCCTTTTGAATCTGCAGAGATACTTTTCTTTTATCAGCTCCATGTAAGCCACAATTGACTGTTCATTTACCTATAAAACTGTAGAACTCCACAATGTAAACACAGTAGCAGTGCTGAAATGACCAATTGTTATCTTCTAGAAACTACATTTGAGTGAAGATGTTGCTGGAGCCACATTCATGGCAGCAGGGAGCTCCACCCCAGAACTGTTTGCATCTGTTATAGGTATGGAACCCACACACAAGCTTTTTTGAGATCTGCTGTTAAAAAATCAGCAGGAGATCAAGCACAGGTACCCATTCTTCTGACAATTTATAATCAGCAATTGCAGCTGTCAGCTAGTCTGTGGTTCATGGTATCATTAACTACTCAAAATATCTCATGAAACTGTGAGTCTTCTCTCAAAACACAGAGAGGAATGTCTGATTCTGAGCACAGGACGCAAAAGAAGAGATTTATTGAAGTCCCTTGAGAAGTAATTTGATATATTTGGAAATAGATTAAGAGCAGCCCTGAGGAGAAAGACTTGGGGGTGTTGGATGATGAGCTCATCATGATCTGTCACTGTGCAGCCAGTGTGCGCTTGCAGCCCAGAAAACCGGCTGCATCCTGGGCTGCACCAGAAGCAGTGTGGCCAGCAGATTGAGGGACTGGACACAGCTAAAATCTAAGCTGTGAAACAGAACTTACTGTTGAGCTAACTAGTTTAGAAATCATTTACTAAAAGTATATATGTAGAGGTACTAAGCCACAGCTAGCTAGACTAAAAGCACAAATTATTACACAGAGAATTGAGCCTTAATTATGAAACCTGTTTTGGTTAATCTTTGAAACAGTCTCTACTGCACAAGTAGTACCTGTTCTGAGTGACCTACAATTAAATGACAGAGGTAGTTATGTATGTTTTGCTCCCTCTGCAGGTGTATTTATCACACATGGAGATGTAGGAGTTGGGACCATTGTTGGTTCAGCAGTTTTCAACATCCTCTGCATTGTTGGTGTCTGTGGACTGTTTGCAGGACAGGTTAGTAAGATACTTGTCTTTACATAGTTCCGTTGCTTACAATTTAGAGGTTTCCATGAGCATATGTTAAAAAAAAGGCCAAATCACAGACAAAAATGGCATTGTGAAAAACCTCAAAGATTGGAAAGAATATACAAATACTTTACAAATAGTGAATGTTTCCAAAAAGTCCAGCTGTAGTGTCAGCACTCTGAACATACAGCATACAGAGAAAACTGGTTCCTCCTAATACAGTACTGTGTTTACAATCAGCTGATCATTGGAATCTGGAACACAAGCATGAAATTTGCTCCATTTACTCAATAGATATTTAAATTGTTTATCATATTTTTTCAGGTAGTAAGTCCAATATATCCACAAATAAAAGGAACAAGGAACAATTGATTTGCTGTAGTACAATGAATCTTACTTTACAATTGAAATTATGACCAAATCAAGTATCATTAGTAAGAAATGTATTTCAATAATGGAAGTTTCTAAATGATTTTTATTACTGATACTTACTATAGATCCATTGTCTAAGAGACTGATGCATCTTCATGGTAGCACAAAACTGCATTTGGTTTCAGAGTTGTTGCTAGCAATAATAATTACTCTGCTCACACACCTGAGTTATTTTAAGATGGGACCTTTTTGTTTGTTTGTTTGTTTTTGAATTCCCATGTTTTTGTTGGCTGAAGGTGTGGTGTTTTTCAGGTGGTTTGTCTCACCCAGTGGGCTGTGTTCCGGGATTCTGTGTACTACACAATATCCGTGATCGTACTTATTGTGGTGAGTGGCTCTCTTACCAGTTACTGTGTTTCATTGCTTGAATTCTTGGTGGACCAGCCTGCTCACTATACACACTGGCAAATAATTATTTTCCTAGCTAGTTCTAGTGGCATCTGGAAGTGAGAGTGAACTCCACAATGTTGTGTAAATATGCAAATTTCATACAGCCCCGTGGAATATGTGCCCACCATGTCCATCAGTGTCCATTCATTTTGTACCTAGGGTTTGTAAAGTTCTGCAGGCTAGTGGGATACTGTTATGCAGTGCAGATAGCACTCTCCTCAGACCAAGGAAGACTGCTTGATGTGAAGGTGAAAAGTTTTGAGCTACACATCTATTTTAAATAGAGAAGGTGGCTGTTTCTTGCTTCTACACAGTAATCTTATTTCTGATTCTGGGTAAGCTTTTCCGTGTAGAGCACAGGGGAGATACCACTTTGTTCATCCAGAGCAGTGTAGTAGTTCCTGAATGTACACATTTAATGTGTCTGGTGGCAAGGCAGGGCAGAATCCACTTAGTCTGCATATTGTAATACAAGTGAATCAGTAGCTGTGTATTCAGTTACAGCAGTTACACAGGATGGAGTAAAATTTGTATAACCACTTGACCCAAGAGGAGAAGTAAAATAGCTGCCTATTCTGCTAAAACTAGTCTAGCTGTTAGAAAGACTCAAGAGTTAAGGTTTTTTGGAATAAGTGATTTTGCTGTCATTTGCACAGCATAGCATGTGGGTACATGAGTACCCACAAATCTGTCTTTCACATGCTTGCACCATTTCCCTTAATACTTCTTAAAACAGCCACTGACAGGGCTCCAGACACTGTTCACCAGGTTTGTGTTTTGTGAGGGGTACAGTCCATACAGTGGAAGTGCTGGTTAGAAAGGGTCAAAACTTGAGTAGGTCTCTCTAGATATGGCTGATACTTGATGAAGAAATTTGACTGTTTTTTGAGATTGATCAGAGAAATGGTCAATTGATGTGTTTCCTTTTTTCCCCTCTTCTAGTTCATATATGATGAGAAAATAGAATGGTAAGTTGTGTAAATTATTCCGTGCAGTCCTGTATTTGCCATGAGGTTCACCAGTAAATAGAGTTGTGGTGTAATTGACTTTCATTCTGCTCACTGAGAGTATGAGCTGGATTGAACACTTGGGAAATCCTATGTATTTTGTTTGGGCTTAGTTTTTATGATGGTCACGGAAAACTGAAAGAAAATGCAAGAACCAGGAAACATTAAGGAGGTACATGGGCTCTGAGTAAGGCCCCAAGATTCCATGTGCAGGGAGGGTAACCAAAACTCTTCTGCTCTGATTCTGACTGTTAACACTGGTGGGGATGCCAGGTGTTCCAATGAGCACTCCAAAGTGAGTCCTAGTGGAAGATCATAGGCACCTTCTCACAGTGCTCTCAGAGTGCTTGGCCTGTGTTTCTGCACTGAATTGCAAAAGGCCTTGGTGTTACGATGCTCAGAGGGTAGCTGTGGTTTCAGCCTGCATAGCACATTTCTGAAATACATGCATTGCAGTTTATTTGCATGTTTATTGAAACTTGAGAGTCTGCTTCCCCTCTCATTCTGCTGAGACACCATCTAATCTTAATGATGTGAGTCCTGTGTGCACAAATGTGACTTGTACCAGATGTTTAAGGCACACTCCTACATAAAACTTGTAAAGCATACAGCTGTTTGAATGGCCTCCTAACACTTCTTTCTGTCTTTTTGAGGTGGGAAAGCCTTGTACTCATCATTATGTATTCATTCTACATACTTATCATGAAGTAAGTACTTCTCCTTACTGTACCCTTTAGATGTAACTGACCATCATTCTTTTGGTCTTGTTTTGTCCTTGGCCTTTCTGCCTGAGGGCAATACAGCCAGTCATGTTTCTGTGTTAGATCTGTTGGGTTTTATGCTTAATCAATGTAATTCTAGATTTGTGCTTAATCAGCAGCAAATACTTTCATGCATCCTTTTCATAGTGCACAGAGTTAAAGTGGCTTTCAGAAAAAGTTGAGAAAAATGCCATTTATACAAAGGTATATGAAAAGTTTGCAGGGTGCTCTGGATTGTAAACACACATCATGTCAGCTCTTACCTATATTTTGTACTGCCTGGAGAATGAGTTCAAGGAACATTAGATAGAGTGCTAGGCATATATTTGTCTTCAGACCATCTCATACAGGTTGTTTACTGACATCTGTTGTGTCACTGCCTCTGACAGGAGAGTCAGAGGTCTCACTGTTACTGCAGGTGTCTGTGAGTCCACCCTTCTATTGCAAGTTGCTTTGACAGCCCTCTTAGGTCCCACCCTAGTGCTAAAATAGATTTATGCTGTCTTTAGAAGGGTATGGTCAGCAGTTCCAGAAATGCTCAAGAATCCTCCCACAGGGAGCACAGTACTGAAAGAAACAGTGAGGTGAATTGTGAGCTGATGCAGGAGGAAAGAAGCTGCAGTATAGTGAATGTCCTGGCTCCAAAATCAACAGCTCCAGTGTTGTGCCTTCACTAAATCTGCTCTAGTTCCTTTTTGCAGTTTGCTGTATGTCATGAGAGAGAGGTGCAGTCCTTGCTTTCCTGTCAGCTTGCCACTGAGTTGGAATGTCTTTTCTCTTCACTTCCTGTTAATTGTCAGAGAACATGCATCTAGGCTTTACTGCTTACCTGCATAAGTTTTTCTCAGATGGTTTTAAAGTTTGCCAAGAAAATGCAAAAATCCAACTTTTTTAGAGACCTTTTCTTTGCACTTTCAGGTACAACGTGAGGATGCAAAATTTCTTCACCCTTAAAAGCAAGAATGTTGGAAATGGTGACACAGTCAACAATGAGCTGGAAGATGGTAATAAATGTTATGCCTCTAGTTGTGATGACCCATCCATTCCATTACTATGGAAAGGTAAGGCTGAGCAGACAGGACGTGAAAAAAGAGTAGTTCACAGGATATCCTTTCTATTTCTTTTATGCAGATCAAAACAGTGTCACTATTCAATTGTAAACAGGGTTAACTGGATAATTCAGCAGTCAGATTGTCACATTAAAAAAAATAGATTTTTTTTTTCTATATTCTGAAAACAAGCTGCTTTGCACATTGGCAATTTTGCTCCCTTTTTATCTCCTGTCCAGTGATGAGCTACAACATCTTTGTGAAAGAAATACCTTTTTTTTTTAACCAAGAAGAAAGCAATTTCCACTTCAAAAATTAGTTTGGAATGCGAAGTTAAGATGTGGATGTTGAAGGAAAGGACATGGGCAGATCAGTGGGCAAGAGATACGTTGAGTTCAGATCCTCAGAAGACTGGTTTTCACATGCCTAAATAGTCTGTATACATCACCAGACACATATGTAAAATTGAAAAATGAGGTTCTTTGCTATTTGTGTCTTTGTCATAAAGGAAATAAGATGATATACAGCTTGTGGTACTGAAAGTAAGCAAAAATACCTGGGTATTTTTGGCTTGTTTTCTAAGCCTGTTTTTATCTTTCTAAGCCTGTCTTATCTCTCTTCTCTTCCATTCTCTCTTTTCACTATAGAGCAAAATCATTCCACTTTCAAAGCACAAACCATGTAATTTAGTGAGCACTTGGGCTGCTCTTAACAAGTGAGGTCTCCTCACTTTGCTCTTTGCACACATCTCCCATTCTAGGAGGCTGAGCTCATCAGCACTGTTGGTAGCATTGGAGAGATCCCCACAAATAGTACCAAGCAGGAATTTAGAGCAGACTCAGAGGATCCCACTCTTTTCTGCTTTTACTGCTTAGGCTGGGATTTCTTTAAGGTAGATATTGGTAGCTATACCTGCAGGTATACCTACCATAAGGCAAATATAGGTTTATTCAGTGACAGCACACTGCTACTCTGGTCCTAGATCAGGTGTCTAGACAATGCTAATTTAAAATTATTTCTCATAGGACATTATAATTAAATGATGGTGACTTTGAAATACTTTCATCTCATTTTATAATGGACTTTTGGGAGCATTGGCTCTGATATAGTGTGGTCTGTCCCTTGCATGTGGATTTGTGTCCATGCAAGGTTCCACAGATGCTTCCTGTATTCAGGTGGAGACATGGGAGAAGGGTAATGCAGTTAAACACCACAGATATTAGTGGCTTATACTTTTGAGGAATTTCATGGGTTCTGATGTCATCTCCCAGCAGTCTCTCCTCTCTAGCCCTTGTGGTAGAGAGACAATAGCACAGACTACTAGCTGTCTTATTTTCTTTTCAAGGAAATGTGTAGATTATTGAATTCTTGTGAAGAACATGCAGGAAAAAGCATGAAAGCTCCACTAGCAACTGTCCACATCAGATTTCTTTTCTGATTTTGCCTCAAAGAGGGACTGATATGCAGTTTCAGTCAGATTCCCTTGGCCTTCTCCAGCACCCATTACACAAATACACGCTGCATTGGAGGCACAATTGTTCAGAGAGCCAGAGTGTAGATACTGTCACAGGCAAACGTGCCTGAGAAAGTTCAGAAAAATGAGATTAAGGATTTGGAGTGAGCAGTGGGAGGGGAGGATGGCAGTGTTAGCCTAACTGCTTTATGTGTCAAGATGCTGTCCTAGAAAACTGTCACATGGCTGCCTCTAGCTTCTTCCCTCCTGTTCTCTCAAAATATGCCGTGGCCCATCAGTGACTCCCTCTTAGTTGACACATGCTGGCTTCACAAGCTGAGCTGCCTCTTCCCCCAGCAGCTTTCAGAAAGGAGCACTGCTAACAGCAAGGAGAGAACTGGGGCTGGCCTCTGCCTTGCACTGCTCAACAGTTTGAGCATCCACCAAAAAAGCCTTCCTTGGCTTCACCAAGGTGTAGGTTTGACCTTAATCTGATTTTGCACAGGAGGAAAGCCTGATTACTTCCCATGGAGGAACAGTTGCTTTGAGTGAGGAACTTTGTTTTTAGCAGGATAGTCTGTTGCTCAGGGTGCCGGTAAAAGGTGTAACCCTGTAAAACTCTTTTATGCTTGTAAGTCTCATTGCTTTCAAGAGCTTCCTGTGGTACAATATAAAACCTTCCATCACTCAAGTTTCAGAAAGAAAAAGGAGGGATTTTCACCATAACAAAAATTTCATTTCAAGGGTGAGTTCTGCACACACAGGTAAAGGCAGACTAGATGTACTTTGTGAATGCTGCTCCAATTTTCAAAGTACAAATGTGTACGTATTACCCTTGACTTTTATTGTGTTGACCCAAATTTCCACCAGGTGGCATGGTTTGACCCCTG
Organism: Fringilla coelebs; assembly: GCF_963513975.1. Classification (NCBI taxonomy): domain Eukaryota; kingdom Metazoa; phylum Chordata; class Aves; order Passeriformes; family Fringillidae; genus Fringilla; species Fringilla coelebs. The sequence continues at coordinate 16,307,780 of NC_140034.1, read as the reverse complement.
CCTGAAACCAGAAATTTGGACAAAGGAGGGTTTCTGAGGGACTGGCTTTCAGAGCTAAAGTCACCAAAAAACTTTCTGTTGATTTTGACAGGGCTGTTGCTGAACCTTTGGTGGTGAGCAGTGAGTTTGTTGGAAAGAAAAGCTGTTCTCAGTAGAGTTTTTCCTAAGGTTTATCACAAAGGAGAAGTGCAAAAGGCTTTTCTCCTTTTCACATTTCTTAAAACAACTTTTAGGTGGAGTCCATACTGTGTGGGGCTAAGGTATGTTGTTTTTTACAGGCTTAGGGAGTAAAACTGAAAATAATTAATATAATAAGAGCAATGTGCCACAACAAGTCAGAATGGCTGCAGTGCTTAAATACATATTTAGTATGAGGTATTCTACAGCAGCGCTGAGTTTTTAATTATTTTCATTTTTATCAAATCTGAGTGTTTGCTCACTGTCTTCATAGGGTTCTAAGAAACAGTTTCAGAGTAACTTCAGTGCTGCCATGTTTTTCATGTCACTGTAAGATAAAGCATTTTGGTTAATTCTCTGGAGGAGCTCACTTAGGAACAGTTAGTCTGATGAGACTGTTAATACCAGGCCTTTTTGTCTCTACCAGCATTGCTGTCAAACATTTATTTTTCTTTAGCTAAAGCAAATGTTATTTGGTGGAGTCCTTTTCTCTGAGGACTGATTCCTAGGAAACCTGTTTGGCTGTATATTCCTTCACAGAAAAGCTGCTTCACTCCAAGGGTCACTGGAGTGGATGTGCTCCTTATTTGCATCATCAGCCACAGTACTAAGCAAGGTTAATTTGGTTTAGATGTTGGGGTAGAAGAGGATAATTGCTCCTTTACATTTAGCAAGTGTAAAATTGCTACTAATTCTATTCTGTATGAGAGATGTTAAGCTGCAAGCAAGACTCCAGAGTGGATTCTTTGAGTAGGGCACATTTCTTTGTGAAGCCAGAGATCTTATATTTATGACACTTAGGTGACCCCAGTGCACTCACTGAACCCATTTTAGTGAAACAGAGGAAGACACTCAAATGCTTGGAGGGGTGGAAATTACAGATGTTTATTGGTGATTTACAGGCTTGCTGGTTTTTCTTGTTGAATCATTATGGAGAATGTATTTCTTCAACTGCAACTACAGCTATGCTAGAAGATGCTTAAGACAGCAAAGCCTTATTTTGCATGATGTGACTTAGATGCATGAGTGGATCCAGTCTTCCTGAAAAACAAATATATTTCAACACTGTAACAATGCCAAAGAATAACAATATAGGCTTCTGTGTGTTTAGAACAGGTCCATTTTAATTCCATTGTTTGAGTTGAATGTTTTCTTAGATTTCCTTTGCTTCCTGACTGGAACCATGCACTAATTATCTTTCACTTCCACCTCCTAAATTCTCCTCCTCTTCCTAATGTAAGTAACAATACCAAAGGGGAGGGAGAGGGGGAGGCCAAGCTAAGCAAAGCAGAAAACAAGCAGCAAAGAATTTTTTTCTGTACATATTATTATATGTAATAATTAATATTTATTATGGTCATGTATGTATTTCCTGCCCTGCTTTCTAACACCACATGGGTATGTCTCCTGTCTGCTGAGCCTTGCTCTGCTTGATATGTGTAGTCTGTAGCATTTGTGAGAATATTGGTTTGTTGGTGAGCTCCTAAAATCCTTGCCTGTACTTGTGTTGATTCCCAATAAAATTTTGTCTCTACGTGTTCTTAACATGGTAGAATTTTGTTAACTTTATAATCTTGGTATGGGTTCCTTTATATTAACAAAGGCTTACTTTGCTTGTTAGTTAGAACCATAGATTTGTTCTTGACAATCCTTGTCATCATTTCAAATTTTTCTTGTGAGAGATACTGGTAATATTCTGTGAAGGTAAAGTGAAGATTTCCAGAAGGAGTGAGCACAACATTAGGGCCTTCTGCATGTGCAGCATCTTGATCCAATGGAATAGTTTTAGAGGTTTCAGGAGTGCTGTCTACACTGCCACAGTGCAAACACTTCTAGAGAAAGGGTACAAAACTCTAGTGGGACATAAGCAAATAAAGCTGGTACTACGGCATGAACAGCTGGGCAAAACTGCTCCCACTAATCCCACAGTGGCTTGGTGGCTGCCTTAGTAGAATGAAATCCCTTTCCAGCATGTGATCTTAAGAAAGCACACAACTGATGAGGAGATTCACCAGGCTGCAGAAATATTAAAAGAAAGTCACTCATGAATTCCAGCATTGAGATAAATGTTCCCCCCACCTGAGCCCGAAAAGACCCAGCTGTGGATGGTGGGATGCATGGTGGGGCCAATTCCACTGCTAACTCTGTCCATTGTGATCATTAGTGAAGGGGATACAGCAGTATGGCAAAAACAGTGTTGTGATGGTGGATGAGATAATCTGCTCCAGTCCTCCCAAGTACCGGTTCCCTGAAGCTGGATTACGGATTATGATCACAAATAAGTTTGGACCACGCACCAGAATGAGGATGGCGAGCCGACTCATCATTAATGAGGTACGTTCGTTAGGAAAACAAAGTGACCACGAGGCTGAGGGGTCACCAAAGAGCTGTGCTCATAGTGACCCCGAATTTACATTCTCCTATGTTCCTGTGGCTGGGAGAGATCTATGTCTTTCTCAAGCAGCTGTATGTGAACAGATTTGAAGATTGATTCCCAGCTGGTGATGTTGCCTGTTTTAATGGGAAGGCAGTCAAAAAGGAAGGACTACCTTATTTCCCTGACAGAGGATGTTTACTTCAGTGTGTGTGTGTGTGCATATGTGCGCATTTAGATTTTATTTATAGAAGAGGAATTGGTTTTGTTTATTACAAAAGTGGTTAGGTTAAAAAAGGATAATGGACAAGGCAACCAAAAATTTTAAAAACTGCTCTTGTATCATTAACACTTCAGGATCCCTTCAGAGATTTGCCTACCTCTTTAGTATTCACTGTAGTCCTCAGCTCAGAAGAAAAATGGACCGAAATATTTTCATGAGGGGAATTTGCCCTGGACAGTTTCAGTTCTCTCTTACTCGAGACATTGTCACGAGTGTATATTGCTTGTTCCATACCCTGCAGCTGAAGTGACAGGACTTGGCAAATGTGACTGTTCTGAACTTGCTGAAGCACTAGGGGTAAAACCTACCTTAGGTTTTATGAAGGCAGGGTTTTATGGTTTGCTCCCACAATATCAAATATGAGAGGTATTTTCTCAGGCAAGTAAATAGATTTCAACATCATAACACAGTTCATGTGTTTAGCCAGCCTTATGAATTCCACAATAAAAGAAAGCACCATTAATATATTTGTAACAAAAATCCAGTTTGACAGTAAAATAGTGAAAGGTGTTATGGTCAGGAGTAGAAGATCAGACAGGGCACATGGCAACAATTGACTTTGTAATCCTTGAAGTCAATTCATTGATCAGAGAAAAATTCTTAATGGCTGTGTGGGTAGAAAGCTAATTCTTGGCTCTTTAAACATCTGCAAAAAACATTCTCTAAACTTGAGCATTTTGGATGTATGGTCTTGTGTATTCTCACTTATATATTCATAAGTTTTGCAAAGTATTCAGATAGGGTTTTTCTCTGTTTTTCACTAGAGTATGTTGATACTGTTTTCAGAAATTTTTTTGCATGTTGAGCAGTTACTTTATTTTTCAAGGCATTTCAGAGCACTTTTTAGGAATTTGCTAGTTTGTCAGGAAAAGAGAACACTTTTCAACCCTGCATTACCTCATCTAATGAATTTAAATAATTCTTTTTTAATAAAAGTATGAACTTACTGTTGCATCTAGCATTCTCTAGTGCACAAGTGGGTATATTTGATCATGTTTAAACCTATCCTTGTAATTGTTGCACTGTATGTTGGAACTGCAGCAGTTCTTGTATGTGTCTGCAGGGCCAATTATGAGCTTCGTGTACTCAAGACAAGGGCAACAAGGATTAGTCTTCCTTTTGAAATTAAAAATAGGAAAAATTACCTCAGTGAATGGAGTTGAGAAGGAGGGAGAAGAGAAGAGTTGGATCTGAGAAGGAGAGCTCCTGGATAATGAGTCATTCATAAGCCAACGCTAATTGTGCAGAGGTGTTTTGAGTGTTGCCATTTGATCATGGTGCTATTGCTGGTATGAGTGGGAACTGTTGAGTGAGAAGGGCTTTAGAATACCACATTGGTTCAAACATGGGTGGAACAACAAATGTTACAACATTCTCCATCATGGCTTGAAAGACTCCTGCCAGTAATTTTGAAGTGGATGGTTAACCTGGTGAAGCCTGATGCCTGCTGAAGACAGGTAGGCCACTGGCAGGTTTGTTGTTGACTGAAAGGAAAGCTTTGAGGAGAAACTTCATGGCTCATGTGACTGGGGCTGGACAGAGAGCAAAACTCAGATGTCACAAAGTAAATACTTTCTGAACTCTGGCAGTTCTGTGTTTTGACACTGCAGCGCCAGCGGTTAATCCAATCTGCCAATGGCTCAAGCAAAGCACTTCAGAACAGGAGACAGGAGAATATCGAGAATGGAAACATCCCTGTGGGGAACCAAGAGGAGGAGAATGAACAGGACAGTCTGACTCCATTTTCAGTGCCAGGTAAGGCTTACTTTCTAGATGTTTATAGTCCTGGAAAAGAAGATAATTTAAATGCCAAATCCTGGGATGTAAGAAAGACAACATCAGTGGGGAGAGAGGAGGAAAGGGATTGGTTTGACTGTCTGAAGGATGGATTTGCTGACAGTAAAACTGGGCTGGAAGGTGGGTGGCTAAAAGCAGATCTTTGGAAAGTGTTTTCCAGTCATGGACAGCAATGGTAGAAGTGCTGATTTGCCAGTGGTGAAGGGAAAACAGGAAAGGGAAGTTTATATTGAAACATGTCAAAATGACCTGATGAGCGCTGCACTACAAGTAATTTTGAAGCCAACAGTTAATTATGACTTGCTGGAAATTACTAAGCCAGAGGCACCTTGGTGTACAAATATATAATGAATAGTGACTGTACTGGGGGAGGCTTCTTGAATGATGAAAAGTAGAATAGATTTAGGGAGAAGAAAGAGTGTTTAAAATTGTTAGAATAGCTGTATGCAATATATTCACCTTTTGAAATTTTTTGGAAATTCTTTGGTGTAAAGGGCTATGTATAACCAACTTCTTGTGCTGGTGCCCTTGGCACATTGCAGGTTGACTCCTGCCCAAAAGTTTTGGAGATTAGACAGCAGAGATCAGATCAGCCCTTACAGAAGTCTTGCACATCTGTGAAGTCTCGCACATAATTACTGTTTAACATAAGAATTGCTTTGCATGGATAAACACCACATCCGGTGAAAAAGAGGGATTTTCCATGTTATATCTAACTTCTTTGTGATCCCATTGCTTCAGTGGCTGTCATTGTAGAAGAGATGTTTTTGATTGAACAAACATTGAAGCATACTGTGTGAAGACTAGATGATACTGTATGTTTTCCTGTGTTACTGGCTTCTTGCAGTCAGCAGTTATGGATTGGAGTGAAGAATGGAAGCAAACTAATTCACTGAAGATAGGCCCCTTAGCTGAGCTTCTGTTCATTCATGAGATAGTGAAAAAAAGTATTTTTATTGTGTGGTGGACTAACAGGATCCAAGTCAGCAATATGCTTGTGCACATGAGCATGTTAATGATAAGAGTAGTAGTAATAACAGTAGTAATAATAAGAACAGAAACTAATAAACAACTCCTGAAAAGGAAAAATGTCTCCCCAAACCATCTAAACATCATGGAGTCCTAGAATCACTGAGGCTGGGAAAACCCTCTGAGATGATTGAGTGCAGGCGTTAACCCCGCGCTGCCGTGTCTGCCGCTGACCCAGGTTCCTGAGACTGTGATTCCACTGCTTCCCTGGGCACTCTGTTCCAAACCTTGACCACCCTTGCATGGGTTGGCAAAGAAGACTTTTAAATTGAGATGGTTTTTAACAAGTTTTTGGATACAAGTTTTGATTAGGGTAGTGCAATCATGCATTTCTTCTTACTTTCCAGGCAGCTTTTTAATGAATAAAACATAGGTAAATTCCAGATAAGAGCTCCCTAAGTGTGTGACATTCACAATAGACAAAATGCTTTGAACTAAAGAGGGAGTTATTAGATATGTCACTGGTCTTCTTTAAATGCATTTTTTTCTGCATTTTTGAGAAAGTCTTTAAAGGTTAAGTGAGGTTTAACAGGCCAGAGTGGAACCACTGGTGATTCAATTCATACTGAATGGAGCAAAAGTTCAACATGAGCTCAAGAGAGTTGCATAAAAGTGAATAAGTGATTGTATAAAATCCTCATCATTACCTTCAGGCAGTCACTCCTGTTGTCTGGAGTAGATTATCCATTGGTTGGATTCTCATTGCTCAACTCATATTCTGACTGAGAATTCTTTCATTATGCTTTCCAAAGCACCACTTTAATAAGTTTGGTGAAAATGTGAGGACCCAGCATCATTATTTGCTGTTGTTTAAGTACTGTGGCACAATACGTAGCCTAAAAAAATCCAGGCATTTAAAACTGGCTTCAGGGAAAAGGTAGTTTGCAGAGAGTTTCCAAGAATCCCCTCTGGTCTTCTTTGATTTATTTTCAGTCTGGGAATAAGGCACATACATTTTCTAAAGATCAGGAGTTCGTGTATTTTTTCAGTACTGGAAAGTGTTCTCTGAAGAATAGGCTCTCAGTTTTCAATTGACTTCTCAATCCAATTGGTTGTGGTGTCCTAGGTAAAAAATCCACTCTTGTATTTCAGGAGCTGCAACTGCAATGGCTGTGGGTTGGCCCAACCCCTTTTTTTGTGCTGTTTTGTAGTCACATTCTTTAGCCTAATTTGGGATTTTACTTTCTTTCTTCAAATTGCATATTTTAGACACTTTTGCAAGAACAAGTGTGAGTTTTTTTCTGAAACAGAAGTAAGTGAAGTATAAAGTTTCATCTCTGAATTAGTTTAATCTGATGACAAATTTTTATTTGTCGTCTCAAAATGCGTCTTTTGCGTTTTGTTCTTTTTTTATCCTCTGTCAGCAGGAGTGCTCAGCAATAAGTGTGAGGCTTTAGCAAGCAGAAATAGAGAATATATTTGTTACATGAAAACAGCCTCAGACTATTCCAGCATATATCCCCTTTGTCAGACATCCAGAGATTTGCTCCCGGGTGTGGGTGTGGTTCAGGCCCATCCTGAAAAAGGAGACAACATACAGCTTTTATGGAAACTGCATATGATATCATTCAAACAGCCTTTGCCTTTGGTTTCTGTGTGGGAAAAACACATTCTCTTCAGAAGAGGAATTTCTTTCTTGACCTAACCTTTAGACTTTGATGATTATCTCCCAAGAGAAAGGCTCATTTGAAGCTTTACAGTTTGATTACTCTACAGTTGTTTGAAAACAGGTCTTAAACTTTAAAAACACACCCCACAGATCAGAATAAAATAGGACAAAACTGGGCAGGCATATGTTGACAGCAAAATGGCATGTTAAAGCCCTTGCATGGCTCAGTGGTCTTTTAGAGCCCAGACTCAGAAAAGTACTTGTGTGCAGCTCTTAATGGATGCTTAAATCCCTTCCATTGTCACATGTTCAGCACCCTTTAAAATACTCTGTGATCTCAGCTCCTGATCATTTCACAGGAATGAAGAACTACTTCTCTTACAGAATTGGAGCATGGATGCTTTATATAAGTCATGATGGTGTTAGCTAAAACAGGAATAATAATTCCTCAAGCTAAAATGAGATGGCAATAAAGGAGATTAGCAATCCTATCCATTTTTGTTTGGATCCAAAATACAAAGATAATGTGTAGGATAGAAGCAAAAAAAAATAAAATTTACAGTATCTACTAAAAACATGTAAAATGTTTGTACTTGGTTAAAACAGACATCTCAGTATTCTGACTCCAGCCACGATTTTATGAAGAAGCCTGGGGAAGAGAGAGACAGGGCAAGTAATTGTTAGCTGTTTTCACCTCAAGGAACTTCTTGGTCTGGATGTAAAATTTTGATCTAAAATTCCTCAGTGTGTTTCTTCTTCATTAACCTAATGTTAATGTCTTAATTGTCATTGAATCTTTGCAAACATTTAACACCCACAACATCCTTAGGGAAGGAGCTTCATGATTTTGTGAAGAACCTTTTGCTAACTTTAAACCTGGCTCCTGCTGGTTTCACTTGATGTCTTCATTTGTTGGAAACACGGTGGAGAAGGCAAACCCAGTTCACCTCCCTTGAGCACTCAGGAGGCTGTGGCTCTTTGTTAGACAGCAAGGTTAAAACTTGGCCAAAATCCAGCCAGGCCTGCCAAGATAGGGGGAGTACCTCTGTTCAGTTACATCTTACTTTTCTTGAATGTTGTCTTGTGTAAACCTGTGGTGACGCTGAGAGTAAAGCCTTTTCCTGTGCACTGGAGCAAATTCTTTTTTGTAGACCAGTTTTCTCTGTACCAAAAATGTGTATTTAAGAGAAGATTATTGGCATAAATCCAAATATTCAAAGCGTGGTAAAGGCACAGGCTGAAAATAGAAATCTGAGTTGTTTTGGACAGATTTCACAGTCTGGAATTTGGAACTTGTATTCTGGAAAATGAAACTTCCGAGAAGAGTATCAGTAGGTTGAAAAATAGTCTGTTTTGGATGAGGATGAGAAGTAAAACCTTGGTATTTTCCAAAGGAAGAAAAAGTTTCCAAAGGTCTGTTGCAGGAGAACTGCAATAAAAATATTTTATTATGTCTGCTGCCCACTTGGAAGCCTCTTTGGATACTGTTTTACACACTACATTGCCTTTTTCTAGCGTGTTCATACAGAGAATCTCTTGCCTCCACAATTTTTAGGTTAATTTGCAGAGCTGAAATCAATAAAAATTTTCCAAGAAGGTGGAGAGTCAGCTGCTGTGTTAATTTTCCTAATAAAAAATTGAAAGCCATTTTCTAACAATTTTTAAATTATTTTGCAACAGATATTTTTTTGTGGAAAATAATCCTGGTGGAAAATTCACACTAGATCTAGTTTGTTATATCTGCTTCATTTTTTTCTATATTGTGTACCATACTTGGGAGAAAAATTAGTATTTCTCTGTTGTGTTTTTCATATTGGACATGACTGGAAACTAATTAAGTTTTCAAATTGTCTAATTTACTTATATTGAAGTTTTCCAATCAGTCTGAACTCTGATGAACAGCACTTTCTAACAGAAATTTCCTTGCTGTCTGGGTTATTACAAAGTTCCTAGTGTAGAGGCATATGTGTTACTTTTACACATTTTTGGGTTGAGGATTGATTTGATATTGATAATAATATGTGGGTGTAAATTCTACTTTGTAAATACAAAGCTTAATTAGAACCAAGGGCACAGGTGTTTGAAAAATCATTTTTAATTGGAAAAAAAACACGTTGAGGTTTTTTGTTTGGTTGGTTGAGTTTTGTCCTTCCCAATTGAAAAATTATAGAGATTTAAAAAGATAAAAAAGGAATTAAAAAAATTAAAAATTATTAAGTGAAGCATGAAAAATTTTGCAGTAGTAATTTTTTTAGGTGAGCCTGGATGGGCCTCTAAGTTTACCATCAACAAAAAATCCCTGGACAAACAGAAATTGGTAGAAAACTTCAGGAAGCCTTTCTCATTTCAGTTAGAGAAAAGCTTTCCCAGTTTCCAAGTTACCTTAAGAGATTTATATGAATTCACAAACATACAGTTATGAGGCTCCCCTGTGCCAGTTAGACTCGTGCCTTTCGGGGATGTTATAATTTTTTGGATCAGTCAGCTGGTCATTGTTTGGTGTAAGGAGATGCTTCTTTCACTTGGGAAGGTTTAGGCATGTTCTGAAGTAGCTAATGTTTGGAGCTGGGATCTGTGCCTGGCTGACAGGCTTTTACAGGGAAAACTAAGTGGAAAAGCAGTCAAATTTAACTAGCTACAATGACTTAGATGTGATTCCTTATGGTCCAGTTACAGACTCCACTCTGTTTAAACTTGAAGAAATGTTTTCTCTGCAGCTTATTTACTGGGACATGTGGGCTGTGTGCACTGTGTGCCTTTGGAAGTTCTGTTCCAGACTAGCTCTATCTTGGTCCTGTGGATACAGCACCCATTATTACTTGGAGCACTTTTGATTTTGTGCCTCTGGTTCTGCTGGTGTGATTCAAGGCTGCTCCATGTTGCAGACTAAAATTGCAAACCAGATAACTCTAAGTGGGGTCAATAAGTGCATTTACTTCAAGAGTACACTTCTGATCTAAAGGTAAACACAAATGTCATTTCACACTTTTATACTGAGCTCCTCTCAGCTGCCTGAGGGTGTTGCAAATAGGACTCTGGTTTTTCTGTAGAAAGTGTGTTCTCTAGTTCCTTAAGGAAATACTTGTTTCTTCTGAGTGCTGTGATATGTGTTGCTGGCTTTGTTCACCAGGACACACTCTCTGTAAGTGAAAGTAATTATTGTGAGCAAAACATCTGGAAAGATGACTAGCCCAGGAATGTGTTGAAAATTAGCAGAGCTCTTTGTTGTAGGGCTGCCACTTCATTTTCAGAAAGATTGTAATCAAGCTCTTTTGTAATGATACCTCTCTGAAATACTTGGCGTGCTTGGCTTCCAAATATCTGTGGAAACAGAAAAAAATGGATGTATGAAGTAGTGAAAACAACTCCTTGCAACACCCCCCTCATCTTCTTGTGTTACAGCAGAGTGTTGTGGACAGAATGTAGACCAGTGTTTCTTTCTGTAATAATATTCTGTAATATTCTTTCATTATTGTAGGGGATTGTGTGTGCAAAATACATCTTTCCTTGCTGGTGTGGGTTTCTGCAGGAGCTTTTAAAGCCAGGGCTCACAGGAGTGGGTGGTACCACTGTTAAAAGAACTGCACGGGGGTCTTGTATGGGACAGAACAGCTCTGTATTGAATAATGGCCTAAATGGGAATGACAATTTTCTTCCTTGCAGATGTACTGGGGAGCTACTCAACAGTTGTAAAACAGTTGGTCATGAGCTATAAGCATACTTCACTGTAACATCTTTATCATTAAATCTTTTTAATTGTTATTTTAGAGTGGGTGATCAAAACCAAAACAACAGAACAACAAAAGTACTTTCAAAAGAACTAAAAAAAAAAAAACAACTTTGCATCTTCTAGCTGTGTATTGATTGTGCGTTCATCTAAGACAGGTGAAATGAATAAAGTCATCAGTTTCCTGAAAAAATAAAGTCTCACTTCATTGAGGTTGCTGCTAAATGTACTTGAAAGTCTTAAAGTTGCAGCATAAGAGTAGACTTCTTTAGCCCTATGTGCCACACAAGTTCCATAACCCAGAACACCAGGACCTGAATGAAAAGGCCTGAGGTGAAACCAAGGCCAGATATACTTAAGGCTTATATTATATAAAGTTTATAAAAGCTAGAAAACCAAAATACAAGAGAAGCCAGTGCAGAATGTGTCAAGTAAGCTGCTTTGGCCATGGCGGTTCCAAAGTATTCCAGGGTAGCTGCACATGGCCACGGGGCTTCTCCTTTTAACCCAGCAAACCTCAGAATTACACACTGCTCTTCCCCAAAGTCTCAAGCCTGTTGCCATGTAGTGAATGCAAATATCACTCCCACAAACCATCTAGCTAAGCATTTTCAACTCAAGACATTGTGTGGGGAAAACATCACCACTAATAGAGCCAGGAATTTTAATCTGACACACATCCATTCAAACTCAGCAAAGATAATGGAAAGGCAAGCCCTCCTCCACTGGTAATTAGGTTTTCTTGGAAATGAACAAACATAGCTGTGCCAGTGGTAAGGCATTATGCATTCTCAGTTAAGCATTTGTTTGAGTAATTCAGGATACTAAACAGGATCCCAGACAAGATGTATTCTCCAGCAGAGGCTCTATTTCTTCTTAAGGCAATTCTGTTTTTTTATGTTACTGGAAAGAGAAATGGCAGTGCCTATGTGTAGCCGCACCAAAGGCAGTCAAATTGCACCCACATAAATCAGAATTGGATCCACAATTTTTTCAATCAGTCATCCACTGACCCTGCATTTGGGATTCTGTGCTGGGGATGTTACTGGCCTAGACCATGCTGACTTGCTGGACTATGAACCAAGCTTAGCAACTTTAGCACTCAGAGTAAAAATTAACTATCCAGGAGTTTTTAAGTAATCCAAACTGTAACAAATTAAGCAGGAGCAGGTATAAACTACCACAGGATATTTTGTAGAATATTTACAGCCTTGTTAACAATTAAAGAGAGAAGTGAGCGAAGAAGTGTCATTTCCTGGACAGAAAAGGTAAAAGATAACTGTTTTAAAAAACATCTGAGCAGAAGTATACATAAGCAGAGAGAAAAAGGTCTTCCCTGTAAAATCTGTAATAGATCCTCAGTGACATGTAAAAGTCTAGAATTAGAAATGAGCCTGGGACACTTCAGTAGTTTTATGCAGTAGAAGTTCCACAGCCACAAGCTATAAATGGGACTAAAGAGAAAATCTTAGTCTAAGATTTCCTGGTGAGTTGATGACCTCTCAAAATTCACAAGAAAACTTCAAGTTAGAAAGCTGTTTCATAACTCAAGCAAGAAAATATAGTTCTAGAATATATACAAAAATAAATTATAAAGATGTTTGGATGCAACAAGTTAAATTAAACTAGTAGGTAGCCTCATAAATGATAAAATTATTATTAATTTTTAAATGTTAAATATTAAATTTCATTGCATCCTGGTGCACGTTGGTCGAGACGGCTGAGTTCAATCCAATTAAAATTAATAACAAAAATTCCTTTTAAACACATCTTAAATCCCAAAATCTTTGCTGAAAGAAAATTACTGGTGAAATGGATAGGAGCTGGTTAGTAACTGTTCTTTATAATGTAGCTAAATAACTTTGCTGGCAGATGTACCTGATGATTTCCTTCAATGTGATCAATGATTTTATTCAAAAAAGCGTATTTTAGTACATCTCAAGCATAGCATCATGAGTTAATGATGGAAAGCCCCTACTTGGGTGGAAACACAATGTAAAGAAAGCCCAAATGGCCACGATGTTGGTTGTGGTACTCCCACTTAGCCTGATAGACAAGTTTGTCATCCTGCTTGAAGGATGCCTCGTGAATAGTCCCTGAAGAGTCCCCCATTTACTGATGGCCCAGGTATAAAATAGTTCTGTTTTATGTATTGAGATTGCATTTGCAATACTGTAAATTTAAACAAATGACAAGGGTGTGTGCCAGCCTTCAGTGATGGCAGTTCTTGGGTATTTCTCACCAGCTGATTTTGGAGAGCTGTACAAGGGAGGTCACTCCCTTGTTCCTTTTTCCAGAAGTTTTATTTTACCTTTTCAAGGTGGTGTTGTATGCAGATAGAGAGACTTAACAAATCTAGATCTTCTAAGTATTGGTTTATTTAAACTTCTGCCCAAGTTAGAACAATAAGGCACGTAAAAAAATTTGCCATGGTCATAGGTTGGGTCTTGTGCTTCTGTCTTCTGTTGCTGCACAGAATGTACAAGTTATTTTCACCACTTGGACTTTGATATTTCTATTAAGGTGAGAGGGTGGGCTGTTTTGGTTGGTTGGTTTTGTTGTTGGGTTTTTTTTTTTAATTCTGGATTGGTAATAATACATTTAAAAGAGCAACAAACTTGACTTAATTTTGCTTTTAATATCAGCTGTGATTTTAAATCATTGTAATTCTTCCATGGATTTTCATAGATCTTGGCAGACTTAACTATAAGAAGATTCTGGATGAGCATGCAGAACTTGGCTGAAAGTGACTAGGCCAAGTATAGTTTAAAGGTACCCTTGGAAATAGCTGCCATGCATGATTGTAAACTTCCTTCTGGAATCATCTGCCCTGCTCAAAGAGGTGTAACTGAGCCTGGGATAGTGATGGGAAAGCTCAACTGTTTCTTTCCTTTGTCCTGCAGATGGAAAAATGAACAAAGTTAAATGGCTTTTGACGTGGCCGTTGATATTCGTGCTGTTTACCACAATTCCAAACTGCAGCAAACCACGCTGGGAGAAGTGCTTCATGCTGACATTTGTCTTGTCCACTCTCTGGATTGCCTTGTTCTCCTACTTCATGGTGTGGATGGTAAGTGTATGTAGTAGGACTTCATGCTGAGTGAAATGTGCATCTCAAAGCATGTAAAAATCTTCTGTGCATTTGTCAAAGAAAGGCATGTAATTGTAGTGCAGTCTCTTCAGCTCATACAATAATTATGATAATTTTAGATTTTTGCTGCCTTTTATTCTGCAGAAGTAATTGGGCCTTTACTGTACAGGGCACAATACAATACAGGAAGGTAGTGGAGAGCATCTCTATTTTCCTCAAATGCCTGTCAGGCATTTGAATACCGCTTTATGTTTCTTCTCATGAAAGGTTGTGTTTTCTGTATACTTTTTACAACTTTCTATATAATTTTTGCATTGTAAAACATAATTTTTGCATTGATAACATAGACTGTGTCTAAGAAATTCATTTGCCAGCCAAAGCCACACATTTGTATTGTATAATATGTCCTTTGGAAGGTCATGCTGTGTACCTTGGTTCCATATATAGATATTCCCTTCACAAGTGAGAGAGGTGCTCATTAAGGCTGCAGCCCATACTGCTTTAAGAGGCAGCTGGGCCACAGCACCTTGTTACCAGTCTCAGCAAGAGAGTCATGCTGACTTCTGTTCTTGGGCCTCTGCTTGCCCCTGAAGATAAGGTTTGTCACTTGAGTTCCTAAAATACACCTTTTCTCCAGCGCAGGGTCCAGTTTTCCTCATGTGGTAGACTGGCAAACTATTTCAAGAAAACAACACATAGCCTAGAAGACTTCCATCCTTAGCAGTCTCAGCAGGGAAACAGCTGTCTGTCCTTGGTTCCTTTTCAGCTGCCTTTCCTTGATGTTTTTTCAGCCCACTTTGGATGTTCCAGCTAAATACAGTTCCCTGTCCTTTCTAAGAGCTCTGCTGCAATCCTCAGTGATTCCTTAAGCTTTTTTCAATCTGCATCTGGAATATCAGGGGACGGTATAACCCGATGTGCACACTTTAGGATTATAGGAGAAGTCACACAGGAAACTAGTTCTTCATGTGTTAGGTTATAATAAGTTCTTTATATCTCTGCCACTATATTACAGTATAATATTGGTTGCAGTCCTTTTGAGAATAGAACCAGTGAGAATCCTGCCATTTGTGGAAACCAAAAAAACCCCAGACCCACAGATTTTACTGTATCTCCTTAAAACAGCAGTATGTCATGTTAGTACAACAGGAAATGGAGATTTTGTTTGTCCATAGAATGTTGAATAGTAAGACCCAAAGTACTTTTCCTTTGCACAGGGCTGGTTTTAGGCTGGTTATTCCACAAGTATTTAATTTGCAGGATGAGTATTCTGAGTCTATTCCTGTTAGAGTCCACACCAGAAATCAAAGTAAAAGAGTATGCCACGACTGGCATCCTCTCCTCATTGGAATGAGGAGCCTTTCCAAATATGATAAGTTAATCTACCTTCCTCCTTGTTCAGGTGACTGTGATTGGATACACCCTTGGGATACCAGATGTGATCATGGGCATTACTTTCCTGGCTGCAGGAACAAGTGTCCCAGACTGCATGGCCAGCTTAATCGTAGCAAGACAAGGTACTGTGTCTGCTGAAGCATAACTGCAATCTTACATATGTAAGATTGTTTCCTCCATACACACAAATTGTCAATGGAATTTTATAATTTTATTTTAATTTTTACTGTTTGAGAACCTCATTAAAATTTGCTAATTATTGTGAATATTATCTTTTGCTTATTGGGATGGGGCATTCTAGAAGGTGATTCAATCTCAGATGTCCCATGCGTGTTGTATCAGTCAGGGTAAAAAGACAAAATTCCTAGACAAAACTAAAATATCAGCTATTAAAAACTACTTTGAAGCAGTAGCACTGACCAGCACTTCTCCATGTAAAACTTGTATTGATTTCTAGAAGACCTCTCAAATCCAAGTGAAATGCTTTGAGAGGATCCAACAGAAGTGTTGTTGCTCCAGGCAGAGTTCTCATCCAAATGCAGACCTCTTTCCCACTGGAATAGCTGCACTGGAAAGAGTTTTGGATTACTGACACCTACATTCTCCTCAGCTGTCCATTTGAAATTGTCAAAGGCTTTCTCATTCATATTTTAATTTTAAGTTTCATCATGTGTCCTTTTTCTATTTGTAGGATGCTGGTAGCAGCATCTCTTCCTGTTGTTGAAAAACACAGTGTGATCCTCTGCACAGCAGTAGAATAAGAAAAAGACCTAATTTTATTCTCTTCCAGTATTTCAATGCCCACAGCTTTTTTTTTTTTAATCAGATAATGATATCTCCAGTGCACATCATTGAGCAAACAACAAGGGCTTTTCAATGATAAATTAAGTACTCAAAAGCCCCACCTCTGTAATTTGAGATAGGAGTAGTGCTGTTAAATGTTGCTTGCTTGAAAAGCAACATTTAAAAGCAACATTTCTGAAAGTCTTCAGAATTATTATGGAACCACCTCCCTACTAAATTAATTTTGCATGTGTATTAATTAAGCAAACAGGTTTTCTCAAGAACAAGGAGAACGTTACATTTTTAAATTAACAGACTGCTGCTTTAGATTAGTTCTTCTGTTGTACTAGACAAAAATACGGCAAAGATTGTTTGCTCTGAAAATTAAGGTAAGCACTAGATTGACAAAAAGGGGCCCAGTGCCCTTAAAGACAGTACAGGGACTGCACTGCTTGAATTCAAGGAGTTGTCCACTGACAGGATGCAGACAGGTATAGATGGACATTAGATCCAAAGCATTACCTTGCAGATCATGTATTTATGGTATGGTACTGTCTGTCTCCTCTCTGTTTACTCTGAAACTGTATTTGGGACATCTCCCATTTATGTCAGAGTTCCTTTCCAGTATTCACTCAGTGAAAGTGATTAAATAGTTAGGCTAGGTCTAAGGGAAGTTAGCAGGGACAGAAAGATTTTGCCTTCCTCTTGTCCACTGACAATGGTGCAGAATGAGATGCCAGCCAGTGGTGAGCATTAGAAGCAGATTTTGATAATACTTAGGTACTTTACCACCATTTACCTTTCTTTTCCTTTCCTGTAGTATTTTACTGTTCTTGTAGTGGAATTATCACTGATCAAGCCCCACAGAAGTACACAATATCTTTGACTGTCATCGGGTTGGTTATTTTCAGGATCTCTTCTCATTCACAGGAGAAAAAGGTCACATATCCCCGTAGTAAATCCAGTACATAATCTTCAGGGTCCCTGTGGCTGCAGGCTACCTAGAACAAGACTTTTACATAGACCTCGGGTGCTGCATGGCTACCACACACCCTGTAAAGGCTGGGCAAGACACAAGGGAGGTGTAGTTGGAGTGAGCAATTTTTGCACACTTTTCAGAAGTCAGGCCAGTGTTAGGGAAATTGTCTCCCTACCTCAGATACTCTGGCCAAGGGGGATTGGATCAAAGTGGATCATTCCCTTCTAGTTTCCTCCAGTGCACAGACTAATGGCCGTGTACTTTGATTTTATCCAAGTTTTTGTTTGTTTGTTTGTTTTCTCTGCAGGCCTTGGTGACATGGCAGTATCCAATACAGTAGGGAGCAATGTCTTTGACATTCTGGTGGGACTTGGTGTTCCATGGGGTTTGCAGACCATGGCCATCGATTATGGATCAACTGTATGTATACTTGGCAAATCTTTCATCTGCACTTTTATTCTATTTTTTAAAAATCCTAAAAACAAAGCATACAAATAGCATACATTTAAAACCAGCCTGTTGCTCATGTTATTAGTTGCTAAATAAGGTGTTATTTCTTTGCCAAGGAACCCAGTTAAGAAGGCAATTTGTCTTCCACAAGCTGCAATTAATTTCCAGTTTGTCTACTGGAATACATACTCTGTGTAGCAGAAAACTGTTGTCATGGATGGTTCATGGCTCTATCATTTTCTTGCTACACAACTTCCAGTAAACCTGTCTCCATGTATCTCAGCGTTTTTGTAACTGAGACCAAATAACAGCATATCTCTCTCTTCTGAGGATTTTTTGCACAAAATCCATTATAAATGCTCACTTCTTTTTTTAATGGAGATGGGATTACTTTACATTCGGTCTGATTCCTTAATCTTCCCTTTCTTCATTAGGATACATCTGTTACGGATTTGCATCATTTAAAATATGTAAGGCACTGTTCAAAGCAGAAGGTGGACTTTAAATCAGTAGATTGATTTTTGATCTCCAAAGCACAGTTATATGGTCAGCATTTTAAAAGTATTTTCTGATTTCCACAGGTTAAAATTAACAGCAAAGGATTGGTTTATTCAGTTGCACTTTTGCTAGGATCAGTGGCACTTACTGTAAGTATTGGAGCATCTACAAGTATTTCAATTTGAAAATACTTGTTAGGTATTTAAATGTTTCAGAAGGATAAAATAGAAATACTTAGCATTGATTTCTTCTAGCAGCACCATGAGTTGAAGAGCTACCATTGTCCTCAGTGAGGACTGCAATCTGGCATTTGGTGCAAGAGATGCTGGATATGTGTAGGTCCCATGGATTTCAGTGGCAGAGTTGAAATTTTTGAATCCAGTAGTAATTCTCTGGTCCTATGTCCATACCCCTGGCCTGTCTCTGGGCTGAGACCAGACCTGTTGTGCTTCATCACCTTTGCCCTTGTCTCTGATTTCCAAAACCAGCCAAAATCAAGTGCTGTAGCCTAAACCCTGTGAGGACTGTGAGGACTGTGAACCTCAGGACTTGGATGAGACATGCTAAATGTGACTCAGCATGAGACACCCTTGTAACCCATGACTTCTTGAGGTGAAACAATAATTCTGTTTGAAAAGTCAATTTTGCTGGCACTTAAGGTCTGTTCCTGCTTGACTCCCAGGGAACGCTCTGTAGGAAGAATCAAATCAGGTATAAGGAAACAAAAAGGTATAAAAATATCCACTTATACTAACATCTTTCACTGATTGCCTGTGGAGGCTTTGTAGAGGAGGTGGTCACCACTGGAGATTCCCCACTGTTGCATGACTAAGTCTTACAAAGCTTCACATCACCTGTGCATGACTTAAGTGATAGAATGGCCAGGGCTGTTCACTCTGCTACTAACTTCTTAATGTATCTGATCTATAAGGTGGGAGAATGTGTTCTTTCATTTCTTATCCCCAGCCTGCCATACTGCACAGTGCCTGTGAAGCAGCACTGGTGTTCTGCACACATTTGTATCTGATGTTGCTGCATGCATATTGTTCATCAGCACATTGGGAAAAAATGGGAGGATTGTGCAGAGGCACTGCTGTGCTAACCTTTCATGCTTTTCTGAAGAGAGTCTTTTTGTGGCAGATGCCAGATCACCTGAGTTTGAGGCATCTGTTACAGCCTCGTTTGTTCTGCTGAGTACCCTCATTTGCACAGCCCCTCCCACAGCAAACTCAGAGCAATGTTTTGAGCAAAATAAATAACAATTTAGAGGCACTGAACACCGTGGAAAATAGATGCCTTTGGGAGGATTTTGTTGCTTTGCTGCCTGTAACTTTTAACCCCTTAGTTCTGGAGCTCAGCAAATAAGCAAGTAGAGCACCTCTTTTGAAGCTGTTGAAAGAATGGGCGTTAGGTGCTGGGGTACTAGTGGGACATCAAGGATTTGCAGGGGAACACTTGAGGGAGGGACATTAATTTAGTTTAGTTAATTGAATATTTTGTAAAACAGTTGTAGGACAACTGAGACTCAGAACCAAGTCAACAATGTATGTTGCCTATCTGATCTATAAAATATTGAGAATATATTTTTGTCTTCCTGCAAGACCTCTAATTCAAAAGACTCATTTTTAGCTTATAATGGTTGTTTCAAAAAGTCTCCTTCAGAACTTTATTAACTGACACTCTGTTTGCTTGCAGGTGTTTGGAATCCATGTAAATAAGTGGAAACTTGACAGGAAGTTAGGCATCTACGTGTTGCTGCTTTATGCTATTTTCCTGTGTTTATCTATAATGATAGAGTTCAATGTCTTCACCTTTGTCAACTTCCCTATGTGCCGAGAAGAACTTTAAATCACAGCAAGGAGAGACATTGAAATTCTTCTGATTACACACACTGTAAATGACAGGAGGCATTTCACATTTCTACCTTCTTTCCATCAATAATTTGAGTGTCATTCCTGCTTAATCAGCTAACGAGCACTTTTACCTATATGGAAGGGGAGCATACCTTTCTTTTAACGTGCTAGCTGAAGGCAACCAAAGCATTTTCCTCATCTTTGGATATTGCTGCTCTGTCATAAAGCTACATGGATCTTACACAGGACTCTAAAAGGACCCATTCCTGGGCATTCTGTTGTGGTTTTCTTTCTCCTTCTGCAGACAATCAACCACCACCATCAGGGTTAGCAAGAGGATGGAAGAAAAATCTTTATAGTTCTTTTGGTTTTGACATTTACTTTCCATGGAAGGATAAGAGGCAAGTTCAGAACCTTTCTTGGCTCAGTCGGAATATTTAAACTACAGGACCAGAAAGTCCAAGGCACATATCATGACATGCACTGCTGAGGATCATTTCCCCCTTCAAGTGTTCTGCTTATAGAGAAACTGCACTGACAGTTTTTGATGGAAATGTTGGATGTTATCACTCTGTTCAATGAACAATGTGGCAGAGAAAGAAGAGGAAATGGTTGTATGTTGTATCACTTGTGATGATGCACACTAGAAGTCAGAGTAACTGCATACTGAAGAAGAGAATTTACATGCAGAAATTCATACTTGAAAAAATATGTTTTATTGTTAATAAGGAATGCTGTATACATAGATATAAACTGACATTTGTGGAATATTACACCACAAAAGAAACTTTGCATTGGCCATTGTAAGCCCATTGTGTAAATTTAGAAAAAACTAAAGAAATAAAATATAACTGGGTGCTCAGTAACTATCAGTTATTGTTATCAGCTGGGAGTAGTAGCTGAACATAATCCAGACTTTCTGACAACAAAACCCACCCTGATTATGATTTGGTTTGATTCAGTTTGATTGGTGAGAGGAAGAAGATTATTTCATCAGTCAAGAAGCTGGTGTATTCTTCACCATTTTTTCTTATTCCCAGAAGCTTAATGAAGATGAATGTCTGACACAGAGCAGTGCAGATAAGAGTCACCCTGACAGAAGCAAGTCTGTCAAGAGAATATGGTCCTTGATTTGATTGCATGCAAATTTTGAAGCATGATATACTTCTTTTTAACCCTGAGTAGAAGCCAAGTTTTGATATCCTTTCCACCAGCATAAATCTGATATAAGGAATTACTCTGGATATAATTGACAGCAAGATCCGGCCCAGAGTATTAAAATAGCAGGTAACATTCCACAATTTAGCAGTGATATAACTGTAAATCACTGAGACAGCATATTTTGAATTGCTACTAAACTTTAAAAATATTTTGAAGCTGTATGTGAATGATCACATGAAGTTTCTAAAGAAGCACAGTTACCTTTATACATAGATTTTTAAAATTTTTTAATGTTTATAAACCAACCAAACCTATCAACTAACAGTTGATGTGTTTTTAAATGTATTAATATTTTCCATTAAGACTAAATATAAAAAAATGTGTCAGTGAGAATGTGCTATAAAAACTTAGCAAAAAGCACTTACTCAGAAAGTTCCTTCTTTTGACGTATATGACAAATAATTATGTTTAGCCAGCTGACATGCAGAATACTGTTTACACCAGAATGAGTTTACAACTAAAATTATTTCTTAAATTATTTTAGAATAAATTAAAGAGTGTATGCTGCTGGTGGTGTTTTTTTAAGAATTGAGTCCATTCAATGTGATTCTAAAGAGAAAAAGAGCAACACATTTGTTATTTGCTTTACATTTTGTTACAAATGTCAGTATTAGTATCCATTTAGGGTTTCTTACCTTAATTAAACTGTTGTGTCATTAAGCTAAGAACTAAAGATGGACACAATTACAGCATTACTGAAATGCTTTGTTAAATAGTCAAGAATGGTAGTAAACACATTTTATCTCAAGTAAGCCAATGACCCCATTTCCAGGCATTCACGACATTTTTGCTGCAGTATAAAGCTGAGGAGACGGAATTCATGTTCATCTTGGAGTCTTCTGTTGCAGAAAGGCTGTGAAAATGCAGCATCCTGCTGCACCACTGTAGGAATATCCCTCCCCAGTATTCCTCTCTCTGCTGCTGTCTTTCAGGAGGACAGTTTACTGCTGAAAATCTGGTGATGACTTAGATATGAGACTGAAAGGAGCAGAGAGAGAGGCTGAGTAGATGGGTTTTTTCCTATATTCTGCTTTTGTGGTCTTGGAGAACTGTCTCCAAGCAAACATTTGCTCTCCTGTGCACAGTTCGGGCAGCTCCGTTGTCTTTACATAATAGAAGCGCAGTTCCAAAGTCTGGTTTTGAATGCATAGTGATCAGCTGAGTTGACAGGGATGAGGACATCAAAGTTTATAGTGCCAGATCTAGAAAATTGTATTTTACCTTCATATTTCTGAGCCAGGAAACTTTAGAAGAGCATGGGCAGCATTTTTTCTGTAGAAGCTGAATTTCTGCCCAAATACACATGAATTTTCTTTGCTAATTCCATAAGTCCTTCACACATCATTTAAAATTCCTCTGCCTAATCTGAGTATCACCTGCTCCAGAAAACCAGTGTTGTGTTGTAGCAGAAACAGTCTCAGAATCCAGAACAACAATCTAGTTCCTGTCATCTACAGCTCTCCCTGAAACATAAACTCACTTCAGGACAATTTATATTGAATTCTAATGCTGCATTTCATGGGGTGTTCTCATCTGCATCTACTGCTATGAGACAAGTATCATGCTGTACTTATCATCATAAATAACATTAGTTATTAGTTATAGGATTCTCCTTTGACAGCACCACCACATGACCAAGGATGTATTGTTTGCCAAAGAATTATGAGATGCCGTGTCAGGGCTTTGATGACACATAATCATATGAAGTACTTCAAGAAGCTCCTAGGTAGTCCATGTCCATATGCTAAAATAAATAATTATGCTAAAATAAATAATTATACACTAAGCAATTATACACTAAGCCATGCAGGTAAACTGAATGGTCCAAGAAAGATCTGATTGACAAACTGTTGTATTGCAGATAAACCCACATCAGAATGTATCAGTAATTCAGGAGGCTATTGCCGAGTTATAACAGACTAGTGCCTTTCACATGTATACAAAAAAAAAAAAAAGCTTGTGTGGTCAGGAAACCATTAAAAATGATGCCATTTTAGTCAAGAAAAGGAGTGATTTGTGCTTGGGTCTCTGCTGTTAGCACAGTTCTATATTGCAGCTGTTTGGATTGTATCTATAAAATTTTGCAGCCATTTTGTTTCATTAACCATTGCAAAAGTTATCTGGCTGAGTTTGGAATGTATGTCACAATGTTCTGTAAGTTAATGTTCAGCTCAAGAGTGAAAAGAAAGCTGGTGGATGTGAGAGAGAAAACTGTTAGTGTGATCTGAAATTTGCCAGCATACTAACAGTGGAAAGTAACACAACTCAGAAAAAGATATCCCATATCCAGCAAAGCTTAACTTCAATAGGTTTGATTCCATTTTAAAGCTAAGCATCTATCCAAGTGCCTTGCTGGATTGTGTCCTAGGATGACAGCAGAGTATGGTTTCTGGGTTTCTTATCATAGTCAGTTCTTTCCACGTTCTATTGCTTTTGTCGTCTAAAGATTTTATTTCTTTCTCAAATTAAAAGATTTGACCAGAATCTTGGACTTCTGCTCTGCTGATACCACTTTAGATTTCCACTCTTGTGAATAAGAGAACTTGTTCCTTGTCTCAGATTTCTGAACTGTGCATCTGCCCTTGTGTATGAGCAGGATCAAAGCTGAGTTACAGCTGGCCAAGGAGGGCCTTTAGCAGCTCTTTTGAGCTGCAGTTCCCTAGGGTAGCACAGTCCCACACAGACCCATGGAGTGTAATCCTCTCTGTACAGGGAACTGGGAGTGTTTCCATTGTGTTCAGCAGTGTTTGGTTCCATTTATTTATCATAACAATTGAACTGCATTGTAAAGTATTGCTCGAGTAAAGAGTTCAAGCTCAGGATCTGCATGTCTAAATCTAAGGAGCTCCAGGTATGGTTATCTCAATGTCCCTTTGATGCTCTAAGGGCTTCTCTCTGGGCTGAAGTCTAACCTAGAAGAACACCTGAAGTCTTCCCAACAGGTACAGCATAGTCAACCATCTTTCTCTTGGCTCAGTCTTTGGTGTGCCAATTTTATTTTGTTTTTATATGCTTGCTACAGCTGTAACAAACAAAGTTAGCTTCTGGTTTTAGATTATATTTGTAAGCTTTCTGTCAACATGTAAACAAATGGTGAAGGTCTTTACTAATCTAATACTTAGCAATTATAAAGAAGATTCTATTCTGTCTTTGTTTTCCCTTGTGACTCTGCTTTAATTACACTTGTTTCTATTATGTGTTTGCTCTAGGTGCACAAATGCCTCATGAGTTTTGTTGTCTTCCTTTCTTGCATTTCTTGCAATTTTAATGCCATTTACTTGTGTCCCACTGTTAGTTGGTTTTGGTAGAGTTCTTTAAGCTGTAGAAATACTGTCTGATTATTCATGCCAAGGAAAGATCAGATGTTATGTAATACGAAACAGACACTAAAATAACTCTGATAGCCAGGTGAAACCAAAGAATCTTCCTAATTGAAGTACATCACCTTGGAACATAATGTTCTGTCATTGCAAGCCTCAGATCTCTCTGTTATTTGTGTTTAAACACTCAGAAGAAAATCTCTGCAGCTCATGCATTTGCTGCACAATTTTCTTTCTATTTCCATGAGTCTGAATGCCACATTTTTCATTTTGTTAGATGGTGAGATTTATGTGATGGTACACAGGTAAATGTATATGATGGTTACACAGTGTTTAGTTCCAGCAATTCTGTACCAAACCCATTATTATTCCATTGAACCATTTGGAAAAGCCTGTGTGCTAGTGGTCAACGTCCTGCTGAAGAAGGGAGTGTCATTCCACTGAGGTGTGTGTTCCACTTTCTGACCTACTGTGTGCGTGTTTAAAAGCCTCCTTTTCAATGACTTGAGCACTTTTCTCACATTTCCCCACATGTGATGGTTTTTCCCCTGAGGAGTCTGTGAAGTCCTGTCTGTGCCTCTCCTGACCTGTGAGATGTGTGTGGCTGCTCCTCCACAGCCAGGGTGCGCAGTGATTGTGGCGCTTTGTTCATCACCAGCTTCTGCTTGCTCCCATACAGTGCACTGTCTGAAAGAAACCAATAACCATGGGAAATTAATGCCATTTGGGTATTTTCTTAGAAGAATTGCCAGTTGGAATTTAATTCTGTTTTTCTTTTTCACTTGCACAAAGGATGTAGGCAGTCATCGCTGTCCTGTCACTGAGATGGTCTTGATAAACTTGAATGACAAAAAGATTGGTTTATAGCCCTAGGCATGGTAGCAAATTCTAAAGGTATCAGAATATGTGAAAGCCAGACAGAAATCATCTCTAGAAAGATTAATAACAACGGGTATGCTTCCTTTCAGAGGGTTTTTGCAGAAGGATTATGGCCTTTATTCATAGACCAGTTACGTATGCAAAGAAAACTTGTAAATCTGCTTCCCCAGCAACACCTGTGTTTCAAATGGCTGTTACTGCAGCAAAGTTATGACCAAATTCTTGCCTTCACGTTCTTGGGAGTGGTGCCAGTGTTCCTTAGTGTCCTGGTAGTTTGCACAAATTAGTATCAGTGGAACTGAGCATAGAATTTGGCTCATGGTATCTCCTCCATTGCAAGAATTTCTTTGAAATCATTTGTGGTCACTAAAATAACTTCTGAACCTTCTAAAAACCTGTGTTTCATATTTGCAGTGCACCCTTCAGAGGTGTAATACCTCTTTAAATATTATGAAAACTTTCTAGAACTGCATACTTTGAAAACAGAAAGGGATGGGTTTGTAAACTGTAAATAACAGAAATCTCTCATGTTACTTATTTTTTCAATGACTGTGACCTTATGCACTGTGAATGCTCTGTGATATGGGGTCCATTGTACAGATAAACATGTCATGAAATCCAAATGGATTTAATGTGATAATTTGTTACAAAATGTTGGCATGATATTTGATTATTTTTGTTGTGAGAATTTTAAAAAATAGTTAACTCAGCATTTATAAAGATTATAGCACTCAGTATTATAATGCACTATATAAAAATATGTAAACTATCAATAAATTATATAAACAAGAGTGTTTGATGGTTTTTTACTCAGATGATTAGTAGATGTGAAACATTCTCATATATATTGCTGAAAATCTAAAATTTCAGGACCCAAATAGGACATGTGTCTGCCCATGTTGCTTGTTGGTGAGATCTGGACCCAGCTGAACTGAGTGACAGAAGGCCCCACATTCTGTGTATTCCATGGAGTATTGCCTGGATCGAGCCATTATTTGGAGTGAGTTGAGTGCATTGGTTTGATTTGCAGCAGTTCTGAAACATACAATTTGCTCTTCTGGGACCAGAAAAGTGAGAACTCAGTTTGCTGAGAACACAGTTTGCTGTACTGAGGCACTGATCCAGAAGCAATTCTGGCAACCTCAGGAAAAAAGCTGATCAAGAGCATTTTGGCTGCCTCATCCTGTGAAATATTGGTGTCCAGCAGGTTCACACTGAGTACTGCATGCTGATGAGAGGCTGGAAATGAGCTCCAAAGGCCACACAGTACTCTTTGCCTTTCCTAGTTCCCTAGGCTCTGGAAATACTCCTTACCCTTGATTTCCCATTTCCAGCATGCCTGTAGTCCACCTCAGGGTGTGTGGAGACTCCCAGTATGTTGTGTATAGTCTGTGGTGCGGTCTGTGCTGGGCTCAGGAAAAGCTTTAAATGCAGCTCTTGAAGAAGAGGAGCTAAGAGTTTATTTACCTCATTTCATGGCCTGGTGTGTTAACAGTTTCATTAGACAAGAATCTTCTCATGAATACTCCCAGCCAGTTTACTCCCAGGAGATGCAAGTTAAAAGAAAGCTTTATCTTCTTTTTTAATTTTTAGCACTGTGCATGAGACAGGAATCCCTACAGCTGTATAAACCTGGCATTAGCTACTGTGGGGCTTTTTGTGCAGCTACAGAAAAGTCTCATGGAAGTGGAAGAAAAGGATATTCTGCATATTCTGAATTTTGAAAAAGATTTCATTCTTTAGTGTATGCTATGCTAAATTTTTCTAAGCTGGGAACAGAAAAAGATCCCTTCTTTTACACAGAATTAACTTTTAAAAATCAGAATTTGAATGTGGAAAGTGCCTCTTCATTTAATCCTTCCATCCTTGACACTGTGACCCATCATGATCTGTTATGTAATGGGCTCTATAAAAGGCACATAATCTATGGATTAGTGACACAATAGGCATGACAGTTCCTAAGGGCTTCTATCACAGGCCATGTTATTGAGGTAGCCTCTCCCTCCTGTATGGAAGGCAGAGCTGTGGTGTAATCTGGGTATATTCTGAAAGTCCTTTGTAGCTAGAGTGCTCATTGTACTTAATGGCTTCCCCCATAAGCCATTTTTAAACCTTTCCAACCCAGCTGCATGAAAAAAAAAAAAAGGCTGCAGGATGCTGTGGCTTAAGATGGAAAGGGTGAATCAGTCCTAGAAGAGAAATAAATTTCTCCCATTTGGCTTGGATTTATAACAGAGGAATGTAAATTTAAAGGAGCTGGATATGATTTTGACATTTAGCTTTTTTGTAATTTTTTCCTTCCAAAGCCTGATTCTAGGACATGTTGTCACATACTAAACCTGTCAAATCTCTAGCTCAAAAAGACACCTAGTAAAGCTAGAACAAAATTTGTCTTCTTTTTCCTATTTTACAGAATAAATTCATATTTTTCATATTTTACAGAAGTGCTGAGTATTTTGCAGAGAAGATGGGACTTTTAAAATTAAATTTGATCAATATCTTTAACGAAACAAATTCCAAAACTTCAATTTTCTGAAACTGCATTCTTCACATGGGAAATAGCATGAAAGCTTTCACTCAAATGACATGAAACTGAGATAGATAGCACCAAAATACTGAAATTTTGTATTCTGTATTTTTTGCCATTTTTTCCTGGACCTTTTTAATTGTTCTATTAATTTTTTTTCCTTCTTCCCTAAAAATATAATTGGAATTTTTTAACTGTGTTGTGTTCTGCATTTGCAAAATCTTAAGTCTCTGCCTAGGATGGCTGCCTGTTTGCATGAACAGCTTTCTCTGTGTGAGCAGGTCCATGCAGACAGCACAACTTTGCATTTTTTTGTCTCAGCAAACCTTTTTTTCCAGCAGACCAAGGGGAAATGCTGAATGGGCCTGGTCTCTGCTGAATTGCAGGGGAGGGAAGTGTACTGGGGTAGGGTTGAATTTGTGTGATGCATGTAGGAGATTGTTCTCATGCCAATACATGAGGTGCATGTCAAAGGTGCCCAGCTGGTGAATAAATCTAGAAGATTTTTTTTCTTAGACCTCTGAGTCCAGAACCCACAGAGGATTCAGAGCTGAGATCTGACAAGTCTGCAGTAAGGCATGAGTGGATCTCAGCCAACCAGTTTTGTCTAAGAGCACTAAATTTTTCATGAATGAGTTCGTTGCTGCCTGAAAATGTCTCCAAGCGTTGGGGCAAGGAGATCCTTAAGATACTAGAAAAGAGCATTATATGATGCAGAGTATCATGTAATCTATAAAACTAGATAAGGCAAAAAATCTGTATCTATAAAACTAGATAAGGCAAAAAATCAGGTGTGAATTTAAATAATGGCAGCAAGTAAGCACTAACATGCCTTACTTAGAACCGTGGTGAATTTTCCACCATGCAGTCTTTCACTAAGGCTCTTTCTAAGATAAGAGAGTTTCTAAGATAAATCCTTGTAAAAGCTAGAAGATAAATTTCTTAATGTGAACTGAAGTTGCAGTCTTTATTTAAAAAAAAAAAAAGGGAAAATTTTGACTTGTGTTACATCAAAGGTGTGACTTGGTGATGGTGAAAGTCTCCCTGACTCTCTCTAGCTCGGTGCCAGCAGAATTGGCTCTGTGTTCTGCACTGAGGACTAGTTTCCCTCTTGCCAGTACACTGACAGCTCCCTGGCATTTGCATTCCTGCTGTGGACTGTGTGGCACTGTCTATTTTCAGAAGGCTGAGAAATTCCTTCTAAAGATAAAGGGGGCAAAAAATTACTTTCATCTCCCACTCCATTCCATCCAATTGCTTTTCTCCACCTCTTCTTTCTACTTCTGCCTTCTTTTTCCCATTATGCATTCTCCTAACATCAAATACTACTGGAGCCACGGGGCTGCCAAACAGGAGTGCCAGGAGCCCTGTCTGCCAGCACATCTGTCAGCCCCCAGCCTCCACAGCTGGCTGTGTTGGGTGGGGTTTCCCCCCAGCAAAGCCTCCATCAGTGACTGCAGCTCAAAGGTGCTCTGAGCTTCCCAGCGTGGAGAGCTCTTCGTCTGCCAGCAGTCACACAACCTCAGCTTCTGCTTTAACTGGGAATGCTTTTGCAAAGCTGTCCTCTGCCAGCATTAGACATTTCGTTTTCTCAGGTCCTGTGTAAATATAAAGGTTTCCAAGCTCCATCTGGATCCAGTTACTCAAGCAGTAGAAATACACATGCTTCAGGAATTTGCAGACGGAGGCTTACTGCTTTGCTGCCTTACAAAATCCTTTACAAAGTTCACTGTGCTCCGTTGCCTCCTGACATACCTGTAGTCTGAAGAATGATTTCCTCTGAAACTTACTTAGGTTAGAGAAACAAATTAGTTGAAATTCTCAGGCCCTTCTTTCTAATAAGGTTAACCTGCTTGCACTACTAAATATGGCTTTATAACACAAACACTCTCACACACACACACACCCTTGACCACCAAAGACTGCCTCTTCCTGAAATCCCCCGTTCATATAAATACAGGAAGTAGAAATAAGAGAGGCTAAAATCGGATCTTCTTGGTAGTTTGCTTTCATTTCAGTGCTTGTTTAGTCCTCTGCCCTTTGATACTACTGAGCCAGAAGCTGGTTTTAAACATCTTCCCCCTCATGCCCTTGAAATACTATCTTCAGTACAAAACCTGAGGATGTGGAAGCTCTGCTCAGCGATGGGAAGGAATTGCTTTTCTGATCGAGGAACTCTCAAGCCACTGTGATACAGAAAGTGACTTAAAGTTTGCTGTAATGATGAAAACATCAGCAGGAGAGAAGGGAGCCAGGGATGACTCAGGGTAAGTCCTGAATCTTTAGTGACCGTTCATTTTTAATAGCTGTTGCTTTCCTTTTCCTACTTAACAAAGAGTTCTCGGCTGCGTTTGTGAGCTGACTGCTGAGTTACCACTTACACAGTCACAATGGTGTGGCATGACTGTGTTGTAATTTACAGTATTTCCTTTAACTGACACGTTCCAGATGAAAACAAACTGCAACGGCTTTATTTAGCTTGAACCTTAGCTATTTAAGGAAGAAGGATAAATCCAAATCTACAGTTTGGGGCAAAGGACAGAAAAAGGGACTTCTTTGGTGTTGGAAATGTGACAGAGCTTTTCTGGGAGGCTTGCTTTGTTTCTGCTCAAATGCAGAAGTGGATAAGGGCTTGTCTTTATGGGCTGCTGGTCACTTCAGTGCCTGCACACTAAGGTGTACACAAACCCTGTCCCCACGCTCCCAGGAGACTTCAGGTGTACTTTCTGTCAGGAAAGGACTGTAGGATTCCCTTGCCTCTGGCCAAAACACTGCACCTTGCAGGACCAAATCCCGGGAAAACAGTGGGAGATAAAATCAGTTTTGATACAAAAGAACAGTCGGCAAGCTGCTGGGATTTCAGGATAAGGCTGGAATCCTCCCAAGGCTTGGTTATATCATAAAGCCCATGCTGAAGCTGGGCATTTCTGTTTCCTGTTTTAAACAAGCAAGGGAAAATTACATAGCTGCTGAAGCTGTCAGTCACACCCCCCTACCCCTTCCCCCTTGGAAAACCATAATCATACCAGATACTGAGACTTTTTCTTCTCTGTCTAGCACACTTAGCCTGTTTTCCATGAACAGAGGTTACAGGCAGTTCTGTGGTGGATCCAGTAGAAGCAGTTCTGTGGATGGCTGGATAGATATGGGATACTTGCATTTCCAGTTGCTGAGGGGGCTGCCCTGCTAGAGCACACTCAGTCAAACGGGGGAAAATTGCTGCTGACAGGCCACTGTGTGATGGTTTTACTGCAGCTCTGTTCCCAAATACACACGTGGAGTGGGGGATGGAGGCAGCATCCTGCATTGCACTTGTCACTGCTTTTGCCTTGTTCAGTTGTTTGCATTTAGTGGAACAAAGCCACTCCTGTTTCAAGGTATAATTCCTCAGTTCCATGTAATGTTAAACACTCAGGGACAAAGCTCACGCAGCTGTCAGGAAAAAAATGAAAGCATCCAATCCCTGTAGAGTGGTGCGAGGAACTTACTGTTTGCACTTTGCAGATATTCCCTGCATTTGTGACAGGTAAGATGTAAAGTATGATAGACTGGAAGATCTATTTCTTTATCTCTTTCTGAGATGTCTGAAAGGAGCCACATGCTTGCAAAGGTTTGTTTTCTGTCTAGAGTTGCAGGAAAAAGGAAAAAAGCCATACACCCTAGATCAGGACTGTAAATCAAGTGGTTGGAGGAATATTGAAGCACCAATGGGCATGCTGCATGCATTCTTCCGGGGTTTTTTGAGCATCTGAACAATTTAACAGAATGACCTTTTATTTCATTAACTGATTGTCTTTATTTCCAATCTATCTCCCACTCATAAAGAGGAACTTGGCTATTTTAAAATCTGTTTAAACTCTTTCTGTTTACACGCTATAGTATTGCTGAAGAACCTCAAAATTACATTTTAGCATGCATACATTGTGGCTTCCAACACATTACAGAATTAGAAACATTTCTAAGTTGTGTTTAGCTGATTTCCTGTTATGGTTACACTAAATTAGGTGCAAATTACACAAAGTCTTTGGAGTTCATCGCTTTCAAAAGAAATGGTAACCTAAGGCAAGGTGTTGATGGAGAACCTTGAACTGATTTTAAAATTCTGTGGACCAAAATTGCATTGAAATTCCTGAGATTGCCCCGCTTTTCAGCATAGTTTTAGGATTAATTAAAAAGAAAACCTTAGTCACATGCACAGAAAGTATGGCAGTGCAAATTATCATGGAAGTACCCCAGCAACTTGGAAATATCCATGCATTCATTCCTAGTAAGGATTAGGGTCTATTCTGCTTCTAGTAAATCCATAAACAAGTTTTGCTGATTTATATCTGTCAAATGTCAGAAAGACACTGGGGAGAAATCTGCCTCCAGAATTAGTGGCCACTCAGAGAGGAATGAGGGAGAAGTGCAGATAGGAGCTGGATAGAAATCAATCTAATCAAATTCTTCCAAAATGCTATGGGAGAGAAGCAGAGGAATTTAACCATTAATTCTCACCTAGAGTCAGGCTAACTCCTAGGAACATTAATAAGTGGTGAGATCACAAAACATCTGGAGAAATGTGAGCTGCTTGACCATGGTGACCATGGTTTCATGTAAAGATATATGCCTTCACTCCAACATCTGGCAAATGCATGGAGAATAAGATGAGTAGAGCAGGCAGGAGCTGAGACAGAGATGGTGTGTGCAAATATTGAATCCATCTTTGAGAAAATGCTGCTTCAGGTAGCTGGGATGGGTTACAGTGGTTCTCATTTCTGGGACACCAGATTACCTAATGCAGTAATGATTGCGCGTCTTTTGGTGACATGTCTTTTTTTGGCACAAAACCCACATCACAGTTGGCAGGTTTCATGTGATGAATGTAGACATAAAGAGGTCAAACACTGGAGGAATCTGTGAACTGAACCACTCCCATAGATTCACAGATTTTAGCTTCAGAAGGGAAAGTTTTGATTGTCTAGTCTGATCTCCTGTGGAGAGCAGACCATAGGACCTATGAAGCATGCTATGAAAACCATGACTTCTGCTGGAATGGGAGTTTTCACAGAATCATGGAATATTCTGTGATCCCACAAGGATCATTGAGTCCAACCCTTGAGTGAATAGCCCATACAGGGATCAAACCACGACCTTGGTGTTATCAGTTGGTCATAAGAGCTTTGTTATCAAGGGATTCTTCTACCCAGGTTACATACACATCCCTGCAGTGCAGTAAATAAATCTTGTACCAACTTTTACCAGGATCAGGTTTGGACTGAGAAAAAAATTATTAAAAACTCAAGAGCCATCCTTTGTAAAGGACTAAATCTCAGATTATTTGAATCAATGGAAAAAGTTCTGTTTGCCTCAGGAAGTCCTGTAAAGTACTCCAAATGGAAAAGGAGTACTCTCACCAGAACCTGTGAGATGTGTGTCTAAAGGGAAAGGGACACTTCAAGCAACTGGAAACAAATCAGTGTTATTAAATCCCTGCTGTCTGTCAAGCTCTCATAAGGGATACACTTTCCAGTTGAGGGGGATGGTGCTTCTCGGGAGGCAAATATCTGTGCTCAAGATGCATTGCACCAAGGCTGGGATATCTCTGTAAAGATACAAAAAAGGAGGTGTTCTCCAAAGCTACCTGAATTTGGTAAGGAGGATAAAAAAATCTCCTGAAATTCATTTAACTGAAAAGCATGTTCACAACCACACTGACTTGCTACATGGTTTTTCCAGCACTTGCAGTATGTGAGTCCTTGCCAAGCTTAGAGGATGCTTGGAACACGTTGTGCAGTGGTACTGGTGGCAGCAGAGGAGGCAGCTGTCCCTTTGGTTCCTAGAGGACAGACCACACTGGGAATATTGCCCCTGAGCAGGAACCTCTCAGCACTGCAGTCTCAGACCAGCGCTCACAGCAATGGGGGCACAAATGTAAGCAACATTCTGATCATCTGCTTTCTACTACAGGTTCAGCTAAATATAGTTTCTCACTTCCTGTCCTAAATGGCTACGTGCTGGGTTGTGCTGTTGGCTTCACTACCTAGAGGCAACACAGGCTGAAGAACATGCCCCTAAGTTGCTCACATCTCCCTTGCTCTGTGTGCACGAGTGTTCGTGTAAAGCAGTGGGTCCTGGAGACCAGCTGGCAGGGTTGCTTGGCACAAATTTGGGCTGGCTTCATACCTTGTCAAACTGTAGGGAGATAGAATATAAGAAAAATAAAGATAGTGTAGAAAGTAATCTTACCCCTAAGGAGTTGCAGCTGGGCCAATTATCAAAGATTAGGACCAGGCCTGACTTTATCAGGTCACAGCTGTGACCAATAAGAAGAACAGTGCTATAAAAGAGTGGGTTGGCTGGTTGAGAAGGGAATTGGAGTCAGTTGGTTATTTTGTGAGAAGAAAGAGGCAGTGCTCTGAGGAGCTGCCCAAGAGAAACACCAAGAAGGTATGAAACTTTTGTGATGGGAGACAACAGTATGGAACCCTGAAATAGGATGGTGATGTCAAACCATGTGTACATAGTCCAGGTATTTTAGAGATTATCTATTTCATATCGTACTTCCAAATGATAATAGGACTAAAGTTCCACTCATTCATCAGTAAATATAGATGGTTTCTCTGAGACCAGCAATATAAGATTGTGAAACTCAGAAAAATCTCCAAAATTACCTGAATAATAGACATTTAAAAAAATACCTAAACCAAATCCATTAGGAAGAAAAAAATCTGGAGAGTTTTAAATGTTTGTCTGGGTCAATTGATAAAGAACACAGAAACCAAAGGGCCTTAGTGAAACTTGGAAAAAACATTGTCCATCACAGATCTTCAACCTTTATAATTTTGAGGGGAGAAGGTTTTTTGCATTTGGGAATAGAAATAAATAGCTTTTTGGAAAGTAATTAGAATGTACAGGCAGCTGTCTGCAATGACTGGTCAAATTCCAATGCAGATGGATCTGGAGGTAGAGATATGGTCATCAAAAGCCCTTGGTGCCTCAGAAGTCCATCACAGTTTTCCAGCTATAGCAAAAGGCATCCCCCCTCTGTAGGGAAGGGAGTCTGTATGTTTGTGATTGTTTCAGCTGCCCTTTGTGAGGAATTACAAATTAATGTCAGGGAATTTAGGTATTTAATATGTCATTATAATCTCTCTAGGTTTAGGATCAGAGGAGCTGATGTTTTGCACGTGTTCTGTAGAAGACCAAAGAGAGGCTGTGATGCCTCTGGCTGTAATGTCATCAGCTCTGGGTGGCCCTAAAGTCACAGGGGATGGGGTGTGCTGGGGTGGGCCTGGTCTTGGCAGTCCCAGTGTTCAGAGCAGCAGCTGAATCACAGATTATTTTGCTGACCTGGAGCTTTTCATTCCTTCTGAGGAATTAAAGCAGAAATAGTTACAAAGCTGAGATGTTTGATCATTATTTTAAAAAAAAAATAGTTTTGAAGTATTCGTACTTCCAAAGAAGACTTTGAGATTTCTCTGGACCAAAACTGAGAAAACAAGAATAAAAGGAGACTGCATAAGAGAGTTTAAAAAGGCTTTCAAGAACCAGTGGAAGCAGTTAAAGCAAAATCATGCTACAAGGGCAATGAAGTTGCAATTCTTGGATCTCAAAGCAGGCATTGGTCTGCAGTGGTCTGCAATTCAGTCTATGTCCTACATTTCTTCCTAATCCCAATTTTGAGATTAGTTTTTTTCTGTGGTGTTGGGTAGGTGTTTGATGATGAGCAATGGAGCAGAATCTGTAGAATAAACCCTCATTTGGCTCCAGGTAGGATCTAGACAAAATCATGTGTGCCTGTCTGCCTAAATGAGAAAATGTCTTTTTCAAAACCCAGGCACAGGTCCAGGAGAGGTTTAGTGAAGGTGCTTTCTTCTCCAGAGGTTGCTGGATGAGAGGAGGCAGTGCCCACACAGCCTGGTGGGCATGGCCTGTGCTCTGCCTGTTCTCTGAGCTGCAGCTGTTCACAGCTGGCTCAGGGCAGCAGAAGTCTGGCCATGGAGAGCGTTGTATGGACTTGTGGGGTGGGATCCCTGGGGGCCACCCATCAACCCAGAGGGGCAAATATGTGACTGTCCTGGTTACACAGCACTTGGAGGAGGGAGCACAGCTTTTCCAGGAGAGCCAGCCAGCAGTGGAGTCCTCTGGAATTCGCTGTTATGAGCTGGGACATGTCTGTACTGCCAAGTGGGAGTTGTCAGGGTGCTGGGCATGCCCAGGCTCTGACACTGACCCAGCTGCACAAAGGTGAGAGGACAGCTGAACAGGCAGGATCCGTGGAGAGCTGGCCACCAAAAAAGCTGCACAGGGTCCCAATCTGTCTGACTATTTCTGTGCTTCCCAGGCAGAGAGGGCTGCCCGTGGTGCACACGGGAGCGGAGAGTGGTCCTTGTGCAGTGGCTGTGGAGGGCAGGGCTGTTTCAGGGGTTCTTTGTGTGTGTGCTGTGTTTTCTTGGCACTCTCTCTCCCTCCACCACTCTGGCAACCCTGATCTGCTCCTACAATGCAGCAGCACAAGTGCCATTCCCTTCCCCTGCCCTGGCAAGGGGAATTCCTAAACCACAGAGATGGTTTTTGGCTGGAGCCGTGCTCTGTGTCAGTCTGGAGTGACTCTCCAGAGCTGGAGCTGGCTGGGTTCAGAATCCATCCCAGCCTGTCAGGGGTGGATCTCGGAGAGGCAAGGCAAGATTTCAGCTGGTGTCCTTTAATTGTGAAGTCTGTGGGGGAGGGAGGGAGGGGGGAAATGTCTGTCAAAGCACCTGGTAACCAGCCCTGTGAAGCAGCTGTGGTCGAGGGAGCAGGGCTGTTTAACCTGTGCAAATGAAATAGAGCTATGAGCATCCCCCAGTATGCTGAATGCTGTAGCCACAAGCCTTTCCTCAGTCCATTCTGTACCTGTCTAAACCATCTAAGGTAATCCTACCTACCTCCAGAAACAAGGTCCCCCCACCCTGCTGAAGGGGACCATGAAGGCAGTGCTTCCCTCAAGATAATCAGCTGCAAGTCTTGAAGTGCTTAGCTCCTCTTTGCCTGCACCCAAAATGATATAAATCTTTTTGCAAGTGAAGATGATTACTTGAGCAGCAAAGGATTAGCAGATGTGAGCATTGCATAGCTGGTTGTGCTAGTCACATTTTCCTAAATAGATATTCTGTTAGATACATGCAAGCCAGGGAGTGCTATGGAATGCAGCTCTTTTCAAATAGATTAATACACACATGCCTATGTGTGTGCCTTTCCCAGACTTTCTGTTAGCTCTTTGCTAAACAGAGAATGTATTTGTGTCTGAGTAAAGGATTTCTGCTTTTTGAATTACTGGTACCTTTAAAAGGGACAAAGTGTTTTCAGTAACTGTAATCACATTGTGTGATTAATATAAAGTCCTTGCCTTTATGAAAGGATCTCTGGGTGGTTCATGGATATTAAGCCTCCCAATAACCAGCTAAAGACAGATACTGTTACTATAGGAGGGGAAACTGAGGCACAAATTAATGGAGCTGATTTCATTATAATCACTTGGGTCACAGCCCAATCCTCTGGACCTTTGTTGAGCAGTGAAACTCTGGTTTTCCACATACCATCCTTTAAGTTTGGGGTGATGCTAGGAGCAGAATCCCTTCCTCAGAAAGCCTTTTCTCTTTGGTGGATGAGTTCCCTGCTGGATTATGGAGCTAAACCAGCTCTCAGTGTCTATACAGCCTCTGCAGCTGGAGCAAAAGTGGTGTGTGGGGAGGATGTGGAACAGGTACACTTCCTGCAGCACCCTCCCTTGCCCTGGATGAGGAGGAGCACAAAACCCCACCCTGAGAGTGGTTCCCTGAGGCAGGCCTGGAATCCTGGCTCTGAGAATGATCCTGCAAGAGATGTGGCTGCTGGGGTTTGCCCTGGGTGAGTCTGGGTCTGTGCGTCCCTGGTAGGGTTGGAAGACCTGTCTTACTGCTTGAAATTATCTCCTGGCCATGTTAATTAATATGTTCTCTTTGCTTTTGAGAGGCTAATGAATTGTTGGGGAATTTCAAGTGCTTTGTGAAAGCAGCTCAATACAGACAGCCTTCTGGATGCTGGCAGAACTCTGCCAAACACAGGGAATCCACAGGGCTCACGTACATCCCTCCCGTGGCCCCCCAGACAAAGCCAGCCTTTTGAAGTCTCTCTTGCAAAAGCAGCTGTTGGGCAGAACAGAAAGCAGCTGCAGCCCCTTGTGAACTGGATTAAATTTTCTGCTGCTTGGAAAAATTCACCAAGGAAACAGAGAGAGCCCAACAAATAGCAGAGTCTGGAGACAGACAGCACTGCTGGCTACCTGCACCTCTGTTCTGCAAATTGCTAGCAGACTTCTAGGCAAAAAAAGGTTGTCACACATGCTGGACTAAATGACAGCCTGGGACCCAGCCCAGCCTTTATCTTGCCTGACAGGAATCTTTCTCTTATCTCTTTCCTTTTTTGCCCCCCTTAAGTTCTCTTCAAGGAATTTGTCACTCCTGATACCCTCCACAAAACAAGAAACCAAACAAAGCTCACAGCTTCTTCTGCTGAATCAACACACAGGAAAGAACTTGGCTTTGGCCAACTTTCCTTTCTGTCTGTAGGACAAAAATGTAATACAGAATGTTTTTGTGCAATTGTGTCCTGAACTCCCGTTCTAATCCTTTCTTGGGACTAGGAAGGGGTTAATTTTAGGCTGGGTCTAACTGATAACCTTTCTAGCCAAAAGGGAAAACAACTGTTAGCAGAGATGGGTCCTCAGGGCTGCAAAACCAGCAGAGATTGCAGGAGGGGCACTGTGCACAACAGCCTGAGACAGGATAGGTGATGGGCTCAGTCCCCTGGCCTGGCATCCTGCTGTCTCCCTTTGCTGTAAGAGCTACCTGCCCAGGTCTAGTCTGGATTTACTCTGCCTGACTTTAGGTGTTTATTGCTGTGTCCATTTAGGAACCCATGCACCCATGGTGATCTGTCTCACTGGAGAAGCAGCAGTTCCAGGGAATGTTTCAGGCTGACTGGTGCCAGTGGGCTGAATCCAAGTCTTAAATTTGTTCATGCCTCACCAAGCTGGGCAGGGAGCCAGGCTGTGTCCAGCTCTCACCTTCTTTCCCCCTCTGGCCCCCTGAGTCAGAGTGCCCCAGTGTCAGACAAGCCACAGCAGCCTGGAGGTTGGGGTGGCTGCAGCACAGATGTTTTGAGCAGGACATGACCAAGACAGCCATGCTGTGGGTTGTCTTAAACTACCTTGTGGTCTGTGAGCACAAAACCTGTGCCTCATGACCTACCTACATTTTTGCCCCGGCGATGCAGAGACCATAAACACAATTAAATGCACAAGCTTGAGGTCCCAGCAGTGCTTTGGTGGGTCTGGGGGAGCTGACAGGTTTGTCCAGCTGCTTAGCAGGATCTGTAGGCACAGGCTGAGCTGCCAGTCCCTGCAGGGACATTTCAGCAGTTTCTGACACTGCTCCCCTAACCAGCCCTTTAGTCCCAGGCTGTCCCACCAGCACAGGAGGACAAGGGCTGTGCCCACCCACAAGGCAGGTTGCAAAAGTTAGCAAACTAGAACACCTCTCCCACCCTGGGTTGTTTCCAGGTGTTCTGGAGGTGTTCTCCACTGGAAGGAGAGACCGTGTCCTTTCACCACCTTTCCATATCCCTGAAATTCCCAAATGAGCTCTTTTCTTCTTCCTCTCCTTCCCTCAGGAAGGCAGATCTCTAACCTTGCCCCCGTGTAAATGCAGGCTGGGATCCCATCAGGTAATAAAGCAAGAAATAAATACACTTCTCTAATGCCTAATCAAAATTAATGAGGCATATGAAATTGCTGGAGTAGGGCTTAAGGAGGACAGACAAAGAGAAGGTTCACAGATTTAGATATTTGGTTTTTTCACTAAGAGCCCACATATTGAAATCCATTCACACTGACCCTGGAAGGAAATCTTACCCAAAACATGAATATTTGTGTGTAAGCAAGCTGCTTTGTGTGGTGCCTTATGAGGGAGAGACCTCAGAAGTCCTGTGCTCTGCTCCTTCATATTCTGCAGGATGAAAGTCCAGTGGGTTCATTTCCCTTGGCAAAACAACCATTTCTAGTTGCAAATGAAGACTGAGATAAGGCTTTGCAGCTATTTCTTAGTGCAGAGGGAAACTGCTCAGCATTATGCAAGTTTGTGTGGTTGGCCTCTTGTGTGCCTCATGCCTGCACTCAGTCCCCTCACAGGGGGAGCAAGGCCAGAGCTTTTTATCACCAGTCTGATGGGTCTCTAAATGTTTTGCCCAGGGTTTTGGCTCTAAGACATCATGCAGTTTTCAAATATATTTTTTTTTAATATATAGGGTTTGAAACAGAATGGCATTAAGAAAGCTAAACTTCAGTCTATTCTTAATGAAGTTTGAATTGGAAATTTGTCCCTCCCCTTTATTTTCCGTTTCCTTTTCCCCTCTTTGTTAGGTGATTACAATATAGAAAAGCATTCCCTGGCTTTCCATTCCCATCTTCCTTCCTGTCCAGATGAGCTGGAAAGGGGCAGAACCTCTGCCCATCACCTTGACCCTGCAGTAGAAGCGGGGGTGCTCTGTGCTTCCAGCTCTTCAGGTGGTTTTGGAATGCACAGAATAATCCTTGCTCTCCAGGCTCAGCTGGGCCCCTCTCCAGCACTGACATGGGAGGGTGAGGGAGGTCATGGTCATGGGGTTTCCTTACGGTCTTAAAGCCCAGAAAGTTGTTTCTCTTCTTTACAACATTTGCTTCTGGTTTCTGCACTGCACAAGCCTTTCCAGAGAAGTTGGATTATCCAGCAAAGGTGTTTGCAGTTTTTTGTTGAGGAAAATGTCAGTTCTCTAGCCCCTGTGACCCTGCCTTGGCTGGTGCTCCAGCAGCTCTCTTCTCTTTGCACTGAAAGGGCCTTGCAGAAGTATAAATGATCCTTCCTTGCCTGCACACAAAGAAAAATCTTCAGTTTTGCTGAGATGCTGACATTCCTAAGAGAATAATTTGCGTTTGAAATAGGCAAAGGACAAATGTCCTGAAAATCTCTGATTGTAAATGTGGGGGAGAACAACTTAACTGACTGTTGTTAGGAAGGGAGTACAGCTAACATAACCTGCAAAGTGGTTTTGACTTGACAAAGTACATTTTGACTGAGTAAAAAGAGAAATTATGCTTGTAAGACAAATTGTTGTCGGCAAAATATATATGTAAAATAAATAAAAAATAACTTTGCAAAAAATAAATATGCAAAGTTACACAAAGGCAGCAGTACAGTTTGTGAATACCAGCCAAGACATATTACACCAATAGGATATAATAGCCCCAGTCCAGTGTGGGGCCACAGGCAGCATATTCCATTGGCATTAATGGATGCAGGAAATTGCTAGACTGAAAGGCAAAAAAAGCAGGGGGATCTTTGAAAGAAGGGCTCTTCCTTTTAGATGTTTGGTTTTTATGTTGTTTCTGTCCATGCCGTGGCTATGAGCGTGTGTGAGAAGTCTTGTTTGTTAGTAGAGCTGGCCTGGGAACTATCAGTAATGAGAATTAGCTTGCACTTTGGGATTTTATGCATATGCAGTCCCTTATTGTATACATGACTTTGTGTATTTAAACAGAGGGGCAGACCTAATGAACCTAGGAAACACAGAGAAGCTGGGAACTTAGCAAACATTTACTTACACCTCCCCACCCCTTGAGAGAACTCTCTGCTGAAAGGTTGTTGACAAGGTCAAGCAAGAGGGTCTGCCAGGGGCATTGCTGCTTCTCTAGAAGCACTTACAATTAAGCTTGATTAATTTAGAAGGAAGAAGCATTGTAGGGTTCATGGGAAGCACAGCAGGCACCTTGTAGTTCTCTGTTCCTGAGTTACTTGGCCCTGCTGCTCCTGCCTAAGAGAGCCACCCTGGTCCTGAGCAGCAGGTCTGTGCTCTGGTGAGGGGCAGTGGTCACACATCCCTCACAGCATCAGCAGCTCTCATCCAGCTGCAGAGCTGACCTGGCTGCTCACCTCTCAGTGGTGGCAAGGCTCTACAAAGTTCAAAAGCAGATAATCTGCAGCCACATCCTTTGCCTGCACGATGGAAGTTTTGAGGAAAATCCATGTGTTCTCTTTAAACCCGCTGATGGCAGGAGCCAGGGCACCAGGGCTGAGCAGAGCTTGGTCCTTCTGCTCCACGTGTTTGTGCAGAGCCTGCTCCTGAGGCTCAGCTCCTTCAAGCCAGCCCAGCTATCCCTGCTGAGCTCTGCAGGCAGCAGTGCATGTCCACACAGCTCCTCCAGCGCGCTGCTGACCCCTCAGACCTTCAAGCCAAGCCATGTACTGCATAAGGCACCAGTCTGGTGTCATATGTGACCAGAAAACTCAGTGGCTACTGGTTACTTAA
Organism: Fringilla coelebs; assembly: GCF_963513975.1. Taxonomy (NCBI): domain Eukaryota; kingdom Metazoa; phylum Chordata; class Aves; order Passeriformes; family Fringillidae; genus Fringilla; species Fringilla coelebs. The sequence continues at coordinate 16,265,445 of NC_140034.1, read as the reverse complement.
TAAATTGACACATGATTTACAGTTCTTCCACCTGCACAAGTGGCCATGACACCTTTTTGCCCTTGAAGTACAGTAGAACTTGCTCATTTGTGTAACTTCCTCTGTTGGTTTTCACTGGTGAGTGGTTTAAGGGTAGGTGAGCTGTCCCACACTTGATCACCTGATTCCTCTCTGCCTTTAATGGAGCTCCCTAGCAGGGTGATGACTTGTTCCACTTTGGCAAACTTAGATGAACATGTGCAGACAGGGCCCAGATGCATGCAAACCTGCTGGCCCTCGCAGAAGTGGGTGTTTGGGAATCCCTGGCAGGTAGGAAAGAGCTCACTTGAAGCGAGACTTCAATTGCAGAGTGCAAAATTCACTGCGGAAATTGACGGTGCCTGTAACAAAAGGCGGAGTGGGTGGGAGACAGAGTTTTGCTGAGCTGTCCTGAGGTGTCAGGATATTTAGGAGACCCTTGGTTTGTCTTACCTTTTGGGCAGCTGGAACAGCTGCTGTTTTGGCTATTTGTCTTGGTCTTTCCCAGGCTGAGCCAAAACTCCTGGACGTGCAGAGCATCAGCTGTAGATCAGAGAGTGGAAGGGTGGACACTTGAGTAGAGGAGGGACAAGGGGACCAGTGAGCAGGAGGAAGTGCTTTGCCAACCACAGGCTTTCCACAGACCACAGGCTGAGAAGCACAACTTCCTGAGCTATAAACTTGTCACCAGGGTGGACCAGTAACACAAGCATTCTGCAAGGCGGGGAGGACACTGGACAAGCCTGCCTCTGGGACACGCCAAGCTTCTCACATCATTCCCATTATCTAATTTTTCTGTACATCCAAGAACCTTACAGTGCAGGAATCTCCCATGGCTTGCTTTACATTCTACTTCTTTTCTCTGCCTGTCAGACAACAAGAAACTTGTTTATTTCTGACTAGAGGGTGACAATTACCTGGGTATGGTCCCTGAAGATCTCAAGAGCTTCTCTTTCTGCTATTAGGTTTTTTGTTGTCGGTTCTCTTATTTCAGTTTGTTGGTTTGACTTTTGTAAGATCTCTTGGCTCTGTTATGAAAAAGCACTTATTAAAACCTGAATTTTCTGCATGTCAGGGTTCATGTTTGGTGCATAAAATTAGCTTTTGTGCTATGGGTTTTTCAATATATCACTTTGCTACCATCCCATCTTCCTAATACTCTGTTTTATGATGAAACAGCTCCAGAATATCAAAGATGTTGGAGCTCTTCCTGCAGCTAAGTTGGGTTCAGGGTCTTACTTCCACCAGGAGTTGGAAGAAGAACCCAGCAAGGTGACCAAAGGCAAGTCCAGAGGGTAAATGAATCCTTCTCCTCCATCTCAGATTAATTTGATCTGAACTGATGAAGTGATCAAAGATGGGCTGGCTTATGAGTGTAAGTAGATGGTATCAAAAATTGGCCATTTCTAGGATGGAAGCAAAATGAAGCGTGATGTCCTCTAGCTGTGGCACTGCATACTTTCTCTCACAGCAAACTGAAAGTAACAGCACATGAATTCACATGAGTCTGAGCAAAGATTTTTAATAAGTCTGTGCAGTTTGGACACCAAGCTACCTCCATTCAATGTGTTCCTCAACACCTGTCTAATCAGAAGTGATACTAAACCAAAGAAAGCACAGGCAGCTCTCTTTCTTGCAGTGGGTGAAACCTTGTATTTTAGTTGCTCTTCATGTAACTCCAATTATTCCTGTAAGGAAAGAAGGTGACCATAAAAAAGTAAAAAGGATACAGAGATCTGCCTCTATTGCCAGTGGCACAGAGCCCTGCAGCTGAGTCCAGCTGGGTTGGTGGTGACACAGGTTGTAAACCAGCCCTGTGAGTCTTCTGTCATCTCACCCATCTCCATGAAGCTCCATGCTCCCAACTCTCTTTTAACCACAGGAATTAACAGCACTGCCTATCAATTTCCTTCAGGACTGCTCTGTTGGCTTCAGCAGCTCCTATCTTTTCCTCCTGCTTCAAGTGCTCCTTATAACCATTGGGCTTGAAGGGTTTCCACATGTCAGCTTCAGTCACAAGCTGGTTTATCCCAAATGGTATCCCTTCAGGTACCAGGTAGCTTTGGTGAAAAAAGTTGCTCTATCACCTGGCACATGGAGTTTGTGACTGAGTGTCTGTATTTCTCTCTCAGTATCAAGCCAGCTCACACACATTTTAGGACCTGTGGTTCCTGCTCTGCTATAAATATACCATTGTATTTCTCTCCTTGAGGACAGCACAGCAAACCCTTGCTTTTACTCTTTCTTGATGTCTTCTCATTTTCAGAGGAAGAAGCAAAAGCAATAAAACATAATAATAAAAGACTAGCTCCTAATTCTTAAATCTGGTCTGCTTAAACAATACTAAGGCACTCTGTCATTACTTATCAGTGCACTACAGAGCATTTGATTAACAATTTAAGATTTAATTTTAAAATTACATTATGTCTCAGAGCAAATGTGCAGTAGTGAAGAATTAATCTGGCAGTCCCTGCTGCCATTTCACACAATTGCTGTGTGTCTCAGCTGCCTCAGGGAAATTCAGAGTGACCAGCCACATATAGTCCAGCCAGGAAGCCCTTAGTGTCAGCAGGTTTGTGACAATATTTTTGAAACCCCTTGCAAAGGTATGCTCTGGCCTTTACCTGCACAAAATTCAGTGGATTATACCTCCTTGCTGGTCTGCTCACTTCTGGGAATATTCACCTGGCAAGTGTGGCTCCAGGATTTTAAAGCAGTGAGTCATGGGGGTCATTACTGCAGTGTACAGTCACTGTGCAATAATTCAAACCACCATTGTCATTATTATTGCCTCCAACAAGCAACCTGATACCTTCTGCAAGCCCGGGGCAGGTGTGTCAATGTAATCACTGTGCAATTAATTAGCCTGTGCTGTCAATCAGTATGCAGCACACAGCTCCCTGCTTCCCAGCTGAATCCAATTTAGCAGAACCGCTGCAAGATTTAAATGTACTTTGCAGTAAGAACTCAATAAAAGGAAAGGAAAGCAGGCAGCTCTAGGGACAGCTTCTCACCTTCATGTCACACCTATCAAAATGAGCACCTGCCTCTATCAGCCAAAGGGGTTTGCAGGACTCTGGGGCAAGAACAAGAGTTTTATGTTATTTTTGAAAACTGAGGCTGTAGAAATCATCTGATGCATGAACTCTGAGTGAGCAAGCTGGAAAGGCCAGCTGCTCACCACAGTGGCCCTGGAAATGCCTTCAGCTGGCAGCACAGCAAGAGCCCGGGAGCTGCCTGGGCTCCCTCCTCTCTGTGCAGCCACAGAGCTACCACGGAGCCAGATTAAATTGCTGGATTAAGCATTCCCACAGCCCCATCCAAATCTTTGTGACAGCTGTGCCCGGGACAGAAGTCAAGCGTCGGTGCCATGACTGCGTCAACTGGTGTGTCACGGGTCAGAGCATTACAGCTGAGCAAGTCCAGGAGGTCATCCACTCCCCTTCCTTAGCCAGCACAGATTTGATTCAATAAAAGTGTGTGCTACTGCTCCAAACCCAGCATTTTAAGATATCTGGGCAATGCAATCCTCTTCTTCTTTTGGGAATTTATCCATCATCTCTTATAACTCACTGACAGGAAACGTCTCACCAAACATTCCCCTGATTCTGTATAATCTCCTTAATGACTCTTCCTGCCTCTCCTTTTGCCATAGCCTCCCCTTTCACTCATCTGTGCTTTCCTCCCTCTCTACAGGTACAAGAGCCTGCTTAGCTCCTTCCAGGCTGGTCTGGCTTTTGAGAGAATACCTCATCCCTCAGGGCCCACAAAATATTTGACTGCCTCTTCTGCCAGAAAAAAAAAAAAAAAAAAAGCCTTATCCACTGCCCTAAATTTGATGCACTGAAGGACTCCACACACTGAAATAATTAGATTTTCCATTAGGGTAAACACTTTCAGGTTCTTACTTCTTCATCTCGTGTGTCTGAGTTTGGAATTATTTTCAATTTTCTATCCGTTCTCCAAAACTCAGACCCTACATGCAGCCACGTGTATTGGAAGGTCAGTTCTGTCATTTTTCCTCCCGTCTGCTCTTGTTGCCGAACCCCAGGTGGTGCTGTGAGCAGGGCTCTCCGAGGCTGTGCCTGTGGGAGGGAGCAGAGGGATGGATGCCCTGTGGAGAGCCCTGTGCCAGGGTCACCGTGTGCCTGATGCTGAGGAGGTCCAAGCTGGCTGGTGTTACTTTCCTGGCTTTGCTGATAACCCTCATTTCCCTCCAGGCAATGGGATTCCTGAGCATCAGTGCTTTGCTGGTCCCACCTTACATAACTAATGGCTAACCACGTTCCTCAGACAGGAGCTATGGACATAGATGTCACCTTCTGGTGACACAGCAGGACATTATCAGCATTGACCTCCTTTTGATTGAGGTTTCACACATCATTCTGATGTGATCAGGTTCGTGTCTTTGTGACTAAGTAGGGGAGTAATTTTTGTGTTACGGAACATTTCATTATATGTCAACTTTCCCTTCAAGTCATTACTTCTTTCCCACTACCGAGTATGAATATTGGCATCCAACACATGTTTTCCCTTCACATGGTTACAAGGCTTTTTTTTGGTTGTTTCTTCTGTAAAAAACCCCCAAGAGATGACTCGGGGTAAGTTCCAAAAGCTATATCCCATTGTTTTGCTCGATATGTTCAGATGATATTGATTAAAATCACATGCTGTTAAATCTAAATGAAATTCCCTCACCTATGTGACAAGCTGGGCTTTTATCACAAGTAGAGTTTCACTTATTTCAATTTGCTTTTTTTAAAGCACAGTTCTCTCATTCCTACTGTCTCGACTATGATCTTAAAAAAGGACTGATTAAAATCAAGATTCTGTGAAATAATGCCTTTATCTACAACCTGAATTGCAGAGGCGCCTGTATTTTCTGAGAAAGCTGTCTGTGAAGGGTTGAAAAAGAAAAAACCTGCTAAAAAATAAAATCTTTGTATTGCTTTTGGGATATGAAGGGCTATTTTTACACAAACTGACTTTTGGGTCAGACCTGCTGTGTTAGGTTAGGTCTTTGAAATTACTCTCTTTTAGTAGTTTAGGACTGACCTTATTTGAAATATAGTACCTTAAGGTTTGTGTCTTTAAAAATAAAACGAAAAGGAAAAATATTTGAAGTAAGACCACATAAAAAGTGAGAGTCCTATTTTCAGTTCTGACCTCTAAGCAGAAAATTAGAGCAGCAAAACACTTTTTGTGTATGTTCTTGTACATTTTCTTTAAATGCAAAATCAGTTCATGAAATGAATGACAAGCCTGCATCTCCATGAGTCCATGGTCTTATCCAGTAGAGCTCTTGTGACCAGACTTTTCAGCACAAGTATTTCCACTGCCTGCAGAGCTGAGCACACATGTATATTGAAAGCACATTGGCTTTGTCAAGTCAGCACCATAGCTTGAAGCCAGTATTTATCACCAGGCTGCAGGGACTCCTCTGCTGCATTGCTGCTTTTGAAGCCGTGGAACATCTCTCAGACCCTTCAGCTGGAGGGTGGCACCCAGGGGACAGGCATGCTCAACCCCCTGTGCATCCCTGAGCTGTGTCTGTGGGCACCAGTACCTGAGCAGCACCCATGGGTGAGCTGACACCAGCAGAGCCCAGCACAGAGCGCCCTGCCAGCCCGCTGGAATAACAGCCACGGTGCCTGTGGTGGTTTGATGCCCCTCCAGGAGCACTCCTGACCTCTGAGTGCCTGTGTCTGTGTTTGCACTCACAGCCCTTACTCCCCCCAGATCTCTGTTTGCAGCTCTCCTTACCAGGGACTCCCTTGCTGTGTTTCAGCCCTGTCAGAGATTCCAGTGAAGAGGGGAAGGAGACACATCTCTGTCAGGCCAGTGCTGCGCGAAATTGCCTCCAGCTTCCAGGGATCAGCATCCTTGACAAACTCATCAAGACCTGTCCTGTGTGGCTTCAGCTGAACATGAGCCAGGAAAGGGCTGGGGCAATCCTTGGTAAAGAAACAGCAGGGGTAAGTCCAAAGCAATTTCAGTTCAGACAACCACATTTCTTGTCCTTGGTTGGGAGAGCAGTGCTTTTTTTTATGTGGAAGCAAAAATATTCAGCAGACAGCTCTCTGTTTTCATTACCTTTTGACACTTTACCTCTCTCAACAGCACAAAACAGATATATTTGCTTTGGGAAAACAAGGAATATTACCTCTGGGTTTATTTGCTTACCATGGAGATGGCTTCCCGTTCACCACCATACCCACAAGTATGGTGATTTTCCTGATCTGGAGCAATGAAAAAAAAATTTGTGAAGAAAAGTACCTTAGATTCAGGGAGCTGCTGGGAGTAATTTTTATTGCCACAATTGATATCTAGTTTGCATAAACTGAGTATTAGAGAATTATAAACTTGTACAAAGCTTAGAGCTTGCTTAAGGAAAGCAGCCCTGTGCCAAAGGGAGATGCTCCCCTTTCCTGAGAGGTCTGAGAGGCGAGGCATAGAGAGCTGTAGGTGTCCTGGCTGGATCCTTAGGGCAGGGAAGGTGTAAGTGACCCGAGCTGATGTCAGGGCACACCTGCTCTGGACGTGTCCAGAGAATGTTTGGACCTGTCCCTTGGCCAAGTCAGTCTATCCCAGGGATAAATGCTGGCGCAGCCAAGGGACACCCTCCAGTGGGATTCACCTGAGCAGCCTGGGCTGTGCATTGCACATCACCCTGAGTCAGATTTCTCAATTAGATTGAGCAAGATCTTTGTTTTTCTCTCTGTCTGTAGGCAGAGATGTGGGTGACTGTCCGTGATGAAGCCACGCATGGCCCCAAGTCTCCTCAGGCATTATCCATTCCCTGCAGGCAGGGAGTTCCCCACCTCTGAGTGGCTTTGGGGGCACATCCTGCCTCTGCTCCTCCTGCTCACGCTGCCCTTGGGCACAGCCTTTGGCTGCGGGCAGGAGAAGAGGAGGTGCATCAGAGGTGTCCCACGGCAAGGGCAGAACCCCCTGCCCTCTGGGAGCCCACCTGAAACTGGGCAGCATCATTCCCACCTGTGGTGAAAACAGAAGAGGCTGATTTCAATGCTGGCCCTGGCCCAGGGGAAGTACAGCACTCAGGGCTGAGTAGAGCTGAGAAAACCCACCTCCTCCCTCTCTGAACAGCCACCGGCCAATTTTAGCCTCTGGATCCATGGCAACCAGGCGTGCCGATCAGGAAAAAAGAAGTGATTCATTTCCAGGTTTCATTTCCCTGGCTGCTTGGATTAAATTTCAGATGTAGCAATATAAGATGGAGCTGTCTGGCAGTCATGGTTAGAGGGACAGCACTGCCATGTGGGTGGTAGGACCTGGGCAAGGGAGAGCCTCTCCCTGCAGGTGCCACCCGCCTTCTACCTGCAGACACTCACTGCAACAGAGGTGGGGGCTGCCCTGCAGGAATCAGCCTGTTCAGGGCACACACCTCTGCATTTATTTGCATTTTCTCTGCCCTGATGGTCGACCTGAGACCCTGGGGCTCCATTTCTCCTGAGCTCAGAGGCCAAGATGACAGCACTGTGTGAAGTTGTGAAGCAGCCCCAAAGCTGTGTTCAGCATGGGTGCTTCAAAGTGACTGGAGATGCCCTTCTGACTGGGACTCATGCAGGGAAAAGTCCTGGCTTCTAGACGAGTTTTTTTAAATTCCTCTGCCCAATAAATTAATGGGTTTTTGCTCGATTTCCATACGTTACAGTTGATTAATGATTTTTTCAACGCATACTTCTCTTTCTAATATTAATATCCAGGCTAAAAAATTAGCTTGAATTTTTAATTCAGTTTTTAAAAAATACCTCGACTCCTTTCTGCCTAAGCTTACTATCAAAGAACAGATGAATGTGAAAATTATTTTGTCTTTGTATCTGTACCTTCAAAATACAAGCTAAAAATATCCCTGACAATGAACTTTAATTAGAAACACACTTAGGGTCTCATAGAATACAAAGAATGAGGCATTTTTCCTTTTTCTTGGTGGAGCAGCTCTGTGGGAAAGGACCTGTAGGGATGGTGGCCAGCCTGCTGGGCACAGACACCCTGGGGAGAGGCTGTGTGACCAGGGCTTGTTCAGCCAGGAGACACCTTCAGGGGACCACACAGCAACCCCTGGCACCTGCAGGGAGGCCATGGAGAGGATGAGGATGAAGGCAGGCTGTGCTCAGCACTGCAGGGTGGGAGACACGGGGAAACAGTGAGCATTGAAACCAGAGGTGCAGGGAAGCATTTTGTCCCTGTGAGTGGTGGGACAGGTGGCCAAGAGAGGCTGTGCAGTCTCCAGCTTTGACATTCTCCAGACTCGTACAGACAAATCCCTGAGAAACTTGGTCTGGCTTGATGGCTTCACCCAGGGGATTGGAAAAGGGTCCTCATGGGATACCTGAATGATCTTCTGGTCCCATAAAAAGCTCTGTCATGGACACTGTGTCCACCAGAGCCTTTGGCCTCATGCTCCTCTCATGGACACTCAAATCCTTACCCACTAAATGTACAAGTGACTCCCTTGCTTTAGACCTGGACTGGACATTCTGGGGTCACTCATCTGTGATTCAGGGCACTGGTGTGAGGACCATCACTTAACAAATTGGGAGTGCAGTTTTAAATCTTCAGTTAGTGAAATAGTTTGCTTTAGGTGTAAGTGGGACATCAGTGATGCAAAGAAACTTTGTGAGTCCCTTGGCAGGTTGGAAATTCACTTAGATGAAATGTCCTTTTCTCCATTATTTTTTCTTGTATAAAGCATAGCTAAGTGGAGTGAAGCTAAAATAAGGGTATTTAAAGGTGGATTGTACTGATAAAATCTACATTGCCAATGACCTAAAATAAAATCTAGAAGCTCACATAATGTAGCTGAGCTCTTGATTCTTTTCTCCTTTTTCAGATATTCTTAGTTAGGAAAGAGGGTAATGTGAGCAACATGGTCCTTGCAGTCCGCCTGCCAGTGCAGAACGAGGCTCCTGGTGTGCTGGAGTACAACATTAAAGAAGAAAAATCAAGTAAGGTCTTTACATTTTCTGGTCTTGCTCTGGGTAAGGTACTGCGTCCTCTTGTGATCACCAATATTTATGTAATCTCACTTGCACTGAAAAGGTTCCTCTTGTGACTGGCAGCAGATCTTGCTTTTATGATGTAGTTCAGTTAATATTTCCTGCAGCTGCTTCACCTCAGCTCCCCTGTGGCTCTGCACCTTCTGTTATCATTTACAGACGCACAATAGGGAAATAAAGCACCTCCAGATGGGGAGGCCAGTGCTTTGATCAAGCGAGGGGAGCTGCCTTTCACCAGCTGGAAGTCTTGAGGAAAGTGGAAAGCATTGGCAGATTAAGCTTGGTTAACTCACTGACTCTCTCTATTTAAGCCACTGAATTTGGGGGTCACCAGTCATCTGGCCTCTGCTATGTTGCCTTTTCATGCACCTGGTACGGCCCCACTGAGCAACAAGTCACTCCTGAGCTGTTTTCAAAGCCAGCCAGGGAAGCAGGTGGCTGCTGGTATCAGTGCTATTCCCAGTTGGATAGCCAAGTCTGCCATGAGCAAGTGAAAATTAACCCAGTTCAAAGTCTGCCACGTCTAATCCAGCCCTCTGTGTAAATGGATGTGTAAGGGACATGATTTCCTCTTTCAAAGGAATATTTGGAAACACCTGAGTTTTAGGATAGTCATAGAAACACACACTCAAGAGTTCATAAAAATAACTTCACAGTATTTATTTATCTGAACACGTTTAAATCCTCTGCCACTGAGCTCTGTCCCAAAGCCAGCTCTCCAGAGAAACTGTTTTATTCTTTGCTAAAACACTCGTGTTTCTGCAGATCACTGTGCAATATCACTTTCCCCTTGTTCAAATGAACTCTTACAGTTGCTCAAATATTTTTTCCTTCTCCTGTATTTCTTCACATACCTCTGCATCATAAACAGACTTTAAAGTCAGAGGTAGACCAGAATCTCTTAAACCAGACCACAATCTGTCACAGCACTGCTCCTGCACAGGGTGCAGCTCCCTGTCTGGCTGCTGCATCCCCTGGGAAGCTTTCTCTCTCATCTGCCTGCTCCTGGGAGCACCCAGCTGTGGAGATGTTCAGTGTTCTGTGTGAGGGCAGGAGCAGCAAACCTTTTGCCACAACTTCAGGTGTTCAATTAAGAATACAAGGGCAAGGGTTAGCTGCAGGGTAGAGAAACCTTTTCTTTATTTAGCTATTTGAACTTGACCTAGGACTTAGATTTTTCATGGTGGGGAATCGGTTTTTGATGATTCAAGATTTCCTTTGGATAAAAGTTTAAAAAAATCAAATCATGTCATCCTAAAATACGTCAGCTATAGAAATGTTACTTCTACACTCATGTCCCGGGCCAAAAAAATCTGATTTCTTTTAGGACAGGCAAAGTAAAATGTAGTACAAAAATATCACTGAGCTAGCCTATCTAGAGAGACTTTGCTGCCATGCTTTTCCAACTTGCTTGCATTTTCTAACCTATCACTGCCTTAATGCAAAGGATGTACTGGGAGACAAACTTCCTGGTAGAAGCAAGAATTAAATTAATTTCCATCACTTTCATACAAGCTGCAAAGCAAGTGGAGGAGTGTAATTAAAATTCAGCTCTTATTCATGAAGCAGGAGAGCTGCCATCACATGCAACAATCCCAGCAGCCATGAGGCTCATGCATTCCTGTTGTGGATATTCACATTATTTTTAGCTTGAGTTCTGTCAGTGTTGCGTGTCAGTTGGTAGAAAGCCTCTCAGTTCTCCATCCTGCACTGTGTTGACAAGAACACACTGGGTACAGAAGTGGTCTCTCTTTTGCTTCCTTTCTCATTTAGGGTAAGTACCCCAGATTTTAAGTTAAAAAGAAATGGAATGAATTCTTGTTAATAAAGCCAAAGGACTGTATCTAGTACAAGGGGAGATGGTAAATCTTCTGTGTCACAGAGATTTGGTAATTCATTTGGTGATTGATTAATTAATTCTTTAGCTTTTGCTGCATTACTACACTTCCTTCTAAACTTTTCCTCAGAAATAAAATTAAAAGATGTCTAAATGCTTTAAAAGACTTTGGAACCTGAGCTTCCTTGACAAGTAAGCTGTATGCCTCAGATTAATGATGTGCCCTTCACTCATCCCTGGTATTGTGTGTGTGTCAGGGTAGGAGAGCTCTGAGCACCCCCAGAGATATTCTCTTGCTGTGGAATGCAAGTAACTTGGAAGTTGGGTGTTACGCTCCTGAAAATACGTAAAACACCCCGGCTGAACAGCCTGATGGCCACTGTGGACTGGCAGGGTTTGTTTTTCCAAACATCTATCCTTTAACTTCAGAAGATCTCCTTCCTTTCTGGGTTGACACATGAGCAATGATGTGTGTGACGTGCTCCAGGGAGAGCTGTTTGTCCCTTTCTGGGAGCTGGCTCCTCCTAAAGCGTTCGGAGAAGCAGGAACAAATCCTCCTCCTTACCTCACTTCAACTCCTTAGACTCCACACAGTTAATGCATTCAGCTGTAAACTGAAATCTGAATTTGCCTTGTCATAGAGAGTTCTGATTTTATGGAGAGCCTTCCTTCAGTTAAAATTCAAGTTGCAATCTAGCAAAATTCAAGTTGCAACCAGCTTACTATTTTGAATATCCTTGCCAGCTGCTTCTTGTACTTAGCTGTTAGTAGAGCCATCCTCATTCCATCCTACTTTTCAGTCAGGATCTGAGGAGGCTTTCCCTGGTATCACAATGATGGTACAGAGGTTGCTGCCCAGCCCATGTTCTCTAAAGAGATGGCCATTCAGTGAAGTACAAAAAACCCTTCAGAATCTTCTTGACATTGCACTGCCAAATAAGAGCAGTTCATTGTTTTACAATTTCTTTTCCTCATAGCAACTTTTTTTATATTTGGTGATTTAGGGAAGTATAGTTTTCTGATGGGAAGACTGTATTTAATTGTGATTTCTCTTTTTAAATGGAAATCCCCAAAGAACCCACTAGGTAAGAGAATAAAGAAATGAAACCTCTTTCCCTTTGTTGTTTTTTTTTTTGGAAAATTTTCACCTCTTCTGTGAAGTAGCCCTTAGAGAGAACAGGAGAATGGACTTTAAAGTTTTTCTTCTGGTTCTCTTTGGTTGTAGTTCTTCCAGAGACAGGAAGGCTAAATCCCAGTGGTATCAGTAGCTATAGAAGAGGCCAAACAGCTGATATCAGGAACTATGTGGTTCATCAGAAAGCTGAGAAACCTGGCAAGTTTCAAAGCCTTGGATCTCTGTGGTTTTGCACTTGGCCTGAAGGATCCCTTACTTCTTACTCAAAGCAGAGGAAATCTCCCAGACCTACAGCTTGATACAAGATTTATACCATTTAGGGATGCAATATTGGCATCTGCCTCTCAATCTTTGCCAGAATCTTGACTACTTTGTGCACTTTCTGTTCTGAGAGTTGCCCCTTACTTCTGCTTCACTCTGAGATGGAGCCCCAGCCTCACCAGCTGAGCAGCCCTCCCTCAGCTGACTCCTGCCTTTGGCTCATCTCAGCAAACTGGCGGCAACCTCAGGCCCTGATTCCCTCTCTTTTTCATGGATATACCTTCAGAAGTCATCCTGCTGACTGCAGCTCCATTGCAGCAGTATTAAAAAGGGAAAAATGAGAAGTTTAAAGTACATGTGCATTTCTGAAGTAGATTATACTGAGAGCTTGGAAGAAGCATCTGAGTACCACAGACCATGTGGTGCAGGTAGTGACAGTAGCTTCTACTTTCACCAAGAGCCATGAGGGCACCTGCCCCAGGGGTGAAGTCCCTTAGAAGAAGAATGTTCTATCACAATAATCTGAGGTTAACAGTTTCTTTTGTTCTGGAAATTTTGTGAATAATATCTGAAGATAATTTGATTTCAAAAAAAACCACATTAATTGATCACATACTTCTCAGGAATCTTTTTCATATGCTTTGGTGTGGGATGTGTAGTAATTGTTTTCCAAGCTCTTCTGTACCAAGGAAAAAGGATGTGATTCCTTTCCAAGTAAGCAAAATGGCACTAAACAGAAGTATCTGCAATTTCACAGAATAAAAAACATATTGCTCATATTATTAAATTTTTTTAAAATAGAAATAACAATGAAATGTATTTGCTAAGTCCACCTTGAACTCTTCAGGTTCATGTCATGAGGGCTTTGAGGCTCTGATTGAGGTCTGATCCTGCCACAGTTGCCCATCTCCTGCAATCCTGCTCCTGCTTCCCCTTGCTGCAATGCCTTGGCTCCCCTGGAGCTCTATTTCTGGAGGCAGTCCACACGAGCCCGTGTTGTGGAGCTGCTGTTCCTTCTTTAAGCTGCACCTGGGGGGACAATCTGCCACCAGACACAACTGTTCAGAAGCATCTTTTACAACACATGGGGCCAAGGCTGGGTTGAGCCCCCCAAAATCAATGAGTGCACAACTGAAGGAGGGGTTTGTAGTGAAGCCTTGGCTTTAGGGTGCCTATTTCATTTATTAGAGGAAAATTATGAGACTTAAAGTTCTCTGTGCTCTGACCCTCCAAGCTTCTCTGCAGATCAACTCCAAATAAGCTGGAATGTAACAAAGGTCTTGAAATAACTTTAGCAAAATCAAACAGGAAAACCAAAATAAATTATCTCCAAGTAATACAAAAATGTCCAGAACGTGATTAATACTTCCTTTGAAGGATGAGACATGGTGCCATTGGACACAGTAGCTCAATTTCTGGTTTATGGACAGCAGCTGTACTCCAGGCTATGTGGTATGGAGCTTGTGCTAAGGACCCACAATATACCTCGACAGAAAAGGTTCCAGCAATTACTGCACTCCAAAGCAGTTTAACAGCAATCACTGAGGGTTGCTACAAAATTGCAAGCCTGGTAGCAAAAAAGGATGTTGATAATGAAATCCAATGTCTGCCCTGGTCACCTTATTTGACTTTTCTTAAAGTAAGACTGAGCTCAGGAAGTGCAGAATGGAGTTTGATATGAAATGCTTGAGACAGGAGGGATTTAGGAAAGGATTACAGCTCAAGTAAAACACACAGCAGCAGTTCAACCTGCCTGGTTAATTCTCTAACTGCTTTCACCTGCTTGCCATGAAGGTTTGTGAGGATCTGTACATCCACCAGTGAACATCTGCCAGCAAACTCTGTCAGGACAGAAAGATGTGTTACGCCAGATACAGGGGGAGCAGCAAGGCAGGTCTTGCTGGGGAGGCCAAACAGAAATTTAGATGAGCAAAGGTGTTCCTTTCCATGATGGACATTAGGAAATGTGAAATCAACAGGAAAAGATTACTGAAGGGTAAGATTTTCCAATATACTTCCTTGCCTTAATGATCCCAAATCGGTGCAGTCTAAAGATGTGAAAGCAAGCTTAATTCTCAAAGTCACTTCAGTCACTTCAACAGTGCCATTCCTCCTTCCTGAGCACATATGGGGGAAAACTCCACAGCTTTTTATTATAGACTAATGCCTTTTGCACAGATAAAAGGGACATGTGCATGTCCTGTAACAGTAACAGATGGAAATTAAACAACAGTAATCAGGCAGCAGCATGTTTACAGAGGGGCATTAGAGCAACAGGGGAGGGACATTGTTCATCTTGGCAGGTTTAGCTCTAAGGAAAGCTGCTGAAAGCCCTGGTCTTTGCATCCCAGCCAGCCTGAGATGAGGGCTGTGGGCACACCTGGTGTGATGGCAGAGCTCAGGCATGAAGGAGAAGTTCCTGTGTGTGCCTGCATGGGTCAGTGTGTCCCAGTGCTGTGAGGACACACTCAGGGCAGGGCAGACGAGGCAGGTTGGGTAGGAACAATTCAGTAAATGCTCTCTGCTGGGTCAAGCACCTCCAGATGCTGACAATAGACTGGCCTATTGCACTCCTCTGGCACCCCAGCTAACATGGTCAAATATGGTCATTTATGGCAGATTTCTCTGTTTAATTTTGTTAATGTTTATTTTAATACATAATGCTGAGGCTGGATTAAGGAACTCAGAGACTAAAGTACTTGCTGCTAACATGTCACAGTGTGGTCAGGTGGTGTTTCCCCACGTGAACTACATTGTCATTCTGCACAAATGAGGTCATGGGAAAAAATAGGAGGATAGCTTGGTTACTGCAACCTCCTCACAATTTAACTCCTTCAATGTGAGGGGCCAGTTGTGCAGATGAGCTTTGTGATATGAATGGTTTTGTGGAAGTGCCGACAGCTCTTGCAATAGCTTCCTCAGTTTTGCAAGTCTTTTTGCTAACGCTCTGTCTCCTGGAATCAGGAAGTAGACTGAAGATAGGCAGATATTTTTTTTTCCAGAAAAAAAAAATAACCATCACAAATGCAGAGAAAAACCGTGCAATTTCAGTAATACTCAGAAAATAGAATAACAGAGTATATGGGAAAACAACCCATGAGAAGACAATCTGCCATTTAAAAAATTAATTTTAATTGCATTTATTTTGGATCCCTTCTGAACTAGAATGAAGATGGAGATAGAAGTCTGTGGTACAGTCTGAGGTCAGAAAGATGGGATCCTTCACTTCATAGCTAAAATGAATAAACTGGTGTATGTGCTGGTATACCTGACCCTGACTTCTAAGATAAAGGCATTTATTTGGGTAGCACTTGCAGATTTTCCTGGGAGGTTTTAAAGTTTGGGCTGGATGAAGCCTTGAGTGACTTGGCTTGACCTCATGGTCCTGGTTTTAGCAGGATTTTGGGCCAGAGATCTCCTGCTGTCCCTGCCAGCCTGAGGGATCCCACAAGTGATGCTGAGCCAGGCTGTGGGTGAGCTGAAGGGCAGACAGCAGTTCTCAGAAGGGATGTCTCAGCAGAGCAGCAAAAGCACTTCCAGTTCTCTAAGGTCCAGGTTCTTGAAGAAATACTGCTAAAACTCACAGAGGGATAACGGTGAAAAAAAAAATAAAACAAATATTTTCTGTACTAGTGTGTCACCTGTGATCTCCCCAAAACCCATAACCTTCCTTTCTTCAGCTTCTTCTCACTTTGTGTATAGGGAAAGACAGAATGTGCTCAGTTTATTTAATCAGTGCAGATTTTTAGTCAACTCCTATCAGGTACTTGAAAAGGCCCAGTAATGCCCCGCAGGGGTAATTAGGCATATTGGAGAGCTGAGCTTGCTGCAGGCTGAAATAGACTTCATCATGTGCCACTAATAACATTGCAATGTCCTGGACTCTCGTTGCACAGATATTGAAGGGAATTTTCAGTTGGCATGGGACAATCCAAGGAGTAAGTGTACACTCCACCCTGCCCAAGTCAAACCTCTCAAAACAATCTGTGGCTCATCAGACTGCAGGCAGAAGGGCCCATCAGAAAGTATCTTTGGGTACTTCTGTTATCACTTTAATGGTACCACAGCTCTTTTTAAAATGGTCACTTGAAACAAAACAGTTGGCCTCCTTCAGTGGAAGCCCTGCAGCATTCAATACCAGAAAGAAGATTTCTTAATTCTGTAAACTAAGGCATGAAAGCAGGGTAGGACTATTTATAGCTTTGATTTCCTCTGAAGGATGAGAGGCTGAACCTGACATTACAGAGTAAAAAGATCAAGGTGGTGCTTTTTCTGGGGGTTTTGGGTTGTGTGTGGGTGTTTTTGATAACCCACTCTGGCATTCAGCGATACAGCAAAGAGAGGACTGACTTGGCAGCCGCCTCATGAACTGCCCTGGAGACTTGTCTACCAGTCAGGAAGGTTATTCAGCTTCTTCAAGTTCACTACAGAATATGACTTTACTGAATATATATTTATGTGTATAAGGAAAAAATATCAGTTGTCCCAGCAGCTAGGGGAGGTACTGCAGCCCCATGAGTACAATGAAGTAGGTGGGAAAGGGCACGGGCCCTCTGCTGAGGAGAAAGGGTCAGGTTTTATGTGAGCTCAGGCTGTAACTTTGTGCTGCCACAAGAAGGGCTCTTGCCATTCCTCATCTGTCACTAGCACACGTCCCTGCCCTCCAGATCCTCTGTCCCTGGCTTTCTCTGCCTCATGCAGGTTATGGCTGGGAAGGGATGAAATGAGGATGTGGGGGTGTGAAAGCAGGGCAGTGTGAAGGGAAATGCTTCCTTGGAGGTGTTACCATATGCTGGGTTATGTGGAATAAAGCCTGGAATGGAGATTAAAGAGCGGTAAAGGGCTGAGGGGCTACAGGTAACTTTGGAAAGGGTTGGTGGCAGACTGGAGAGAGGTCTGAGAACCAGTCAGAAAGGGGCAGCAGGTGACCAAGGATGGGATCACATCCTGCAGTGCTGAATAATTGTATGAGCCTCCAGTGTGCTCTAGGCTGGCCACAGAGGGAGGAGCCCATCAGAGCTGCTGCAGGGTGCCAGGAGAGGAGGCTGCAGGCAAGGCAAAGCACTGCTGGTGGGGGTGGGAAGTCGATGCAAAACTGTGGCCAAACTGCCCCGTAGCAGCCAGCCTTCCCAAGGCAGGGCATTGCTGGCAGCAGCGTGAGGAGCTGACCTTTCCCTTCCCTGCCAAGTTGAATTCAGCTGACTTTTCCAAAAGAAGGCACCAATTTTACAGGCTGAGGGCTGAAGCACAGGTTGCTGAAGCGGCTTGGCTAGCTGTGCATCACCAGCCCTGAGCAAGCCCATCCTGGCCATGATTGTATTTACTGGGCTGCTGTATTTGCCTTGTGCTTGCTGAGCTCTTGACAGTGTCCACACAGCTATTCAGACTTCTTTTGTATGCTTTTTGTACAGCCTGACAGGCAGTTCAGCTGCTGTAGTGTGGAGAGTCAGTTTTTCCAAACTACTTAAGAAGAATGTTTTCCTTTATTGTTGCATGATGGAGCGTGTGATTGAAGCAAAGCAAGAATCTGTTGTCAGCTCTGGGCCTGACAAGCCTGAAAAAAGAAGAAATGTGCTGGAAAAAATAACAAGTAATCAACACCCATGGGACAGAAGATCCCTCTTCCCTTCTTTCCCCAAAACTGGCTGATTCCATCTCAATTAAGCAAATCATGCATTGCAGCAGAAAACTTGTCCAAGACTACTTCTTTCTCGAGGATTAGAAAATTTAGGAGTAAAAGTTTGTGTATTTTTAGCAGGGGAGACTGGAAAAGCTGAATATGTAGTTAACCTTCAGGTTCACATTTTAAGGAGTTTAACTGCATTTCAGGAGGCCTCTGGGCAGACACCTTGCCATTTAGCAGAATAGACTGACAAATGTTGTTGCTTAACATAGTTCCTGTTGCTGCCTATGAGATGTAGAGCTACCCTAGTTATCTTCAGATTAGCCTCTCTCAGACACAGATAACAATCTGCCTGCATCACCCAGGGCTCTGCATGGGCTTATTTCCCCTGTTTATGCATGTTTCTCATTAACAAGAAAGTCTGCCATCACCTACGTGGCTTCTTGGCATGGAAAAGCTCCCACAGAGCAAGTCAGCTCCACGGGAGCTGGCATGGGAGAACTGGGCAGCTCTGCCGCAGCCCTGACCTTCAGCTCTGGGAGTGCTGTTTGGCTGCTGCTGTCTGCTGGAGCCCGTCTGCCTCCACAGGCAGGACCAGACCAAAGGCCACCTCTCTGTGGCTGTAACGAGGACAGAGGAGACATTATTTTTGTCTAGTCTGCTGCCTGTGGTTTGGTTTGAGATAAGAGACAGAATGATTTCTAGTCCCCTAAGGATATCTAACCTAGACATCTTCCCAAGATCAGTCTGTCTGCCAAGGATGAGTTCTCCATTATCCACATCCCTGTTAACCCTGAAAAGTGGGTTAGAGTCAAGGAGTTCCCCTTCAGGAGACTACTCTGAGCCAGGAGCCCAGAATTTTGGTTTGGCAAGAGCAGTGACCACGGGCCTGGGGGATATTGTAAAACATGGTATGAGGACACATTTTATAACCTGTTGTGCAAGTCCATAATTTCTCTCCTAAATGCAGACCTGCACAAGGAAAGCAGAAAGCCTCACCAAGTCCTTCTCATTTGAGCTGAGTTCCACATCCCTTTGACACACTGCTTATTTTACAACATTAAACACTTGTGCAGCTGCTTTTTCAAGATTGAGCAGTGCCAGGCTTCTCTGTGATTTACAAGTTGTTTCGGAAACATTCTGGTTGCTTATAGCGGGTAGCTTTATTCTTTTTTTTTTTAATTCTTATCCTGAACAGTTACCTCCCATCTCTCCATACAAATACTTTCATTTTTACTCTAAGCTTTAAACTGATGGGATTGTAGGGAAAGCATTTTGGAAAGAAGCCCTCGGGGTCTTGTTAGCTTTGTTAATCCTTACTTTGGCTTTTTTTTTTTCCTTATTTTTCTCTCCCAAGAGTCATAATGCAAAATCTCTGTGTAATCAGAGCTAGAGACTGTGCGTGCTGTTCTAGGATAATATTGTCTTACTCTGCTCTGCTTAGTTCCTTGAACACAACCCAAAAAGCTTACTGGCTTTAAAACAGCTACTCTAAATCAGTACCCATAATACAAGTGCCCTTGTCTCAGAGGCTAAACTGAAACAAATTATATTTTTTTATCCTTGGACAGTGCTATCTAAAGATCTTATAGAGCTTAATAAACATGAGTTTAGATTTGATAAATGAGGTAAATAAGATACTCTTTGAAGTGAAATGAGGGCATTAAGGATCTCACTCTTTGACCCTTGAGTAGGACTCTCACAGTCAGTGACAGTGCCATCTATCCCACTCAGAAGCAGGAAACAAAAGAGCTGTTTTCACCAGGTTGTCAGCTAGGTGGGATTGCAGCTCTAGGAAGCAGAAGTGTATTATTTTTCCTTTTTTTGCCCACCCTATTGACCTCTGCCCTTTCAAAGTGGGTTATTCTCTTTCATCACTCACCCTTGGAAATTGTCTTGCTTTTCTTCTTGGAAGTCTCTCTTGCAGAATGTGATTCTAAATACTGAATGTCTTCCCTTAAAACACTCAGTATACTTCCTTTTTCTGTATAATTAATTTCAGCACTGTGGTACTTCACAATGTTTCTCAGAGCAAGAGAAATAAAATTTTCTCCAAAGTAAATGGAGAAAAACATTTTTTAATAAGACACATCTGTATGATTGCATGCATTTTTCACATAAGGATTGATTCTCAAGAGTTATCCATATGACCTGGAGACTGTTGTAAGAACTAAATCCCAAGAATTTCAAATCATAGCCCCGTTTCCTGTTACATGAGGCACAGGGGAGACCCTTTATATATCTGAATGCTTTGTTTGCTTCACAAAGTTTTACCAAAGAAATTTGCCTTTTGAGAGTAACTTACAAGTATCTATATCAAGTTTGTCTTGTCAGCCGTGGGCCTCAGCCCTGACAGTTTTAGTGGGCAGCATAAATCTTGTACTGCCATTGTAATGTACGAGTGGGTGCTGAATGACCTGCAAAAATGTGACTTCTCCAGCAATGACCCCAAACTCTTGCTTGGTGCAGGGTCCACATTGACTGAATATGTTATCCTGCGCCCCTGAGTGTCCCCCTCAGAACTCAGTATTTCAGGAAGGCCATGCTCCCTGCCTTATTCCTGCAAAAGCAGACCCTGTGTGGCTACATCCAGAACTTCAGCTGTATCTCATATTGACATCTGGTCCTGGGAATTCCCCTGGGAAGAAGTCCTGGATCTCATCTGGCTGAAGAAACGCTGGAATTTCCACATTATTCCATACCTGGAGAGGAGATACAGGGTTGAGGACCTAACAAGTAAGGCAAGGGCTCTGAAACTGAAGAGCTGCTCTCCAGCATGTGCTCTGCTCTTAATCCCTGAAATAGCTGGCAGTGCTATCCTCATGGATACCTTTAAGGAAAGCACTGAGGAGCTGTGACATTTTCTTTTAGCTGAGTTGGCTGTGCTTGAAGTACCTGTGAGAGGCACCCTCTCACCCTGCTGAACACTGATGGCAATGAGGAGGAAGCAGAGCAGCAAGATGCCTGTAACACATTCCTGCTTGAACATCCTGCAGCAGAGACAACGAGACCAGGCAGCACCAGGATTTTAAACTGAATTAAAGGCATTAAACCTCAGTGGACACCAAGGTGCTGCCCATCTGCTTGGGTGAATGTGGATGAGCCAAAGTACAGTGGAGTGGTCAAGACCCCTGTGGCTGTCAGGTGTGAGGACAGCTCCTCATCTTAGCAGCAGAACATGCTCATAGGGTAGAGGGGAACTGTCATCTCTACAGAGTGTCCCTTCCACTCAGCTCCAGCCTGAGAAGAGTACAAAAGCCTGTGATTTCCATCTTCTTTAACGACACTTTGTTCAGCACAACATAATTATACTTAGTGAAGAACATAGTTTAAAAATAGATTTCTCTTATACTCTACAACCAAGCTCATTAACACTTTATCACCTTCATAATTCATTAGTTCCAATTTTCCAGGAACTGCCATGAACAGTGATTTTTTTTCATCATAGCCAGAAAGATTAAACTCTGTAGGAAACCATAAAATTGAAATCTTTTGAAAAAGCAGGAGTTGGATGCACAACAGGAGACTCAGGCAGAAGTTCAAACGGGGGAAGTTTCAGCCCTTCCTTGATGAGGAAAAAAACCCAGAAACCACTGGCAGTTAAGTAAAGCACACTAGGAAAGACAAGAAAGACAAAAAAGACATAGGTTGACCAGGACAGTCTAGAATTGTGCAACCAAAACTGAAACTACAGCTCTGAAATCATGTGGAAGAAGCAGAGACATCGGATTATAGAATAAAGAAAAAGGCCTTGGGAAGAGGAAAAAGATAAACAGCGTCAGTGTTTTACAAAAACACAGCATTAGAAGGCCATATAGTACCATCCACAAGGTCATCAAGAATTAACACAAGAAACAATGCTAGACACAGATACTAGGAACTTCCCAACAGAGATGTTGCAGAAAGGTACCTTAAACACACTAAGGACTTCTGCCAATGAGGTCTGAACTTCCCTCCTTTAGAACCATCCAGCTGAGGGTCTTTCTCTCAAAACCACCAGGAGCCAATTGCATGAATAAGGGTCAGAACTGGGGAACTGGAACAATAACCTGAAGGAATTACAGCACACTCTCACACGTTTCTGCCAAGCACAGCAGGTAGGACAAGCACAGTGTATCGTGACAGACACGACAGCCTCGGCTTTGGGGCTACAGCAGTCACTGTGATGCTCCATTAAAATACCCAGGGCTCCTTCCCCAGTGGCAGGAAACTGCTAAGCTGCTAACCTGAACTGTCAGTGTCTGGGAGTAAGAATTTTGGTAGCCTCTGCCTTGGTTTGGTAGCCTCAGTTTTACCCACTGAGGGTAGAACAGCAGCAAAGCTGGCCTGGGCTGCTTATTGCAAAGGTCATGGCAACTGTGGTATCAAACCAGAGACTTATGTCAAAGGAGAAGAGCACCTCTTGTTAGGACACTCTGGATTTATAATCTGAAAATAGAAATAGAAAACTGGAATCACACCCATAATAATAAATCTCACAGTTTCCCAGAATCTGGAAGATTGAGAACATCTAAGCACATGCAGGCAGGACTTCTGAGGATGGTTGTTTTCTCAGTAGTCCTCTGCCAACAAAACTGCTGCAGAATAAGGAATTTGTGTCTTTGAATTCAGATGTCTCTGAAGGACTACACATATACCAAAAGCAAATAAAAATCCAAGTGGATAGCACTTACAGTGCCACTAGAGAAGAAAAAGAAGCTGAAGTAATTGAGTCCCATGAGCCTGTGTAAGCAATAAGATGGAAATTGGCTTGGTTTGTCCATGTAACCAGAACAATGGAACTAGCAAACACAACTCTGTGGGGAAAAAATTGGAGAGGAAAGGGAGGCAGACAGTGTCACTCAAAGACATCGGCATCTGGATGGAGAAATGATGGGGAGATCCAAAGAGTGAAGGGAACAAGAGTACAGATTCAAGTCAGTGCCTAAAGATGACACTCTTCAGACCATGCTGGTGTTTGGAAGATGAGACAATCATAAATACATGTAACAGTTCATTGTAGGGGGATACAGTATGGGTAAAGGAAGGTGGTATGGAAGGTAATCTTATCCCCCAGTGAGTTGCAGCTGGACCAATTACAAAGATTAGAAGCAGGCCTGATCTTAACAGGCCACGCCGGTAACCAATAAGAACAAGTGGTATAAAAGAGTGGATTGGTGGGATCTGGAAGAAGAGGAGTCAGATGATGCTGCAAGGACTGGGGACAGGCAGTACATGGAGGAGCTGCATTGCCAGAAGCTTCAAGGAGGTATGAAGCCCTGGTGATACTAAATCCTTGCACTATAATGGCATTAGAACTTGTGTTGTCTAAGATGACAGTTCATAACCTGGCAATGTTCTGTTTGTTTACTGAGTTGCCAAAGGACACAAAAACAGAGTATAGTAACCAATGAACCACTAATTCACGTTAGTAATGCTTCTGTCACCCTTAAGAAAAATTCAATTAATTCTTATCTTTGTCTCAGACTACTCAAAATGGCCCATTGATCTACACGTTTACCCTTTTATTTCCTGAAGGGGATGTTTTTCAATGGGCTTCTAAATAGCAGGTAAAACTCATTATGCTGTGGCAATATGTTTGGCTCACAGAACCCAGCCTATTTTTCCCTTACTTTTGATCATATTCTTGACATTCAGGCACTATGAAGGTGAGATTAAGGTATTTCCTTGCTCCTAAGGTGCCTTGGATCTAGTTTTACTAGCCCAAGAAAGGTGAATTTTTTCTCTGCACTTTTCATCAGGATTACAGCAGTCTGGCAGACGTCTGCTTGTAGATTCTGCTAAAGTCATGAGTTCCTATAAATGGCAGCATCACGATCCCTCCCTAAGCAGCAGTTCTCATGTCAGTGAAACGTCCCCAGCTACCCACAACACACCCACATCCAGAGAAAATCGCCTCTTCCTGATTGTCTTCTCAGAGCAGAGTGCCTTGAAGGCAGCAATGGCTCTGGAGGACAGAAATATTGTCCCCATCAGTCAGCAGAGCACTTTTAGCTGTTCAAGATTGCTAGTTTCTGCATCTTCCCAAGAATTACAAACATGCAGCAGGATGCACATAATGATCTTCACAGGTGAATGGCAACCATTCCCACAAGACAAGTTCCTGTATCAAACCCATCATCTGCCATCCAAAAGAAAAGTTCTACTTATCAGTGATGTCTGCGGGTGTCAGAAGGTGTCTAGGAAAAAAAAAAAGGTTAAGAGAGAAGTGTTACATTTTCTCCCAAGGAAGATGTTCCCCTCAGGAGTTTGCAAGGCAGAATTTCCCCATGGGTGCTGTGCTGGGAGCAGATCCAAGTAGCCATGGCAACCCTATGCAGGCTGCTTGACATGGCCACTGCTCAGAATAAATTTTGGGCTGAGTATTGGTCCTGATGGTGTTAGTACCCAGAGTAATGACACATCTAAAGCACTATTCTTACTATTCTTCCATCTGTTCTTACTTGTTTGCAGGCTGCCCAAAAATGTCCCAGGAGAGCTGTAGGTCTCTGTATGATGAATTCCAGCCTGCTGAGAAATATGCTTGGTTTTGTTACCTTCTGTGACTTCCCAGAGCAGGGACAGTCCTATTTATATATACCACCTGCTGAAAACTTCTGTCCTTGAGCTTCAGCAGCTTTTTGTACCTAGTCTTCTTTAGCAGTATAATTCCTGGTGATTTGTGGTGTTTTATGCAATTTAACTGTATATGTGAGGAGAAGTAGCTATGCAGTGCCAAGGCACTTATATGTGGAAACTCCTGACACAGAGGCACTCAGAGTAATGGTTTTTTGCCTGACATTCAAGCTCCCTAGTGGCAGAGCTTCCTGGCACAGAAACAATCAATAGTCCCAATCCAAGCAGTTTGTTCCTATATGTGAGGATGTACAGGTGCAGCCTGGTCTGTTACAGATACCTGCAACTCAGAATGCCAAAGTGAGCATGTAGTTCTTGACAGAAAAAGAAAACAACTCCCTTAAAACCATCACCTGTACAAAGGGCTTTATTTAATAGCTGGAAATTCAAGCAAATTCAGACTCTTGGGTTTTGTTTCATTCCCCACATCAGGACTGGGTTTTCTCATCATTTTTGTTTCCTATGTCAGAACTGCAAAGCAGATGGGTTTCAAACTACAGAAATTGTTCATGGTAGATGTTTAACAAAAATCCCTGACTGAAATATGATTCTTATTAAGGAAAAAGAAAAAACTTGCCAAGCATAATTTTTCCAGTTGTGAGAGGAAAGTGAGGGAAAGGGATTGTTTTGCGTGAAATACATTTTAAATTACACATTGCAGTCTGGTATGGGTGCGTGCATGGAGGTTAAACTGTTCATGCTGATCCAACATAAGCTGATGCTAGGAACGACTGTTGAGAATTACATGGTCTTTGTCTCTATAAAAAATGCCTGCATTGGAGTATTCAGCCCAAAATAACAATCTGCTGGGCCTGGGCTGGAACAAAGGGAGAAGTAAAAGGAGGAAATGCCTGGTTTGGGGAATGAGATATGAACCTGAACAAGAGACAATCGTGAGCATTTCCTTGCAGGGGGATTATCTGCTGGCTGGAAAACAAGAGCCAGGGCACAGAGGAGAGCGGGCGGACGTCTCCTTCCGGCAGGTGCTGGAGGCCCTTCTTTGCGGGACACCAAGCAGCAGGCAGGGCAGGGGGCTCACAGGGCTGTGAGTCACGGCTGGCTGAGGAAACTGAATCACTACAGCTGAGCTTTGAGTCCACAGCTCTGACCTGCGGCGTGGAACAGCGTGAAGGAAGATGCACAGCATCTGTGGGCAGTGCCATGGGGGTGGGAGCTGGTGCTGCTCCCCAGGGATTCCTGGCATGCTCCTGGGGCAGCTCTGGCGGGCAGCTTTGAGATGGTTCTTTCCCACCAGTAAGTGGGCATTTCTGAGAGTCCACTGCAGATTTCCTTACCCTTGTCAATGTCTGTAGTGGGGCCGTGTTGTGTGTAAACAGGCATAGAGTTTGTGAGACTGTAAGGCTGAAGCAAAGATGGACACATCTCTCTGCAGATCCAGGCCTTTCTCTCTGCCTTGGGTTATCAGTCGGTGAAACTTTCTCCACCAGTCAGTGAATTTTTTCTAGTTTAAAAGCTCTGTAGTAACATGTGAGATTTGGACTACACAATGCCCAAATGCATGTCCCTATAAGAAGATCTTCTTAAAGAACTCTGCAATATGGTGGATTCTATTTTGCCACTTAAAGGGGAGTGCAGCCACTGAATAACACCATGGGAGGGAGAAGAGAGAAGAGATACAAATAAGCTGTGCTCACACTGCCTGTGTGACCCAGGTCAGAGCCCACACACACAGTAATGAAAGAGTAATTTCTATTTTTTGTTTCTTCAAAGCACTTTGTCCATCCAGACCAAACCAGATTCCAGCATGGAAAGTCACAAGGTCAGCCCTGTATGTATTGCAGATATGCACATCCTTAGAGACAGATGGGCTTGTAACGATCCCTTTGGAAGTGAGCTGGGAGGTTTCTTTCTTCCTTCCCATTGTTTCTCTTAGTGTCACAACACTTGGATATTTTGAGCTAACTTTTCAGAAAGCCAAGCTGAGATATTTCTTCTCCAGAGTCTCCCTGAAGAATCATGTTGCATTTGGCCACCTGAAGCCAGTTCTTTATGATTCATCATATTAATCCATGCAATTACTGAACTGTCACAGAACACAAGATATGCTGGCCAAACCTACCTGTTATTTTTTTATCATATAGCTCAAAGAAATCAGCTGCTGACTGTCTTTTCTGTTTTTCACCAGTCTTGTACCTGGAAGGATCTGTCCTTGTATTTGAGGATGTTTTCAAATTGGTTGCCTTCTACTGTGTCAGCAGGTGAGTTGCAATCATTAACTCCATGGCACAGTCATTTTGCCCTCCCCTCTGCTCTGCCCTTCCCCAGTCCCAGCACAGACCCCTCTGTTTCCTCTGCTATGCTCCAGCCTGCCAGACCAGCTTGTATCTACAGTGGGGCCACATCACCCCACAAGCACAGCTGTTCCTGCAGCTGGAACCTTTGTCCACAGGGCTGCTTCCACAAAGAATAGAGGCACAGAACTGAGGCTAGGAGGGCAGGGAGGAAGAAGGGCTCTGAGTTAACTATTTATTTAAAGCTTTAAGCATGCACACAGACATACACACACACATATCCCTGGTAGCAACTTGGCAAACCTACTAATGGACTGTTGCCTGGTGGAGGCTCAAAGCACTTTGTCACCTATGGGGAATCTGTCAAGGAAAGTAGACCTGAAACAATGTCTTTTCTAAGGCTAAAATTTGAAATGAAAACAAAATGTTTTTTGCTCAGCACAGAAATACCAAGAATAATGGGTACAGAGGTGGAAAAGATCTGTAATGTAATTTTTACTAGTGCAAGGTTTGATCACCAGCTAATGATGTCTGCAGCCTTCTCTAATCTGTGTCCTCATGCTTAGCACATTGCAGCAATACCTCCACCTGCTTACCCTGTCCCTGCTGCAGCAGGCCTGGTTGTGAGCTGGTTGTAGACTTTTGACTTCCCCTATATAAACTTACATGACTCTTAAAGCAGTTATTTCCTTTTAAGAGGAGCAGGCAGATTCAGGATCTGTTTACAAGGCAGTCACATCAGTCACACAGTAGGAGCAGTCTGTCTGGGGTAGGATACAGTATGCTACAGCTTATCTAGCCAGTGCCCACTGCTCTGAGGATTGCTCCTGCAGCCAGCTGAGTTCAGCACTACTAAGCCACAACTCCTACCTGCCCATAAGAAACCATGCTCCACCTCACCCTCATCAGTTAATAGACATTTGGCCATCTAGATGTATATAGACCCTATGGACATAAGTTAACCTCTGGACCCTTATAAAGATTTCTTTCTCACTAAAGCAAAGAACAGCCCAAATGCAAAATAGAATTGGGCATTTCTAGTAAGTGGCTGGTGACAGAGAAAATATGCTCACTTCTGCTTTCCTGCAAAAAGGTTCATGGCTTGAGAAAGAAAAGAAAGAAAGGGAGGAAGGAAAAGAAAAAAAGAAAGGAAAGTTCTTCTATTTGATGCCTTATGTTTTAGCTTTTATACTTTTCAGATTCTGTACTGCTGTAGTGTGTAGTTCTGAGCTTCATATTAAGGGATGGTAAGCTCTCTTCACAGAGTAGCTAGACAAAACAATTCCTTTCCTAGCTTGGAACCAAGGACAACTGACCCAAATTTCAGGCCCAAGAGCATAAACAATGTGGACTGAAGAGAAAAAAACAAGAGAGATGGGACTTCATAACCTAAAGCTGTAACTGGACAATTAAGTCTGATATGCTAATTGACCAAAACTTTTTAAAGTGAGAGATCTCGTGACCGTGTCCATTTTGTGACCATTTTGGGTTCATCTTGGGTGTAGCCCTGGCTGGGATCTTGTACTGCCCAAGATGTATCCATTGAGGCCTTTTAATAAATCCCCACTTTATTCTTTAACTCTGTCTAGCCTCTGATCTAGTTCTAGATCAGCCTTCACAAGGCATCAGTTCAGCTCCTGTTAGAGATGTTATTTCTGAGTGCCAAATACACATTCAGATGATTCATGTGATTTTCCAGGCTACTGTCAAAAGACAAGATAAAAAGGGAATAATTTTCTGAGAGAAGCGGGTAATAAAAAGACACTGACCTATCATTTGCTGGCAGCTCATAGAAGCTCTCTGTGATGGTGAATGTAGAGCCCTGAGAACAGGGATGTAGTAAATTGTCTATGAATACCTGGAAACAGCTTTTCAGGGCTGACAGGCTCTTCTCAAAAAAAATCTTTGGCCTGGATATATTACCTGCCTGTAGGTAACAGATGACTTGGTGGCTGGTCTGCAAGCTACTGCCCCACTAATAAAACCAGATTTTTTTCTATTAGGGCAATGTCCTAATATTTCCTGATCTTATTATGTTAAAAAAAAAAAGAAAAAGAAGGGAATTATTCATGCATATAAAATAACAACGAAAGCAGAAGGTACATGGACCCTCTTCATCTTCTAAACCTCATATCTGCCATGAAAAAATAATAAGCCAGGGACCACATCAGTTTATGTGAGTGTGACAACAGAGTGCTCAGCAGTGCTCAGAGAACCCATGGGGAACACAAAACATCAGTAAGGTATGCAACTGTTAAAAAGGTCAGAAATGGACCTTCTGCATTCATCTCTCAACAGATAGGTCTGCAGTATTGTGCTTTTTTGGGTGTGCATTTGATTAGCAGAGAACCCCTACTCACAAGGCCAGTTTTTTCTACAATGATTCCTTGTACCATGTAGAACATTTTATAAAACTTTTTATGTGTAAGATGATCCCACACCATTCCTTGCTATCATTTAGGGACTGGCTTTTCTAGTCCTTGTTAGAATGCGAATTGAGGCAAGAATGAGGTTAGCAAATTGTCACTGGGCAAGAGGCAAACCTGAACAGTTCACTGGCAGACCAAGGGCTCTGTTAAATTGCTTGAGACTTAGGGTGTGTTTCAGTGAAACCCAGACAACATCCTCTGAGTAACTCTGTTTTTTTCAGTAGAAGTACAGCATCTTTCCAGAAACCGAGTACTCAGAAGTCTAAAAGTAGAGAGTTAGAGAGGGATACGTGTTTTCTCAGTGTCATGCAGCACTTCCTCACTGTCTGTCCCTTCACCCAGGGAAGGGACGCTGTCTTACCCTTCCCCAGCTGGGGCTTTCCTTTCCCAATCCCTCTGTGCCTTGCTGTGTGCCCATGCCTTACACTTACAGAGATTTTCAAAAGAGGAAGCAGATTAGTAGAGAGGGGTAAACAGAAAGAAAAAGGACTTCAAATCCTTTCCACATGAAAAAGATTGGCTTGTCTAATAAAAATAATTGCAATTTGCAGCACCTCACTTTTAATGTGAAGATATTTTAACCCCTGTGACCTTCCCTGAGGTGAGAGGCATTCCTGATCTTTTCAGAGGACAGAGCCAAGACACAGTGATTAAGTCAGTGCTAGGGCATGAAGCATCACCACAGAAGCTGGTGATCTTTTGTGAAATCAGAGCAGCCCAGTCTGGCACAGTGTCCATAATTCCTTACCAGCTGCAGAACACGGCTGAAATTGTGAGCCAATCCAATCACTAAAATCAAGTGAAGTCTGGAGTTCCTAACAATTGTGAGGTTTGTCCTTTTGCTGTTTTTTCATTGTGTTTGTTTCTACAGGGATTTGCTGCCCTTTACCCTGAAGCTGCCACAAGCAATATTAGAAGCCAGTAGCTTTCAAGACCTTGAAATTATCTCTAGTCTGGGGATAGGTAAGTCCCTCAAAGCAATCAGATTTTCACTTGGACTCGTGAGAACAATAGTGCCTTGCAGAGATATTATGCAACTGGAAGATAGGTGAACTATTATCTTTGGAATAGCTAAAGAGGTCTGAAAGCAAGAGGAAGATGTTTATGATCTTTGTGTTCATGGCAGGATGCTGACAAAAAGGGCACTTGCCCTTTTGGCCATAAACCTCCACCTGGGCCACTGTCCAGGGTGTGGTCCTTACAGTCTGGGTGAGCTGAAGTGCAGCACGGCCTCTCAGGGTAACTCTGCACTTTGGAAGTGGCTTGGATCTGAGCTATGTGGAAAACACCTTTGCAACTTCTCCTTCTGATGTGTGGGGGCAATGCTGATGAAAGTGTGATATTTTTGAGTTTTGGTATTTCTGCTCCTGCAGGATTTCTAGTTGGTAGAGAAATATGTATCGTCCCAACATGTTCTCTCACCTCACACAAATCACATGCAAAAGGAGCATTATTTTTAGTGACAGCATCAAACAAGCAAATTTTAAATGAGATGTATAAAGTCACAGATAGGAAAAGCAATTCTGTTAACTAAAGGAGCCCTCCTTTCCATTCCTTTTCACTTAACACACTCCACTTGAGACAGCTATTTCAGTGGGCCACTTTCATGCTCCTTGGTTTTTCAGTTTTCCTTCATGTGTTGAAAACAGCCAAACAACAGAGAAAATTGAAGACTTAGCTCATTTAGAGATATTTATTAGAGCACTCTCACTATTTTTGGGTCTTCTTCCTCCCAGAAGGCATGGGCAAACCCCACTGGTTTCAGTTCAGGCAGCTTTGTTGAATGCCACCAACAGATTTGCCTCTAACTTTCAGCATCCTCTATTTTGAGTATGTTTCAATTTGTCAAAACATGCTTTTATAAACATGTCCAGCCAGTACTTATTGCTGATAAAAAGGTACTTTACAACTTGAGATAAGTTGCGCTTGTTATCTTAAACTTAATTTTTTATAATAACTCTAAAATTTGGATTAAAATGTAGGAAGTGTATCATGAATCTGCAACCTTCAGTCTAATTTGAGCCAGCAGAGACTATCTTGATTCAGGCAACAGTTTCCAGCAACTTCTGAAAGAGATTTGTTAAAGCACAAGCACCAAAGCAATATTGGTTGTAGTCTTTTTCCTTTTCTCCTGTACTGGTGGTCATAAAAGTAGTGAGGCTTGGAAATTTATTTGTCATGGTGTATTTCATACCAGTCAAGTTTCTGACAACAGAAGAAAACCTGCTGTTGTATGCAGTCTTCCTGGGAAATGATACAGCTTCCTGAAGTGCCATGCTGTCTTAGTGGAGTCAAACAGGCTCAGCTACTGACAGATGCTGTTTATTGCTTCCTGGAACAAAATTTTGTGGATACAAATGGGAATACAAACTATTAAGTGCTGCCCAAAGTGGCACTTCAGAAGGAAACAAAGCATTGTCTGAAATTCTCATATGTTGTTTTGTATTTATTTCTAATATGTGTTTCAAGGGGATAGAAGTAAGATGTCTATCTGCAAGCTGAGTTGTTCCACAAAGGATCTGGCTGTTCTGCACGTTGCCACTGAGGACATACTGCAGGCCCTCTAGTCCTGACCTCACTGGTACAGAAGTTCTTTTAGGAGGAGAATTAGCATAATTGCACTGCACAAAGAGCACATGCCATCACAGACATGCCAAAGAATCCAAGAACTGCTTAATTATCCCTCCCAGAGTGCAAGATAAGGGAAGATCCAGGACAGCAGTGGGAGATGATCAAACAGCCTTCCCTGCAGCATGGGACACTGTGGCTGTGCTGGGAAATGCCTGCTTTGAAGCAGCTGCGTTACTAGGTAGAACCACATCATCTGTTCCTTCCCAGCCTGAGTGGAGCTTTGCACTTTTATCACAGTGCCTTATCCTGACCACTACTGAGAAAAATGATGAACTTCCCCTCTGTAGATTGGTTTACTCACCATTTCCTCAGCCCATGAGACTTCACAGCATTATATTCTGACTTAAAACAACTTCCTCTGTCCTGCATTTGCTGATACCGAGTACAGCTGGAGAGCTTAAGGAAAATGGTACCCCAGCCAGTCTCAGATGTGAGGAGGTTGGCAGCATGGTGTTAGTAGGTGCAGTTACCATCTGCATGTCTTCTCCCAAATTCTGTTGTTAAGAATGCTGTTATTCCTAGCAACACTGCTAGTTTAAGCTTCTTTGTTCTCCTCCCCCTCACAGTAAGAAATCAGAGAATAAAGCTGTTCTAATGTCCATCACCTTAAGTTAACATGCTTATGAAGTTGAATTTGCCATGTACACTAGCCTAGGCTGTGAGAAGCTAAATAGAAAATTTTATCCTGATGGGAATAGACTGTCTTTTAGCTCACCTCTTGACCTGAGAGCTGTACCCCATGCTCAGCACTGAGAGTCATCCCATATCTGTGCAGCCCCATCCATCCTCTCTCGGGCCCATCATGTGAGATTTTGGCAGTGACACCAAGCACCTGGCAGGGCTCAGGCATTGTGTGGCAGCCCCTTTGTGTCCCTGAAACCCACACAGAAAAGTATGCCACCAGTGCCAGCTCTGTTTCAGGGACCAAGCATGCCAAAATAGTTATTTAGTTGTCTGCATCCTTGTGTTTCCAGGATTTCCCATCTTCCCCTTATCCCTAAATCTGTGGGCATCTATACACTTCTTATCCAATGAATACCCTCAGAGGTTTATCCCTTTTCCTTGGTGAGAACACATGAGGTTTGCTGGATCCTGTTTCCTGATGCTTCCAGTAGTGGATCCTGGATCAGCAGCTTTAATATTGATTGAAAACAATCAGACCTGTGAGGCAGATTTGATACCTCGCCTTCAGAGAAAAGGAAAAAAGTTGGATGTGATACTGAATCTATTAAAAAAAAAAAAACCCAATGCTTTGTAACTTTTTAAAAACAGTTATTAAAAGACAAATTATAATAAGATATTTTGGACAGAAATGACTACTTGCATGTGAAACACCATCTTTCTGTTTCAGTCATAGTTAAAGGCACTGAAGTAGTTAACTATTCCTTAGTTCTTCATTATACATCCTTCCTGTGTACAATCTTTTACATCATCTTTTCTCTCTGACACCTGCAGGCAAGCGGTCTTCAGGCAAGGTGCAAGGCAGAGTGGCCATGGCTATAGATAACAGTCATCCAGAACTATAGACTTTAATGGTAACACTAACCTGAGGAAGGTGTTTAAAATCTTGCATTTCCAGACTGGAAGGAATCCTGGCAGGCAGGATCAGACCCTGTGTAGAACAGACTGCCACATGAGCTTACTGCATGGTAGGGTCATGTTCAGCTGTTGGATCCTGGTGCATGTTGGATCCTGGCAGTCTGTCTCAGACCTGCACCTCACTGTTGTGAGCAAGAGGCAGATGCAGCTTGCCCGGGGTATTCACATCCTGTCCTCGGGTATCCACAGCTATTTGCATTTGGAAGGCAGTGATCACTGAACAAGCATAGATCCCTTCTCACAATCATTTGTATTTGTTACTCGTACCTTCCTGCTTGTACTGAAAATGCTGAACAACATTAGCAACTTTCACTTGGTAATGTCCTAAAATTGACAGGGGAGGCAATTCTGGTGAAGCTTCTGAGCTTATCCCCAGCTTGAAGAATTTTATATGCATAAAACAGGTTATTCTTTCTTCACACTGTTTTGTGCAGAGGTTTGAAAGTTTGACATTGAAATTTGTGTACCATTTCTTTTAAGAATATTTTCTACATATCATTAGCAGCTAAAATTCTCTCAGATTTTTTTTTTCAGTTTTCTTTTTGTCTTTTTTTTTTTTTTACAGATTTCTGGGATTCCTACTTAAACCACAGGAGACAGGACTTATCCCACCCTGCAAAAGACTCTGCTTTCAGCACTACCCAGGCAGACAGTTTAAGATCAACCCAGTGTTTTGCAAGTAGCACAAACCACTGCTCATGTGAAATTGAGCTGTCAATAGGAAATGACAGGCTGTGGTTTGTGAATCCTATTTTTATAGAAGAGTACAGTAATCCTTGTCCTCCAGATGTATCTTCTCCTAAAGGCCACTCTGGGAGCATTGAACTCCCCCCTGCCACCATGATTACTGAAAGGAGGTCTCCTCGACGTCCTCCTCCCCCTCCACCTTCTCAAGCTCTCATTCAGAAACCTTCCCTGAAGCTCCCACAGGACCCCATGACTGCCTGTGAAGAAAACAAGCTACTTATTAAGCCACTGGGAAAGAGCTTCGAAGAAATGAAAATTGAGGGTGGTAACGCTAAACAAGAAAGCAAGCAGAGCTGCTTGGCCAGTGAGCCCTTGGCAGGGAGCCCCAAGAAGGGCTCTCAGCCCTCTGCTCCCCCACGGAGGCGGCTGAGCGAGAGGACCTCAGAGGAAAGCTGTGTGGGTAACCCTGAAAATTGTGAAACGCTGAAAGGGGAAGGGACAGAAGAAAACCAAGATACAAGTGCAGAGAGCCGAGATAAAACACTGCTGTGCAAAAAGGCTGTAGAGATGCCTGGGGAGGTTCCCAAAAAGGCTGTATCACAGTTTCAGGAGACAAAGCCTGAACCTGCAGAGAAGAAGGAGGACATGCCTAAGATACAAAGCAATGCCGCTGAGAAAGGAAAGTCACCTCCTATCCCACCACCGAGAAGGAAGAGAATTTCCCAGGTACCAAGGACCCCCAGCTCCTGCCAGCCGAAGCAAAGAACAGCGGGAGAGACGGCTGTGGCAGCAGGGCAGGCTGTGTGCAAGGGCAGCCCAGCTACAGCGACGGGTGGTGCCGCTTGGACACACACCAAGACTGAACCGGGACACGGCCACAAATCTGTCAGCTCAGCTGAACTGGAAGGGACACACTTGTCCCTGGAAGACCTGGGAGGCAGCGCCGTGGCTCAGGCATCAACATCTGAGCCAGACTCCTACTCCACCAGCAGCACAGAGGATGACCTGGAGATGCTGAGTAGTTCATCTGGTAAAAAGACACGCTCCGTGATCTTGGCCAAGGCCAAAAACAGGCTGTCCCTGGTGAACCTGTCCAACGTCTTCACAGTCTTTTTGTCTAGTGACAGGAAGCTGCAGAAGAAGATAGTGGAGTTGGCACAGGACAAGGAGTCATACTTTGGCAACCTGGTGCGGGACTACAGAGTGTACAGTTTGGAGATGATGGCAAAACAGAGCTCCAGCACAGAGATGCTACAAGAGATCCGGCTGATGATGACCCAGCTGAAGAGTTACTTAGTGCAGAGCACCGAGTTGAAATCTCTGATAGACCCAGCCTCCTACACCGAGGAACAGTTAGGTAGGTAACTGTGGTTTATTCATCCTTGGGCATGGTTTAGGAAGGTAAGGAGGGAGAAAGAATTATGCAGACACAGACTCTGCTTTACAGAATTATAAACCACCCCCTTAAACTCGAGCAGCATAAATTGAAGTCTGCTCTGTGGTTGCCAGTACTTGGAGGAACAGCTCAAAAACCTGGGGACCAATGAGGGGGAAAATCCCTTTATGAATGTTTTAAAGGGAAGAGTTTAAGCAAAAGAGACGTGTTCATGTGTATGAGAGACATACATGTATGTGTGTTTACATATATGTGTGTGTGTGTTTATGTATGTGTATATATATGTGTGTTTGTGTGTGTAGGTGTGTACACAGAGCTGAATTCACAGGAAAGACAAAAGGCAAACCTTCCCCTTCGCAGCTGCATTCCCATGGCCTTTCATGTCTGCTGCTTTGCTGCAAGGATGGAGAATTCCCTGCACGTGGCATACACCTTAGATGTCAATCACTGTCTCACAGGGAGGGACAAGACTAGGATGGTTTTGAGTAGCAGATTGGAGGAATCACTTGATTTCGCCTTGTGCTCCTCAGAGCTCAGAGGTACAGAAGAAATGTCTGTTGCAAGACTACTGCCAGCTCCAAAATGAGGTGTTCACCTCTTTGCCATAGGTATAATTTGCCTTTGGGGAGAAAACATATTATTTTTAACTGTTTACAGGTGTTTCATTGCTTCTCATTCATATCCTGTGAGGGAATAATGTGCTACTTCTCTCTTTGCTAAGGATTGGACTGGTCTGTTTAATGTACATCCATGAGGGAATATAAAAAGAGCTGTAGGACTTTTCATCCCAGTGAAATCTGTACAGCCAGAAAAACCGTGCATGCATGTGCACACATGCTCCTTTGAAAGCTTAAAACTGTTTCTTGAGGACCTGAGAAGCAATGCAGAGCTATTTGTGGATCCTTAAGTCGGCTTAAAACAAGCTGGGAGCTGGAAGACCCAGAATATGGAGTGAACCAGGAGTGACCAGGGATTCCAGGAGATCCTGCAGCTCCAGTATTAGGTGGGACTCAGCTAACTGGTGAGCCAGGAGTAAAAGGCTGTCCACTGTCAGTCTCAGCAGGTTCTGCTGATTTCCTTCTCCCCCAGCAAAGGCTTCACATGATCCTGCAGGTCCTCAGCAGAACAGACCTGCGGCCAGCCCCTGCCATAGCACAGAGAGGGAACCTGCAGCTTCACTTCTCATGCATCTTGTTTAACACCTTCAATCTTTGTCCCAATAACCTCTTTCTTCAAGGTGGGGAGGGTGGGAGCAGCACAGAGAAGTCTGTCTAGAATCTTGATTAGTGAAAGTAGAAAGGGGGAGGAAAGAAGTGTTATTGTTCTGCTTGGTAGAGCTGTATGTGTGCAAGTATCCCACCACCTTCCCACAAACATGCCTGGTTTGACCGTATATCTAACCCTGTTCACGGGCAGTTCCTTAACAGGATGATGTAGCCCAGTCAACTTTGACAGGGCTGTCTTCTTCTGTGGAGAACAAGGATTCACACTGGAGAATTAACAACTTGAATTTGCCCTGCTTCAGGCTGATTGATTCTCTGGATTCTTTAAAATAATCGCATTTTGAATACATAAATATTACTGCCCTCTGGTTCATTCCTCACTGCCTGAGCAGATGAACTCTTTTGCCAATGACCTTTTTGCCTCAGTGCAACAAGAGAATCTCTTGCAGTCCCTCTAGTTCTGCCTCTAGTTTCTAGGAGTCAGACAACAGGTTTCCTCACAGTCTCTTATGCTTCCTTTCATCTTCAGCCAAACATTAAGCAAATTCCCGACCCACTCATACTATTTCCTCCTCCACAAGTGGCATAAGAGGCGTCTTATAGGATCAGTAATTCAGAGTCCCTTGAGCAGTAACAATGAGAAACTTCTGACCAGATATTGGTTTCTGTCTCTGAGCTGGTGGGTGCAGCTGTTTTGAGGAAAGAGAGGGGTGCTTTGCGGGTGCAATTAATTTGATCCCAAAGTGAATATCTCAAACAAGTCAGAAGGACAAGGGGCAGAAGGGACATGAGATTAATTGCATCTGGACATCTGTAAGGGCAGGGCTGTGAAAAAAAGTCACTGTTAGGTGAGATTCCTCTTCTTTCCCCAGAGCTGGCTCTCTTGCTGCCTGGCAATGCCATGCTGGTCAGCCAGGAGACAGGCAAAGAGAGCAGGGACTGCTGGTAGCAGGAGGTCTCCTACCCCTCCAGTGACAGAGACCACACACTGATGTTCATCTCAAGCCCATCTAGGACTTCTGGATAGTGTTAGTAATAAAATGTTTACTTTCTGGGATGTGATTTCTGTTCCCTTCTCAGAGCTATGTAGTAGTGTTTGAATAACCAACCACATGCTTCCTTAGGACTTTTACTTGCCCCTGTACTACTGGATTTCTTATTTATTATATGCTTTTGTGTTCTCCCTTCTCTATGCAGAAGTGATTGCTGAGACAGCTTTGTACAAATGTGTCCTGAAACCTTTAAAGGAAGCCATTAATGCTTCCTTAAAAGAAATACACAACAAAGATGGATCTTTACAGCAGCTGAAAGAGAACCAACTTGTGATACAAAACACAACTACCACTGACCTGGGTGTCACAACCAGTGTGCCTGAAACTGCTGTGCTGGAAAAGATCCTTCACAAGTTCACGACCATGCACAAGACCTACTCTCCAGAAAAGAAAATTGCCATCTTGCTGAAGACCTGCAAACTCATCTATGACTCCATGGCTCAGGGAAATCCAGGTACAGGACTCCTGCTGCAATGGTATCCACCATGGGTCTTTTTCCTTGTATCAAAGGAACAGCATTTATGATACAGCTGGCATGGCAATATTCACATTGGAAGTAGCAGTGATGGTTGATGTGTTTGGTATCAGATGTCCACAGGTTGTGCTCAGAATAGAATGGTTAGTGAAGTTCTCTGTACTAATAACTGGTATGTTATCTGGTTAACTTTAGCTTTGTAACTCCAAAAACTAGTTACCCATAAGTGTGTGTTTTATGGATAATATCCTTTTTGCACAGATCTTCACACAGTTCTCCAAATACCCTCAAGGCTCTGTCCCAGCTTGCTGCAGAGTAATGGTAAATTCTAGGAATGGTCTCTGGTAAAAGGCTCTTGATTTGGCTTTTACAGAGTTTTGCCTAAACTGAGGAGGAGATGCAGAGCGCTAGTAGTTTGTTACTAATTCCTGATGCTCCAGTAAATTCTAAAAGCCATTTCTGTGTGAGGCAGTATGTGCTCTGAGTATAAACACAACATGGGCCTCAGGCCAACCACTAACACAGAAATTACACCCTTGGCCTGCAGACAGGATGCATCTTTGCAGATAGAGAAGCAAGTCCCTTCCTCCAACAATTTGCCTTGCCAGTTTAAGAGCTTTTTTTGTATACTGTCAGCTGATGACCAGTCATGCATGGATCTGGAGAGAAGACAGGTATTAACTTGCAATAACCTGTGGTTGTTGAAGAAGTCACAGTCACCAAAGGTGCTTTTAGCTGTTGTGCTTTATTTTGTACTGGCAACAGCCTTGGAGCATTCATACAGGGATGTTATGTCCCTGCTGAGCCTCACCTCAAGGTGATCTCTTGGATAGTAAGCAGCAGCAACCAATCTAGACATATTAACAGCAGAGCAAGAAACCACCCCAGAGCTGAGCCTTAGCTACAGGGTGGAAAGGGCCTCTCACTATCTTCAGGTGTTATGAGGTTTGAACATATGTAGGGGAATTTGCTGCAACTGTGTTAAAGTAGTTGTGTGAAGTTAGAATAAGTTTGGTTTAGATCAAGGACTCGCAAGCCTCATGAAAACCCACATGGTCTCCTTCTGATGCTGGTGGTATGTTATGTACACATCACACCTTAATTAGCTCGAGGCTGGAATTTCTCTGTTGAAGGAAATACTATTGTGTCACTTTCTGTAACAGAAATGAGGAGTTGGGGAAATAATTACAAAACCCCAGCATGATTAAAATATTGACATTCATGAAATTAGATGGTTTCACTGTGGTTTGCTAAGCTAACCAAAGCAGTGCATTTCGGCCAGTTCAGCTGTTTTCTTATCCTGAGCACTACTCAGCAGGGTGTAGGTTGGAAGCCGATTTCACTCCTGTGCATGCAATTCCCTCTCCCTTATACATGATCAGTGATGGATATCAGGGCTTGGCCAGAAGAAAACTGGCCTGGAATTATGGAAATATACCCCAGTGAATTCAGACCTGATAAAAAAGATAAGGGGAGAAGAATACTGTGTCTAACTCCTGGAAAACTTGGAGAGTAATTGAGTGAAATGCCCTGTAGACTTAGAGGCGAAATATGTGAAACCTCTTCCACAGATTGAACTTAACCCAGATTACTTTCATTTTCCAGTGGCAAAAATTGGAACCTGAAATATTTCAGCAACCTGAAATATTTTTATGATAGGAAATTCCAGCTGGTGGCATGCAGCAGAGCACTCTGTGGGGTCCTCAGAGCAGATTTCAGCTGGTGGGAATTCTCCTTCTGCTCTCTGCCTATCTCAAGAGCAACAGCACAGGGCCCCTTTTGCTTTCAGCCAGCCATGAGGCAGCACAGTGTTCTTCACACAGGAAGAGCAGAGGCCATGCTTAGCTTCCTGTGCAATAGCTTCTTCTCCTTTTCGCTCCTTTTCCTAACTGCTCAATTAGAAAGGTCCCTCCTTTTCCAAGATCAGAGCAGGTGAAACACAAAAAAAATCATTCCCTCAGCTACAGGACCAAAATCAGTCTACCTTTGTCAGAAACATTACCTGTTCGATAAAATGGAAACTCCATGTGTTTGATTTAATTTGCAATTTGTCAGCTCAGACCAGGATTTATTCACTTGAGGCTGGCCATAGGATGAGCTGACCTAAGAACATGGTTTCATTCCTCAAAGCAAAATGCCAACACCACCTAATCAAGCATCTTTTCTTTTCAGACACATATGAAAATAGAAGTTTTTTAACATTTTGAGACCCATGGACAGCACTCTAGGTTTGGCCAGGATGCCCCAAGAGGTACCAAGTTTCCTTTAAAACTAAGGACAGGCATACCCAGGAACATCTGTGGTGGTGCCCATCTTTGCCCTGCTGAAAGAGTCATGAAACTTTAAAGTCTGCCTTGACTGACTCCATGCATATCAAGACATTTTAAGAAAGGAGGATATCTTTGGTTTGATCATAATTCATATTACATGACAAAAATCTGCCTGATAAATTGGCTGTGGTTGAAATCCCTGACACTTAAGACTAAGAACTGAATGGGTCACACCCTAAACTGGTTTAAACTAGCATTTCTTCCTCAAGCTGAAGGCAATCAGCCTGTGTAAGTGATTAATCACAAGGAATCAGGAAGGCAACTTCACAGTCTTAGTCTTACACCTTTCTCTCAAGAGACCACTGAGTACAGCTCCATGATAGAGTTGAAGCAGGACCAATCTCTGGCTACATCTTGCTGTAGGTGGCCACAGAGGGGTATCATGCCCAGCTTCCCATCACACACATCGTGGAGTCAGTCCATGAAGTCCAGATGATTCATCTGGCTGCATGTAGGTTTCTGCTTTAGAGCAAGATGACTCAAGGCAAACTCCAGTGACAATATTGATTAATTCATTACTGGCTATCAAAGAAATTAAGGGGCCCTGCTTCAGATACTCACATGCACTATGTAGGCAGTGATATTAGTAAGTGAATCCTCACCAAAGGCACAGTTATGACAGTATTGAGGTATCTCACTGAGCTTTTCCAACTTCTGTGCAAACTTAAATAACTGAAACATCTGCCCCCAAGAATATAACCGACAATCTGAAAATATGTCACCTGCCTGCTAAAAATACTAGAAATGGTTAGGAAGAATAAAATGTGTTTTAAAAAATAGAGTTTGGAAACCCACGCTCTGAAAAATGGCTGGCATTTCTTTTTAGCGCTAGAAAAAGTAAAAGGCAGGAATCATAGAGCTCTTACATTTGGAAGGCATGCTGCAATATGCACAGGGACAGCTGGGCACATAGCCAATTTATGTAGAAACACAGTAATGTTATATAGAAAAAAATGCCTATTATGTGTCTTTCAGAAATACCTTTACTCAGGCAAAAGATTAAATGTATATTGTGGGATATGGGTAGAATGAGAATCTCTGCTTTTCACCAAAAACACAAGTGACACCTGTAGAGTGAGAAACAATGCAAATCTGCAATACATGTGGTGTGTACTGGTGTGCCTGGGTCACCCAGCCTTGTGCTGCCTAGCAGCTGCCACTGTGGAAGAGAACTGATGGAAAAACAAAAAAGCAATAGGCATTGGTTTATGGAGACGGTCTGTAAGAAAAACAGGCCAAATTTGGTCAGTCCATGGGTGAGGAAGATCAGGGATGGAAAAGCTCAAAGTTTAGGCTGGAAGTTTGAAAGATGAGTGGACTGCTTTAAAAGGAGATTGAAGAAGAATGGAGGTACAATTTTCATACTGCAACATTTCTAACTTGTGAACTACCTAAGATTATGAAGCTTCATTTTTGGACTATCTTTGAACTGCACAGGCAGCTGGACTATATAGTTCAAAACTATAGTTTGTACTAGTCATGGAATTGTCTAGGTGACCAAAACATCTGATTTAATAATTTCTATTGCACAGTTTTACATGGATAATGTGCATAGTCTACTTTTGGAATATAGGACATATATTCCATTGGAATGCTTCTCTTCCTTAGCTTTTAGAATGAAGTTGGTCACCTCTACAAAACTCAGCAGCCAGATATTAGTTGCCCTGATGTACTCCTACAAGGCTCTGCAGTTGGCAAAAGCAAAGCTGTGTTCTTTAGTGGGATAGCTGAGCTTGTAGAAAGGAAACTCCAGTACTTCAGCAGCCAGTGAAGAGCCCATGCTAGAAGCTCCTAAAGCTGTCAGAGCAATCCCATTACACTGCTTATTATCATATCTCACTTCTGAGAAAGAAAATAAAGCTATACATAACAGGTTTACTTTGATAGCTTTCAGAAGAGGATATTAGTATTTAAGTGACTTTTAACAAAGACTGATGGACTAGAGATTTTGGGGGTTCTTCCATCTAGCAAAATTTCTACATTTGAATCAACGAGCCAGTTCAGATTTTTCATGGGGATCGAATTCCTCTGATCTCTAAACCATACATTTTTGAAGTGAATTCATGCTGTCTGCATCTATTAATTCACTTAATTCACTATATCACAAATTAAACCTTGCTGAAAGCAGTATAGGATAGAAAAGAAACAGCAAATGCTAGTGTGTGGAAGGAAAGTCAAAATCTTTTCTTATGATCTTGAACAAATCTCAGTTAGCCTTCCTGAACCTCAGGTTTCCCAGCTTCAAACTGAGGCTAAAATTCATATTTTGTGGAGATCTGCTTCTAGACATCAAACTAGTGTTTGTAAAATATTAGAGTAAGGTGCAGGGCATCACCCCTATCTGCTGGTTTTCAGAATATACACAGAGAGAAAAGAAATCCATGAATGTGTTAAAATAGGCTGTAATTTCTTTATGGAGGCTTGGGCAGAATTCCAGTTGCTTTAAATCATGTATTTAATTAATACTAATCTATTCAAGTGCTGCATCCCAGCCAGGAGCTGACGTTGTATTTGCTTTGCTATAAACATAATAGGATGAGTTTGTGGCAGAAGAGAAGGCTTATTTTAAGCTTCTTAGAGATATTTATGAAATAAATGTTTCCTGGCCCTGCAGGGAAGAAGGGGAAATAAAGCAAGCAAGTTGTATCTGGAGTAGGACACCACCACCTTGAATAGGCAAGCTCAGTCTCACTGTCACTGAGAACAGTGGCAGGGTCAGAGCAAGATTTAACTCTGTCAGCTGCAAAAATTCCCCTCTGTGAGAGACCACAGATGGAGCAAGCCATACAGGTCTAGGAATTTGGCTCAGGCCCAGCTTGAAAGTAGAGCTGAGGAGGCAGCAGTTTGCAGAGAATACCTCTGCTGCAGCTCCCAGATGGACACTGGTTAGTGGACAGGAACCATGGGGGTTATACAATGCTGAAACCACCTCTCAGGTATCTTGGTTCATAGGCATTATTTCATCTATCTTTGTAGACTCCTGTTTCTGGGCATATTTGAGTTGCTGACAGCACCTATTTTCCCCATGGATGGACTGAGATATGGAGCACCTCAGGGCCATGCTTGGACTGATGGTCCAAGCTAGCCCCTGCAGCTGGAGGGGCCAGGAGAACAGGGGAGAATCAGAGTCCTGCCCTCTCAGGCACTTCTCCTTGGCTCCATGAGCAGTCAGTGGAGAAAGGCTATTGAGATGCCTACAAGGTGCAATACACCATGCCTGGCTGCTCTTGGCCACACTGGAGGTTTGTGGCAGCACAAAAACACACAAAATGGAGTCAGAGCTAGATCACTGGTGATTAGTTTTGCTTTTCCCTTGTTGACACATTCTGCTCCTGCTGACTTCAGCTTTTGCTACGGACGTGGGTATTTAAAATTGGGTGACATATAGCCACAGGTGGATTAATGTGGTGTCTAGTAATTTACACAGGTTGTGAGCATGGAACATGTGTTCTTTCCATTATTTCCAGCACATGGAACATGTGTTATTTCCATTATTTCAGTCAGACCTGAGTCATCCTTGCTCAGCATTTATTATTATTCTGTAGATCAAACCTTCATATTCAAAGCATATAAACAGCTGGGAGTCCAATAATATTTCTATGAAGTCTTAAAGTTGAGAAGAGTTTATACCAAGGACTGGAGGGCAGTCAATCAGCTTATAGAAATGAGATAAACAGCATGCAAAAGAATTGTCTCTATGCATGATTGTACGTACAACCACTTCTCAGACAAAAAAAAAGAAACAGGGAGATTCTGTAGGCATTCTTGAGAATTTTCCTCTAACTTTCACATCTGTAGACACCAGAAGCTGATGAATGGGGACAGGGAATTGTTTATTTCCAAACTGCTGTTTCCATTCTGCATTAGTTGGTCAGTCTGTTCTCTGTTCATGATCTGCTTTGGTGACATGTAAAAAGCCTGGAACTGAGCAACCAACCAGCCAACCAACCAAGCAACAAACAAACAACCCAAGGCTGTTTTTTTTTCCGGTGAATAGGATTGATATTGTAAAGCAACAACTTTATTTGATGCCCTTATCAGATATGACATGAATTAGTCATGAAAGAGAAGTAGTAGGGAAATTGTGCTATCAGTGTTGCACTGGAAATCCCTTGGCCTTAAGGATATGAGAATCATTCTATCCACACCACTGATCTGTAACTACTAGATCACAAATAAGTTTTTAATGAAGGGAAAAATGAGCCTAACAAATCTTTGGTATTTTGTATTACTTTATGCTAGTCTGAATTAGAACTAACTCTGTTGGCCTCTGGTGTACTTGGAGCAAATGGAGAATAGAGCTTTTTG
Source organism: Fringilla coelebs (assembly GCF_963513975.1). NCBI lineage: Eukaryota > Metazoa > Chordata > Aves > Passeriformes > Fringillidae > Fringilla > Fringilla coelebs. The sequence goes on along the minus strand of NC_140034.1, from coordinate 16,220,554 downwards.
CTGTGAAGATTTTCTGTTACATTTTCATGTTTCAGTTTTGTCTTCTTTTTTTTTTTCCCTGGAAAATATTAAATAGCTGTACTACTAAGCTGCTTGCATTAAGGTAATGTATGTGACAGTAATTAATTAGACCCTTCACAGAGTTAAAGCTTCCACAGAGACATAAGCCAAGGGAGCAACAGAATGGCCATACAGATGTTAATGGAAAGATTAAGTCCATTTATAGTTTTGTTGAAGACCTAAGGCTGTGTTTTTTAACTAAAGGCAGCCATAACAAAGCAATCAGAATTGAAAGCGTTAATCCAGCTTTCATTAAATAAATAGTCTGTTGTGGCGTGTGTGGGCTCTGCTAGAAACAGACTGAATTACTGTCCTGATGATCTCTCATTCTCTAACTCTTTGTTTTAAATGGATCAACTCTCTGTTCACTAGATGTATTACTGGGTTTATTTCAAAGCCACACTTTTTTTTTTTTTAAATCAGGGGCAAAGCTCATGTTTATTTGAGGCTTCAGAAGAATATCTTTCTTAGCCAGTGGAGAATCTGCGTCAGCTATGAATGACAAAAAAAGAAACCTGACTCATGGCAAATATTTGAAATAAGTCAGTGGGAACATTTGAGAAACAGGAATGTATTCCCTACCATGGAAGAGCATGTGTGCTATGGGCCAAAAATGGCTAGAGCATAATTTCACCAAAACTACATCAAGGGGACCTTCGATTCCTTGAGCTGAGACAAGCAGTTCTCAAGTGAGACACACATAGTCCATAAAACTAACATATCCAAGTGGACAGGTGAGGAAAAACTCCCCACAGTCTGGGGAAAGACATTCAGAATGAAAGCAGAGTAGGTTAAGCGGAGTGGTCAACTCTGAAGGCTGGCCTGGTAAAAAACTTGCTGTTGTGGGTTTTCCATGATGACTTTATGACATGTTGGTTGAAAGTGAAAGTATCTTTCAAATGAAAAAAGTTATCCTTGTGTGCTTTGTGGTTTATGCAAGGAAGCTTCAGTTTGGATTCTATCTTAAGTAGTAATTATTTATAATTGTGACTTGTTTTTTTGTTCTTAGAGATTGCAAACAGCTCTTACAGACTGTCTATTAGATCATTTCATTAACTTAGTTGATATGAATGTTTTAGGCACAAGAAATATTGGGCATCTGCTGTATACCAATTTCAAAAACTAGGTTAAAGTCCAATGTAAAGATCTGTTTTCCTAGCTAGACAGCATAGTTAGAAGGATGATTCCTCTTGGATCCTAGCTCTTGGGCAACTGTTTTAATTAGGATCATGTAGTGCGATGTTTTGCCTTCTGAAGGCATGTAAACACTGAAGTCCCCAGTTCTAAAACCACTGTCTCTAATTCTATTTTCTGGTTTTTGGTATCACACATAGAGTAATTCCAAGAGAATAAATACCCCTAATGCATGTAGACAACTTCCCTACAAATATTGCCAACCTGAACTGCAGTCTTGATGTCAGTATCAAATCAGAGGGACAAGCTGGAAGCCTTTGTACTCTTCAAAAATTGCCAGTCGTTTGTCATCAATGAAATTAAGTTTATATTTCTCCAGTTAATTTTCAAGATCCTATTTTGGGCTCGAAGCAAGTTTACTTACTTTTTAAGTGACCTAAATTTCTGTTTTCAGCATTTTTGCTGGTGCTTTTGAGCTGTAACTCTTCAGGTAATGTAAGCTGGAGTCTGCAAAGGACTCACTGTGCAAGAATCTGGCACCATTGTGTGGGAACAGGATTTTTGGCATTATTGGGACCACGCTGTGTTTCTCTTTGCTCAGGGAAGCCCTATGGTGCGGATGACTTCCTCCCTGTGCTCATGTATGTGTTGGCGCGCTGCAACTTGACTGAAGTCCTTCTGAATGTGGAGTATATGATGGAGCTCATGGACCCTGCTCTGCAGCTAGGAGAAGGTAAGAGTACAGTGTTTGCTCATGGGATATTCACTTTGGAAATCATCATTTGTCTCACTTCAGTGTTTATGAAAGTGGGGCAGCAGGGCTCTGGCTAGATTTTGTGGATAATACTTCAGCCAGTCTTTTCAAATCTGAATCTCTAAAGCTATTGCCAAGCATTTTAACTCCTTTTAGCAGTGCAGTGCCTTAAGACACAAGCTAGAAAGGCAGGGACTCATCATAAATGATAACTGAGGTGCTGGATTAGCAACCTAAACACAGACATCTTGTGTTACTTGGCCCAAAGGCTGAAAAGCTGGAAGGTTTTTGCTAAAATTGAACAGCTGCTGCTAAAAAAATTGTGCAGATTCTTTTATTTATTCCAGTGAGAAAAGAGCACATTTCTTAAACTGCTTTGTATGCCTGAGGGCTATATTCTCATGGACACTCTACTCCTAAATTTGAGTGAACCTTCTGACAATGTTCTCTGACTGAGCATCATAGCGAGACAGAGAAAATAAAGTTAGGTAAGAGAGGAATATTGAGTTTGGAAGTGACTAAAGACCTCTGTTATCAAAAAGATAAATACCCCAGTGGGCTTCTAGTTTCTTAAATATAGCTTGGAAAGCACATGCTTCTCAAGTGACAATTACACACTCTGAATTAGGAACACAGATCATTTATCACCGAGTAGTCACTAAACCAATAAAATGGGGTTTATTTTAGACTTTAAGTCTTTGGTAAGTACTGAGGTTCTAGAAAGGAGTCCTAGATGAACAACAGCAGACTAATTTTATTTACATTACATGAGGATATAAGTCTGAACATAAACATGTCATCCCAGCACAGTGGGGAGTGGGACAAAAGTAAATACTAATAGGATAATTAGTAGCAATACAGTACATTAGTAAGGTGTTTCTGCACAGGCTAGTTTTTCTGCAGAAAAGAATTCTTAGCAGAAAAAAATGTTAGCTGAAGGACAGCATTTTGTGGACATAACCAAGCTGCTTTTGGTGACTACTCTGCACACAGTTTCTACATTCCAAAGGGGCACACTACCAGGCTGGTTACTGAAGTCATCTGGGTTGGGGAGCTCAGGATATCAAAAGCAAAGCTGGCTGGAAGTTCTCGTAGCTCAAAGATGCAAAGACTTTGTGAAATGTGCACTCCAGTCAAAAGGAAAAATTTTGTGAGGGAGTTCCAAATCAAACGCACTGAATAATCACATCAGAAAGGACGGTAGGAGTAACTGCAAATGTGAAGAATGGGGGTCAAAAAAGAACATCTCAGTGAAGACATCTCTGAGATTGCAAAGTGTAGAATTAGCAAAAGGTAACTTGAGTCAGGCCTTTCAAAGTTGAATAGCAAAAAGTGTTCAGGTACAGAAATTAAAGGGAAAGAAGTAAAGCAGAAGTGAAAAAACTGCAAAATTGCATAAATCAATATACAAAATCACTTCAGTTTTGCCTCCAAATGAAAAATACACTTTGAATTAATTTAATAGCAATGGTGATGCTGAAGGCTGGAGCAAAGGCAAGGACAGATTGTAGGGAACAAGTGGATGGAAGTGAAGAAATTGAAAGTGGGCAAAAACTTAATGCTTAAAAAAGTTGTGATGAATTCCTGTTGTGGGGGTCTCGGAGCTCTTCCTCCCAGGGTTCTGAGGGAAGGGATACACCCTGCTCCCATCACAGCTACCTCTGACTCAGCCAGAAGAGGAGAAATACTGAATGACAGACAAAGGAGGGTAGTAACCGTATTTAAGAGGAGAAAAATTGCACTTTTAGACTTCTTAGTCTATTCTCAGCACCTCTTTGTGGGAGACATTAAAGAAAAATGAGTGTTTTGGGCAAAAACCTTCAGAACTGTAGGACACTCCTTATCGATCCACCAGAGCACAGAAAGTCAAATGGCAGTGTCTTGGTCTCTCCTCTCCGACAGAAAACTTCCACGGTGCTCTAAAAATACTGCTCTTCAATCAAGCGCTGTCTTTGCCTCTGTGGAGCAGCCAGCCGCGCTCCAGGGCCGCGGGCTCAGCAGCGCCGGGGGAGCCCCGGGCTGCGAGGGATGGGCTGGGTGCGAGGGCCACCTACAGGCCTGCGGCTGGGCTGAACAGCGCTCAGCGGGCCCCGTGCGCAGGCACCGGCTGCCGGAGCAGGGCACGGCCCCGTGTGCAGGCACCGGCTGCCGGAGCAGGGCATGCCCCGTGTGCAGGCACCGGCTGCCGGAGCAGGGCATGCCCCGTATGCAGGCACCGGCTGCCGGGGCAGGGCATGCCCCGTGTGCAGGCACCGGCTGCCGGAGCAGGGCATGCCCCGTGTGCAGGCACCGGCTGCCGGAGCAGGGCATGCCCCGTGTGCAGGCACCGGCTGCCGGAGCAGGGCATGCCCCGTATGCAGGCACCGGCTGCCGGGGCAGGGCATGCCCCGTGTGCAGGCACCGGCTGCCGGAGCAGGGCATGCCCCGTGTGCAGGCACCGGCTGCCGGAGCAGGGCATGCCCCGTGTGCAGGCACCGGCTGCCGGAGCAGGGCACGGCCCCGTATGCAGGCACCGGCTGCCGGGGCAGGGCACGGCCCCGTGTGCAGGCACCGGGTACCGGAGCAGGGCACGGCTCCGTGTGCAGGCACCGGCTGCCGGAGCAGGGCACGGCCCCGCCGCTGCTCTGTACTCCGCGGGGTGACTCTGCCCCAGCCCGGGCCCGAGCCTGCCGTTCCCAGCTGAGGCGGAGCTGGCAGCCAGCCCTTCCTTCATCGGCCCTGCCTCGGGGCTGCCCTGCGAGCCGAGCAGCGTCTCAGTCCTTGTCGGGGCTTGCCGGCAGCTCTGTGCCTGCAGCCGGCTGTTGTCAGGGCCCAGCTGCCGCCCTGCGGCCGCGGTTGGTCATTGATTTCCTGCTGCAAGCAGCGCCACAGCAGCCGTGCACGGGGTTCTGAGGGAAAGGGGCTTTTGTCACATTGCCCTGTTTCTCTGCGTTACCAAGATGCATCCCGCGAACCTGAACAGTCCAGGAATTACGGGTGAACGCCTGGGATGCCTGCGTGGTCAATAGAGAATGGAGGGAACAGAGGATGGGTTGCTCCTGCAGGTCTGAGACATCCCTCAACAGGAGCCCTGAAATCCAAACATGCGAGAGTAGTGCGGCTGGAGCTGGGGGGCTTGATCCAGGCCTTGTGCCTCTCCTGCAGTAATCTACTATTGTTTCTATTTCCCTGCATTGTGGGGACTGCTCAGGAGCCCAAGTTACAGACCTGTTGCATGGGCCCTATCAAACACAACAAAAAGATGGCCGTAGCCCAAAGAATAAACATCTGTGGCTAGGGCTTGTTTGTGAAAGCAGTTTTTATAGCTCTTTCCTTTCAGCCTGTGTTCTCTCCCAGGACATTACAGCCGCAGCAGTCTGGGGGGCGGCACTGATGTTGAGCAGGAGGGGCTGGAGGACGCTGGTCACAGGGTGTCCTTCACTCGGGTGACACCTGTGACCCCTGCGCTCCCTCCAGCAAGGGTCAGATAGCTGCCCCATGTGGGTACCGGCAGGCAGGCTGGGAGCGGGACCGAATGGCCCATGAAGGTGTGATGCTCATACAAGACTTTCACTTTTTGCAGGCTCCTATTATTTAACCACCACCTACGGGGTCCTGGAGCATATCAAGAACTATGACAAAATCACTGTGACACGGCAGCTGAGCGTGGAGGTCCAGGACTCCATCCACCGCTGGGAGCGACGGAGAACGCTGAACAAGGCCCGAGCTTCCCGCTCGTCAGTGCAGGTAGCCAGCCTTAGATCCTAGGGGAAAAGCCTGCATGCTTTCTCCATACTTAGAAATCTTTAATGTGGTAATTATTTTTAAATGAAAATAATTGAAATCACGATTAGAAGAGTACATCTGGGGCAAGGTTTCCAGATCTTAAAAGACACAGCACATTTGAAATACATACTACCTATGAAACAAATTTTGAAATCTTGAAGTACCCCTATAATACTGTAAGTTTAAATATAACTGCAAAGTGATTTTTTTGTTCATTCTCAAAGGAGGTGTGCTAGGAGCCTTTGCATGCAGGGGCCGTGGTAGGGACTCAGAAGCCTGTCTTAATCATCACCCTTAATGCCTGGGGAAATCATGGGCTAAACTGAGATGTGAGCAGGCTATGCAGGGCTGCTTCTAGATGGCATAAAGCTGTAGGGGGGTTTGAGACATCCCAAGAACCAGTTAGTCAAGCATCTTCCAGAGCCTGTCTGGCAGCAGGTAGGACCCATCAAGGTCGGGTCAGTTTGGAAGCCCATGCTGTGCATGGCCTGGCAAAGATCTCCCCGTGCACCAGTGGGAGAAGGTCCCAGGACAGATGAGCGCTCTGGTCCTCCAGCCATGATGAGACTGGTCCAGGCAGGCAGGGATACCCTGCCAGCCCCATGTGCTGCAATCAAATTATCACCCACAGGGAGGCAGCAAAGGCCATGTCTCACATTCTGTAGCACTTTCACAGTGTAGAACTGAAAATTGTGCATGCCGAGGGGAAAGCCAGGGGGAAGTCTCCTGTGGGGGAGAGTAGTCCATGTGAAAGCATGGAGCTGAACAAGTTTCCCATATTGCAGTCCAACCAGCCCCTGATGATCTCAGAAACGGTGAATAGTGTATGAGATACAGCAAATATCCATCCAGCCGTGAGTGCTGCTCTGGCAGCAGTAGCTCACAGAAGTACCTAACATGGAACATAATAGCTGAGCAAGCAAATGACACATTTCCCCAGAAGATTCCCACCACCTCCAGCAGCTGAAGGGCCATTTTTTACCCCTTTGAATGAGGGGTAGTATCAGAGCCATGAAAGCCCGTTCTGGCAGAGCTAAACCACTTGCTGATATGTTCAGCAGTCCCCTGCCCATCCTTCTGCTTGCCTCAATCCACTGCAGTGATACTCCTTAAATGTAGTTTGGAAGCCCATAGTCCATGCATTTGACAACTCCCCTTCTGCCAGGGAACCTCATTATTTGCTTAACAAAATGGGATTTGTTTTGGAGTTCACAAATGCAAATTAAACACTCAGGTTCCACTGTGACCAAAAGCTCTCTAGAGTCTGTTCCTTATGTGTTTGGCAAGATGAAAGCTGTCACAACAGTTGTTACTGCCTGAAACAGGATACAAGTAAATCAGCCTTCTCAGCATAACTTCTGCTATTTCCTTACTGATGGAAGGAAGTTCAGAGGACACACATTCAAGATGCTATTTGGGTGATTGTGAAGTTGCAAGGCCACCACACTGCTAGCCCTATCCCATTTCTGGGAAACAGGAGGTTTTCAGGCCAGATCTTTGACATTTCTGGTCTGTTTTTCTTGTCTGTCACTTCTTTGCAAACCCTTTCTTTGGAAGCTGTAAAAAGATGGGAGAATGAACCATTGCAGAGCATTCTCTAAGAATATTCAGTAAAATCAGAAAAAAGTGCTTTAACTTCACTGTCTTTATGGTGCTAAGTTTTTGGAAAGTGCTTGTTAACGTATTTGCTGATTCAGAGCCTGACAGAGGGAAGAAAGGAGAGAATAACTAGGACATTGGAGAATGACTGGAGGATATTTGGGAGCTCTAGGCAGCTAGAGCTTTGTGACTGAATTCTTCCTCCTTCAGGCCTAGGTTACTGTGTTAATTGCAAGGTCTCTCTTCATGTTTTTCTTCAGGATTTCATCTGTATCTCCTTTCTGGAAATCAGCGGTCAATCGAGGACACTTGCTTCCCGTCGCGATACCACAGCTGAGCAGCTGAGCCAACAGTGTGCTGAGAAGTTTGAAGTGTCCCATCCCAAGGACTATGGACTCTTTGTTTATGTTGATGACCAGTGGCTGCAGCTGGACAAAGATGCCCTTCCACACCATATCAAAGCCTCCCTTCTGAAGAGCGAAACCAAGAAAGATTTCCATTTTATTTATAAACCAATTGACCATAAAACCCCACCAGTTCCAATTGTCAAAGAGTCAGACTTTTCCTAAGGGCCATGCTGCTTTTTTTCTGTGTTTGCTGTCATCCTGGAAGAGCTGGATAATTTACCTTGTGAGATTCTCTGGTATCTGCAGAACCTGGAAGTTCTCTGGAGTGTGGCCTTCAACATAGGGCAGATGGGCTGGTTGTAGATGGTGTTTGAACGCACAGCATTTCTCGGTAGAGGTAATTTGCAGACGTAAAAGGAGCATTCAAGAGAACACTCATTCTCTGGAAAACTTGAAGTATCAAGCCTCAGAACCACTCAGCTGCAACCAGCCAACACTGCTGAATGTAAATGAACAGTAGAGAAAATCCAGAGATCTTGCAAAAAGGTGGACATTTACTTTATAATAAACGATGGCAGGTGTGAATCACATCTGTGCACAAGGCCTTTGAAAGGCCTGCACACACCTCAATCTGTTTGGAGGTAAGACTGTGTTTGTGCTTTATGGTATCTGTTCACCCAGTTTGAATAAACTGGGTCTTTTCTGATGTATTCAGTGGCATAGGGTGGCCACTTGTAGCAGAGCTCCATCTCTGTCTTGCTGTCAACAATTTGTCTTTGACTTTGAAATCCGCATAATTACAAACAGTGCAAGATGACCCTGTACTTTCACTAGGAATATGGTTTTTGCCTTCTATCTGTCACTCAAATCAGGTAGCATAGGCATTTTCATCAATGTATTTTTCCTAAAGATTCAAAGTCTTCACCATGAGTTTTACGTGTACAGCAGGTTTATTCACGTTGATTGTTTCTTAGGGTCTGGTTAATTGTATATTTATTTTAATATGTGATATGGTGCAATTATTTTAAAATAAGCCTTTGTAAACAACTTAATAATTTGCCCAGTGTATCAAACCAGATTAAAATTTGAAAGTCAAGAGGAGTTAGAATTAAATACCAATCCCTTTTTACATATCTGTCATTTTCACAGGTGTTATCCTAGCTGTAATTCCCACCAGGTTATTACTTTAATAAATTCAGGCTGTTGCAGATGGAACTTTCTAATTCTCCTTTCTGTGTGTGCTTTTAGTCATTCAGTCATTGCAGACCTAAATTTCCCTGAACAAACAAATTCTCACAGAATATATTGAATCAATGCAAAAATGCAATTCATTGAATTTGAAAACAATTTTTCACGATTGAATAATGGAAACGGGTGCCTTAGTTGCAAGACAGATCTGTGTCTTCTGGGTACCTTCACACAGGCGGGACTCCTACTGCAAACACAAAATACTGTGTTGTCTGCATGCAGGAAGCCAGTAACTTCCACTGCAGCTCCACCAGCTTGGAATCAGGCCTAGCAAAGCTCTGATTACAAAAAGGTGTATAACTCAGACTTGCAATTGTTTTCTCCCAATTACATTCAGAAGAGATTTAGGGCACCTTGGGCCAAGTTGCCCAAGGTCTCTGCCTTATTCCTGAAGCTCCAAGGATAAAAGGGTATTGCATAAAGCTGGTCCCTCTGTCAGTCTCTGGGGCTTGAAATAAATGTCCATGTCTATGTTCCCCAGCTGTAGCCAAATCTGCATACAGATAGCAAACCAGTGCTGTACATCTGCTAGCATGGCTATGTGCACATCTTGTTGGGAAGGGACAATTACCAAGAATGAGGAACAGTGAATAACAACAGTCTTGGTTTTGAGGCGATCATGTGCAGAGTTTGCAGCATGTGACCGTGCAACTGACTCCAAAGTCATGGTTATTTCTGCTATGTGCAGCTGTTGGCACCTCTGCCTTGCCTCTGGGAAGCATGTCTGCAGGATCCAAGAGCTGAAGCTCTCCCTCATGCTGCCCTCACCCTCCTGCAGGGCTGTGTGCTCCTGCTGGGAGCCTGGGCTGGTCTCAGGGTGGCACTCGGGATGCTGGGGCTAAACCTGAGCCCCAAGTTTCTAGTACCAGTCTGGGAGCTGATGCTGCTCTCAGGGCTCTGAGGACACTCACACAGGTGTGGCTGTCTCCAGTGCCTTAGCAGTGCCTCCACACCCTGCCTGTGGTCCAGGACCCCACATCAGCCTCCCAGGTCTGTCAACTCCTGCCCAACGTGATGCTGCAATAGGAATGGTCTCCAGCTCCCCTGCCCTCAGCCTGTCCCCATTGCTAGGAATGTGCTGGATGTTCAGGGGAGTTCTGGGGCCTCCCCTGATGCTCCCCTGATCCTTGGCCTGATCAGGTTATCGTTATAACATTCACAGTCAATGAGTCAATTACCTAAAAGTAATCTGATGGGTAAGAGGTTAAAAGAGAAACCTGGAAGGTAAGAAGTTAGGACTGATGTACTGGATATTTCTGCAACTAGAGCAACTAGCCTTTACACACTCCAGGGTCAAGTAACTGATTGATGAAGTGAAGCGCTCCAGCACTTCAATGTCCTGGGACATCTGAGTCACCAGCTGGACTTGGGGCTAGAGAGAAGTATAGGATAGAGCTAGTCAGTGGAGCCTGTGGAAAGAGTGTGAAATCACTGCAATCTGATTGGGCTCAGACATAAATTTACTACTGTCTAAACCCAAAATAAGAACTGCCGATTCCAGTTTTTGAAATGCAAGGAGTGCCTTGAACCTTTGAATTTATGTGGGCTTTTCTCAAATTGCATGTGCAACATTTTCCTCTGGAATAAAAACTGCAAAGCTCTGATTGGATTTGAAAGAGCTGTCATAGATCTCCCAAACCCAGAGATTATTGATGTTAATGCAAATTACTGTGCCTGGTTGTGAACTGACTGGAAGGAAATCCCTGAGCTAGGGCTCCATCCAGAGCAGAGCATGCCCAGAGGCTATGGGCAACTAGCTTATTTGGCCCCATCATATACACCATCTGAAACATTTCATTAAACATATATCTCTCAAGTACAAGGGCAACGTGGCAACAGCTGTCCCTTCTAAGGAAACAGAAGCTGGGAGAAGACCCATAAGATGGAATCTTGGATGAAATGAAATTTCATTTTGGGAAAAGAAACAAAATCTTGCAATTTCAATGGGTATCAATTGGGCAATCGTTGTCCACATCCCTGCACTACAGGGCATTCTATGCCTTTAAAGCGTTTCATTTCGACAAAGATTTTTTTTTCTTCAGTATTCACAGAATCTCACTCATATCTAGCCCTGAGACTTCAGTCTTCCCCCTTGATATTATTATCCGGAATTGGCAGCATCTCTGAGCATGGATTAGCGAAGTTTGGGCCCTTTCCAGGGCACCTCCTTTCCTCTCAGAGCACTTGGTAGTAGTCGGTAAATGTCCAAATGTTCTGGGTGTGGGGTTTTTTTTCAGTTCAATTTCATTTGATCCTATCTCCTTTGCAGAGTGTTTGTCAGCCTTTCTTTTGAGGTTCGCAAGATTCCGTTTCCCTTCCCGAAAGGAAATGAAATTTCCTTTCGGGAAGGGAAACGGAGTCTTGCGATTTCAATGGAGACCAAGTCAGGAATCTTTGGTCCATGTCCCTGCACCTGATGGCATCCCATGCCTTTTGATGCCTTGAACTTTGGCCACCCATTTTTGTATTTTTTCTGATGTTTTTTCAGTATCCCTGCCATGTCTGTCATATCTTCCCCTCAAAGCTGTGTCTTCTTCCATGTTTTTTTCTCCTGATTTTGCAGCATCGCTGAGCTTAGTTTTGGCATCTTTTGGCCCTTTGCACTGCACGGCATGTCATTTATGGTCCTTTTGGTGGCAGTCACAAAATTTGCAAATTTTTGATTTTTTTTTTGTGAGTTGCATTTTTTTGCATGATTGCTCCATTCCGGAGCGTTTGTAAGTCCTTCTTTTTTGTTTCCAGGCTTTCAGTGGGGTCCAATTTTTTCAAGCCGTGCTCTATGTCCCTGCACTTGATGGCATTCCATGCATTTGGGTGGCTCTCACTTAAAGAACCAATTTTTTTTTTTTTTTTTTTTTTCACTCTCCATGGCATGTCTCTCATATCTTCCCCTCAAAGTTGTGTCTTCCTCCTTGACATTTTCCCTGATTTTGCAGCATCTGGGATCTCAGCTTTGCATGTTTTGGTCCTTTGTGCTGCACCTCATTTCCTCCCAGAGCATTTTCTGCTACTCACTAAATGTCCCCATTTTTGGATTTTTGGGTTTTTTTTCGCTTGCACTTCATTTGATCCTATCTCCTTTGCAGAGTGTTTGTCAGCCTTTCTTTTGAGGTTCGCAAGATTCCGTTTCCCTTCCCGAAAGGAAATGAAATTTCCTTTCGGGAAGGGAAACGGAATCTTGCGATTTCAATGGAGACCAAGTCAGGAATCTTTGGTCCATGTCCCTGCACCTGATGGCATCCCATGCCTTTTGATGCCTTGAACTTTGGCCACCCATTTTTGTATTTTTTCTGATGTTTTTTCAGTATCCCTGCCATGTCTGTCATATCTTCCCCTCAAAGCTGTGTCTTCTTCCATGTTTTTTTCTCCTGATTTTGCAGCATCGCTGAGCTTAGTTTTGGCATCTTTTGGCCCTTTGCACTGCACGGCATGTCATTTATGGTCCTTTTGGTGGCAGTCACAAAATTTGCAAATTTTTGATTTTTTTTTGGTGAATTGCATTTTTTTGCATGATTGCTCCATTCTGGAGCGTTTGTAAGTCCTTCTTTTTTGTTTCCAGGCTTTCAGTGGGGTCCAATTTTTTCAAGCCGTGCTCTATGTCCCTGCACTTGATGGCATTCCATGCATTTGGGTGGCTCTCACTTAAAGAACCAATTTTTTTTTTATGTTTTTTTTTCACTCTCCATGGCATGTCTCTCATATCTTCCCCTCAAAGTTGTGTCTTCCTCCTTGACATTTTCCCTGATTTTGCAGCATCTGGGATCTCAGCTTTGCATGTTTTGGTCCTTTGTGCTGCACCTCATTTCCTCCCAGAGCATTTTCTGCTACTCACTAAATGTCCCCATTTTTGGATTTTTGGGGTTTTTTTCGCTTGCACTTCATTTGATCCTATCTCCTTTGCAGAGTGTTTGTCAGCCTTTCTTTTGAGGTTCGCAAGATTCCGTTTCCCTTCCCGAAAGGAAATGAAATTTCCTTTCGGGAAGGGAAACGGAATCTTGCGATTTCAATGGAGACCAAGTCAGGAATCTTTGGTCCATGTCCCTGCACCTGATGGCATCCCATGCCTTTTGATGCCTTGAACTTTGGCCACCCATTTTTGTATTTTTTCTGATGTTTTTTCAGTATCCCTGCCATGTCTGTCATATCTTCCCCTCAAAGCTGTGTCTTCTTCCATGTTTTTTTCTCCTGATTTTGCAGCATCGCTGAGCTTAGTTTTGGCATCTTTTGGCCCTTTGCACTGCACGGCATGTCATTTATGGTCCTTTTGGTGGCAGTCACAAAATTTGCAAATTTTTGAATTTTTTTTTGTGAGTTGCATTTTTTTGCATGATTGCTCCATTCCGGAGCGTTTGTAAGTCCTTCTTTTTTGTTTCCAGGCTTTCAATGGGGTCCAATTTTTTCAAGCCGTGCTCTATGTCCCTGCACTTGATGGCATCCCATGCATTTGGATGGCTTTCACTTAAACAACTAATTTTTTTTTTTTTTTCACTCCTCATGGCATGTCTCTCATATCTTCCCCACAAAGTTGTGTCTTCCTCCTTGACATTTTCCCTGATTTTGCAGCATCTGGGATCTCAGCTTTGCATGTTTTGGTCCTTTGTGCTGCACCTCATTTCCTCCCAGAGCATTTTCTGCTACTCACTAAATGTCCCCATTTTTGGATTTTTGGGGTTTTTTTCGCTTGCACTTCATTTGATCCTATCTCCTTTGCAGAGTGTTTGTCAGCCTTTCTTTTGAGGTTCGCAAGATTCCGTTTCCCTTCCCGAAAGGAAATGAAATTTCCTTTCGGGAAGGGAAACGGAATCTTGCGATTTCAATGGAGACCAAGTCAGGAATCTTTGGTCCATGTCCCTGCACCTGATGGCATCCCATGCCTTTTGATGCCTTGAACTTTGGCCACCCATTTTTGTATTTTTTCTGATGTTTTTTCAGTATCCCTGCCATGTCTGTCATATCTTCCCCTCAAAGCTGTGTCTTCTTCCATGTTTTTTTCTCCTGATTTTGCAGCATCGCTGAGCTTAGTTTTGGCATCTTTTGGCCCTTTGCACTGCACGGCATGTCATTTATGGTCCTTTTGGTGGCAGTCACAAAATTTGCAAATTTTTGATTTTTTTTTTGTGAGTTGCATTTTTTTGCATGATTGCTCCATTCCGGAGCGTTTGTAAGTCCTTCTTTTTTGTTTCCAGGCTTTCAATGGGGTCCAATTTTTTCAAGCCGTGCTCTATGTCCCTGCACTTGATGGCATTCCATGCATTTGGGTGGCTCTCACTTAAAGAACCAATTTTTTTTTAATTTTTTTTTTTCACTCTCCATGGCATGTCTCTCATATCTTCCCCTCAAAGTTGTGTCTTCCTCCTTGACATTTTCCCTGATTTTGCAGCATCTGGGATCTCAGCTTTGCATGTTTTGGTCCTTTGTGCTGCACCTCATTTCCTCCCAGAGCATTTTCTGCTACTCACTAAATGTCCCCATTTTTGGATTTTTGGGTTTTTTTTCGCTTGCACTTCATTTGATCCTATCTCCTTTGCAGAGTGTTTGTCAGCCTTTCTTTTGAGGTTCGCAAGATTCCGTTTCCCTTCCCGAAAGGAAATGAAATTTCCTTTCGGGAAGGGAAACGGAATCTTGCGATTTCAATGGAGACCAAGTCAGGAATCTTTGGTCCATGTCCCTGCACCTGATGGCATCCCATGCCTTTTGATGCCTTGAACTTTGGCCACCCATTTTTGTATTTTTTCTGATGTTTTTTCAGTATCCCTGCCATGTCTGTCATATCTTCCCCTCAAAGCTGTGTCTTCTTCCATGTTTTTTTCTCCTGATTTTGCAGCATCGCTGAGCTTAGTTTTGGCATCTTTTGGCCCTTTGCACTGCACGGCATGTCATTTATGGTCCTTTTGGTGGCAGTCACAAAATTTGCAAATTTTTGATTTTTTTTTTGTGAGTTGCATTTTTTTGCATGATTGCTCCATTCCGGAGCGTTTGTAAGTCCTTCTTTTTTGTTTCCAGGCTTTCAATGGGGTCCAATTTTTTCAAGCCGTGCTCTATGTCCCTGCACTTGATGGCATTCCATGCATTTGGGTGGCTCTCACTTAAAGAACCAATTTTTTTTTTATGTTTTTTTTTCACTCTCCATGGCATGTCTCTCATATCTTCCCCTCAAAGTTGTGTCTTCCTCCTTGACATTTTCCCTGATTTTGCAGCATCTGGGATCTCAGCTTTGCATGTTTTGGTCCTTTGTGCTGCACCTCATTTCCTCCCAGAGCATTTTCTGCTACTCACTAAATGTCCCCATTTTTGGATTTTTGGGTTTTTTTTCGCTTGCACTTCATTTGATCCTATCTCCTTTGCAGAGTGTTTGTCAGCCTTTCTTTTGAGGTTCGCAAGATTCCGTTTCCCTTCCCGAAAGGAAATGAAATTTCCTTTCGGGAAGGGAAACGGAATCTTGCGATTTCAATGGAGACCAAGTCAGGAATCTTTGGTCCATGTCCCTGCACCTGATGGCATCCCATGCCTTTTGATGCCTTGAACTTTGGCCACCCATTTTTGTATTTTTTCTGATGTTTTTTCAGTATCCCTGCCATGTCTGTCATATCTTCCCCTCAAAGCTGTGTCTTCTTCCATGTTTTTTTCTCCTGATTTTGCAGCATCGCTGAGCTTAGTTTTGGCATCTTTTGGCCCTTTGCACTGCACGGCATGTCATTTATGGTCCTTTTGGTGGCAGTCACAAAATTTGCAAATTTTTGATTTTTTTTTGGTGAATTGCATTTTTTTGCATGATTGCTCCATTCTGGAGCGTTTGTAAGTCCTTCTTTTTTGTTTCCAGGCTTTCAGTGGGGTCCAATTTTTTCAAGCCGTGCTCTATGTCCCTGCACTTGATGGCATTCCATGCATTTGGGTGGCTCTCACTTAAAGAACCAATTTTTTTTTTTTTTTTTTTTCACTCTCCATGGCATGTCTCTCATATCTTCCCCTCAAAGTTGTGTCTTCCTCCTTGACATTTTCCCTGATTTTGCAGCATCTGGGATCTCAGCTTTGCATGTTTTGGTCCTTTGTGCTGCACCTCATTTCCTCCCAGAGCATTTTCTGCTACTCACTAAATGTCCCCATTTTTGGATTTTTGGGGTTTTTTTCGCTTGCACTTCATTTGATCCTATCTCCTTTGCAGAGTGTTTGTCAGCCTTTCTTTTGAGGTTCGCAAGATTCCGTTTCCCTTCCCGAAAGGAAATGAAATTTCCTTTCGGGAAGGGAAACGGAATCTTGCGATTTCAATGGAGACCAAGTCAGGAATCTTTGGTCCATGTCCCTGCACCTGATGGCATCCCATGCCTTTTGATGCCTTGAACTTTGGCCACCCATTTTTGTATTTTTTCTGATGTTTTTTCAGTATCCCTGCCATGTCTGTCATATCTTCCCCTCAAAGCTGTGTCTTCTTCCATGTTTTTTTCTCCTGATTTTGCAGCATCGCTGAGCTTAGTTTTGGCATCTTTTGGCCCTTTGCACTGCACGGCATGTCATTTATGGTCCTTTTGGTGGCAGTCACAAAATTTGCAAATTTTTGAATTTTTTTTTGTGAGTTGCATTTTTTTGCATGATTGCTCCATTCCGGAGCGTTTGTAAGTCCTTCTTTTTTGTTTCCAGGCTTTCAATGGGGTCCAATTTTTTCAAGCCGTGCTCTATGTCCCTGCACTTGATGGCATCCCATGCATTTGGATGGCTTTCACTTAAACAACTAATTTTTTTTTTTTTTTCACTCTCCATGGCATGTCTCTCATATCTTCCCCTCAAAGTTGTGTCTTCCTCCTTGACATTTTCCCTGATTTTGCAGCATCTGGGATCTCAGCTTTGCATGTTTTGGTCCTTTGTGCTGCACCTCATTTCCTCCCAGAGCATTTTCTGCTACTCACTAAATGTCCCCATTTTTGGATTTTTGGGGTTTTTTTCGCTTGCACTTCATTTGATCCTATCTCCTTTGCAGAGTGTTTGTCAGCCTTTCTTTTGAGGTTCGCAAGATTCCGTTTCCCTTCCCGAAAGGAAATGAAATTTCCTTTCGGGAAGGGAAACGGAATCTTGCGATTTCAATGGAGACCAAGTCAGGAATCTTTGGTCCATGTCCCTGCACCTGATGGCATCCCATGCCTTTTGATGCCTTGAACTTTGGCCACCCATTTTTGTATTTTTTCTGATGTTTTTTCAGTATCCCTGCCATGTCTGTCATATCTTCCCCTCAAAGCTGTGTCTTCTTCCATGTTTTTTTCTCCTGATTTTGCAGCATCGCTGAGCTTAGTTTTGGCATCTTTTGGCCCTTTGCACTGCACGGCATGTCATTTATGGTCCTTTTGGTGGCAGTCACAAAATTTGCAAATTTTTGATTTTTTTTTTGTGAGTTGCATTTTTTTGCATGATTGCTCCATTCCGGAGCGTTTGTAAGTCCTTCTTTTTTGTTTCCAGGCTTTCAATGGGGTCCAATTTTTTCAAGCCGTGCTCTATGTCCCTGCACTTGATGGCATCCCATGCATTTGGATGGCTTTCACTTAAACAACTAATTTTTTTTTAATTTTTTTTTTTCACTCTCCATGGCATGTCTCTCATATCTTCCCCTCAAAGTTGTGTCTTCCTCCTTGACATTTTCCCTGATTTTGCAGCATCTGGGATCTCAGCTTTGCATGTTTTGGTCCTTTGTGCTGCACCTCATTTCCTCCCAGAGCATTTTCTGCTACTCACTAAATGTCCCCATTTTTGGATTTTTGGGGTTTTTTTCGCTTGCACTTCATTTGATCCTATCTCCTTTGCAGAGTGTTTGTCAGCCTTTCTTTTGAGGTTCGCAAGATTCCGTTTCCCTTCCCGAAAGGAAATGAAATTTCCTTTCGGGAAGGGAAACGGAATCTTGCGATTTCAATGGAGACCAAGTCAGGAATCTTTGGTCCATGTCCCTGCACCTGATGGCATCCCATGCCTTTTGATGCCTTGAACTTTGGCCACCCATTTTTGTATTTTTTCTGATGTTTTTTCAGTATCCCTGCCATGTCTGTCATATCTTCCCCTCAAAGCTGTGTCTTCTTCCATGTTTTTTTCTCCTGATTTTGCAGCATCGCTGAGCTTAGTTTTGGCATCTTTTGGCCCCTTGCACTGCACGGCATGTCATTTATGGTCCTTTTGGTGGCAGTCACAAAATTTGCAAATTTTTGATTTTTTTTTTGTGAGTTGCATTTTTTTGCATGATTGCTCCATTCCGGAGCGTTTGTAAGTCCTTCTTTTTTGTTTCCAGGCTTTCAATGGGGTCCAATTTTTTCAAGCCGTGCTCTATGTCCCTGCACTTGATGGCATCCCATGCATTTGGATGGCTTTCACTTAAACAACTAATTTTTTTTTTTTTTTCACTCTCCATGGCATGTCTCTCATATCTTCCCCTCAAAGTTGTGTCTTCCTCCTTGACATTTTCCCTGATTTTGCAGCATCTGGGATCTCAGCTTTGCATGTTTTGGTCCTTTGTGCTGCACCTCATTTCCTCCCAGAGCATTTTCTGCTACTCACTAAATGTCCCCATTTTTGGATTTTTGGGGTTTTTTTCGCTTGCACTTCATTTGATCCTATCTCCTTTGCAGAGTGTTTGTCAGCCTTTCTTTTGAGGTTCGCAAGATTCCGTTTCCCTTCCCGAAAGGAAATGAAATTTCCTTTCGGGAAGGGAAACGGAATCTTGCGATTTCAATGGAGACCAAGTCAGGAATCTTTGGTCCATGTCCCTGCACCTGATGGCATCCCATGCCTTTTGATGCCTTGAACTTTGGCCACCCATTTTTGTATTTTTTCTGATGTTTTTTCAGTATCCCTGCCATGTCTGTCATATCTTCCCCTCAAAGCTGTGTCTTCTTCCATGTTTTTTTCTCCTGATTTTGCAGCATCGCTGAGCTTAGTTTTGGCATCTTTTGGCCCTTTGCACTGCACGGCATGTCATTTATGGTCCTTTTGGTGGCAGTCACAAAATTTGCAAATTTTTGATTTTTTTTTTGTGAGTTGCATTTTTTTGCATGATTGCTCCATTCCGGAGCGTTTGTAAGTCCTTCTTTTTTGTTTCCAGGCTTTCAATGGGGTCCAATTTTTTCAAGCCGTGCTCTATGTCCCTGCACTTGATGGCATTCCATGCATTTGGGTGGCTCTCACTTAAAGAACCAATTTTTTTTTTATGTTTTTTTTTCACTCTCCATGGCATGTCTCTCATATCTTCCCCTCAAAGTTGTGTCTTCCTCCTTGACATTTTCCCTGATTTTGCAGCATCTGGGATCTCAGCTTTGCATGTTTTGGTCCTTTGTGCTGCACCTCATTTCCTCCCAGAGCATTTTCTGCTACTCACTAAATGTCCCCATTTTTGGATTTTTGGGGTTTTTTTCACTTGCACTTCATTTGATCCTATCTCCTTTGCAGAGTGTTTGTCAGCCTTTCTTTTGAGGTTCGCAAGATTCCGTTTCCCTTCCCGAAAGGAAATGAAATTTCCTTTCGGGAAGGGAAACGGAATCTTGCGATTTCAATGGAGACCAAGTCAGGAATCTTTGGTCCATGTCCCTGCACCTGATGGCATCCCATGCCTTTTGATGCCTTGAACTTTGGCCACCCATTTTTGTATTTTTTCTGATGTTTTTTCAGTATCCCTGCCATGTCTGTCATATCTTCCCCTCAAAGCTGTGTCTTCTTCCATGTTTTTTTCTCCTGATTTTGCAGCATCGCTGAGCTTAGTTTTGGCATCTTTTGGCCCTTTGCACTGCACGGCATGTCATTTATGGTCCTTTTGGTGGCAGTCACAAAATTTGCAAATTTTTGAATTTTTTTTTGTGAGTTGCATTTTTTTGCATGATTGCTCCATTCCGGAGCGTTTGTAAGTCATTCTTTTTTGTTTCCAGGCTTTCAATGGGGTCCAATTTTTTCAAGCCGTGCTCTATGTCCCTGCACTTGATGGCATTCCATGCATTTGGGTGGCTCTCACTTAAAGAACCAATTTTTTTTTTATTTTTTTTTTTCACTCTCCATGGCATGTCTCTCATATCTTCCCCTCAAAGTTGTGTCTTCCTCCTTGACATTTTCCCTGATTTTGCAGCATCTGGGATCTCAGCTTTGCATGTTTTGGTCCTTTGTGCTGCACCTCATTTCCTCCCAGAGCATTTTCTGCTACTCACTAAATGTCCCCATTTTTGGATTTTTGGGGTTTTTTTCGCTTGCACTTCATTTGATCCTATCTCCTTTGCAGAGTGTTTGTCAGCCTTTCTTTTGAGGTTCGCAAGATTCCGTTTCCCTTCCCGAAAGGAAATGAAATTTCCTTTCGGGAAGGGAAACGGAATCTTGCGATTTCAATGGAGACCAAGTCAGGAATCTTTGGTCCATGTCCCTGCACCTGATGGCATCCCATGCCTTTTGATGCCTTGAACTTTGGCCACCCATTTTTGTATTTTTTCTGATGTTTTTTCAGTATCCCTGCCATGTCTGTCATATCTTCCCCTCAAAGCTGTGTCTTCTTCCATGTTTTTTTCTCCTGATTTTGCAGCATCGCTGAGCTTAGTTTTGGCATCTTTTGGCCCTTTGCACTGCACGGCATGTCATTTATGGTCCTTTTGGTGGCAGTCACAAAATTTGCAAATTTTTGATTTTTTTTTTGTGAGTTGCATTTTTTTGCATGATTGCTCCATTCCGGAGCGTTTGTAAGTCCTTCTTTTTTGTTTCCAGGCTTTCAATGGGGTCCAATTTTTTCAAGCCGTGCTCTATGTCCCTGCACTTGATGGCATTCCATGCATTTGGGTGGCTCTCACTTAAAGAACCAATTTTTTTTTAATTTTTTTTTTTCACTCTCCATGGCATGTCTCTCATATCTTCCCCTCAAAGTTGTGTCTTCCTCCTTGACATTTTCCCTGATTTTGCAGCATCTGGGATCTCAGCTTTGCATGTTTTGGTCCTTTGTGCTGCACCTCATTTCCTCCCAGAGCATTTTCTGCTACTCACTAAATGTCCCCATTTTTGGATTTTTGGGGTTTTTTTCGCTTGCACTTCATTTGATCCTATCTCCTTTGCAGAGTGTTTGTCAGCCTTTCTTTTGAGGTTCGCAAGATTCCGTTTCCCTTCCCGAAAGGAAATGAAATTTCCTTTCGGGAAGGGAAACGGAATCTTGCGATTTCAATGGAGACCAAGTCAGGAATCTTTGGTCCATGTCCCTGCACCTGATGGCATCCCATGCCTTTTGATGCCTTGAACTTTGGCCACCCATTTTTGTATTTTTTCTGATGTTTTTTCAGTATCCCTGCCATGTCTGTCATATCTTCCCCTCAAAGCTGTGTCTTCTTCCATGTTTTTTTCTCCTGATTTTGCAGCATCGCTGAGCTTAGTTTTGGCATCTTTTGGCCCTTTGCACTGCACGGCATGTCATTTATGGTCCTTTTGGTGGCAGTCACAAAATTTGCAAATTTTTTATTTTTTTTTGTGAGTTGCATTTTTTTGCATGATTGCTCCATTCCGGAGCGTTTGTAAGTCCTTCTTTTTTGTTTCCAGGCTTTCAATGGGGTCCAATTTTTTCAAGCCGTGCTCTATGTCCCTGCACTTGATGGCATTCCATGCATTTGGGTGGCTCTCACTTAAAGAACCAATTTTTTTTTAATTTTTTTTTTTCACTCTCCATGGCATGTCTCTCATATCTTCCCCTCAAAGTTGTGTCTTCCTCCTTGACATTTTCCCTGATTTTGCAGCATCTGGGATCTCAGCTTTGCATGTTTTGGTCCTTTGTGCTGCACCTCATTTCCTCCCAGAGCATTTTCTGCTACTCACTAAATGTCCCCATTTTTGGATTTTTGGGGTTTTTTTCGCTTGCACTTCATTTGATCCTATCTCCTTTGCAGAGTGTTTGTCAGCCTTTCTTTTGAGGTTCGCAAGATTCCGTTTCCCTTCCCGAAAGGAAATGAAATTTCCTTTCGGGAAGGGAAACGGAATCTTGCGATTTCAATGGAGACCAAGTCAGGAATCTTTGGTCCATGTCCCTGCACCTGATGGCATCCCATGCCTTTTGATGCCTTGAACTTTGGCCACCCATTTTTGTATTTTTTCTGATGTTTTTTCAGTATCCCTGCCATGTCTGTCATATCTTCCCCTCAAAGCTGTGTCTTCTTCCATGTTTTTTTCTCCTGATTTTGCAGCATCGCTGAGCTTAGTTTTGGCATCTTTTGGCCCTTTGCACTGCACGGCATGTCATTTATGGTCCTTTTGGTGGCAGTCACAAAATTTGCAAATTTTTGATTTTTTTTTTGTGAGTTGCATTTTTTTGCATGATTGCTCCATTCCGGAGCGTTTGTAAGTCCTTCTTTTTTGTTTCCAGGCTTTCAATGGGGTCCAATTTTTTCAAGCCGTGCTCTATGTCCCTGCACTTGATGGCATTCCATGCATTTGGGTGGCTCTCACTTAAAGAACCAATTTTTTTTTTATGTTTTTTTTTCACTCTCCATGGCATGTCTCTCATATCTTCCCCTCAAAGTTGTGTCTTCCTCCTTGACATTTTCCCTGATTTTGCAGCATCTGGGATCTCAGCTTTGCATGTTTTGGTCCTTTGTGCTGCACCTCATTTCCTCCCAGAGCATTTTCTGCTACTCACTAAATGTCCCCATTTTTGGATTTTTGGGGTTTTTTTCACTTGCACTTCATTTGATCCTATCTCCTTTGCAGAGTGTTTGTCAGCCTTTCTTTTGAGGTTCGCAAGATTCCGTTTCCCTTCCCGAAAGGAAATGAAATTTCCTTTCGGGAAGGGAAACGGAATCTTGCGATTTCAATGGAGACCAAGTCAGGAATCTTTGGTCCATGTCCCTGCACCTGATGGCATCCCATGCCTTTTGATGCCTTGAACTTTGGCCACCCATTTTTGTATTTTTTCTGATGTTTTTTCAGTATCCCTGCCATGTCTGTCATATCTTCCCCTCAAAGCTGTGTCTTCTTCCATGTTTTTTTCTCCTGATTTTGCAGCATCGCTGAGCTTAGTTTTGGCATCTTTTGGCCCTTTGCACTGCACGGCATGTCATTTATGGTCCTTTTGGTGGCAGTCACAAAATTTGCAAATTTTTGAATTTTTTTTTGTGAGTTGCATTTTTTTGCATGATTGCTCCATTCCGGAGCGTTTGTAAGTCATTCTTTTTTGTTTCCAGGCTTTCAATGGGGTCCAATTTTTTCAAGCCGTGCTCTATGTCCCTGCACTTGATGGCATTCCATGCATTTGGGTGGCTCTCACTTAAAGAACCAATTTTTTTTTTATTTTTTTTTTTCACTCTCCATGGCATGTCTCTCATATCTTCCCCTCAAAGTTGTGTCTTCCTCCTTGACATTTTCCCTGATTTTGCAGCATCTGGGATCTCAGCTTTGCATGTTTTGGTCCTTTGTGCTGCACCTCATTTCCTCCCAGAGCATTTTCTGCTACTCACTAAATGTCCCCATTTTTGGATTTTTGGGGTTTTTTTCGCTTGCACTTCATTTGATCCTATCTCCTTTGCAGAGTGTTTGTCAGCCTTTCTTTTGAGGTTCGCAAGATTCCGTTTCCCTTCCCGAAAGGAAATGAAATTTCCTTTCGGGAAGGGAAACGGAATCTTGCGATTTCAATGGAGACCAAGTCAGGAATCTTTGGTCCATGTCCCTGCACCTGATGGCATCCCATGCCTTTTGATGCCTTGAACTTTGGCCACCCATTTTTGTATTTTTTCTGATGTTTTTTCAGTATCCCTGCCATGTCTGTCATATCTTCCCCTCAAAGCTGTGTCTTCTTCCATGTTTTTTTCTCCTGATTTTGCAGCATCGCTGAGCTTAGTTTTGGCATCTTTTGGCCCTTTGCACTGCACGGCATGTCATTTATGGTCCTTTTGGTGGCAGTCACAAAATTTGCAAATTTTTGATTTTTTTTTTGTGAGTTGCATTTTTTTGCATGATTGCTCCATTCCGGAGCGTTTGTAAGTCCTTCTTTTTTGTTTCCAGGCTTTCAATGGGGTCCAATTTTTTCAAGCCGTGCTCTATGTCCCTGCACTTGATGGCATTCCATGCATTTGGGTGGCTCTCACTTAAAGAACCAATTTTTTTTTAATTTTTTTTTTTCACTCTCCATGGCATGTCTCTCATATCTTCCCCTCAAAGTTGTGTCTTCCTCCTTGACATTTTCCCTGATTTTGCAGCATCTGGGATCTCAGCTTTGCATGTTTTGGTCCTTTGTGCTGCACCTCATTTCCTCCCAGAGCATTTTCTGCTACTCACTAAATGTCCCCATTTTTGGATTTTTGGGGTTTTTTTCGCTTGCACTTCATTTGATCCTATCTCCTTTGCAGAGTGTTTGTCAGCCTTTCTTTTGAGGTTCGCAAGATTCCGTTTCCCTTCCCGAAAGGAAATGAAATTTCCTTTCGGGAAGGGAAACGGAATCTTGCGATTTCAATGGAGACCAAGTCAGGAATCTTTGGTCCATGTCCCTGCACCTGATGGCATCCCATGCCTTTTGATGCCTTGAACTTTGGCCACCCATTTTTGTATTTTTTCTGATGTTTTTTCAGTATCCCTGCCATGTCTGTCATATCTTCCCCTCAAAGCTGTGTCTTCTTCCATGTTTTTTTCTCCTGATTTTGCAGCATCGCTGAGCTTAGTTTTGGCATCTTTTGGCCCTTTGCACTGCACGGCATGTCATTTATGGTCCTTTTGGTGGCAGTCACAAAATTTGCAAATTTTTTATTTTTTTTTGTGAGTTGCATTTTTTTGCATGATTGCTCCATTCCGGAGCGTTTGTAAGTCCTTCTTTTTTGTTTCCAGGCTTTCAATGGGGTCCAATTTTTTCAAGCCGTGCTCTATGTCCCTGCACTTGATGGCATTCCATGCATTTGGGTGGCTCTCACTTAAAGAACCAATTTTTTTTTTTTTTTTTTTTTTCACTCTCCATGGCATGTCTCTCATATCTTCCCCTCAAAGTTGTGTCTTCCTCCTTGACATTTTCCCTGATTTTGCAGCATCTGGGATCTCAGCTTTGCATGTTTTGGTCCTTTGTGCTGCACCTCATTTCCTCCCAGAGCATTTTCTGCTACTCACTAAATGTCCCCATTTTTGGATTTTTGGGTTTTTTTTCGCTTGCACTTCATTTGATCCTATCTCCTTTGCAGAGTGTTTGTCAGCCTTTCTTTTGAGGTTCGCAAGATTCCGTTTCCCTTCCCGAAAGGAAATGAAATTTCCTTTCGGGAAGGGAAACGGAATCTTGCGATTTCAATGGAGACCAAGTCAGGAATCTTTGGTCCATGTCCCTGCACCTGATGGCATCCCATGCCTTTTGATGCCTTGAACTTTGGCCACCCATTTTTGTATTTTTTCTGATGTTTTTTCAGTATCCCTGCCATGTCTGTCATATCTTCCCCTCAAAGCTGTGTCTTCTTCCATGTTTTTTTCTCCTGATTTTGCAGCATCGCTGAGCTTAGTTTTGGCATCTTTTGGCCCTTTGCACTGCACGGCATGTCATTTATGGTCCTTTTGGTGGCAGTCACAAAATTTGCAAATTTTTTATTTTTTTTTGTGAGTTGCATTTTTTTGCATGATTGCTCCATTCCGGAGCGTTTGTAAGTCCTTCTTTTTTGTTTCCAGGCTTTCAATGGGGTCCAATTTTTTCAAGCCGTGCTCTATGTCCCTGCACTTGATGGCATTCCATGCATTTGGGTGGCTCTCACTTAAAGAACCAATTTTTTTTTAATTTTTTTTTTTCACTCTCCATGGCATGTCTCTCATATCTTCCCCTCAAAGTTGTGTCTTCCTCCTTGACATTTTCCCTGATTTTGCAGCATCTGGGATCTCAGCTTTGCATGTTTTGGTCCTTTGTGCTGCACCTCATTTCCTCCCAGAGCATTTTCTGCTACTCACTAAATGTCCCCATTTTTGGATTTTTGGGGTTTTTTTCGCTTGCACTTCATTTGATCCTATCTCCTTTGCAGAGTGTTTGTCAGCCTTTCTTTTGAGGTTCGCAAGATTCCGTTTCCCTTCCCGAAAGGAAATGAAATTTCCTTTCGGGAAGGGAAACGGAATCTTGCGATTTCAATGGAGACCAAGTCAGGAATCTTTGGTCCATGTCCCTGCACCTGATGGCATCCCATGCCTTTTGATGCCTTGAACTTTGGCCACCCATTTTTGTATTTTTTCTGATGTTTTTTCAGTATCCCTGCCATGTCTGTCATATCTTCCCCTCAAAGCTGTGTCTTCTTCCATGTTTTTTTCTCCTGATTTTGCAGCATCGCTGAGCTTAGTTTTGGCATCTTTTGGCCCTTTGCACTGCACGGCATGTCATTTATGGTCCTTTTGGTGGCAGTCACAAAATTTGCAAATTTTTGAATTTTTTTTTGTGAGTTGCATTTTTTTGCATGATTGCTCCATTCCGGAGCGTTTGTAAGTCATTCTTTTTTGTTTCCAGGCTTTCAATGGGGTCCAATTTTTTCAAGCCGTGCTCTATGTCCCTGCACTTGATGGCATTCCATGCATTTGGGTGGCTCTCACTTAAAGAACCAATTTTTTTTTTATTTTTTTTTTTCACTCTCCATGGCATGTCTCTCATATCTTCCCCTCAAAGTTGTGTCTTCCTCCTTGACATTTTCCCTGATTTTGCAGCATCTGGGATCTCAGCTTTGCATGTTTTGGTCCTTTGTGCTGCACCTCATTTCCTCCCAGAGCATTTTCTGCTACTCACTAAATGTCCCCATTTTTGGATTTTTGGGGTTTTTTTCGCTTGCACTTCATTTGATCCTATCTCCTTTGCAGAGTGTTTGTCAGCCTTTCTTTTGAGGTTCGCAAGATTCCGTTTCCCTTCCCGAAAGGAAATGAAATTTCCTTTCGGGAAGGGAAACGGAATCTTGCGATTTCAATGGAGACCAAGTCAGGAATCTTTGGTCCATGTCCCTGCACCTGATGGCATCCCATGCCTTTTGATGCCTTGAACTTTGGCCACCCATTTTTGTATTTTTTCTGATGTTTTTTCAGTATCCCTGCCATGTCTGTCATATCTTCCCCTCAAAGCTGTGTCTTCTTCCATGTTTTTTTCTCCTGATTTTGCAGCATCGCTGAGCTTAGTTTTGGCATCTTTTGGCCCTTTGCACTGCACGGCATGTCATTTATGGTCCTTTTGGTGGCAGTCACAAAATTTGCAAATTTTTGATTTTTTTTTTGTGAGTTGCATTTTTTTGCATGATTGCTCCATTCCGGAGCGTTTGTAAGTCCTTCTTTTTTGTTTCCAGGCTTTCAATGGGGTCCAATTTTTTCAAGCCGTGCTCTATGTCCCTGCACTTGATGGCATTCCATGCATTTGGGTGGCTCTCACTTAAAGAACCAATTTTTTTTTAATTTTTTTTTTTCACTCTCCATGGCATGTCTCTCATATCTTCCCCTCAAAGTTGTGTCTTCCTCCTTGACATTTTCCCTGATTTTGCAGCATCTGGGATCTCAGCTTTGCATGTTTTGGTCCTTTGTGCTGCACCTCATTTCCTCCCAGAGCATTTTCTGCTACTCACTAAATGTCCCCATTTTTGGATTTTTGGGGTTTTTTTCGCTTGCACTTCATTTGATCCTATCTCCTTTGCAGAGTGTTTGTCAGCCTTTCTTTTGAGGTTCGCAAGATTCCGTTTCCCTTCCCGAAAGGAAATGAAATTTCCTTTCGGGAAGGGAAACGGAATCTTGCGATTTCAATGGAGACCAAGTCAGGAATCTTTGGTCCATGTCCCTGCACCTGATGGCATCCCATGCCTTTTGATGCCTTGAACTTTGGCCACCCATTTTTGTATTTTTTCTGATGTTTTTTCAGTATCCCTGCCATGTCTGTCATATCTTCCCCTCAAAGCTGTGTCTTCTTCCATGTTTTTTTCTCCTGATTTTGCAGCATCGCTGAGCTTAGTTTTGGCATCTTTTGGCCCTTTGCACTGCACGGCATGTCATTTATGGTCCTTTTGGTGGCAGTCACAAAATTTGCAAATTTTTTATTTTTTTTTGTGAGTTGCATTTTTTTGCATGATTGCTCCATTCCGGAGCGTTTGTAAGTCCTTCTTTTTTGTTTCCAGGCTTTCAATGGGGTCCAATTTTTTCAAGCCGTGCTCTATGTCCCTGCACTTGATGGCATTCCATGCATTTGGGTGGCTCTCACTTAAAGAACCAATTTTTTTTTAATTTTTTTTTTTCACTCTCCATGGCATGTCTCTCATATCTTCCCCTCAAAGTTGTGTCTTCCTCCTTGACATTTTCCCTGATTTTGCAGCATCTGGGATCTCAGCTTTGCATGTTTTGGTCCTTTGTGCTGCACCTCATTTCCTCCCAGAGCATTTTCTGCTACTCACTAAATGTCCCCATTTTTGGATTTTTGGGGTTTTTTTCGCTTGCACTTCATTTGATCCTATCTCCTTTGCAGAGTGTTTGTCAGCCTTTCTTTTGAGGTTCGCAAGATTCCGTTTCCCTTCCCGAAAGGAAATGAAATTTCCTTTCGGGAAGGGAAACGGAATCTTGCGATTTCAATGGAGACCAAGTCAGGAATCTTTGGTCCATGTCCCTGCACCTGATGGCATCCCATGCCTTTTGATGCCTTGAACTTTGGCCACCCATTTTTGTATTTTTTCTGATGTTTTTTCAGTATCCCTGCCATGTCTGTCATATCTTCCCCTCAAAGCTGTGTCTTCTTCCATGTTTTTTTCTCCTGATTTTGCAGCATCGCTGAGCTTAGTTTTGGCATCTTTTGGCCCTTTGCACTGCACGGCATGTCATTTATGGTCCTTTTGGTGGCAGTCACAAAATTTGCAAATTTTTTATTTTTTTTTGTGAGTTGCATTTTTTTGCATGATTGCTCCATTCCGGAGCGTTTGTAAGTCCTTCTTTTTTGTTTCCAGGCTTTCAATGGGGTCCAATTTTTTCAAGCCGTGCTCTATGTCCCTGCACTTGATGGCATTCCATGCATTTGGGTGGCTCTCACTTAAAGAACCAATTTTTTTTTAATTTTTTTTTTTCACTCTCCATGGCATGTCTCTCATATCTTCCCCTCAAAGTTGTGTCTTCCTCCTTGACATTTTCCCTGATTTTGCAGCATCTGGGATCTCAGCTTTGCATGTTTTGGTCCTTTGTGCTGCACCTCATTTCCTCCCAGAGCATTTTCTGCTACTCACTAAATGTCCCCATTTTTGGATTTTTGGGGTTTTTTTCGCTTGCACTTCATTTGATCCTATCTCCTTTGCAGAGTGTTTGTCAGCCTTTCTTTTGAGGTTCGCAAGATTCCGTTTCCCTTCCCGAAAGGAAATGAAATTTCCTTTCGGGAAGGGAAACGGAATCTTGCGATTTCAATGGAGACCAAGTCAGGAATCTTTGGTCCATGTCCCTGCACCTGATGGCATCCCATGCCTTTTGATGCCTTGAACTTTGGCCACCCATTTTTGTATTTTTTCTGATGTTTTTTCAGTATCCCTGCCATGTCTGTCATATCTTCCCCTCAAAGCTGTGTCTTCTTCCATGTTTTTTTCTCCTGATTTTGCAGCATCGCTGAGCTTAGTTTTGGCATCTTTTGGCCCTTTGCACTGCACGGCATGTCATTTATGGTCCTTTTGGTGGCAGTCACAAAATTTGCAAATTTTTGATTTTTTTTTTGTGAGTTGCATTTTTTTGCATGATTGCTCCATTCCGGAGCGTTTGTAAGTCCTTCTTTTTTGTTTCCAGGCTTTCAATGGGGTCCAATTTTTTCAAGCCGTGCTCTATGTCCCTGCACTTGATGGCATTCCATGCATTTGGGTGGCTCTCACTTAAAGAACCAATTTTTTTTTTATGTTTTTTTTTCACTCTCCATGGCATGTCTCTCATATCTTCCCCTCAAAGTTGTGTCTTCCTCCTTGACATTTTCCCTGATTTTGCAGCATCTGGGATCTCAGCTTTGCATGTTTTGGTCCTTTGTGCTGCACCTCATTTCCTCCCAGAGCATTTTCTGCTACTCACTAAATGTCCCCATTTTTGGATTTTTGGGGTTTTTTTCGCTTGCACTTCATTTGATCCTATCTCCTTTGCAGAGTGTTTGTCAGCCTTTCTTTTGAGGTTCGCAAGATTCCGTTTCCCTTCCCGAAAGGAAATGAAATTTCCTTTCGGGAAGGGAAACGGAATCTTGCGATTTCAATGGAGACCAAGTCAGGAATCTTTGGTCCATGTCCCTGCACCTGATGGCATCCCATGCCTTTTGATGCCTTGAACTTTGGCCACCCATTTTTGTATTTTTTCTGATGTTTTTTCAGTATCCCTGCCATGTCTGTCATATCTTCCCCTCAAAGCTGTGTCTTCTTCCATGTTTTTTTCTCCTGATTTTGCAGCATCGCTGAGCTTAGTTTTGGCATCTTTTGGCCCTTTGCACTGCACGGCATGTCATTTATGGTCCTTTTGGTGGCAGTCACAAAATTTGCAAATTTTTTATTTTTTTTTGTGAGTTGCATTTTTTTGCATGATTGCTCCATTCCGGAGCGTTTGTAAGTCCTTCTTTTTTGTTTCCAGGCTTTCAATGGGGTCCAATTTTTTCAAGCCGTGCTCTATGTCCCTGCACTTGATGGCATTCCATGCATTTGGGTGGCTCTCACTTAAAGAACCAATTTTTTTTTTATTTTTTTTTTTCACTCTCCATGGCATGTCTCTCATATCTTCCCCTCAAAGTTGTGTCTTCCTCCTTGACATTTTCCCTGATTTTGCAGCATCTGGGATCTCAGCTTTGCATGTTTTGGTCCTTTGTGCTGCACCTCATTTCCTCCCAGAGCATTTTCTGCTACTCACTAAATGTCCCCATTTTTGGATTTTTGGGGTTTTTTTCGCTTGCACTTCATTTGATCCTATCTCCTTTGCAGAGTGTTTGTCAGCCTTTCTTTTGAGGTTCGCAAGATTCCGTTTCCCTTCCCGAAAGGAAATGAAATTTCCTTTCGGGAAGGGAAACGGAATCTTGCGATTTCAATGGAGACCAAGTCAGGAATCTTTGGTCCATGTCCCTGCACCTGATGGCATCCCATGCCTTTTGATGCCTTGAACTTTGGCCACCCATTTTTGTATTTTTTCTGATGTTTTTTCAGTATCCCTGCCATGTCTGTCATATCTTCCCCTCAAAGCTGTGTCTTCTTCCATGTTTTTTTCTCCTGATTTTGCAGCATCGCTGAGCTTAGTTTTGGCATCTTTTGGCCCTTTGCACTGCACGGCATGTCATTTATGGTCCTTTTGGTGGCAGTCACAAAATTTGCAAATTTTTGATTTTTTTTTTGTGAGTTGCATTTTTTTGCATGATTGCTCCATTCCGGAGCGTTTGTAAGTCCTTCTTTTTTGTTTCCAGGCTTTCAATGGGGTCCAATTTTTTCAAGCCGTGCTCTATGTCCCTGCACTTGATGGCATCCCATGCATTTGGATGGCTTTCACTTAAACAACTAATTTTTTTTTTTTTTTCACTCCTCATGGCATGTCTCTCATATCTTCCCCACAAAGTTGTGTCTTCCTCCTTGACATTTTCCCTGATTTTGCAGCATCTGGGATCTCAGCTTTGCATGTTTTGGTCCTTTGTGCTGCACCTCATTTCCTCCCAGAGCATTTTCTGCTACTCACTAAATGTCCCCATTTTTGGATTTTTGGGGTTTTTTTCACTTGCACTTCATTTGATCCTATCTCCTTTGCAGAGTGTTTGTCAGCCTTTCTTTTGAGGTTCGCAAGATTCCGTTTCCCTTCCCGAAAGGAAATTTCATTTCCTTTCGGGAAGGGAAACGGAATCTTGCGATTTCAATGGAGACCAAGTCAGGAATCTTTGGTCCATGTCCCTGCACCTGATGGCATCCCATGCCTTTTGATGCCTTGAACTTTGGCCACCCATTTTTGTATTTTTTCTGATGTTTTTTCAGTATCCCTGCCATGTCTGTCATATCTTCCCCTCAAAGCTGTGTCTTCTTCCATGTTTTTTTCTCCTGATTTTGCAGCATCGCTGAGCTTAGTTTTGGCATCTTTTGGCCCTTTGCACTGCACGGCATGTCATTTATGGTCCTTTTGGTGGCAGTCACAAAATTTGCAAATTTTTGATTTTTTTTTTGTGAGTTGCATTTTTTTGCATGATTGCTCCATTCCGGAGCGTTTGTAAGTCATTCTTTTTTGTTTCCAGGCTTTCAATGGGGTCCAATTTTTTCAAGCCGTGCTCTATGTCCCTGCACTTGATGGCATCCCATGCATTTGGATGGCTTTCACTTAAACAACTAATTTTTTTTTTTTTTTTCACTCCTCATGGCATGTCTCTCATATCTTCCCCACAAAGTTGTGTCTTCCTCCTTGACATTTTCCCTGATTTTGCAGCATCTGGGATCTCAGCTTTGCATGTTTTGGTCCTTTGTGCTGCACCTCATTTCCTCCCAGAGCATTTTCTGCTACTCACTAAATGTCCCCATTTTTGGATTTTTGGGGTTTTTTTCGCTTGCACTTCATTTGATCCTATCTCCTTTGCAGAGTGTTTGTCAGCCTTTCTTTTGAGGTTCGCAAGATTCCGTTTCCCTTCCCGAAAGGAAATGAAATTTCCTTTCGGGAAGGGAAACGGAATCTTGCGATTTCAATGGAGACCAAGTCAGGAATCTTTGGTCCATGTCCCTGCACCTGATGGCATCCCATGCCTTTTGATGCCTTGAACTTTGGCCACCCATTTTTGTATTTTTTCTGATGTTTTTTCAGTATCCCTGCCATGTCTGTCATATCTTCCCCTCAAAGCTGTGTCTTCTTCCATGTTTTTTTCTCCTGATTTTGCAGCATCGCTGAGCTTAGTTTTGGCATCTTTTGGCCCTTTGCACTGCACGGCATGTCATTTATGGTCCTTTTGGTGGCAGTCACAAAATTTGCAAATTTTTGATTTTTTTTTTGTGAGTTGCATTTTTTTGCATGATTGCTCCATTCCGGAGCGTTTGTAAGTCCTTCTTTTTTGTTTCCAGGCTTTCAATGGGGTCCAATTTTTTCAAGCCGTGCTCTATGTCCCTGCACTTGATGGCATTCCATGCATTTGGGTGGCTCTCACTTAAAGAACCAATTTTTTTTTAATTTTTTTTTTTCACTCTCCATGGCATGTCTCTCATATCTTCCCCTCAAAGTTGTGTCTTCCTCCTTGACATTTTCCCTGATTTTGCAGCATCTGGGATCTCAGCTTTGCATGTTTTGGTCCTTTGTGCTGCACCTCATTTCCTCCCAGAGCATTTTCTGCTACTCACTAAATGTCCCCATTTTTGGATTTTTGGGGTTTTTTTTCGCTTGCACTTCATTTGATCCTATCTCCTTTGCAGAGTGTTTGTCAGCCTTTCTTTTGAGGTTCGCAAGATTCCGTTTCCCTTCCCGAAAGGAAATGAAATTTCCTTTCGGGAAGGGAAACGGAATCTTGCGATTTCAATGGAGACCAAGTCAGGAATCTTTGGTCCATGTCCCTGCACCTGATGGCATCCCATGCCTTTTGATGCCTTGAACTTTGGCCACCCATTTTTGTATTTTTTCTGATGTTTTTTCAGTATCCCTGCCATGTCTGTCATATCTTCCCCTCAAAGCTGTGTCTTCTTCCATGTTTTTTTCTCCTGATTTTGCAGCATCGCTGAGCTTAGTTTTGGCATCTTTTGGCCCTTTGCACTGCACGGCATGTCATTTATGGTCCTTTTGGTGGCAGTCACAAAATTTGCAAATTTTTGATTTTTTTTTTGTGAGTTGCATTTTTTTGCATGATTGCTCCATTCCGGAGCGTTTGTAAGTCATTCTTTTTTGTTTCCAGGCTTTCAATGGGGTCCAATTTTTTCAAGCCGTGCTCTATGTCCCTGCACTTGATGGCATCCCATGCATTTGGATGGCTTTCACTTAAACAACTAATTTTTTTTTTTTTTTCACTCCTCATGGCATGTCTCTCATATCTTCCCCTCAAAGTTGTGTCTTCCTCCTTGACATTTTCCCTGATTTTGCAGCATCTGGGATCTCAGCTTTGCATGTTTTGGTCCTTTGTGCTGCACCTCATTTCCTCCCAGAGCATTTTCTGCTACTCACTAAATGTCCCCATTTTTGGATTTTTGGGGTTTTTTTCGCTTGCACTTCATTTGATCCTATCTCCTTTGCAGAGTGTTTGTCAGCCTTTCTTTTGAGGTTCGCAAGATTCCGTTTCCCTTCCCGAAAGGAAATGAAATTTCCTTTCGGGAAGGGAAACGGAATCTTGCGATTTCAATGGAGACCAAGTCAGGAATCTTTGGCCCATGTCCCTGCACCTGATGGCATCCCATGCCTTTTGATGCCTTGAACTTTGGCCACCCATTTTTGTATTTTTTCTGATGTTTTTTCAGTATCCCTGCCATGTCTGTCATATCTTCCCCTCAAAGCTGTGTCTTCTTCCATGTTTTTTTCTCCTGATTTTGCAGCATCGCTGAGCTTAGTTTTGGCATCTTTTGGCCCTTTGCACTGCACGGCATGTCATTTATGGTCTTTTTGGTGGCAGTCACAAAATTTGCAAATTTTTGATTTTTTTTCTGTGAGTTGCATTTTTTGCATGATTGCTCCATTCCGGAGCGTTTGTAAGTCCTTCTTTTTTGTTTCCAGGCTTTCAATGGGGTCCAATTTTTTCAAGCTGTGCTCTATGTCCCTGCACTTGATGGCATCCCATGCATTTGGATGGCTTTCACTTAAACAACTAATTTTTTTTTTTTTTTTCACTCCTCATGGCATGTCTCTCATATCTTCCCCACAAAGTTGTGTCTTCCTCCTTGACATTTTCCCTGATTTTGCAGCATCTGGGATCTCAGCTTTGCATGTTTTGGTCCTTTGTGCTGCACCTCATTTCCTCCCAGAGCATTTTCTGCTACTCACTAAATGTCCCCATTTTTGGATTTTTGGGGTTTTTTTCGCTTGCACTTCATTTGATCCTATCTCCTTTGCAGAGTGTTTGTCAGCCTTTCTTTTGAGGTTCGCAAGATTCCGTTTCCCTTCCCGAAAGGAAATGAAATTTCCTTTCGGGAAGGGAAACGGAATCTTGCGATTTCAATGGAGACCAAGTCAGGAATCTTTGGTCCATGTCCCTGCACCTGATGGCATCCCATGCCTTTTGATGCCTTGAACTTTGGCCACCCATTTTTGTATTTTTTCTGATGTTTTTTCAGTATCCCTGCCATGTCTGTCATATCTTCCCCTCAAAGCTGTGTCTTCTTCCATGTTTTTTTCTCCTGATTTTGCAGCATCGCTGAGCTTAGTTTTGGCATCTTTTGGCCCTTTGCACTGCACGGCATGTCATTTATGGTCCTTTTGGTGGCAGTCACAAAATTTGCAAATTTTTGATTTTTTTTTTGTGAGTTGCATTTTTTTGCATGATTGCTCCATTCCGGAGCGTTTGTAAGTCCTTCTTTTTTGTTTCCAGGCTTTCAATGGGGTCCAATTTTTTCAAGCCGTGCTCTATGTCCCTGCACTTGATGGCATTCCATGCATTTGGGTGGCTCTCACTTAAAGAACCAATTTTTTTTTAATTTTTTTTTTTCACTCTCCATGGCATGTCTCTCATATCTTCCCCTCAAAGTTGTGTCTTCCTCCTTGACATTTTCCCTGATTTTGCAGCATCTGGGATCTCAGCTTTGCATGTTTTGGTCCTTTGTGCTGCACCTCATTTCCTCCCAGAGCATTTTCTGCTACTCACTAAATGTCCCCATTTTTGGATTTTTGGGGTTTTTTTCGCTTGCACTTCATTTGATCCTATCTCCTTTGCAGAGTGTTTGTCAGCCTTTCTTTTGAGGTTCGCAAGATTCCGTTTCCCTTCCCGAAAGGAAATGAAATTTCCTTTCGGGAAGGGAAACGGAATCTTGCGATTTCAATGGAGACCAAGTCAGGAATCTTTGGTCCATGTCCCTGCACCTGATGGCATCCCATGCCTTTTGATGCCTTGAACTTTGGCCACCCATTTTTGTATTTTTTCTGATGTTTTTTCAGTATCCCTGCCATGTCTGTCATATCTTCCCCTCAAAGCTGTGTCTTCTTCCATGTTTTTTTCTCCTGATTTTGCAGCATCGCTGAGCTTAGTTTTGGCATCTTTTGGCCCTTTGCACTGCACGGCATGTCATTTATGGTCCTTTTGGTGGCAGTCACAAAATTTGCAAATTTTTGAATTTTTTTTTGTGAGTTGCATTTTTTTGCATGATTGCTCCATTCCGGAGCGTTTGTAAGTCATTCTTTTTTGTTTCCAGGCTTTCAATGGGGTCCAATTTTTTCAAGCCGTGCTCTATGTCCCTGCACTTGATGGCATTCCATGCATTTGGGTGGCTCTCACTTAAAGAACCAATTTTTTTTTTATTTTTTTTTTTCACTCTCCATGGCATGTCTCTCATATCTTCCCCTCAAAGTTGTGTCTTCCTCCTTGACATTTTCCCTGATTTTGCAGCATCTGGGATCTCAGCTTTGCATGTTTTGGTCCTTTGTGCTGCACCTCATTTCCTCCCAGAGCATTTTCTGCTACTCACTAAATGTCCCCATTTTTGGATTTTTGGGGTTTTTTTCGCTTGCACTTCATTTGATCCTATCTCCTTTGCAGAGTGTTTGTCAGCCTTTCTTTTGAGGTTCGCAAGATTCCGTTTCCCTTCCCGAAAGGAAATGAAATTTCCTTTCGGGAAGGGAAACGGAATCTTGCGATTTCAATGGAGACCAAGTCAGGAATCTTTGGTCCATGTCCCTGCACCTGATGGCATCCCATGCCTTTTGATGCCTTGAACTTTGGCCACCCATTTTTGTATTTTTTCTGATGTTTTTTCAGTATCCCTGCCATGTCTGTCATATCTTCCCCTCAAAGCTGTGTCTTCTTCCATGTTTTTTTCTCCTGATTTTGCAGCATCGCTGAGCTTAGTTTTGGCATCTTTTGGCCCTTTGCACTGCACGGCATGTCATTTATGGTCCTTTTGGTGGCAGTCACAAAATTTGCAAATTTTTGATTTTTTTTTTGTGAGTTGCATTTTTTTGCATGATTGCTCCATTCCGGAGCGTTTGTAAGTCCTTCTTTTTTGTTTCCAGGCTTTCAATGGGGTCCAATTTTTTCAAGCCGTGCTCTATGTCCCTGCACTTGATGGCATTCCATGCATTTGGGTGGCTCTCACTTAAAGAACCAATTTTTTTTTTTTTTTTTTTTTTCACTCTCCATGGCATGTCTCTCATATCTTCCCCTCAAAGTTGTGTCTTCCTCCTTGACATTTTCCCTGATTTTGCAGCATCTGGGATCTCAGCTTTGCATGTTTTGGTCCTTTGTGCTGCACCTCATTTCCTCCCAGAGCATTTTCTGCTACTCACTAAATGTCCCCATTTTTGGATTTTTGGGGTTTTTTTCGCTTGCACTTCATTTGATCCTATCTCCTTTGCAGAGTGTTTGTCAGCCTTTCTTTTGAGGTTCGCAAGATTCCGTTTCCCTTCCCGAAAGGAAATGAAATTTCCTTTCGGGAAGGGAAACGGAATCTTGCGATTTCAATGGAGACCAAGTCAGGAATCTTTGGTCCATGTCCCTGCACCTGATGGCATCCCATGCCTTTTGATGCCTTGAACTTTGGCCACCCATTTTTGTATTTTTTCTGATGTTTTTTCAGTATCCCTGCCATGTCTGTCATATCTTCCCCTCAAAGCTGTGTCTTCTTCCATGTTTTTTTCTCCTGATTTTGCAGCATCGCTGAGCTTAGTTTTGGCATCTTTTGGCCCTTTGCACTGCACGGCATGTCATTTATGGTCCTTTTGGTGGCAGTCACAAAATTTGCAAATTTTTGAATTTTTTTTTGTGAGTTGCATTTTTTTGCATGATTGCTCCATTCCGGAGCGTTTGTAAGTCCTTCTTTTTTGTTTCCAGGCTTTCAATGGGGTCCAATTTTTTCAAGCCGTGCTCTATGTCCCTGCACTTGATGGCATTCCATGCATTTGGGTGGCTCTCACTTAAAGAACCAATTTTTTTTTAATTTTTTTTTTTCACTCTCCATGGCATGTCTCTCATATCTTCCCCACAAAGTTGTGTCTTCCTCCTTGACATTTTCCCTGATTTTGCAGCATCTGGGATCTCAGCTTTGCATGTTTTGGTCCTTTGTGCTGCACCTCATTTCCTCCCAGAGCATTTTCTGCTACTCACTAAATGTCCCCATTTTTGGATTTTTGGGGTTTTTTTCGCTTGCACTTCATTTGATCCTATCTCCTTTGCAGAGTGTTTGTCAGCCTTTC
This sequence comes from Fringilla coelebs, assembly GCF_963513975.1. Classification (NCBI taxonomy): domain Eukaryota; kingdom Metazoa; phylum Chordata; class Aves; order Passeriformes; family Fringillidae; genus Fringilla; species Fringilla coelebs. Next base: position 16,182,454 of record NC_140034.1, on the reverse strand, counting down.
TTTTGAGGTTCGCAAGATTCCGTTTCCCTTCCCGAAAGGAAATGAAATTTCCTTTCGGGAAGGGAAACGGAGTCTTGCGATTTCAATGGAGACCAAGTCAGGAATCTTTGGTCCATGTCCCTGCACCTGATGGCATCCCATGCCTTTTGATGCCTTGAACTTTGGCCACCCATTTTTGTATTTTTTCTGATGTTTTTTCAGTATCCCTGCCATGTCTGTCATATCTTCCCCTCAAAGCTGTGTCTTCTTCCATGTTTTTTTCTCCTGATTTTGCAGCATCGCTGAGCTTAGTTTTGGCATCTTTTGGCCCTTTGCACTGCACGGCATGTCATTTATGGTCCTTTTGGTGGCAGTCACAAAATTTGCAAATTTTTGATTTTTTTTTTGTGAGTTGCATTTTTTTGCATGATTGCTCCATTCCGGAGCGTTTGTAAGTCCTTCTTTTTTGTTTCCAGGCTTTCAATGGGGTCCAATTTTTTCAAGCCGTGCTCTATGTCCCTGCACTTGATGGCATTCCATGCATTTGGGTGGCTCTCACGTAAAGAACCAATTTTTTTTTAATTTTTTTTTTTCACTCTCCATGGCATGTCTCTCATATCTTCCCCTCAAAGTTGTGTCTTCCTCCTTGACATTTTCCCTGATTTTGCAGCATCTGGGATCTCAGCTTTGCATGTTTTGGTCCTTTGTGCTGCACCTCATTTCCTCCCAGAGCATTTTCTGCTACTCACTAAATGTCCACATTTTTGGATTTTTGGGTTTTTTTTCGCTTGCACTTCATTTGATCCTATCTCCTTTGCAGAGTGTTTGTCAGCCTTTCTTTTGAGGTTCGCAAGATTCCGTTTCCCTTCCCGAAAGGAAATGAAATTTCCTTTCGGGAAGGGAAACGGAATCTTGCGATTTCAATGGAGACCAAGTCAGGAATCTTTGGCCCATGTCCCTGCACCTGATGGCATCCCATGCCTTTTGATGCCTTGAACTTTGGCCACCCATTTTTGTATTTTTTCTGATGTTTTTTCAGTATCCCTGCCATGTCTGTCATATCTTCCCCTCAAAGCTGTGTCTTCTTCCATGTTTTTTTCTCCTGATTTTGCAGCATCGCTGAGCTTAGTTTTGGCATCTTTTGGCCCTTTGCACTGCACGGCATGTCATTTATGGTCCTTTTGGTGGCAGTCACAAAATTTGCAAATTTTTGATTTTTTTTTTTGTGAGTTGCATTTTTTTGCATGATTGCTCCATTCCGGAGCGTTTGTAAGTCCTTCTTTTTTGTTTCCAGGCTTTCAATGGGGTCCAATTTTTTCAAGCCGTGCTCTATGTCCCTGCACTTGATGGCATCCCATGCATTTGGATGGCTTTCACTTAAACAACTAATTTTTTTTTTTTTTTTCACTCCTCATGGCATGTCTCTCATATCTTCCCCACAAAGTTGTGTCTTCCTCCTTGACATTTTCCCTGATTTTGCAGCATCTGGGATCTCAGCTTTGCATGTTTTGGTCCTTTGTGCTGCACCTCATTTCCTCCCAGAGCATTTTCTGCTACTCACTAAATGTCCCCATTTTTGGATTTTTGGGGTTTTTTTCGCTTGCACTTCATTTGATCCTATCTCCTTTGCAGAGTGTTTGTCAGCCTTTCTTTTGAGGTTCGCAAGATTCCGTTTCCCTTCCCGAAAGGAAATGAAATTTCCTTTCGGGAAGGGAAACGGAATCTTGCGATTTCAATGGAGACCAAGTCAGGAATCTTTGGTCCATGTCCCTGCACCTGATGGCATCCCATGCCTTTTGATGCCTTGAACTTTGGCCACCCATTTTTGTATTTTTTCTGATGTTTTTTCAGTATCCCTGCCATGTCTGTCATATCTTCCCCTCAAAGCTGTGTCTTCTTCCATGTTTTTTTCTCCTGATTTTGCAGCATCGCTGAGCTTAGTTTTGGCATCTTTTGGCCCTTTGCACTGCACGGCATGTCATTTATGGTCCTTTTGGTGGCAGTCACAAAATTTGCAAATTTTTGATTTTTTTTTTGTGAGTTGCATTTTTTTGCATGATTGCTCCATTCCGGAGCGTTTGTAAGTCCTTCTTTTTTGTTTCCAGGCTTTCAATGGGGTCCAATTTTTTCAAGCCGTGCTCTATGTCCCTGCACTTGATGGCATTCCATGCATTTGGGTGGCTCTCACTTAAAGAACCAATTTTTTTTTAATTTTTTTTTTTCACTCTCCATGGCATGTCTCTCATATCTTCCCCACAAAGTTGTGTCTTCCTCCTTGACATTTTCCCTGATTTTGCAGCATCTGGGATCTCAGCTTTGCATGTTTTGGTCCTTTGTGCTGCACCTCATTTCCTCCCAGAGCATTTTCTGCTACTCACTAAATGTCCCCATTTTTGGATTTTTGGGTTTTTTTTCGCTTGCACTTCATTTGATCCTATCTCCTTTGCAGAGTGTTTGTCAGCCTTTCTTTTGAGGTTCGCAAGATTCCGTTTCCCTTCCCGAAAGGAAATGGAATTTCCTTTCGGGAAGGGAAACGGAATCTTGCGATTTCAATGGAGACCAAGTCAGGAATCTTTGGTCCATGTCCCTGCACCTGATGGCATCCCATGCCTTTTGATGCCTTGAACTTTGGCCACCCATTTTTGTATTTTTTCTGATGTTTTTTCAGTATCCCTGCCATGTCTGTCATATCTTCCCCTCAAAGCTGTGTCTTCTTCCATGTTTTTTTCTCCTGATTTTGCAGCATCGCTGAGCTTAGTTTTGGCATCTTTTGGCCCTTTGCACTGCACGGCATGTCATTTATGGTCCTTTTGGTGGCAGTCACAAAATTTGCAAATTTTTGAATTTTTTTTTGTGAGTTGCATTTTTTTGCATGATTGCTCCATTCCGGAGCGTTTGTAAGTCCTTCTTTTTTGTTTCCAGGCTTTCAATGGGGTCCAATTTTTTCAAGCCGTGCTCTATGTCCCTGCACTTGATGGCATCCCATGCATTTGGATGGCTTTCACTTAAACAACGAATTTTTTTTTTTTTTTTTTCACTCTCCATGGCATGTCTCTCATATCTTCCCCTCAAAGTTGTGTCTTCCTCCTTGACATTTTCCCTGATTTTGCAGCATCTGGGATCTCATCTTTGCATGTTTTGGTCCTTTGTGCTGCACCTCATTTCCTCCCAGAGCATTTTCTGCTACTCACTAAAAGTCCCCGTTTTTGGATTTTTGGGGTTTTTTTCGCTTGCACTTCATTTGATCCTATCTCCTTTGCAGAGTGTTTGTCAGCCTTTCTTTTGAGGTTCGCAAGATTCCGTTTCCCTTTCTGAAACGGAGGAAATGAGGTTAAGCAGAAAGGTCCAAAACGTGCAAAGCTGAGATCAGAGATCCTGCAAAATCAGGAAAAATGTCAAGGAGGAAGACACAACTTTGAGGGGAAGATGTGAGAAACATGCCATTGTCGTCTATTATGACTTTTAGGGTCATTACAGTGCAAGGGATTTTATTCCTCCAGGGCCTAATGCCTCCTTGAAGTTCTTTCACAATGCAGCTCCTCTATGCACTGCCTGTCCCTGGTCCTTGCAGCAGTCATCTGACTCCTCTTCCTCACTGGCAACATATCCATCTCGCTTCACAGTGCAGCCAAAAATATGCTATCTCTCTTCTCAGCACAGCCAACAAACACCATCTCTCTTCACAACTAGCTAGCAAACTGCAGCTCTCTTCACAGTAGCCAACCTGCTCTTTTGTAGCACTTGCTCTTATTGGATACACGGATTGCTTGTTAAGAGCTGGGCCTGTTTCTAATCTTTAGTAATTGGCTCTGCAGGAACTCCTCAGGTGTGAGATTACCTGCTGCACTATTTTCTTACATTCCATCTCCCCACATGCCATGGAGAGTGAAAAAAAAAAATTTAAAAATCGCAGTTTAAGTGAAAGCCATCCAAATGCATGGAATGCCATCGAGTGCAGGGACATAGAGCATGGCTTGCCAAAATTGGACCCCATTGAAAGCCTGGAAACAAAAAAGAAGGACTTACAAACGCTCCGGAATGGAGCAATCATCCAAGGAAATGCAATTAAAAAAAAAAAAAGAGAAAATTGGTAAATTTTGTGACTGCAACCAAAAGGACCAGGATGACATGCTGTGCAGTGCAAAGGGCCAAAAGATGCCAAAACTAAGCTCAGTGATGCTGCAAAATCAGGAGAAAAAAACATGGAAGAAGACACAACTTTCAGGGGAAGATATGACAGACTTGGCAGGGATAGTGAAAAACATCTGAAAAAATGAAAAAATTGGTGGCCAAAGTTCAAGGAATCAAAAGGCATGGGATGCCATCAGGTGCAGGGACATGGACCAAGGATTCCTGAATTGATCTCCATTGAAATCGCAAGATTCCATTTCCCTTCTCGAAAGGGAAACCTTTTCCTTTCGGGAAGGTAAACGGAATCTTGCAATTTCAATGGGGACCAATTGAGGAATCCTTGGTCCATGTCCCTGCACTTGATGGCATCCCATGTCTTTTTATGGATTTCCCTTGGGCAACGATTTTTCCCAATTTTTTTTTTTTTTAGTATCCATGCCGTGTCTCATATTTTCCCCTCCATGTTCTGTCTTATCCTCCATGATTTTTTCCCCGAGTTTTTCAGAATCTGTGAGCTTAGTTTTGCCAGATTTTGTCCTTTTCTCTGCACCTCTCTTCCCAGACTTTTTTTCTTTTTTTCACTCAGTTCCGTAATTTTGTGGTTGTTTTGGTTTTCTTTGGTTTTTTAAATTAATTTCATTTGATCCTATCCCTTTTCTTGGGTATTTTTTAGTCTTTTTTAGTCACTTTTAATGGAAAGAAGATTTGCGGAATGTTTGCGCTATGTTGTGGTCAGAATTCTCGAGCACATTTTCTGAAATGGACTAAGAGCTGTCATGAAAATTCTTTTGAATGTGGTTAAATATGTGGGTGAATCCTGAAGCTGGACTGTTGCCCTGGAAACCAAGCTCTTGGTGCAGACAGGGAGGTGTTGCAGTTTTGCCTGTTTTTGGCCAGAAGCAGGGTGGGATGTGTGATCGCATATGATGACCCACATGATGGTATTTGGATGACAGAGAAGGATGGCAGAGCTCTCCAAGCTCACAGCTCAGTGATGGCACTCAGGCTCTGCATGCACCAGGCTCACATGGAAACAACCTGGAACAAACACTCTGCTGTTTTGGTGAACCAGGCAAAGCACTGGAGATTGCTGGAGCAGTTCAGCATGTTCCTTCCTCTGGACCTTGTTTCCCAGGATCCTACCCTGCCTTGGGCAGGTATCTGACATTTCAGTTGGTGTTGGAAAAAGAACTCAAATGTGGGAATGAAATGGGCGTTTTTACGGGCTCCATGGGATTTTGTTCATTGGCTTTTCCATGGGGTTTCCTCATGCTGCAGCCCAGCAAAGAGGAAGCAGCCCTGCCTGATGACCTGTGGCCTCCCCTGGTTAGTCAAGACGGTCACGCTGTTACTCATGTGCCAGCCCTCGTGAGCTCTCAGCAGACAGGAGTGTTCCAGGAGGCATTGACCAAGTACGGTTGTGCAATCCAGCCAAGGCCTCTTCAAACACTCATTTGCAGAGAAACATTGTGCAATGATCACTCATTGACTCACAAGGAATGGACCCCAGTGTGAGAGAGAGGAACAGGGAGACCTGCTGAACCCAGCAACTTCTGCACAGAAACAACCAGCTGGTGCAGCCACTGCATGAACAGAGCTGATTTAGCACCAGTTTGCACCCAGTGACACAATTTGTCAATAATTCACTGAAACAATTACACTGTCAGGTCAAGTTTATCCTAAAATAAAAGCCATTGAGATCAAAGGCAGTTTCCATGCTGAATTCAAGAGCTTTTGGGCCTCTTCATGCTCCACTCACCAACTGTACTTTGAAACCTGGCACGAAACTGGCTTTTTTACAAAGGGCTTGTAGAGTGATTGAGGCTGGCAGGGACCCCTGGAGATCACCAGTCCTATCCCTGTTCAAATGGGGCTGTCTCCCAAGGTGGTTCAGAGCCTCATCCTTTCAGTGCTGCAGTCTCCAGGGTCATGCAGCCTTCCTGGGGCCCTAGTCCTGCATTTTAACACTGTGCACTTTGAAAAATGTTTTTCTCCTATCCAGCAGCTGTGCAGGCTCTGCCTGTCCCACCAGCATCCCTCCTTGGATGGGTGCTGTGAGTGTGGGATACTGGCCAGCTCTGCCTGTGGTGCAAGGCTTACAGAATTGTAGGATTTTTGTTATCTTCCACGTCTTTTGGGGTTTTGTGCCTCTAGGAAGCAAACAGCTTCTGATTCAGAATTTCCTGAGCTCTTAGCACAAAATGCTGCTTTAAGTCAGCACTTCAGCTTAAGTTTCCTTTTCCTCTGCTGCCCCTCCCCCCCTGTTCCCACAGACAGAGGCTGAGCACAAGAATGAGAGGTCTTCAGCCTCCTGCCCTGAGATGGCCACGGGTGCTCAGCACTTACCTTAAACTGTCTTGATGAGACAAGATGCAACTTAGTTTGAAGAGAGCTATAACAATACAGCTTACTGGAATATCTAAAGAGGTGCATTATCTCCACCTCAGGTGAACTGCTTTCTGCTTTATTGCTGGTAAAGAAGTGAGGGTGGCTGCTGGTGCTCTGAACAAAGCTGTGTCCATGTAACTTTGCAGAACTCACAGAAGTAGCCAGCACACAGTGTACTGTGGAGGCTCACCATGGACCTGCCCTCCAGGTCCTCTCCAAGGAAAGGCAGTGAACTCCTGTGCTGCAGGATGTTGGGTAGAAACACAAGGCAGATTTGGCACATGGTCAGAAAAGGGCCTTGGACTCCATTCTTAGCAACAAGAAGGAGGAGGAGGAGGAAGACAGGATACCTTGGCTGCAGTGCATGACACTCTTCCCTGGGGCTAGGGACACACACAACTCTTCTGCTGTTTTTGTAAATAACACAGCCTCAATTTTGCCCTGTTTTGCCTGCTCGTGACAATTTGCTAGAAGCCTGACAGTTTTCCATATTTTGCATTCCAGCATCCCAACATTCTAGGAATGATAGGCTGAGCAACTGCATGCCTGCAGGAAGAGTGAGGGTGTCTGTACTTGCCCAACTCACCACAGGATACTCTGGCGTAAGACTGACATTGCACAATCCTAAAATTATTTTCTCATTAGATTCTATTACCATCACAAAATAAACAGCCTGCCATGCAGGTACTAAGTCTTTGTAATGTAATTTGGAGGCCTTAAAACAAATGTATTGAGCAGTGCAGTGAAGGTTATGGTTTTTTTCTTCTGTGGGGCTGTTCCCTGATTGACTGAAAATGAAATGGGTCTCTGGACATGAACTGAAAATTCAGAGCACGCATGAGAACCTGCTCCATCTCAGACAGTAGGTGCAGTGACATCTTCAGTGTCTTTCAGTTTGCCACCTACCTGAGGGAAGGGGTATGCCATTTAGGATGGCAAAGCTATGGAAATCACTTGCAAGAGGAAAAGAGAACAAAATCCCACTCTCACATTTCAGCTTTCCATCCTCAGAGATACAAGGATCTGCAGGAGGGTCAGGGCACATGATAACAAATGCCACCAGGGTGTCAGTGATGTGTAAAAATAAAAATGTGCTACCAGCTGATTTCTCATCTGATAATTACTTTTTGAGGTCTATGTACTATGGCTGGAGACTCTTGGTCATAAAGTGACACCATTTATGAGGAACATGGAGGCCTCTTTTAACCTCTGTACTCTAGATGTGAAAATCCAGAAAAATAAAAGCCTCTTCTGAATCCTTCAGCAGAAAGATGGGCATATATAAGGGTGCAAAAAATGTTAAACCTATGAATTGGTGATGCTAAGTGCTTGAGAAGCAGCCTGGATTTCTAGGGGAGAGAACAACTCTAAAAGCAGAGATGAGTAAAACAGCAGACTGAAGGTATATGTTCAAACAGGGGTATGAAAGAGTAATTAATTTCCAAGTGTTTGGGAGATCTTAGTACACTTTCTTTCATAATAGCAGCCAGAATGACTAAGAGCTGTCTGTGGGGCCAGCCCTTCCCCCTGCCATCAGGGAAACAATTGCAACACATTCACACAGTCATGAATTTCATACTCTTAAGATTTCTGCTAAAAAAACCCCAGATTTACAGCTGAGAAGAAATAAGAAGCAACTCAAAAGCAGCACATATATGAACTTTCAATAACTCCCAAGGTGCAAACTTTCATCTATTAATTCAGTAAAGCCTAATTCCACAGGGTTTTACCTTTTCCATTCATCCTGACACTAGCTCTGCTCTGGGATCAATCTCTCTCTCCGCAGTGTTCACGAAGTTATTCATGTTCCTCTTGGCTTTACCTAGCTCTTCTTTATATAAAACTAGCAGTTACACCTCTACAACCTCTTTCCTCTGTGTGGAGCTACCCAGAACTCTCTCTTCAGTTTTTGTCAAACTTCATTCTTTCCACATGGAGATAAGGAAATTTTGCCTATTTTAACACACTGAAAATAACTCTGAAATATTTCTGTATCCTGTCTCCACATGTAAAAAGCTGTGGACAACCTGAAACTTTTGTGGATCATCTCACAACCTCTAATTTTGCCATACTTGTCCTTTACTGAGTCACCTCTTAGGAGTGGAACCTTCAAGTGTGATCTGAGGCTTTACATGCTTTGCTGTTGCTTTTAGGCTGGAGTTTTGGGGCTTATTTCAGGTTTTGTTGGTTTGCTTGTGCAGGTGTTTTTGAGAGTACCTGCCTTATGAAAGTCTTAGAGGGACATATTAACTTCGTAGTGCATGTCATGGAATTAATTAGCTCTCCTTCATTTTCAAGACACAACATGTCCAACACTATTGCACTGTGGGTGGATGAAACTGTCAACTTTATTTTTATTCACAGGCAATTCCTGTACTCCATAACTTCCCACAGGTTTGTGAGTATACACAATTAATTACAGCATATTGGTGCTAAATTTACAGCATTAGATATTTCTGTTTTTCTTTGGGAAACAGTGCTTTCTAGTCACAAAGATTTCACTGTTCAACATTTAACTGTGCTGTCCACATCAAACAGCTCCCATATGCAACTAATTTCTTTAAACTGTTAAGGAGTTAAAACTTAAAGAACAAGCTTTGGTTTCTTCACTCTTCAACCAATCTGCAAATTAGTCACTGTAATGGCGCTCATTAACTTTTAAAAAAAAGTTAAGAGTTAGCAAGAGTTTTAAATAAAACCTCCAGAATTAATGACTCAATGTTTAGATTTAGGATGGATTTAGCAATCACATAGGTGGCTTGTAGTGTTCATCCAGAGATTCCTAAGAGCATTGTGCTTTGAAAAAATTATCCATCTTGAAAGCTCCTGGCGGTCTGCCAAAATGCCTCTCTCAAAGCAGCAGGCTGTCAGCAGGTGGGGATGCAGGGGAGAGCACTGGCAAGTGCTGCACTGCTCATGGTCTGGTGCCTCAGCTCCCAGCACAGTTCCAGTACAGTGTCTGACTCTCTCCAGGTTGCATGCACATAAAGTCTGGATTATGACAGCTATGAAAAGTTATCACTTGTAGTAAGGGTTATATTCAGGACTGTTGTTTCCATCAATACCCAAGGCACACCCGATTCATGGCCAGGCATATTCTGCAAAAGAGAACAATAATGATGAATAACTTTTCAGATAGTTTGAGAGCAGAGTATCTCCTAAACTGACTGCAGTGGGCTGCCACCAGGAGTGGGGGCAGCAGTTCTTCACCTCCTGAGTTGCATGTACACACTCTTTGAACTACCAATCCATCCTCACATTCCCTACCCTTCTGCTTTCTTCTCTCCCTTTAACTTCTCTTGCATGACTCACAAGCTGGGATCTCAATCTCTACCACAAATTCCTAAGACAGAATTCCAACACTATGCTGGCCTTGGCTCTACTGCACCACCACAGGGGTCAGCCTGGACCATTACTTCCCTGCTTTCCTACCCCACACATAGCACCATATTCTCTTTCATCACGAGAACCCAGCAGTGGTATTTTGAGCCAGCAGCTGAGTGGGTGGCACAGATATCACAGCAGTTCCCTGCCTGGCTTCAGTGTAAGCTCATGCAGGAGTTACAGGGCAACGCCCTTGCACCAGTCATGCTGTTTTGTTTGATGGTGTGTGGTGCAGGTGGATCCTCTGAATGGCTGTCATTTCCCCTGAGGCTCAGTAAGGAAATTAAAGGGTTATGGGGACATGGATCATTATGAGTGGGAGGGAACAAATAAAGATGTTTGTCAAAACAAACATTTATAAATTTAGAGTGATTTATGGACAAAATGATAACAACAGCAGAACAAGTGAGAAGCTTTTAAGATTAGGCTTTTCGGCCTATTGGCTTTTGTTCTTCTAGCCACGGTTAAAACTACAGGGCATATCTGGGAACCTCATTACCTGTCAATGGGGTATCCTCCTTCACAAAGGTTGACCAAGGCATACAGTTGTCTCAGTGCATACTCATACTGAAATAAACAAACATTGTTAATCATTTCAGTGACGAAAAGCAGGTATTGTTTATCCAGACTAAATGGTGGAAATAATTTAGAGCTGCTATAATATCCAAGGTGTTCAACTGATGATCTAGTACTGGGCTAAATGGATCTTTTTTCTGCACACTTTGCTCTTTGAACTTCAGGTAATTCAGCCATTTAACTTCTTTGAACTTAGGAAATTCAGCTGTGTTGAACATTGACCTCATACACAAGACCATCTAATCCATTACATTCTTAAAATCCCACAGAACAAAAAAAAAAATTCAATGAAGAGGCTATCTTGCCTGCCATCAGGACCTTCTTATGCTTACCTAAAGTCTAATAACACAACTTGAATCCTCAACTGGAATCCCAGGAAGAGCAAACAGTAATAAAGCCCCTAAACTAAAAAGTGGTTCTCAAGAATTCAGCAAGATGATGGAAATAGCAGCGAGGCTACTGCAAGGAATTATGAATAATACTGTATCATAACACAGAAATCTGAATGCACCAAGATTATGAATTCATAGTGGTGATGGTCAGTGTTTCTGTTTAGTCAGCAGAGATGTTTCAAGCAGAAATACAACAAGACTTTTTTAACATTGGGATTTCTGGTGAAGGAACTCATGGAAGCAACAGCACAACTAGTAAAAATTACATATTTTTGAGGTTTTTTTAGAAAACTTCTTGCTCACCTAAAGGTGTAGTAAAAATTGTTTCCAAAAGCATTACTTACTCTTCCTCCAAATCTAATCTGTATGACTGCCCCAAGGTAGCTTTTTAATAAAAGCCAATTTTTGCAGGTGTGACTATACCTGTGCTAGTTTTTGTGGCCTGTTTATCAGGTTATATCCAATGAGTAACTTACCACAGGTAAGTGCCAGTTGAAGCAATGAGCTTTGAAGTGGTTCACTGCTGACTGGTAACAGTCATAATTGCTGATGGTCAGTCTGTCTGACAGAATCTGCTTGGTCTGTTCTGTTGATCCTGTTACTACAGTGACTATCTTCTGCATGGATTCTTGGATGAATTCTTTCACCTGTATATAAAACAAAAAGAACTTAAAACATGCTTTTTCTAAATCTAATTTAAAGACTCTGAATGAAATTTCTCTTTCTTTAATCCTACTTTACCTTTTAGGCTCTTTAGGGAACCAAATTTTGCATTTTTAGCACAGTCTCTTGCACTTGTCTCTTCACACTCAAATGAAAACTGACAGAAAGTCAAGATACCCAAAATTACTTACTGTCCTTCCACTGTTTACCAGGAAAGGAAGGCACCACCAACACCAATACTGACTTCCATTCTGCAGGAGCTATTTGATTTGGGATGTTTCAGTTCTACTGAGACACGAGTTTCTCTAACACCAAAGAGTAAGTCTTCCCCACAAGAATCCCTATGGATGTAGATGAGGAATTTCCTGCCAATAAAAGCTGTGAGACTGACTTTTGCATTTGTTTACCTTTTGGCTAGATAATTACTACTGAATGTGCCTTGTAGAACAGATCACTAAATTCTAAAAGAAGAATAAACCATCAACTAGAGGCTACCAGTCTGAAGAGTAATTTTTTTTACTTTCAGGGATTTTCCTTCTGCTATTTCTTAGAAGTTAATATGGCCTGATGAGCAATTATTTTTTCTATTCTTACCTCCAGGTATGCTTTCATCTCTGCAGCAATCTTCTTAGCCTCAGAAATGTCATTGGTAGCCATCAGCTTTCGTTTCATGATTGCATAGGGCACATCAGGACTAGGTGTCAGGTCATAGTTTTCCACAGGTGGCAGAGAAATGGGCATAGCTTTCTTCCCCATGCCCTGAAACTGCATCACCTTCATGGAGGAGATGCTCTGAAGGATAAAAAGTAAGCAGATGGAAATTGTCAGTCACCCTCAATAGGTGGTTTGGTCTTTGTCTGCCATGCAAACCAAAATCTCTAAACTTCTTTTAGAGAAAATAAAGGAAGTAACAGGGTTGTAGGTGTGTGTGTGTCTGTGTGTATGCATATGTTGGGTTTTTAATACAATGAGGTAAAGGCTGCCAAAAATCAGGGAACTTTAATTTCCAAAACTCACTGGGGGGAAAAAGGCTAATAGGTTACGTAACTGCACATTTTTTTTACTGAGTAATTAATCTGTTGCATAACGGGATTACTGTAAATGCTGTATCACCTCTTAGCTCTTCCCATTTGAGGGATCATTGTATTTTTTAACATTTCACTAATACTCATAATATGCTGGGAAGTGGTAAATACCTTTCTTTACTGAAGTGTCAAATCACTGGCAGAGCTTGGAGGACAACTTGCACCCTGATTTCTTGGACTAATGCATATGCAAGGCTGATTTCCTTTAGCATCAGGATCATCACCTCTCAAATGCTCAGATCTTTTAAGAGAAATAGCTCATGACTAAAAATGACTAAATCAACCCTGCCAGTTTACAGCTGGTTTTTGTTTGGATTAAGGCATGAAAGTATAGGGTAAGAAAAGCTTGAAGATATATTTGAGCAGGAAGCCCTGGGAAATACATACTCTGTTTCCATACTGCATCACATGGCTGGTGTTGGTGCGTTTCTTCACCAGCTGAAACTGCTTGTGGAGTGTTTCTTTTCTTAGATCCTCCTGCATGAAGAAAGTTCCATGAGGTCTAAAATAGGTAAACTCTGCTATTCTAAAAATGCAAGGGAAGCTGCACAGGGCCTTAGCTGCCAGTGAGTAGAAGGAGGTATAGGACAAGAGCTATACAACCTTTGAAAGACATTAAAGCAAAAACTGAAGAGAAGATTTGACAGCATATTCTCATATTGCTTTTAGTGATCTCATTTCCCAGCAAATGGGCAAGGGAGTGGACTAGCATACAAATCCCAGATTTATTTCATGAACACTATTCTCCATTACACCAACAAGTGGGTTAGCCACAGTTCCATATTTAAGCAGCCCTGAGGCAGACATACAACTTACTGAACTGCCTAATTCATGTAACATATTTGGAGATGTGGTCTCAGATTAGCAAATAAAGATTATGTCAATTTGGAACTAGAAGTTAGGTATTTTCTATCTTATAAATAACACAAGGAAATAATATTTCTGAAAGTTGGTATTGGAAGTAAATTCAGTGGCCCAAACAGATTATATATATGGTTCTGAGTAGTAGATAAATACTTTTACCAACTTATTTTGTTGATTTAGCTCCCACATAAAGCCAAATCTTCTCACAAATACTGTAAAAGAGCTATGTTTAAAAATCCTACTGATCTTTTTTATACATGAAATGAAGAAAATTTGTTTAAGTAACTTACCATATCTGAATCTTCCATCCAATTCACACTGTACCAGTCCCCAAGATAAGTCTGTCTTTCATCATCATAGTAACATGCATAAGATGACTCCTTGGGATTAGCAGCTGTTGTTGCATAAACTGTAATACAAACAGTAAGGGGGTTTTATCTTTTTTTTTTCATCTCCCCTCGCCCCTCCATGATTTAATTTTTTTTCATTTCCCCCCGCCCCTCCATGATTTAATACTTAGCTGTACACAATATATTTGTCTAAGTATTTTGCCTTTCAATCATTTACTTCTAAATAGCAGAAAGAAAAGAAGTATGTTAATCATTGTTCAGTCAGTTAATCATTGTTCAGTCACCCTCAGTGCTGTTCTAAGCACCCTCTGTGCTTCTTCTTTGCTGCCAAATGGGGTCTGGGGTGTTTAAAAAAAATTGCCTCAAGGAAAAATCTACTATTCAAGAGCTGCCTGAGAGCATTGTGCACTAACAACTATTTATACATTCATTTTCTTTATTACAATAATGAGATTTTTTTCTCCAAACTTGCAGTGAATCCCTTAAAAATCATCTTTACTTCCACATAATGCCACCTTCTAAGTAATATACTTTGTTGGATAATGCTCTGCACTACAACAAAAGTAAAATAATCCTACATCTGTCCCAGTGTAGGACAGTGTTCCCAGTAAGTCACCTCTAAGACAACAGAAATACTATGAATACATATTGACAGGTCTCAAGACAAAATCAATTTTGGCTTTTTGCCAAAGTTAATACATAGCATAATTCTGTAACTAAAGGAAAATCCATATTTTAAAGTGAAGAGCTATTGTGTTGTTTCTGCTCAGAATGTACCTAAAGCTCAAAAGTAAAAAAAATCTTGAATCTTATCTGTGCAGCAACATGCTCCTCTTAGCACCCTTCAAAATGCTTACTAAGTAACCAGTTAAACTTAGCTTATCAGTGAAAGCTGCCAAAGACAACTTTGTACTCTAATACATAAACTGTCAATTTTCTGCCTTTTTAAGTTCTTTGGCAGAGCTGGTTGTAAAACCAGAGTCCTCAGACTGGAAATTTCTGACAGAATAAACGATAAAAAGTACTGAGCATGTGTCTGGGGCAACTGTCAACATGAAACTTCCTGTAAAAAAGAAAAACTGTCTGTAAGAAATCTTGGTGGGTGTCAGGCAGTGTACCCAGGGTCAAACACCCAGAACAGGCACATGGCTGGTCTCTTCTGCAATGACATCTTCAAAACCACAGGAGCAAGCACTTCTCTCCCTGATATGGAACAGGTGTTTCAAAAGGTTATGATTCCTCACCTCAACCAAGGCTGAGCTTCCAGCTCTGCAGCAGCAGAGAGCCTGGAAACCCTGAAAAATCTGAGTTCCACATCCTGGGTTGTTGTGCCTATGTGCAGCGAATCCACCTGGCAGTGGTGTCTCACAACTGCTTTGCTACTCAATGAAACTGAGAGCAGGAACTTCACACCTGTTAGCATTGCTGAGTCTGAGAAATGTCTGTACAAACAGGGCAACCACCTGGTTCCTGAAAAGAAACTTTTTCAACTTCTCATTTCCAAGAAACTGAAAGCCTTTTCAGTCTTTTGTAAGACTCCAATAAAAGGAACTTCCTGTAAATGGAAAGCATTACTTTCTTGTGCTCCCCCACTAAAATTCTACATAAACATGCCTTAAACCTATTCTTGTCACAGTCAGTACTTGTTTAGGTCTGTGACAAGTTGTGATATTTAAGTCCAGTAAGTTAAGTGATTGCTCACCATTGATATTATCAGCCAAATGATTCATCATAGATCCAGACTCACATGCTTCAATGTAGAACACCATCTATAAAATACAAAAGTAAATCAGAGACCTTAAGAAATTCCATGAGGAGATGAAGAAAATTTGTTTGGTGCTTTTTAGCTGTAGCTAGTTGGCCTATACTGCTATTCCTGAAACAAGGGCTATGCATAGTGCTACAAAACAAAAGCTATTTTTTTATTTTCAGGATTAAACTCCGTAGAAAGGGGAAAGAATAATAATGAAAAGGTGTTATTCATCTCTACAGAATCCACAGGGATCTACTGGCTATTGCACAAAGCACAGATCAAACACACAGTTACTCTACAGGCACAGCAACATGTTAGTATTGAATGTAGTGTCTCTGGAACTGATGCCAGCTGTGTGTTCCTAAACAAAGCCAGCCATAGCAGACATTGCCACAAAGAACTGTGTAAAAAAACCACCAGTAAAAGGTTCAAAACAGTAACTTTTCTGCTATGAGCATATTTTATGAAATAAATTCACAGAATTTTCTGACAAGAGATACAGTCTTTTAAACTAAATAAGTAACTGTAAGAAAAACATGAGGTATATGCAAACTTCCTGTAAAAACAGTGAAGTCTGAAGTGAACAAAGCACAGGAAGAAAGAGTCAGGTATAAATTATGGGGGTGCAGCAGTTACAGATGTTGCTTTTCGAGCCAGAACACACAGCATTAGCAAACAGCAGTTGCACTACATATGAACATTGACTGCAAAAACAAGTAAACCATTTACAAAAAATTTGGAGCAGATCAATCCTTATAACTGCAAAATCCTAATGTAAATTTAACTGCATGTAACAGATTCTTCCTACTTTGAGCCAACTCTCAAAATAAAAACATCTCTCTTCCATGCCAGCTGCTCTTTTAATTTTGGAATTTCTGGTATGCTTGTTTACCTTCCGGTATTTCTTGTGATGATACATGTACCAAATAGTCTTATTCAAGTCTTTCACATGAAGCTGTAAAACAAGAAGGCTTGTATTAAAACCACTTATGTTCAACAGACACACAATTCACTTAAGAATAAATACTAACTGTTGTGAATATGTACACTATTTTCCCAATAAATTTATCCAATTCTTTGCCCTTCTGAAGTATAACATGCTAGCATTTACCACTCTGGAAAAGATGAGTAATGGTCCCAGAAGATATGTAAAGTGCACCAGAAAGCCAAGTCACACCTGTGTGAAACATTCTGACTGTGGAATGACAGAACTTAAGTTTCAACTGAATGTTACAAATTCTAACTGAAAAAAATCCAAAATAAAGTGATCAGAAAAATAATGCTCTTTTTCAGCCAGTCCCCTCAATATAGCAGTGCACTAAATATTCTCATGTTTTACATTTATTTTTTATTATTTTAGTATGACACTAAAATGATGGGTTTTGTGTTATTCCCAAAATGCTTACATCATCATCAGGAAAAGCCAGAAGTCCTGGAGCTCCATGGTCAGTGAAATAAACAAACACATGATCCTTGGGACCACTGTAATGAAAAAATTGCAAACAAAGTCTTTTTAACTACTCCAACCTAGCCATCAATACAACAATATTGATGTCTTGGTTTCTCAGTGCCAAGACATCAATATCTGAAAATAATAGAGCTGAAGCACGTCCTCCTCTCGGTAAATTTTTTTCTCCCAAGCATATTAGTTTGGATCCTGATTAGAAGAGACGCCCGCAAAAGGAACAAAAACAAAGATACAGGCTAGTCCCTCAAACATGGAGAATATGGCAATCACACTTCACATTCCAAACTGTAAACTGATCAAGACAGGGGCTGTTATGTAGGGTATGGTGGAAACACAATTGGTTTTTAATAGCTATGTGAAGAATTGGTAATACCGTGGGCATTTGTAGAAGTCTGGTAAAAAAGGAATGCTTTCATAACTAAGTTATGCCAAGGTACCATTAACACAAGGATAAATATTAAAAACCTCTTTGCTAAGACCCTTAGTAAGTGTAAGGACTACTTTGCCATAATCAGCCACACAGATCAGCAAGCAGTGTCAGCCTACAGCTCCATGAGGAACTGATGCATGTACACAGGCACCCATGAGGCCAGACTGGCATTTGCATCCCTGGCTCTGCAGTCAGTCGAGCACTGAGCACTCACAGGCTTTGACACCCTCACATCTGTGTAGTACAGTTTGCTGTACAGTCTGATTCCACTCTAAATCAAACAGATCATGTTTAAGTGACAGAAAGGTCTTGCCCTAACAGCCAGATCTGCAAAGGAATTTTCCTTTTAAACTGGATTCAGGGACAATTAAATATAAAGTGTGTAAAAAGATCAGAAGGAGTGTCCAGGCACTCCTCTGTTCCTCTGTACCAGGGTCCAGAAATCTTGACTTGCTTTTGCTCTTTCCTCACAGCAAACAGGTGCAACTGCAGCAGATCAAGGCAATATTGTCCAGCCTTCTGTTTGGCCAGTAACCTACTGGTTAGGGGAACCACCTGAAAGTCCATCTGGAAGCCTCCCAGGGAAAGGATAATTGAGTTCTTGTCCCACCCAGTAGCAAAAGTCAGCCACTTGAAAATGCAAACAGAGCCTAATAAAGAAGGGTTGGCGTAACTTTTTGGCTTCCTGCTCTTGATCCTAAAAGCAAAAAAATTTGACCAAGGTGGAATGTAAACAATTAAGACTTTTATTTGTGGGTTCAAGCTGTCTTCCTGAGTAGATTAAGAGATTTTAGCCCTCTGTGTAGCTACTCCCTTATTTGAATGGGAACATCAAGCTTTCACAGGTGAGGTGTGTTCAGATGTACATTTTTTTAAAACAAAAATTGCTTCATAGTCACCCCTTGACTCATTCCAGATACTAGAAGAGCAAAATCTGATAATGTGCAGTAATTTATTAACATTTTGCCTATATGTGTTACATATATCATTTTCAACCTCAGCGTTTAAGGATGAAGTTCAAACAATTCAGAGCAGTAACTTATTTGGCTATTGTCCTGCTCCTTTTTTATTGTTCTCCTCAGTGCCAGGGTGGGATTCTTCTGTTCTGTTTCATTGCTATGCCACTAAAATCAACTGTCAGATAAAGACAGACTTCACAGTTTTTCTTTAACAAATGTTAACCCTTCCAAATGGTTGAATTTAAATTCTTAAAGGTTTTATAGTCACTCTCGTATAGAAAAATATATCATATGGCTCTTAACCAATATTCGGAAATATAATACAACTTAGTAAGGTGGCATCATGCTTTCACATCTCAAACTCTGTAGAAGCAAGATGAATAACTGGTATAACTCAGGTACATAACTGGTATAACTCAGGTATCCTTCCAAGAAGATTTCTTATTAGGCCCTGAAATGTAGTAACTACATTCTTGAATCATCTAAATTATATAAGTCTTTATAAACTACCATTAATTATAAATCATATATTCCACTTAGCCAATCTATAATTTATTATTCTTCATATATTAAAATACTGCAAAACTTAGAATCATTTGTGTAGCTTAGTTACAAATAATTTAAGCATAATACATCACTTACAAGTTTAATTGCTCATATTACTTTTTCAGTCTCAAAGATTTTTTTTCATTAATTATAAACCATAATTCCACTTCATTAGGAATGGAATTATGATTTATACTCAGCCTCAATTACTGTACACATGCTACAAATACCAAGGCTGGGATTAGACATGCAATTCTTCCAACTGATTAGCTGGTTAAGCTCTCTCTGTTCCTCTGCCACTCACTGCTAAGTCTGGTCTGAGTTTGATCTAAGTCTTCTGCTGATTAATAAAACTGTTCATGTACATTAAAACAAGCCTTGGAAAATCCTTTCCAGAAGTCTCCAAATTTTAGCCACACTATCTTAGAATTGCCATTCTTGCAAAAGATAATAGTCTAAATAACAAATACCTTAATACAGTTAGTACTACCCTCTAGAACTTTAATACCTTAATCAGTCAAATATCAGCAGTTGCTTTCTTCTGATGCATAGTTTAAGAAACTAGAACCACTGTACTTGTAATGTGAAGGACCTGGAATTGCCATCAATAATTTTGCTGGATTCTTAAGTTGCTCTAATTTATTATTTTGTTTAAATTAGTGTCAATTTACAACTACACATGCAATTATTTTCTAAATTAAACTTCTCTTACCTTTTCAATACTTTTCCTGATCCCACCCCCTTCACTGCTTCCTCATCTCCTCTGAGAACCGCAAGAAAATTCTTAGGAGTAACATCCTAAGGATTTGAGAAGATTAAAGTTAGATCTGATCATAAAAACAACAAAAACTCCATTTAGAAAGATGGCTTCTTAAAGTTAGAATCTATGCATGGATGACAAATTTAGCTGGCCATCCTTTTCAATACATCTTTATCTAATGACTCACTTCGCTGCTGAATCATGAAATCACAGAGTGACTGGATTACTGTACTGATTTAATGAAGCAATTAAGTTAACATAGCTGTTTTTCAGATTGAGTTACAACATTTACAATCCAAGACCTTCCTTCCTTTTATTTCATGTGTCAGCATGGAAACAGTGTAAAGGTTCACTTTTATGACCAATGCTTCACTTCAAAGAATCTATTGTCTTTATTCATCTTATGAACACCAAACTTCATGCCAAACCATGCAGGTGAATAAACTTAATGCTTTATATTACCTGCATTTTGGAATGTAAGCTACAGGGTGAAAGAATTTATTCAGACATTGGATAATGCTGAAGCTTCCCCAGGGAAAGGGGTTTTGTTCCTACCTCCTTTGTGTAGTCTTTGGGCACTCCGGCATACACATCTGAGCCATTAGGTCTATTGATGACAATGCCTTTGGTTGGATTTCTGAAAGGTAAATGGAACAAAAATAGGAATAATTAGCCACATGCCATGCAATGACCTTAGAACAACAGGAGCCAGCTCACCTGAGAGCACAGGAACTTGCACCATATGTCATTAAGGGATTTCAGAATATAAGGGCTTTGCACTTCAGTCAGTTACACACATTTGTCTCAGGTGTCCTTACTCTCAGAATACATTCAAGTATTCTATCTCAGATCATGTCAATTCATCTGAAGATGTAGGTGGATGGTCTCTGTAATTTCTCTCCTTGCAGTCTTGCCTTTATTCCCTTTAACACTTTGCTCCCCATGCTGCTGTGCCTGTAATGTCTGCTGATTTTGGGGGAAGTTGTTTCAGAATTAGAGGCTGTATAAATCAACTGTATCGTACAGGAAGCAATGATATGCTCTAGACAGTCACCCAGAATGAGACCTGTACCCATCTTCATTGAATGCTGGGAATTAATCTGATAATATCCTCCAAAAAAAGCCCTGAAAGTTGCACACAGACCTCCCCTGTGTTCACAAGTTTAGGTTATTTATCTGCTGCACACTGTTATGCCTGGGAGTTAAGATCCCTTACTGTCATAACAAAGCTCTGCAGTCCTCAGTGTCACAGCTGATGCTGAGCTGTGTTCTAAGGCTTAGAAAGCTCAGGAGCACATTTTAAAGGAGAATTATTGTGCTGATGGCTGACATCTCTATGCATATCACAGATGGTTTTAAGGGCTTTTCTTTCAAAACTACTACAAACTCAAAGCACACTGGTGACCACAGCATGTTTGTAGTAGCCATATAGTTAGTGACCAGTGTATGTTCATCACTTACTCCTCGTTATCAGCAATGTCATCATACATCATGACAATGATCTGCTCATCTGGAATTCCATTTCGGTGTACAATCTGGTACGCATGGCACACATCTGCCTGAAATTAAGCAAATTTTCATTACTAGTTTTAACAGAAATTTTACCTTTGATACCAGAAGCAAAATAGCTTTTCAGACCTAAGAGCAGGCTATTGACCAAAACCAACTTCATTCCAATATAAGAGACTGAGGGTTGCTAGAGAGCTGAAATGCACAGGTTAAACCAGAGCTCACTGCTCTTCTTTAATTAGAAGCAGTTGCATTAATAGTAGAGACTATGATTAATATCTCTCCCTCATTACCTATTTTGATTTCTTTAAACAGAAACCAGAAGTTACTTCAGTCTTGGTACAGATAACAAATTTAACATGAAGCTCTCAGCAAAATTCTCCATTGTATGAGAAAATCAAAATAAAAACCTTCTGCAATGACAGAGAAATCCAAAGTGCGCCAAGCAGACAAAAAGAGTTGGATTTCCACCAAGTTCCCTTAGTTCTGCACCAAGCCTGCACAACTAAGGATTGAAGGCTTGTCCTTGACTTAAGCAAGTATTGTTTACCAATCTCATCTATGCAAAGATTTTACTAAATCTTGCTTTACTATGAGATGAGAATTTGGTTTAAGGAGTATTTTCTTTTTAATTATGTATTTCTTACTCTGCAGAGCAACTAATTCAGGGCACATCAGATTTCATTGGAAAACACAATTGCAAAATTCCTGTTCAGTCTCTTTTGTTGATTTGTACAGGATATGAATAAGCACATTTTCTTTACAGAACCATCTTCCTGTGACACAGAAATAACAACACCCATTAAAGTGATATTACAATAAATGCAGAGCTCTATCAGAATGCTAACTTCTCAGTAACCCCAGTCCAAATGATTCTCTTCTTTAAAACTTACAGTCCCTGAGTGCCCTAATGGGACATTAACAATCATTCCTAAACTTGGGAACTAGAACCCACCAAATGCTAGGAAAAGCTGTACAGGATTAATGGAAGAGATCTCATCTAACAAATGCACACTGCAAATGCAGGCAGGAAGCAAGCTTTAAAGCTTACTTGTGTTGAACTAATCTAATTTGCTAATTTGGAAACCAAATTGATGTGGTTTAAGTAGACCAGTGTCTGTTTAGATTACTTAGGAGTACTAGTGATTTTCATTAGTTTAGCCAAAAGGACACTGTAAAATACTGTAACTTTATAATCCTTGGTCTTCTAAGTGCAGATAAAATTGAAAAGAGAAGATAGTTGTACAAGATTCTGTGAAGGGTGAGGCACATTCAATGCTAATGAACTCTCCAACAATAAAATCTCTATGTGACTAACCCTAAATGTTAAACTGTTCTTACTAAAGCAGTTCCATTTCCTACTTTGCAGGTCAGCAGTCTGGGTTCTCTTCCACCTATCCCAGACAATCTCCCAGTCAGTTTTCCATTTCCTTGTATATCAGTTAGTTTTCCATTTCCTTGTATATCATTATACCAGCTGCTGCCTCAACAAGTCAAAATATTGAGGTTAAACAGAGTTAGGAAGGTATTGCACATAATATGAAACAGAAGAGCACAGGTTTGACTGAGAACTTATTTGATTTTCACAAGCAACCCAAGCAGAAGTAGAAGAAAACACTAATCAGGGCTTCTCTACACTGAATGATGAGTAGATCACAGATCCCTTCTCACTCTCAAAATATCACACACCTCTGTGATGCTGACAGGAACCTTTACAGGCTGGCAGTAGGGATGTGCTTAGGCACGCAGTGATACAGTATCACCACATTCAATCAGCAAGTGTCTGTGCTCCCACAGACGTGTGGCTGCCCAGTAGGGACTCTGGAGGTGTTTCAACTGATCCCAAGTACCTAAAATAAGTTAAACTTTGTAAATGCATTTTATCAGGTTTTTTTTTAGGTTTCCTCTCCTTCCTTCTGGTTTATTCACTGTTTGCTCAGTATGTCCTGTCTCAGCAAATAGTAGTCATTAGCAAACTCCCTACTGTAAAGGAAGACAGATCAATGTAGTCAATTCCCTTCAATCTCAACTTATGCCTGTTTGGTGGTTGTCCCAGCCTTTTAAGGCTTTTGCTAAGGGAACTGCTGGTAGCATAATGATATTACCAGCAAAGGCTAGAGCAGCAAAAACATGCATTCCTGCTAAAACACCATTGACTAAAGTAGGACAGTTATGAGTGAACAGTCAGGGTTTATTGCATAGAATTAGCTGACCTAATTAGTCACCTTTGATATTTCTCATGATTGGTCCCTGTTTACACGTAAAAAAAACATAAATCTCTACAAAACCAGAGTAAAAAAGTTTGCAGCTAGAGCAGGGAGGTGTATGTTGAGTATTTCCTGTTGATGTCTAACTGCCTCTCAAATACTGCTATTTGACCCTGTTTCTCTCTGAAATATTTCTGGCATATCTGCACCTGTAAACCACTCTAAAAGAAACAGCTGTTCACTTGTTTCAGATCTCTAATTGGTATTATTCTTGATGGTTTAACATGTGAAATGCATGCTATGAACATTTACTGGCTAAACTGTCACTAAATCATGTTTCTGTGACTGTGATTTGGGTAGGGCAGCAGCTGCCCCACAAAGCACAGGAAAAGTTGCAGCTATACAGCTCCTGCTGCACAACTGACCTTATGGGTAGCTCCAAAATGGACACTGCTGAGGGCATGGTTTAGACCTTTCACCCCCTGGTTAGTCTAAACCCTTCGCTACATCAGCAAATTCTGATGGAAGATCTGCTTAAATAATTAACTCCTAGATTTTGAAAGCATGGGGATCAGAGAGTGAATTACCCTGTTTTCCTAGCACCCCAATTTTCTTCTGCCATACAGCTGTTTACACATTTGAATGACACAGCTTTTAAGCAAACTGCCTGGGGGGATTTTTGGAAAAATCAAGTTGTTTATGACATGATCTTGCATAAATAGTTCATAAAGGGAAAAGCTTGGACTTGTGTGAAATTGGTTACTTCTTGTCTTATGACTGCTAGGTTCATGGCTGAAAGGAACTGTCAGCTTTACCTTAAAGCAGCACAATTCCCACTACAGCTGTTCTGGAATGTCACAGCCTAAACAAGAATGAACTCTAATATACAAACAAAGTAGAAGAATATGTCTGAAATGCCAGTCTTACTCCGTTGCTTAAATATACATCATTGAATCTGCCCAAAGATATAACTTTATCAATAATTTAGGAAAGATTTCCTGAGAGTTCAGTTTAAATTTTGTGAGCACAGTGAGGAAATGTTAATTGAAGGCAAAGGCAGCCTTAGTGTCTGTTACCTACAAGTCAGGAGAATTTAAGACTGTCCTGGAATAAGATACTGCCCTGGCTGGTACTGTGCAGGACACTGAATAAATACAGTCTCTGACCCACAAAGATCAGTAACTATAAGACTTAAAACAACAACTGAAAACAGACTCATGTATACAAATTCCTATTTTTTTAGTTTTAATTTTTATTTTGCCAGACTTGTTCAGTCTGGCATTTCTCTTGAGGATATATTCCATCTTTAGTAAGACTCTTGTTTCACATCAGGCTTTTCCACAAACTATGTGAGTTTGAATATCCAGGAAGCATGGGTCTGTCTCTTTTTCTGATCTGATGTGAAGCCAGCTTTAGATTTCAGTTAGCTGGTATGTTCATCACACAGAAGAGCCAGACTATTTCTTCTAATGAGAACTAGCTTGTTGAGTCATTCTCTAAATCTGACAAAAGCATTTGCTCATGTATGCCACTAAGTACTGTATTTGCTCATGTATGCCACTAAGCTTTCCAGAGGTATTTTATCCAGCTCTTTGTGCAGCAGAGAGCTGTGACACTTTCCCTAGGAACAGGGGGAGGACTCTTGAACAGTAGCCAGTCTCATAATAGAAAGCTGCTACAGAGAAGCCAGAGGAGCAGAGAGGAGCACACCGATAGCCCTTCCACAGCCCAAGAAACTAATTAAAACCCCTAAAATAAGGATAAAAATGCCAAAGAACTGAAAAGCCACAAGCACAAAGCAATGTACACAAAGCTAGCCCTGCAGTGACAGTAAGCCTATCACACTGGACTCTATACTACACAAAACACTTAAATTTTATTTTAGGAACTGGATGAGAAAAATGTGTAAGACAAGTTTAGGTCATCATGATTAGGAAGAAGTCCCAGTTCAGCCATCACAGTGGAAGCAACTGCCTGCTAAGTGTGAATCTTGCTCATATTAAGCACAAATGGTGGTTTTTCTCCTTTTCTATCCTTGGTTTGTAGTGATAGTGGATCCTGACCACTGACATCTAAATTACCAGTCTTAAAGTTTTGGATTCCTTGAGGTTACAGTTGCAAACTCAGTGTTTCCTGGGTCTGCAAAGTCTTTACAAACTCCTTATTCCTGGGGTCTGTACAGCATTTCATGTATGAAAAGAGGTATTTTTGAATATGTAATCTATTTCTTCTGCTTTTGTAGCTGCTCAGTCAGATGAGCACATTACCACCAGATAACTAATGTGGAAGACAATACAGTACGTTTTGACCGTGTTGAAGCAGGCAGCATGAAAACAACAGGAGCTCACAAAATAAAAAGGCAATCCAAACATGCAACATCATGTATTAACTGTACCCTGGACAGCTGAAATGAGCAACTGAAACCCAGAGATGTGTCTGCTGAATTCTCAAATTACAAAGGGACATTATGAGTGCTTAGTTGCATGAAGGGAATAGTAACAAGTCTGGTAATAAAAAAAAAAGCTACATTGAATAACTACTTACTGGAACATATCTACAAATTCACTTGTACACAGCTAGGTCAGAGAAGTTCTGGGGAAGAAACGTGATGGCAGGAGTGAACTGAATTAGAGTACAATATATTTTCCTCTGCAGTTTCTCCCTCAGAAAGCAAAAAAATTACACAAATGTGCAATTCTGGAGTGCTGCTTTGATTTCTTAGAGCACAGGTATGATTCTACTGAACAATACCACGTGGTTCCACATGTGTTCACTTTGTGTTCTGAAGCACAGAAGTGAAAGACCAAGTCCTATTCCTGGTTCCACTGCAAGTGACTTTGGCAAATAATTTCATTACTTAAAATGTTTTTGCTTCTACCTCTGGAAGGTAGGGAACACTAAGACACAAAGACATGGTGATCAGTCTACAAAATATTTTCAGAAATCAGTTAGAACTCCTCAGATTTCTGTAGCATCTTTCCTCCTCTCAATAAATTTCCTAAAAGTCTCTCATTCTGCTTGTTTCGCTGGGAACAAATTTCTATAATTTTTTTAATACCCAAGGCACCCCTGTCTGGATGACACTTCATGTCACACACGAGGATTTCCCATGACTAACTGCTGGGTCTGTCTCACCACATGTCACTGCTACCATGCATGCTCACACCCACCAGGCCCTTAGATTGGCCAAAAAAGGCCACTAGGCAAAACAGCACAAGCTGCTGCTGTGATGCATCTTATGGGAATTGAGCTTTTTTATAACAAGTTAAGATGCACAGTATCTTGCTCAGGATAGGCAAGTAAAAACCCAACCCCATTCTGAAGGATCCTTCATACAGACTCTTACAATGCTGCTTTTGTAACTTTAATAGGATTATTATTGGTGTTCTAATTTTCTTCTTTCCAAATGGTAATGCCTGAAGCAAGTAGCAGTTTAAACTACAGATATTCCTAATATTTAAATTCAGAACAATCCAACATGGCAGATATTGGGCATTGTGAGTTGACATTATCGTCAAAATTAAGTATTTAATGAAATCCTGTTCTCATTTTTCTAACATTGAAAAGGAATTACTTAGTAACTATCTGCAAAGCATGACCACACTCAAAAGTTAATAGGCTTCTGTGAAACTAGCATGTTACAAAGATTCACTCACTGTTGGACACAAATATGTAAGTGTGGACCTTTTGTTCTTCATAACCCTATTTTACCTGGCAGACACACTTGCCATTGCAGGCTCACTGACAGAGAGATTAAAAACCATGCCCAGGCAACTGAGAAAAGGAATTCTTATGAACCACAGCTTCAAAACTGTAGTTTTATTTAAAGAATTAATGTTGTGGTATTAACTCCTCCAAGAATGGAAGGGAGCCAGCTAGACTGGTTATACAGCAATAGCAACAAAAAGAGCACAACTCAGTAATTAAATTTAGACACTCCAAGACAGGCAGTAATCAAGTGCAGCAGTAGTATTTTCATCATTGCTTCCCAATTTCAACTTTAAAACTCTTCTTCAAGATTTAATTTTAAATAGGAACAGTTTATATTAAGGCTGTAATATTCCAACTATGATTATCAGGTGATATCTACAGTGTAAGGAGCTGGGAAAGTCCCTAAAACCTGTTTGTCAGAGTGTTTAGCTAGCACTTGCCAGTGACAGGTTGTTCTTCAGATGCAACTAGATTGTCAGTCTGATTACTTTAGTTTTAAGCTCATCACTGCGCTGAAAGTTACAAACTGATTGTGAGCCTAGAAGAAGAAACCTACACAAAACCCAGGGTGCCTAACACACAGAAGGCTCATTTGTTCCTTAATCAACCAAGAGGACAAAGCCTCTCTATATTTTACAGGCAGTTACATTAAAAATAATAAATACTTTAAAAGTTCCAGCATTCAGCAATTCAACCAGTACACTTTATACAACTCAGTTTTAAAAATACTGATTTTGTACACTAGTATTTAACCAACAATACTATAATAAACTATTTTTCTAGCATTTAGAAATATATAAATGTACACACAAATCAGAATTAAATTGATCCTGTTCTCCAGGAAAGCCAAGCTATAAATTTAGAGAAAATATAGCATTTGCATAGATTAATCTGTTGAAGGGATTGTCCAGCAATTCCCCAAGGGGACAGTGCTGTAGAAGTTTCCTGACTGCTGATGATAAATCTTGAACTTTTTCAGAATTAAGTCACTGGGATTTAATCCTGTCCATAGAGACACCCACACTCAGCCCACAATTTCACAACACACTGGCTTTCCCAGCAGCGTTAGACTCAAGAGTTCCTGTTCCCTTTCCTCCTGTTTCTTCAACTCACTCTGTTCCCTGCACCCTGCTGCACCATATCTTTATTGGGCCAACATAATTCTGAGGCCATGCTGTTGAACACAGTCAGCAAACTGGTTCAGGTTAAAAAGAACCCCCTCCATATGTCCTCCACTCCTCAAAAAATAATAATGCACTTGCAGCCTTCAGAGATTTTTTTACCTAGAAAAAAAGGAAGCTTCTCATAACATAATGAAAAGAGGAAAGAAATGGAAAGAAACATGCACGTGTCTAAAAATGAGGTTTACCTCTAGATATCCTCTGTACAACTGCAAGTTGGGGTTAGATCTTCTAGCCTAGTTAGTAATAGAGTATTTACCCTAAAAGGCACAGGTCTCCCAGGATGCAGAAGTGTGATTACAGGAAGAATACTTCTCCTCTGGTAACAACAGCTTTTTCAAGAGGTTAGAGGCTGAAAAAAGTTGTAAGCAAAAAAAAAAAAAAAAATCACATAGTAAAAAGGAGTAGTGGAAGGGAATTCCTGGGGTGGTAACATAAATAACTAAGAGCAGGTTCTGAGCAAATCTGTTTTCTTTCAGAACTTCACACACCTGGGAGTCTAGAAATAGAAGCACTTGCTCAAATGACAGAAGAAATGACAGAAGGTCATAACTAGTCTAGATGATAGGCAGCTATCACCTTCCTGGGAGCTGGCATTTTCTGGAGCATGGACAGCATCAGCATGTGGAAGAGTGATCCTTACCTGGTGACGATAGTTGTACCAGCCATTTGAACCTGCCACAATCACCACCCAGTGCTTGCCTCCATCTTCAGGCTCTTCCATGGGGAATGTGCTGATGCCCAGAGCACAGCCCAGCAGCAAAACTGCTTTCAGTATCATCTCGCTTCTTTATTTTCTCCACAACTGGGAAAAAAATTCTCCTAATGAAGAATTTTGAGACAAGTAAATGAGAGGACATCAGCCAATAAAAAAATGCAAAACAAACATCAGCAATATCCCAACTAGAAGTTTTTTTTTATTTGTTGTGGGGTTTTTCTGTTTGTTTCACAGACAATTTAACCCACATTACAATTTCAGGTCATATCTTCCTTTAGCACCAAGCTGCTGCTAGTTACAATAGCTTTTTGTCAGCTTTCAAATCTGACTGAAAGCAATTCTGAATAGGACAACCAAGTTGTTCAGCTCCCTCTGGTTGTTTCACTCTATAATAGCTGGCAATGAGTAAGTCTCAAGTACAAAGCAAGCCTATCAATTACTTCACAGATAAAATTCTTTCAGATTAAAACTATTCTCTTGGTCTCTGCTTATGTGATTTCCTGGTTTCCACTCGCTGGCAATTAGCCCATTATTATGGAGTCAAATCCCAGGTGATATAGGACACTAAAGACATGGAAGAGTGGTGGAGAGTTGGAAGGTCAGAGTGTCACAAAAGCTCTCTGTGCCCACAATACCAAAGAGGGTGGAAAGAGGCCATTCCACTGTTCTGCTCAAGATGCAGCCCTAACTGCTGGGGCTGGGGGGAAGTGCAGGCTGTGAGAGCCTCACGCTATTTGTGCAACCTTTTATGCTAGTGGAGAGCAAATGAGAACGAGTACCACATGAAAGAGCAGCATTTTTGGCCCCTTTCCTCAATGGTTAAGTGTTTGCACAAGGTGCACAGTGAGAAAAACACATCTGAGCCTGTGAACGACAAATTTTAAAAAGCAGAGCACAGGGAAGGTTTGAGCCCATGCAGAAATGGCTCTTTCTACTTTCTTGAGAGGACTAGAAGTAGGGTCCTTGCTAGTGAATGTCCTGAGCACCTTGATTGTCTGCTAAAGCATTTACTCTACAAGCAAACTATCTGGCCACATCCAATCACAGGTTTAAGGTCTGCTTTTTGAATTGGGGTTGGGGGGACAGGCAGGTTCCATTTACTGGTCACAGTCTCAGGTCAGCTGCATCTGATGTGAACCTCTAAAAGCAAACTGAAGAACTGCATTGTCATGGCACATGCATAAAGATTATGCATTTCCTCATGCACTGGGAGATGGGATTCTACACCTGCCTACTCACAAATACTAGATCCTGGAAGTAAATAATTGCTGCTAGATATGGAAGAGGTGTTGTAGTAAGAGGCAGAGTAGTCTACTTTAACATGGCTTTCTCTGGAATAAAAGCTGGAAACCCCCAAGCCATTCAACACAGTCACAAGGCAAAATGTCAAAACTACCACTAAACCAAGTAAACAGTACCTATGTCAGCCTCAGTACCCCAGTCAAAACCACCCATCTGCAGCCACTCAAATGAGGCTGGAATAGAGAAGCAGCCAGATCCTCTCCAGAGCAGCTGTGTTCAGAGAAGGCTACTAACCTAACACATAGCATGGGTTCACTGGTCACTAGGATTTAGTCTTGCAGGCAGTAGTATGAAAAATATGTATATGCATACATTATACCATATATACATATTAAAAAGTTGGGGTTTCTTATCCTTTTTAGCAGAGCTAGCACAAAGTAAGGAAGTCCTGATAGTGTAAACAGAACCAAACATCACCTGTTATGAAACTGCTTCTTCAAAAACTTATCTTTCAGGAAGAAGCCACTCCTGTGACTGCCTGTAACACTTGGAGCAAGAATAATACACAGTAACTTAACAATTTAGGGTTTGTTCACTTGTTAGCTTCTTCAGCACATAAGCAGATATGAAGGAAGAAGCAGATTTTTCATTAGATAGTTATACTCTCCCATGCTGAGCTGGAATTGTAAAGTTTTGTCATTGTTGCCAAAGAATGTGGCTTTGTATAGCAACTCTGCCTGATCTATCTTGTCACTTCTTCAGATGATAAGGCAAATAACATACTGTGCTGAAGATGCACTGTGCGTACAACATCCATAAAACCTGCCTATTATGTTGCCTAAAGCCTGGCTAAGAGTCAAACCAGCCTGTATAGAACTTTTGTAAAGTGCTACTATAGGCCACAGGCCAATCAGACTATTCATTGCCAATATTCAATTTCAGGTATATCTAACTTCTGAAATATTAGGCAAGAAAAGAAAATCAGTATTGTTTAGACAATCTGCTTATAAATCTTAACTGAGTTTGACTTACTGGAATATTGAACTGAATTGCCTGCACACAATCCCTCACAGGTCAGTGTCTGTCTGATAGCATTTCTCCAACTATAACATGAATTATGTTTACATTTAAAAAAAAAAAAAAAGTTAATGGTCCAGATAAATGCTGGAGATCCTTTCACATGATGCTTAGCTCTTTGAGATAGCATTCATCAGAATCCAGGGCGTATCAACAGAAACTGTACAGGTGCCAGCTGTTCACAGGGCCATGTATATAACAGGATGGCTAATTTCAAGGGAGGTCCTGGCACACAGACATCCATCACATGGAAACAGTCCCTGCCAATATCAGTTACTGATATACCAGCCAAATGGAAACAGTTTGATGGGATTGTCTTTCCTGGTGAGTTCACACTCCTGACTATACTAACAAGGACCCACAGTGCTCAGGACCCCAGCCAGTAGCAGGCCCTGCTGTGCCACACACAGGTACCACAGATGTGCCCCACACCAACACCACACTCTGCCTACAAACAGCCCCACCACAGAAAATCCCTGGGTCACATCAGGAACAGAGGCTTCAGCTCAGGCAGTCCCTCCAGGAGGGATTTAAGAGTCATCCAGGTAGTACAAGGGTATCTAGGTCTTCACATTTCTCTCCTCTCCTGAGACAAAAGTTGTGACTGACGCAGAATGCCCAGGAAAAAAATATAAACACCAAGAAACATTGCACTGTACTAGCACATCATATATATTTTGTCATGGATCATTTAGAATAGAAAAGAACCTCCTCTTTGGCACAAATAAATGACATATAATCCCTCTTATCTGTCTTTTCCTATACTATAATTAAATCAAATTAACACCAGAAAGAAGGGAGGAAATAAAGAAAAACCCAGACATACCAAAATGGACTAGTACACTGTAACTAATAAATGCTCAGCTCCCTGAATTTCTCTAAGCAGCACTTTAAATAAGTTCAAACATGTGCAGCGGGAATGGGCCTTCACTGTTTGTTTCTAACTACTGCTTAAAAAAAAAATCCAAACCAAACAAAGTACATACAAATGATGATCAAACAAAGAAATATACTCACATGCACACATATCTCTACTTGTTTTAAAGGCCTCTGACTGCAAGTGGGCAATTTAAAAGGCTGTGTTTAGGGTTGTGTTGTAGGAGTTCTTGACCTACAGTTGAGAAGAGAAAGCTCCCCATCACATGCTTTTCAAGTCATATTAAGAGAGCGCAGCTCAGCTGACCAGCTTACCACAGGTACAGAAAAAGCCTTTCTCTGAAGATCCATCACATGCAATCAATCCTACATCACATGCAGATGAAGACTGTGGAAAAACTAAAAACTCACTACAAGATAATCTTGGAGCTTTGGTTGATCCATTAAATAGCCTAAGATTTGATCAGCTCTGTCAAATCTTTCTGACAGAAGAGTTAATTAACTCTGCCTGGAGACTATGCCATGATAATGGCCCATCAGTGCAGTGGGCTCAGCATCAGACCACCACGTACACATGCAGGTAAGGCTGCTGCACAGTTTGCACAGTCTGTGGAAGAAGCACATCCAGAATTGGGTGGCTCTTGCAGAACAATTCACTCTTAAAACCAGTCTGTCCTGACAGAGGTGCTTTGACCACTTCCCACTAGATAGCTAGCATACATCTCTGACTTGATAAGACAGGGATGCTTAAGAAAGACCACATCTGGAAATGGCTGGCTGCTGCTGGAACAATTTTTCCAACCAACTGCCTGTTCCCTAAGTTCTGAACTTTCCTTTGGGAAACAGTCCTTTAAGATCAATACTCTTAGGACAGGATAGCACTCTAAAGAAAGGGCTTTGAGTTAATCAAAGTATTTTCCACTAGCTTTCAAAGCAATATTGACACTTCAGTAGGTTGCACTCAAAACACTCAAAATACCTTAAGCACAGTCTCTAAGAGCTATATAAACAGAAACCATACCTCTATTTTACTTGCATGAGAAGTACACTAACAGTAACCTCACTGAAAAATAACAGCCTTAAGCTGGTCAGATGACCATTAAAGCTCTTCTGTGAAGTCTTTCTTAACAGCTCACTTCTTATAACTACTAGCCTTTGAGATTCCCAAATCAAGCCACAGTTCCTTTCTCAACAGAGTGCTTGCATATTGCCTGCCACTTAGATGCTGATTTCCACAAAATATGTGACAGTCTTCCTCACAGGAAACTGATGTCCACAGTTCTGTCAGCAATGTTCCACCCACATGCTGTGCTGGCTGCTACAAAAACAGAAGCACCTAAACCTGTGATTAGGCCCCTGCACAAATAATCTGATTTTCTTTCTGCCCTTGTGTTGTAGAAAGAAAAAAATCTTCATCGCTATATATTCTAGCATGGTACATTTTGAAGGAGATTATGGTCCCTGTTGCAAAACATTTCCTTACAAAGTCTGCTAGTGACCATTCTATGAACAGGCTTGGTATGATTAGAACTTGTAGTAAAATACTTTTGTTTAGGAACTGAAGATGTATAAGCCACTTTTCCTGTAAAAAAACATGATTTTTTAGTTAACTCAGAATGATTCCTGATGTTAAATAAATGTATTTAAAAGTAATTACAAATAAAGTTCATTATCCTGTTTGCAGGTTTACTTTTCTCAGCAGCAGAGATGGTACCATTTACCTGAGGGTAAAAAAACCTCAAAATCATTCCTAGAATGGTGATAAGCTAATACACCTGGTTTAGGAGATTTTTTTCTCTACATGTTTCAAAACACCCAGAATCAAATCTGGCAAACCTTAAGGCTTCAATAAAGCTGCTTCTGCTATTTACTTTCTCATCTGTCTGCAGATGTACAAAGTCTCTGCCATCATATTCTGATAGTAAGAAAAACCAGATACCGAACATTACGTGAGTAATAATTTTGTTAAATTGCTTGAGTTGCATAGGGGGTATAAGGGTAAAAGAGTAAGTCAGGTAAGGGTAAGAATGTCTGCTCAGCAAACATGGAAGTGTTGGGAGCACGGAGAAAATGAAATTCTGCAGAAGTTATTACGCAGAAATTCCATGTGATATTACACAAGATTCCTGCACTCCACATGTCTTTTACTATAGTTTATATTAGCATTTCAGATCTTGGCTACAATATCTATGTTAACTCGCAAATACAGACATCCAACACAGTGTTGTTCCATCCTAATTGGGAACTAGTGGTGCTACTACCTCCAAGCAGAACCTCATGCTACGGCAAGGCTGTCTACCAGCTATAAATAACCAGCCACAGCGCAGCGCCTTTCAGGCATCACCGGCTCCCTGCAGAAATCCCGTAGTTACCCCATCCTTTCCTCCCGTTAAAAACGTATTACTGGTGATTAAATCTAAGCTGCTGCCACTGCTTTCTCTCCCACTCCCCCATCTCCCTGCTCGGCCAGCCTCTGCCGGCCCCTCGGAAGGAGCCGCTCTGACTCCTGTCTCTCTTCCAGCACGGAGGGACCAAGCACAGTTCCCAGGCCAGGCGTGCCAGCCCCAGGGCCAGACGGGACGCCGAGCGAAGCGGCGGGGGCTCGGCAGCGCTCGGAGCCCGGGAAGGAAACCGGCCCCCTCGGCCGCTCCTCTGGGAGGCGGCGGGGCCGCTCCCCCGCCTCTGCCTCTGTGGCCGAGCAGTGGAGCGGGCCGTTCCCTGCTCACAGCTCCCTTCGCTCAGGCGTATCCCGCGTCCTTCCCCCCCGGCCGGAGTCCCCGGACAGCGCAGCCCCGCCGCCCTCACCAGGTCATGCAGAGGAGTCGCCGCCGCGGCCGCTGTGATTGCGGCGAGCGGCGTGCGGAGACAGGCGACAGCGGCGCGCGAGGGGCGGACCCGGGCCCGGCCAATCGCGGCCGGGCGGAGGCGGGGCCGGACATCCCCCCGGCCACACTACGAGCCCCAACAAGCCCGGCGCCCCACTGGCTCAGGTGGCCAGGGACCCTGCGCGCAAAGCTTTTTGGGGCTTGTAGTTCCGCGGCTGCGGGGTGAGTCGCGTGGTCCCGCGTAGCCCCGGAGCCCCGGGAAGTTCCTCTCGCGTTGGCCGGGCCCGCGCTGCGGGCGCGTCGGGAGCCGCCGGGGCCCTGGCGTGCGCAGGTTGTCCGCGGGACACGAACGGGGCAGCGCCGGCCGCGCCTTCCCGCTGGAACTGCCCCGTGCCTTTGGGCAGGATGGAAGCAGGAGGCCCGGAACGGGAAGGCAGAGGAATGTGCCGAAGGGAATCCGTGGGATGACGGAAGAAGCCGAAGGGCCCCTGACGGTCCCGGCGTGTCTCACACGGGCGGCCCGCGCAGCGCTGCCTGCCCGCTTGGGCCGTGCGCTGCCCGCGGGCCGGGCCGGGCCGGGGCAGGGGCCGGGGCTGTGCACTGACACCGCCTCCGTCTGTAATGAGCGAAGGAAAAGCGAAGATCCTTTGTGAAAAGTAGAGGCACGTGTTTCTTCGCCTAATAAACCACGTACAAAAAAGCACATCAGCTTCCTCATTGCATACTATAAATACCATGCATGTCTGTAAAAAAAACCCCAACAACTAACTTTGCATTTTGTGACCGACTGTTTTTGAATGTCTGCAGAAAGTCATAGTTTTGTTCTGACTCTGCCATTTGCATTGTCTGCACCGACCCAGCTTTGCTTATGATCATAAATGTAAAAGGTCATTACAGGATGTTCATCAATACTTCTCTGGAGCAGTCGTGCCCAGTGGCCTGACGCGGCTCCTGACACAGTCTGGCTGTTAGAATTTGGGTCACTTCAGGAATCACCTTTTTGAGCTGACAAATGATTATCCAGCGAGAAAAAAGCAAGCCAGGAATCTTCGTTTCACCTCATTTAATTCCAGCCTAGTAGCCAAGTGGGTTATGCTTATGTTTTATTATCCTCCTGTCCTAAAAGATATCTAATATCTCTTCAAAGCATTGCTGACCCATCATGTAAGTCCAAAGGTGTTTCTCATAGCTGGGCTACATGAGGTAAGTACACCTTGTGCTGCCTGTCACTTCTGAGAAACCTAATACAGTCATTGCCAAATAACTTATCTATAACTTCTGCACTATTAAACATCAGCAGGATGTTCCTTTTTGTGAGATGCGTGGGAAGACTGCGACAAGAATCCTAAATCTCTGTTGAAATGTATGAGGGAGATACTGAAGACACTGGAGTAATACACAGATTTTTACTCCTGAATTCAATTATTTCTTTGATTGTGCTAGAAATTTAGGAAGCTGTCCTGGATTGAGAGGGAAGTTTGTCTAAGGGAAAAATATGAAAGGTGTAGTTGGGTATATGGGCTGATGTAAGCAGAGAGGTTTCTAAGGCACAGTTGTGAGGCTCAAACAGAAGCAGCTACCTCACCTGCAGCAGGAATCCAGCATGATCCTTGTAACTGCTGTTGTCATGGAAGAGAGGAATTGGACTGTGTAAACAAATATACATACCATCTTTTTCAAAAGAGAAGAGCACATAAGTAGGTAAAACTATGATGGATTTACGAAATTGAAATGAAATGTTATTCAGCCTGCAGAAGAGAAGGCTCTTTTGAGACTTAGCAGCCTTCCAGTACTTAAATGGGGAAACAGACCTTTTACAAGGATGTGTAGTGATAGGACAAGGCAGAATGGCTTTAAACTAAAAGAGGGCAGGTTTGGATTAGGTATTAAGTAGAAATGCTCTGCTGTAAGGGTGGGGAGGCTCTGGAACAGATTGTCCAGAGAAGCTTTGGATCCCTGGAAATGTTCAAGTCTGGGTTGGATGGGACTTTAAGTAACCTGGTCTAGCATGGCAGGGAGACTGGAACAGGATGATCTTTGGTCCCTTCCAGCCTGAAACATCCTATGATGCTATGGAACAATTTGCTCTGGCTCTGACAGTGCTAAAAAGGAAAAGTAACCACCACCCATATGTCTCATAACGAAACTTTAACGCTGTGGAAGGCAGTTCAGCAACCCACCAAAGCCACACACTACAGATGGTATCTAAGATGCTACCAAATTCTGTGTTAGTGTTTACTAAATAACAACAACAACAACAACAACAACAACAACAAAAAAAAAACCAAAGGTGAAACTTCAAAACTGCAGATAATGTAGTTTCTTCCTTAACAGCTTTCCTACAAACCAGAAGGCTGCCAAAGGGTAAGGGTAGGCAGCTTAGCCCTGATTCTGTTTTGCTAAGAGCACTCTGAGAGGATTGTAACTCCTACGTCCAAGGTTGCTAACACCAGGCTGGACTGGCAGTGCTGGCATTGCAGTAATAGTTCTGGTAACACACAGGTTTCCCCAAAATAGATTTTCCAGATTTTTGGCACACCTCTGGAGATGTCTTAACACAGGTGTTTATGGTTCCATGCGACTAACTTAACAGCTGACAAAATTTGGGCTGCAAAGTTGATTTTGCTTTTAATCTAGCAGATACTTCAGAAAGTGTACAGGAAGCCATTCTGGACTACACCTACACTTTCCTTTAAGAGCAGCTGAATAGATCAAGATTGTTTTAATGAGTCAAGGACATATTTTAGTGGGAAAGAATGGACTGGCATCAGAAATTGATCATATTTAGGGTGCGTACCTTTTCAGCTTCCTTAGCCTATTTTAAACATTTTAACAAATGCTTATTCTTTGTAGTTGCCCTAACTTGGTAACTAATAGCAAAACAAAATAAGAAATTCTAGGAAGAAAAAGCTAATATTTAAGATGAAGAGTTGAACAGGTTTATGATAAATGAAAAAGTGTGCTGAGCCTGGTCTTTCCACATCTTCACCAGCAATGAGATTAGATTTGTCAGTCTAGTGCTGACACATGACTAGCTGCCTTGTAAGGGCAAACATGGTTATTCTGTGTGTTTGGAACAAGGGAAGATTCTCCTCTTAGCAAAAGTAATAGATTAACCATGAGGTGATCTTAGCTATCAAATGATTAAAGGAAAAAGCAATGTTCATCTTTATTTTGGGAGGAAAATCAGAAGAGACTTATTTAAAGTGACATTAATCCGGAAGGAAGGAAGGAAGGAAGGAAGGAAGGAAGGAAGGAAGGAAGGAAGGAAGGAAGGAAGGAAGGAAGGAAGGAAGGAAGGAAGGAAGGAAGGAAGGAAGGAAGGAAGGAAGGAAGGAAGGAAGGAAGGAAGGAAGGAAGGAAGGAAGGAAGGAAGGAAGGAAGGAAGGAAGGAAGGAAGGAAGGAAGGAAGGAAGGAAGGAAGGAAGGAAGGAAGGAAGGAAGGAAGGAAGGAAGGAAGGAAAGAAGGAAGGAAGGAAGGAAGGAAGGAAGGAAGGAAGGAAGGAAGGAAGGAAGGAAGGAAGGAAGGAAGGAAGGAAGGAAGGAAGGAAGGAAGGAAGGAAGGAAGGAAGGAAGGAAGGAAGGAAGGAAGGAAGGAAGGAAGGAAGGAAGGAAGGAAGGAAGGAAATAAAGAAATAAATGCCCGGCATATCATCATGATGATAAACTGAGGTTAAACGAATCTGTAAAGAAGAGGAATTCAGAGATTTGGTTCCCCTACTTCAGTGGAACAAGCAGCAAGCTCTCTTTCCTTCTTTTATCTTCCTCACCACCCTGCAAAATTTGACATCATCAGTTGTGGGAATAAAAATACAGATCTTAAAGAAGCACCAAGGGAAGAAACATCACTACGTATTCAGGGTCTCAGCCAGTAAACTTTCTGCTATTTTTTTTCTAATTTTTTAAATGGAAACATTATTTTTGGAGACAATCAGTGATTGTGAACATGTAAATAGAACTAATTTTAATAGTGTTGCTGTAACCTTTATGTCTTCTAGAAATCAGGTAGTTGCAAAGATTACACATCACATGTGAGACACTAAATAGGGGGGGAAATGCAGTGGAGTTATTACATTTTATCAGAGCATTCAGAGGAAAAACTGTTTCCCAGGTTGCACATAAAGTATGATTTATTGTATGGAAGGATTCTATAACTGAACAACTCAATCTAAAATCTATACAGGACTTAAAGATTTGTTTTCTCCCACTCTTAGCCAATCCCTTTATCAGTACAGGATCTCTGTTTTAAAGATTTTGTATGAGCAGGAAAAGAGAGTTGCCATGGAATTTACTTTGAGGGAAATAATTTGGTTCTCTGCAAGAACTGGAAATTCTCAGGCTGTGGGCAGTTCAGATGTGATCCTAGGAGTCTGCCTATGTAATCTTGAATAAAAGGCACTTCTGTCCAACCATTTACTTATCTAAACTAATTTACATCTGTAAGATGATTCCATCAAACAAGGACCATGCAATGGCTCTAGAGTGGAATGGGATGTGTTAGAATGTGAATTGAATTCTTCTTGCTGGTTATGCATCTCTGCTGTGGGTATATTTCCTAAACATGTTTTCAGGCTCCAAAGCAGAGAAGGGCTTGCTAGATGCACTGGTGCAAGAGGATATTTTCTGGATTGAAATATGCTTTGTTTCTACCCCCTCTGTAAAAGACAGAGGTAATCTAGGGCATTGGCTTTGGCCCTTCATATTTCTTTTGAACATTGTTCATGTCACTTTGGTGTGTAATGATCAAATACTCCAAACATTCACAATCATACCTAAATTTTCCATTGAAGGGATTAGTAACGTGTTTTGAAGGCTGAACTAGTTGAGTAAAACAAGTGTAAACTGGTAATTAACAAAGTCTCTTAAAAATCTCTGCTTTTCTTAGTGCCTGAGAAGGTGATACATTCACGTTAATTAAAATTATGTTTGTGTGCAGCTGATTCATGTGATGTAAAAGTTGAAGTTTGTGAATTCATTTGGTTTATTACTATTATTTCCAATGTGTTGCTTAATCTGCAACGAGGCAGGATGGATTTTCTATTAACTCATGCCAGTACTAGTGCCATGTGTATGTTCTGAATAGGCAGCAGGGCTCATGTCTCCTGCTTGGGCTTAAGTCCTAAGGATGTCCAATGATAATTGATAATTCATACCTGTAGACAAACATTTTGAAGCTTTTGACCTACAGAGGAACTCTTCATAATCTTTCCAAACATTGTATGTTCCCCATTGGAAGAGGATTACCATGATAAGATGTAAGGAAACTTCTGTAAACCAGGTAACAACAATCAGATAACTTGGCAACAGCCTAGCAGTGAATTTAACCAGAGAATACATGAAGATGTGATCTGACAAGATAACAACTAGAGCTCTGGGGAAACATGGATGTAAGTTGCCAGCCATGCATTCAGCATTATAATCAGGAGGACAACAGGTCCTTTGTAGAGGAGGACCTGAAGTGGAAGGAGGTGTGTTATCTTCATTCACATTCTTGCTGATCGTTCAGGCATAAGTAGAAACTCTCTGAGAAGCAAGTGTGGTGCTTAGCTGTGATATGTGATATGCTGGTGTAGAAGGTTGAGGAAACAAATCAAGGGGCATGAGAGGATGAACAAGAAAACCTTACGTAGAGCTTTAACACTGTCGTAAGTGTACCTTATGTACACTTTAACAGCTATCTTTACTAAGAATAAGCATTTAAAGAAGAGAGATAATAGCCATAAATCTTGAAATGGTTCACGTATTGCAGGTCGCAGACACTGAGTCACAGATGACAGGGAGGGATGTTACAGTCAGAACTACGCAACACTTAGGAATGTGGTTTTACTGGCGGGTTTGGCAGTGCTGGGCCAACAGCTGGGCTCGCTGATCTTTGAGCTCTTTTCCAACACAGATAATTCTGTGATCCTGCAGCATTCGCAGTTCCGGGCCGGTCCCGCCTCAAAGGCTCCTGAGAGCACCGCCAGGGGGCGCGCCCGGCCAGCTCCGCTCCCGCCGCCGGGGGCGGGGCCCGAGCGTGCCGGGGGGGCGGGGCATGAGCAAGCCGGGGGCGGGGCCCGAGCCAGCCGGGGGGCGGGGTGACTTTGCTGCGCCTGCGCGCGGTGCCCCCGGAAAGGCGGCCACGTCTGCCGGAAGCGCTGGGGCTGAGCTGCCCGGCCCGCGGCCCCGCGCTGACCGCCGGCCCCTCACGGCTCCCCTCGGGCCGGGGCTCCCCAGCGCTTGCAGGAGGTGAGGCCGGGCCGTGCTGAGGCCCCCGCCGCTCCTGAGTGGGGCCGGGCCTGGGGAGGGCGGCGGGCAGGCGGTGCTGCGGGTGGGGGGCAGCGGCCGCTCTGAACGTCGCCTTGCCGGAGCTGGGGTACAGGCGCACGCCCCCGCTGTGGTGTCGCAGGCACGTGGTGCAGGTGAAGGCGCCTCTCCACCGTGTTGGTGTCACGGGAGAGGCAGCGGGCTGCAGAGTTTGTGGGGGAGGAGATCCTGGCCTGAGCCAGGTTGGGAATTGGCAGGTCAAACGTCTAAGGCACGGTTGTTTTCCTTTTGTGATACTCTGTAGCAGCTGAAGATACCAGAAACTGGTGCAGTGGTCTGATTTTAATAACCTTGATTTAAAGACCTAGGTTTTGTATGTTTTCCTCAGAAACTGGTTTGGTTTTTTTCCATTAGTTACCAGAACAGCAAAATGCCAAATAAGCAGAAGAAAAGTATTATAACAACTATAGCACTAATAGCTTAACACACCAGCTGTTTAGATAAACAGTTCATCTTGCCTCAGCAGCAGCAGCAATCTGATTTGTAATTGTTCTGTCTTTTGCAGCATATGATCCTGAAATTTTAATTGTACAGAGTTCATCGACAGACACTCATCATGTCTTGGCTTGCTGATCTCGCTGGAAAGGCAGAGGATCTACTCAACAGAGTTGATCAAGGAGCTGCATCAGCTCTGAGCAAAAAAGACACATCGAGCAGTGCAGTTTATGATAAGAAAAACTTGGACTCTGCCAATGAGTATTCTGAAGTGCACCAGCATACTGGAGAACTGAAATACCAGACCTCATCCAAAGCAGCCTACATCTCCTCAGCAGCTGAAAATATTAAACACCAAAAGGCCACAATCCTGGCAGGAACAGCAAATATTAAAACAGCACGTAGGACATCCTCGGAGGCAGCTTCTCCAGTAGAAAATGCTTCCACACCCAGAGCTGCCTCACATTTTGTGAGAAGAAAAAAGTCAGAACCTGATGATGAGTTGCTATTTGATTTTCTTAACAGTTCAGAGAAAGAACCTAATGGAAGGATAGACTCTAAAAAGGAGAAGAGCAAGACACCTGTTCTTCAGAATCACTCTCGGACTTCAAGCATTAGTTCTGTGTCTACCAGTACACAGAGTGCAAAAACTACTGAAGATAATTCCATCAGGAGCCAAGGCAATGGTAGTTAAATAGTATTGAATCTAGAGATATTTAAAACCCAAGTATGTCTAGGGTAAGGCTAGGTGATGCATGAAACTTCATGTCACTTCATGAAACATTCAATGGTGGTAATATGTCAGATGGGTGAGGTACAGCAGGGCCTTTCAGGTTTTTTCATCATTGGGGCGATACCAGATACTATGCTAGTTTGACAGAAACATCATGAATACCTAAATCCTTTGTGCCCTGGACCTGCCTTGTTGCTGCTGCTCAGCCTGACCTCTCTGAGCTGTGGTCTAGCCTTGCATCAGCCCCACATGTCCCCATGTAGAAGCACAGTTGCTGCTGCTTTTGTTTGGTCTCTTGGGCCCATAGCTGCTGTTGCCATGTGGGAGGGGAGTGACTTTCACCCACACAGAGATGTTAGCTGTAGCCCAGTGCAGTATGTGGGTGAGCTGTTCCCTGTTCCACATGCAGGAGGGATGAGCTGGCAAACTCACTTGTCCTGCAGGAAGCTGGATGCAGGCAGGCTGGTGTAGAGCCACAGGCATGAAAGAGCCAGGGGGATAAAACCTTTGGCTTCGCCAGAAGTAGTTGATGACTGCAGTCTAAATCCAGAGGCCTGAATGAGCCTCCAGGCTGGACAGTCAAAAGCTGGGGCTGGGCTCAAGTCAACCACACAAAAGGCAATGTGGTTGGGAAGTGTCAACAACTTCTCTTCTCTACCAGACTGTCCAGTCTGTACTCCTTCCTTGTTGCTCTGCTGCTTTGCTGTTATTTATTTTAGAAAATTGAAGCAAGTGGTTCTCTTATTAATAATGTAGTTAGAATACTTTATTATTTGTTTAGTACTTTGAGCATGTAAAGTGTTGTAAATGCCATTTTTTTACTGCTTTAGACATAAAAAGGGATAATTTCCAAACATGTGAATATTTTTCTGAGTCCGTGACTTTTCAGTAAGGTTTACTACTAAAAATAAATCATACAGATATGTTAGATCTGACTCTGCAGCCTTGCTGATTGGTGCTTAAGAAACATTTGGTTTTTTCAGTGTGGCTTGTTGAATTTTCTTCTGAGGATTTTTGAGCACAGTTTGCATTGTGGAGCTGCTAATAAGGAAGAATGCAGTTAAAATACAAGACTTGAACACTCTGTTTTCCAAAGTTCATTGTACAGATATATCTGTGTCATTTAAATATTCAGCACAGAATCTGTTGAAGTAGCTTATGATGTATTAGCTATAGACAAAAACAATTAACATTATACTTTGTATATTGCCATGGTTATAATTCAGTCTATGCTATAAATGGCTCTTTTATTGTCTCATTAGCTTAATTAATCTATTGAGTTTTCCAGACAAAGAAATGAGCCTAAATTATTTCCTAAGTTGGAAACTGTAAGTAAATCAAAGGAAAGGTAATGACATTTCATAGGATCCCTTTAATTAGAAAAAGGCTTGAAAAATGTAGAAGAAATCTTCTGTCACTGCTGCTTCTAGTGGGTGTGGTGTTGCTCAGAATTAATAGTGTGTCCCCATTCCCTGGGCTTGGGGTGTTAGGGGCTGTTGCAGTGGTAGGAAAAATTAAGCAGCTTGGTTAATGATCACAAGGGAAAGTAAATATTCAGCATTCAAAAATTCTGTAGCATGTTTGGGTTGCCTGTTTGTTCATTGCTTGCTATGTCATTTTAACATTTCTGCAAAGCTCCCAACTATTTGTGTGCTGGAATCAGGACTCTTACAGTGGATTTGTAGCTTTCACAGCATTAATCCAAGATGTGTCTTGTGCATGATGGGAAAAGGCTGTTGGTTCCTCTTTCCCTCCAGGGAACTTGTTCGGAATATCACTAGGAGTTCCTTTATTGTTCTCTTTTTTAAAACAAAATTGACATTGGCCAAATCTGAATGAAAACCAGAATGAGTTTGTACTAAAAATTCCTGCAGTTAGTTGCCATGTATATTTAGTGTTTTGTGTTACTCTTCAGCTTCTGAGGACTTCTCTGAGCAGCAAAGTTATAAATAGAGTGTTAATGGTGTTAATGTTTTGAAATCCTGAAGTTGCTATTTATGTAATAAGAAATTTTATAACTTCTATTATGTCTTGTCTTGCAGTATTAACAAAAAACATTGCATCATGCATGT
This sequence comes from Fringilla coelebs, assembly GCF_963513975.1. NCBI lineage: Eukaryota > Metazoa > Chordata > Aves > Passeriformes > Fringillidae > Fringilla > Fringilla coelebs. The sequence goes on along the minus strand of NC_140034.1, from coordinate 16,137,834 downwards.
AAATAGTCCTGTTTTGTGCAACCCCTTTTGAGAAGCAGCTCCATATTCCTTTTCAGCATGAACTTTTTTGATTTATTATCATTGTTGTTCCTTAACCATTGACGCAGAACATGGAACTACATTGATGCAGAACATGTTATAGAAAGGTAGTTTACAAACACGTGCATTCATTCTAAGTGACATCTCTCTGTACAGAAACTCCAGACAGTTCAGACTCTGGCCTGGGAGCACAAGGGAGTGATGGCCTGAAGGATTCATCACTAAGTGCAGTAACCAGCCCCAGCCTTTCAGCCAGTGATGATTCCAAATCACATGAGCTGTCCAACCTTCGCCTGGAGAACCAGCTGCTGCGAAATGAAGTTCAGTCTTTAAATCAAGAAGTGGCTTCATTAATACAGAGGTCCAAAGAAACACAAGAAGGTACTTCAGCTATATCATTAGTAATGTGCTAGTGAACTAGGAAACAATGCTCTATGTATTTGTAATAAAAACTCCCCAGGTACCTTTGCATGTATGACTTCCCGTAGAATGAGATGGGAGAAATTAAAAGGCTTGTTTAACTACAAAGATACAAGAAATGTTGATTAAAATGGTGTGTTCAGGTTAGTAACAAAGCTTACTTCTTAACAAAACACTGGCAGGAAATACCATGTTTAAAATACTTTTCCTGCATTTTAATGGCTTTTGCAAAATGCTTATTTTTAACTTAACAAATTCCTTTGAATACTTCAAACTGACTACTTTCTGGCTGTAGTAGACTATAGTCTCTGATGCCTAGAAACTGACAGTAAAAATATAAAATTAGTATTTTTAATATGACATCACTTGCTTTTTCAAAGTCAAGTGAAATGGAAATATAAAACACGTGAGTAAAAATTAAATGATAAAACGGAGAGCAAACTCCTGCTGTTAGGCATAAAATTGAGGTACCACATTTTTTTCACAGTACCTGCATAAGCCAGATAATTTTTATATCCAGTTGAAGTTTAATGTGTGATGTTAGATTTAAAACAGAAGCTTCTAAGTATTCCAGCATTATCCACAACTGGTGTATTTTTCTATTGTTTTTTATGTGACAGTAAACTCAAACTGGAATTAAACTAGATGCTTTATACAAACATTTATTTTGACACAGGGATATTTGACAGTAGGCCATTGCAGGGGATAGAGCAGGTGAAATCTGTCATCCACAGTATGACTCAGAATGAAATGTCTATTTTGAGATCACCTCCAAAATTTTTTGGGTTGTGTTTTGACAGCCAGTCTGGCATTTTTTATTTCCCAGTAGCTTATAAATTTTCAGTTTTACTTCAACTTGGTTGTATTTAATAGTTTCCTTTAAGAAATGAGATAGTTGCATCCTGACTGCTTACAAGACCTTGCAATATCTACTTTGTAAACTTCAAAGAAACTTCCTATTTTGTAGAACTGAGCAAATCCCGGGAGAAGGTGGAGAAGTGGAATATTGACCATTCCAAGAGTGACAGGATGGTTAGAGAACTTCAGGCTCGGGTGGATGATCTGACAGAAGCTGTTGGTGCCAAAGATTCTCAGCTAGCTGTGCTGAAAGTACGGTTGCAAGAAGCTGATCAGCTCTTGAGTGCTCGGACAGAAGCTTTAGAAGCACTGCAGAGTGAAAAATCACGGTACTTCTTCATTTCATACTCTAGAATTCTGCAAATAGTAATAAGTTGGAAAAAATTGAGGCAGATAATTTAGTGTCTTCAAGAATAAAAAATAAAATAATAAGAAAAAATTTGAAATACAGGGATTAAAGTTTGCACTGAAACTGCTCTATCATAGCTGGCAATGGGAACAGGACAAATGAGTATTAGATAGGGCATCCGTTGGTATCTGATTATTGAAATCCATGTTGTGTAAAGTATTTGTTTATGTCAGAGGCATGATGCTGAAGATCCCAAGAATTTTTTTTCTTGAAAAATAGACTTGCTTATCCACAAATATACATATTTTTCTGAATTTATGTCACTGCTGGGATATGGATATTCCAGAATATAGGCCAGGGAGGAGAAGTGTGAGTCATTACTCCAGGCCTCACACCTGTAGTCTGTATGCAGTAATCTACTGGGCAAATTTTCAAAGGTGGTATGGAAGCTAGGAGGTTATAGTTCTACATGAAAAATCACAATAGCTTGCTTCTTTTCCAATAAATGTGTGTCTCTATTTCAGGATTATACAAGACCACAGTGAAGGAAGCAGTTTACAAAATCAAGCCCTTCAGACTCTTCAGGAGAGGCTGCGTGATGCAGACTCTGCGCTCAAGCGAGAGCAAGAAAGTTACAAACAAATGCAGGTTAGACATGAAGAGTCAGGAAGACTCTAAGATTGTGATTTTGAGATCAGATCCATGAAGTTCCATTTTTTTTCTTCTCCCTTTGGTTTCAGTACTGTTCAGGGTACTAATTGCTTGGAAGGGTGTGCTGCTGTCTGCTGCACTAAATACCCTTGAGGTGCTAATTTATTTCTTACATGTTATTTTGAAAGCTTCGTGAGTAAAAGTTTTTGAGGATTAATGTTGACAATTTTTACTGGGGTTTTTTTATGCTAACTTTGATGTTAATACATGTTTGAAAGGTAAATCAGTAATCAGTTTCATTTTCCATGGTGTGTTGTTACACAATTTTACTGTGAGATCTTAAGATGAAGGATCACTTCTGTGGTAAAGATGCAAGTACATTATTGATAGAGACTGTTTTCTTTACTTAATTTGCCTTTGCTATTTGTAATAGCATATCTGAAAATCTTTGAGAGTGTCTGTTTTGGTTTTTTTACAGTACTTCAGAATATGTCATACTGAAATTGGTAATATTTTTTGAGGGGCAAGCTTGCTTTTTGTTTGCTGAATAAATTTGAATAATAGGAAGATGGTTATTCCCTCACTCTTTGTGGTGAGGGAAAGAAAAGCATATTCTTATTTGGATTATTTACCACTTGGTTAAGCAAGCAGAGTTTTTTTCCATGTAGCAGTAATGAGTCTTTAAGTTGGAGATGGTAGATAGGTGGTGTGTTCTGTGTAGTTGCTTTTAAACTTTCTTTTTTCCTTCCTAGGTTAAAGTTGAGGCTGTGTTTAAACACAAAGTATTGTTTCTTTATTACTAATAGAATGAGTTTGCGGCTCGTCTAAGTAAAGTGGAAGCAGAACGTCAGAACCTGGCAGAAGGGATAACTGCAGCAGAGAGAAAGTATTTAGATGAAAAGAGGCGAGCTGATGAGCTTCAGCAGCAAGTCAAAGTAACTAAAAGCCACCTAGAATCTGCAAAACAGGAGCTGACAGACTATAAACAGAAAGCTACTCGCATTCTCCAAGTAAGCACTATTTGTATGCTTTAACTGCTTTAAGGTGTTATGCTTCACATAATCTAACCTGTGGTTTATTTTTTCATGTGACCTGTAATGTGTTCTGGGGTATATTTATAATGATACATATATAGAACAGCTACCAGTCTGCCTTTTGTAAACTGAAGTTTATAGATGAGGTTATGGAATTGAAATGATAGTTCAGGTCCTGAACCTGAAAAAAAATCCAAGGGAACTGTTGCACTTATTGTGCATCATCTGTCAGTGTGTTCCACATCCAAGAGCCCAGATGGTTAGATGAAACTGCAGTAGATGAAATCTACAATTTGTTCCATATCCACTATTTTTGATTCAAGAATATTGTTCTTTTCTGCCTGGGGCTGAAGCATAGCATAGAGTGGATACTTAACATGTAACCAGAGAATATTTTTCCATGTCCCGAAAGGTTGCTTGTGATTAACGTGATATGAACAGTGGCAAAATCAGGTGTTTTGCGCCAAGTTCTGTACTATGTAAATTGTCAAAGATACCATGGCCAGATGTGGTTGGTTTGAGTATTGTTTATAAATGTTAGCAAGATGTTGAAGATAGAGATCTCTTCTTAGAATAGTTAATTAGTCAAATGTTCAAGGACAGGTTTTAAATCATCTTGATAAATATGAAAAGCCTAAAATCACAAGTCAATGTAACACTAGACTGACTCTGAATAAAATTATTTATCCTCTTGCCTTGAAGAGTTACTGCTGTATTTGGTTCTTGATTTTGTTGGCAGGAGAAAAAGAAGGTCATGTTTGTCTATAGTGTCTGTTGGTGTGCATCTTGTCTGTTTCAGAACCAAGGGGGCCAAAACTGTTATCCATGACAAGTTTAACATTGCAGGCACTTGTAAAGAAAAAAGCTGTAGTCTCCAAGAGATAACACAGACTTTCAGTTAAATTAGTCTTATGGCATACAGAAAATCAGAAAAATTATCAATATGGAAGCATTTTCATATTCAAATGTGTAGGGTCATTACTGGATAAAAGAACAGATAAACCAGTCATTATAGCATATTCTAGTTGAGCACTTGTTCAATACTGCTATAAATAATGTATTGACTTATTTTTTTCAGTCTAAAGAAAAGTTGATAAACAGCTTAAAAGAAGGCTCTGGTATTGAAGGCCTGGATAGCAATACAGCAAGCACGGTGGAACTGGAGGAACTGAGACATGAGCGAGACACTCAGAGAGAAGAAATACAAAAACTGATGGGACAAATACAACAGATGAGAACAGAGCTGCAGGTAGCTGTGCCTACATACACTGTATTTGCAGTTAGCTATGACAAAGGACTGTTCTCTTGTGTACTGTGGGTCTGTTGATTCTAGTATTTATTACCTTACTTCTCTCTTCCCTCACTCCTATGTACTCCTTTTGAGGGAAGCATTTCTTTACTAACAGTCATAGTGATTTCTCTAGTCATCACCTATATTCTTTTCTGCAAGGGCTACTAATCCTTGAAGCACTGTAATCCAAGTCATCCATGCCCATCTGCTGGCATAATGGGCTCAACGCAGCAGCTGCATGCAAGCCCATTTTACACAGTTTTAGCCTGTAGACAGTAAAAAGGAAGAAGCAGAGGCTTTTCATGTTCAAAAAATGTATTTATTTTATTACTGTGTTACTAAAAATATTCTGTATAAAATCACCAAATGTAATTTATCCAATACACCCACACCTTCCTTTTCCTTTGAAGAAATATATACCACTTTTTTTACTGTCAAGATGACATATTTGGAGTAACATCTGAATGTTAGTGAAAGGGTTATATTTGTGTTCATTTCAGGATATGGAGACACAGCAGGTAAGCGAAGCTGAGTCAGTGAGAGAGCAGCTTCAAGACCTGCAAGAGCAAATATCAGCACATAAAATGGCCAAGCAGGAGGCAGAAGCTGAACTAGAACGGCAAAAACAGGTAAGGAATTCTTGAAAGCTGGATCTCTTTTTAGGCCCTGTGCGGTGGCATCAGAAAAGCGTTTGGCTTAAGAAGAGAATATTTGGATACTTGGGCAGTGTTTGATTAATTTTTTGTCTAGTACTCAACTAGGTCAAGGAAAGTGCAGCCAAGATTAAGCAATGGTCAGGGCCTTCTGGGTACTGCTGATGAACAGAGATCCTGGTGAATAAACAGAACCCTAAGGGAGGACACAGAATTGCGTTTTATTCAGCAGGGAAACAATCAAACAACAGGGATATAGTAACAAGTGTAACATTTTTTATATCAAATATAAATACTGAATAGCCACTAATACTGAAAGTGGCTATTGAGACTCTTCCTGTGCTCAATTAATACATAAGTTGTAGCTTGTAAAACAATGTCATTGTGGTACCAATTTTAGCAGTAATTTATTTAATCCATTTGTTACTCAGTTCTGAATCTAATAGTCATTACTTCTAAACTGCTCTAGTAGACAAATTGCTGATAAAATTATGTTAATGAATTCTATCAGATTGTGTCATCTTTTTTAGCAAATTGCCTTGATTTAAGCAGTTTTGCGCTATAAAGAGAGTGGGAAAAAAAGGCAAACTTGTATTTCATGTGAACAAACTTATTATGCATTAGGAATTGGACAAATACTTTGCATGTTAAAAATTTTCCTTGTAAGAAAAAGCTCATGTAAAGAGAATTGATAATGAAGAAAGCCCAAGTCCTCTGTATCTGCTAGGAACAATTTATCTTCTAGGATTATCTATCCTTTCAGAAATTACATTTTAATGGGATGCTTGCAGCTTGAACTAATTAAAAGGCAGAAGTCGAGGTCTGCTCTTGATGGGTAGCTGATGTTTATTGTGTCAAAGCAGATGGTAGATTGTATTTTGTTACTCCTGCCCTTCTGAGGAATATGCTTTAAGTCAATAGAAAGAGTGAGGTGAATTAAAAAAAACATCAGTTATTGCAGAAACTGAAGTCTTCCTTTTGATGACACCCATTTACATGTGCTTTTAACATAATTGCTTGTGTTGATACTTAATATAATTATGGTCAGTTCTGTCTGGGAGTTGCTTTGACTATTGTCATAAGGTTTCTGAAACTGAAGATGGAAAATAAGTAGAGGTGTTATTTTTTGTGCATCTGATGGTTCAAAGGGAGAACAGGATTATCTGTTTTCTGTAGTAACTGACAGCTGAAGTCATAGTGATTTGAAGATTGTCTTAATTTAAAAGATAAGCTTGACAGGTCTGTAAGTGGGAGCTAAAATAGCCACTAAGTCATGGGAGTAACAAAACTTAACACTTAGATTTGCTCTTCAGTAATTTTATTGGTTTTTTACTAATATTTCTTCTCCTTTCATATCTGCTATGTTAATTTATCCTAAACTTTAGAGGAAGATGTATGTCATGCAGAATTAGAGATAGCTATGCAGAGGGTTTCCAAACATGTTAAAGAATGGTATTTTGAATTAATGAGTTTATTTTAGGAATAGAGATACCCTCTTAAGTATTTTGTAATTGTTACATTATTGATATGGTTTTAAGATAGCACTGCAACAAATGGTGAAAGATTAGGGAAAATAAAATTTTGGCCCAAATGAAACTGTGTAAGTCCTAGTAAGTGAGTCTGGATTGATATTTATATTAGGGCAGTCTCCACAGAAGAATTTAATTAGCCTTGTAGGTTGTGTCTTGGTACTCTGCTCTTTCTATCCCCATACCCCCCATCCATGACAGACATGTAACTAAGATAGTATTTCAGTTTGTATTTGATGGCAGCATATTGTTTTCTTGTGTTCTGTTGTGAAACTCTAGATAACTAAAGTTTGTCTCTAAAAATATATCTATGTATAAAATTTTTTATGTGTGATTGTGATAAATTTTACAGGAACTTCATTATACTGAAGAAGAACTGTATCGAACAAAGAATACTTTGCAAAGCAGAATAAAAGACAGAGAGGAAGAAATTCAGAAGCTCAGAAATCAGGTGTGTATAGAAAACAATTTTATCCCCTTCAGTTATGAAAACAGTGATAAGAAGTACTTATTTGACTACACTATCCTGAAAACTCCTGTAAGCATTCTGCTGGTGAGGTACAGTGTACTTGTTTTCAATAAAGAGTAGAGTTTTGAGAGTGGGGAATACAAGAAGGGAACCATGAAAATAGCCATTTTATAGTTGTATGCTTTTATATAAACGAGGGGGAAAATCAACCACTGTCCCAGCTAGACCTGGTGGAGGGTGTTGGAGCAACATTCTTCTCTTTGCAGATTAAAAACACTCGTTGGAGTTTGATTAGGTCATTATGAATTCTGCCAAGATCCTTGGCAGAATTCAAGAACCTGTTGAAAGAACCTAAGTTATATCCTTCAGACTCTGTGATCCATCTGGCCCGCTGTTCTACCTTGGCCAGTGGCAGTAGGGGCCACCATGTGAGCCTGGCCACTTCCTTCACTCCTGTGTACCTGCTCATCATCAGCAGCTGAATTGGGGTTGTTAGTGTTTGAGTCTTTACTAAGTTCTGCTGTGTTGATGGACCTGTTTCCTTTGTATCAGTCTAATCCCTTTTGGAACCTCCACATACCTGTGAGCCCCCACAGTGTCCTTGGGCAGCCTGAAGGCATTGGCCTCATTCTGTTAAGTTACCTTAGCATAGTGAAAGTAGGCTGTTCATGGGGAAATTGGGAGTCTGGAGTCAGGTGTGGTCAGCTGAGCAGTTACAATGTCAGGATTTGGAAATGCTTGTGATGTGATACAGATTTCTTGAGCATGTTGGCAAATGAATTTTCTGGTGGTGCTGAACTTCAGAACTACCTGCACCTGCCTCTGCCTAGTTGCAGGCACCTAGTTTGTGTTTTGCGGATCCGTAATTCCTGATGATTCTGTTTCTTCATTAATGAAGTTACATCTTTGTGGAATATGATGCCACAAGGTGGCTGAGGTCCAGGACTGGAGGGAATAGATGAGCTATTGCACATATGGCAGATCTGGTGATTCCCATTTGCTGGAAATATTTTCTGCAAATTGAATGACATCATCCGTGTCAAACACATGATCCATTTGCTGGCTGTGCAGTTTCTATTTGCTAGTACAGTCATGTTTTCTGCCTTGCTGCTCCTCAGTTCTTCTGCAACATATTCTGCATTCTCACCATTTCATTCATACTTTCCTGTAAAATGGCATCAGGCCTCCCTATTTGTACTGAGTTTTTCCTTCCTTGTGTGAAAACATTTTTACATACTCACTAAGTTGAAAGTATGGTAGCCAGGCTAGATTAGCTTGCTATTGATTGCTGTTTAAACTTGTCTCTGAGGCATAACTTCAATGTTGTGATCAAATTTAGGATTATACAGAAACTTTGATATGATTATGGGTGGAAAACGGAAAGATGCATTTTTGCAAAGAGTTTGTTGTGTAATGTAAACAGTTAACAACTGCTGAAATTAGGTTTCCTCACTCATCAGTGATAGTTTTGATGGCATTATCCTGTAAAAATTCTGCTGTGGAGTAACTTGGTTCTTGAAAGCTTAGGTTTTTATAGAGCTTTGTAATATGTCCGTTGGTTGGAGTTTGAATTTAGAATTTTTTTTTCCTTGCTTTTTTAGCTGACAAACAAGGCTCTAAGCAGTAGTAGTCAGACAGAATTGGAAAATCGGCTTCACCAGCTGACAGAAACACTAATTCAGAAGCAAACCATGTTAGAGAGCCTGAGCACAGAGAAAAATTCACTTGTGTACCAACTGGAACGGCTGGAGCAACAGCTGAAAGCTATCCAAGGCACAAGTGCCAATGGACCTTCCATTAACATGGCAGGCATTGATGGTGCTGAAGGTAAACAAGGAAATACAATACTTAAAGCTCTTCTCTTTTCTGCATTCCAGGCTATTTTGTTTCCTAATGCCTTTCCCTGAAAGTTCGAGTTTGTAAGGAAAAATAAGTGCTGAAATTAGGCCACTTATTCTAGAGACTTTCTCTACAGCAGCCAGTATCATAAAAATAGTTAACCAGAAGCTCCTTTATGTGAGAAAATGACTTCAGTAAATTTAATAGAGCAAATTTAGTCTTTAATAAATTCTCAATACTATGGCACTGTTAGAATAATTCCGTCACAGATGCAAATAAACTTGTATTTTGGGTTTAAACTGAATGTTAGAAACAGGATTTAAGTGTTCTCTTGCAAAAAAGGGTTTGGGAAGAGAGTAAGAATTGGAATACTTCCTTTTGAGAATTGATCTGGTTGAAATTAATTTCTTCCTTGCTTTCTGTTTTTCTTGAAAAGCAGCTTAAAATATGATGGTTCTGATGAGCTTGGTTTGTCAGCCCTGTATTTCTGGGACAACCCCAGCAGTTGATCCAATGTGTTGAGATGTTACTCTTCAAAGTTTGACATTTTGTATGTATGTTAAGTAACTTTAAAAGCAAGGGACAGTCAGTCACCAAGAGGTGTGAAATAACAGTCCAGACATTTTCTCTGCTTATCAGAGTTGGAGTTGTTTGTAAGTAACTTCAGAAAGCTAAAGTTTAGTTACACAAAAGTAACATTATCAATTTTTTTTAATGAAGTTGATACATAGTAAAAATGTAAATAAAGTAAAAAATTGTTGAATGTACAAGTTAGTGTCAGAAATGCTAATCAAAGTTTCACTGTATGAGAGTAAAAAAATTTGAGAAACTGTGCCAGTATCAAGCCCATCATTTTATACACCTAATAATAGTTATTAGATGTATAAATAATATCTATATATATATATGCATATAATAATAGTGACATGATGGAGTTGAATATCAAGATATCCATTTAGTAAACTAATAAATTTTAAAAATATACTAAGTTGAAGCAAAGTTTGACTTGATTGTAAGTTTATCAAGAATTGATGACGCTACAATCATATTGATCACTATTTGTATATTTTTATGTATGTATATGTTATATACTATCAGTTTGTTTTGTTTGACCACAACTTGTGTGATGGTTTGCCCTCGTTCCCCCCGGCAGGGGCTCGCCTGCGCAGTGTCCCTGTGCTGTTCGGTGACGCGGACACCAGCGCGGCCGGGGTGTACGGCCGGGTCCGCAAGGCTGCCAGCACCATAGACCAGTTCAGGTGAGGCTGTCCCCAGGGAACTCATCTGTAGTCACTGTCATCCTGTTACAGTGTCCAAGTGACACGCCTTGGTGTGTATGACTCCTTTTATGAAGGGAAAAGGTGTAAATAGTGCAGCTAAAGGATGGTGTAAAATACAAAGTATTGACCCACTTCACTTGTGCTTTCCTATGACGTTAATATTCTTAAGCTTTTGCAAATTATTGTCAATTATTTAAACAAAGCTCTTACAGACTTTGGTGTGAGAGGTTCCCTGAGTTATGAAAAAAAATCCTATCAAATTCATTACATCCATCTTCTACATTTTTTACTTTCAGAGGTTTTGGCTGTGTCTGTGATAAACTGTAAGTGTGTATTAGTGGGGGGGTATCATCTGTACTCTTTCCGTCCTGACGAAGACAAGATTCTGCCTTCTAAGCCAATGCAGCAGATTACCTTGGAAGATAATCTGTTTGAGGAATTAGTAAATGAAAGTCATTCTGGATCCAGCAGTAAATTTGCTTTGATCCCTTTCTGAGGAGTTAGGTGAATTGCCAGTATTCACAGCAAAGGTCTGCTACAAAACTTGAAACAAATACCAACAGAAAACAAAATTTGATAATACTTCTTAGACCTTTGAAAGCAAGATACCTTGATAGAAAGTCCTTCGTGCTTCCATGGTACTTGAATTTCATTGTGCCAGGACTTCTGTGATTGGGAAATAATTAGGAGGATTTTATGGTCTGAATTTTCTCACCCCACTTAGTGTTTTGAGTACATGAAGTAAAATTCAAGACAACAACAAAGCCTTGTGTGTATTTGAGAAAATTCAAGACAGAAACAAAGCCATAATGTTTGAATTTGTGGTGACTGAGATGAGAGTAACAAGAATTTATTGCTGAGTGTTAAATTGTGTTTTGTTTTCTCTTGCTACCTGTGTAGCATTCGGCTGGGAATCTTTCTGAGGCGATACCCCATAGCAAGAGTCTTTGTAATCATTTACATGGTGAGTCAGCTCTCTTCAGTGCAAGATTTCTAGAGCCAGTTTATATGCCAGTATGTCTTAAATGGAAAGACTGATGTTCAAAAGGCTATCATTAGCAACTCAATGTGGGGTTTTGGAAAGTGGAAAAAATAATGCTTTTACAACAGCATTTTGGAGTCGTGTTGCTTGGTAGTTTTCACTTTTTCCCAGAAATTCTTAGTATATCAGTCTTAAAGACACTTATGTAACTACCATTTAAAGGCCTGGAAAAGTAGATTCTAGTAGTAAAATATGGAATAATGGTGACCAGTTGCCAAGGTTAACCTGCCATGCCTGCATGCATTGCATTTAGGAAAATGACTTTTTTTTTAGAGGTTTTTTAATATTTGACGCCTCACTTTGGTGTTTTTTTGGTGGCTAATGATCACTCTTCGCTAGTAGCTGAAAAAGTAGCAAGACAAGTTTTTCTTGGTCAACTTAAAAAAATAGAAGAAAATTGCTCACCCACATCGGGCTGAACTGCCAGGCTGGCACTTGCTAGAAGTGAAATGCCTCCCTTATCCACTGGAGGGCAGGTGCCTGTCAGCTGCAGGGAGCCGTGGAAAGGCAGGCTTTGTAAAAAACTGGACTTCTGCTGCCTTAGCTGCAGTCTGAAGGGAAACTTGATGGTGGATGTACAGGAGCTGGGCAGCCACTGGCAGTTACCCCTTTTCAGCTCAAACCTTGACCATGACTACTATAACTTGAATTTTTAAAAATATTTTTAAAATAAATGTGGGTTATGTATTCCTTTTTGCACTCGAGGAAGCTTCTATTCTAATTGGGTAGTTTTAGCCAAATTTGAAGGAGAATTGCCATTCCTACAGAGTTCATAAAAATGCCTCAAATCAGTGCCTGCATTAAAGAGAAGGAAATCAGAGCTTGGCTGGCTTACAGGCTGGTGTCAGCCAGTTGGCACAGGAGTAGTGGCTTACCAGTCACTCCAGGCACATCACATTGTGCACTGGCTGGGGAGTGGATATCAGAGGGAACAGCTGAAGTTGCTGTGGCATGAAGGAAAAGAGAAACCAGACAACACAAATCTGTAGGAAAACAGGTTATTTTATTTTTGCTGCTTGTGTGAAGTCTTCAGTTTTCTGTAAATAGGTTCTTCAGAATCTGGTTTAGCTCTCACTGAGAGCTCTCCTGTTTACTGCTGCTGTGGATGGTGATTGTCAGTGCTAAATTTATTTCTTTTCTTTTCCCAGGCCTTGCTTCATCTCTGGGTGATGATTGTTCTCCTTACCTACACCCCAGAAATGCATCATGACGGTCCCAGTGGCAGGTAGACTGAGACAGAACCATATGCTGTGTTAATGTAGTGTGGACTGGCAATGCCTTTGAATTATCAGTCCTGAAACATCAGCAAACTTTGCCTCATGGTGTTTTGGAAGGATGAAAACCATCATGCCTGATTCATCACTACCTTTCAAATACACGTGTAATACTATGTAGCTTTTTCAATTTACCTAAAAGAGCATCACTTCCCTGGAGAAATGAAGCTGTTAAGCTAAGCTCTGATTAGCCTTTACATTTTATGTAGACCCTCTGATGGTTAGAGTGAAAGATAAGGCCTGTTCTGCAGAGGAGTGCAAGGAATTCTGAAATTGCAGGTATATCTGGTACAAATTGTTTTAGGTCGTACTGGATGTAGGCTATGGTCAGGTAATAAACTGTATTTAGCATTTTAAATAAACTTCTTTCTGGTTTCTTTCAGTCTGCTTTTGCACTTCTGTTTTTAACTTTGTACATAATAGGCTTTTCCTTAACATAAACTGGAAAAAGGAAAATGGATTGGTGCAATATATTTTTGTAAATAAGTTTAAGAATAAAATATTATGCATTCTTCTTAGCTTTGTACTTCTAGTGCAATAGATGTATCTTTCCTACCAACTGAATAGTGGGGCTGCCTATTTGAAGGCTGGTATTTTAGCTTTATTAGAGAAAGAGAGATGGTTTTTCAGAAGGAAGGTTTAAACTGTTGAGAAGTAATAGTGTTTCTTTTTGCACTTGAAATTTGTATCTTTTAACTGCATTTTCTTATACCTCTCTCATTAGTACATGTCTTAATCAGATCTTATTGAAACATTTATTTTCTAAAGCTTTGGGTACTTAATTAAAGCTATTTCTATATGAAATCTATCAAAACATTAAAATTTTCTCATGTCTAAACACTCACCAAATATACTAATAAACAAACATCATCAAATATTTATAGTAAAACCCAAAATACCAAACCTACTATAGAAGTTCTGTTGTCAGATTGTGGCATTCTGTAATCATGAATTATCAATAGACAATCACACAAGGTCACTTTATTTCCTTTAGAAATTTCTTGGTTTTTTGTGTGGTGCTCACAGCTGGGTAATGAAAAGATTGCTTGCTTTGCAAGCAGTTTGTCACTCTTGCTCTTAAGGATGTGGCTCAGTTTCTATGTGGCTTGAACACACAGCATGGGTCCTGTGCATGAAGTCTGTCACGCTGGCTCCTATGGAAATGTTACAGTGGACAAATGACTGTATTGCTGCTCTGATTCACATCTTGCAGAGAAAACTGAAATGTTTGGATAAACTGAATAATAAAAGAGAGCATTTATTCTAAGTTTTGTCTGCCCTCTTTCGCGTTTGTTGCACTTTGCCTAACTCCTGTTGCCTATATTCTTTTCCATTCTGGTACTGAAGCCACTTTTGAACCCCAGGGGGAGCTGGTGGGTATGGAAGGAGATCAAGTAAAGGACCTTTGCACACTCATTTTCTACACACATCCAGTTTTTTCATTCAAACACTTCTAAAACACTGAATCTTCGAATATTTCAGTATATTGTGATATTTTGGGGGGAACATTATTAGTGGTATAAATGCCTTAGAGCTTTATTCTTACTTCCTTTTCTCTTTTGGTTTCCCTTTGTGTGCATGTGTGGTTTTGGTTGGTTTCTTTCTTTGTGAGGTTTTTTTGGTTTGGCTGTTGGGTTTTTTGGTTGGTTGTTGGTTTTTTGAGTGGGGTTTTTTTTGTTTTTGTTTTGGGTTTTTGGTTTTGTTTTTCTTTGTTCATTTTTTTTGTTTGGACAACTTCAGAAGTGCACAGACTTTATTTTTGGTGAAACTTAGTGAAGCTGTTACAGAACCTTTCATCATAGATTACTATTCTTTTCTTCAGAATTCCAGACTTTATGGTAGAAGTTTCACAGGGGTAAGCACTAGAAGATTTCTGCAAATTTTTGCCTATTGAACTGAGCTCTTGTTTAGGCTTTTGTAGTGTTGGCCCTGTGATGAGGCTGAGGATAAAGTCTTTGACATAAGGCATTGACTAGCATCAGCCCTTTGTTGTGGACAGTGCTAAACAGTTTCAGAGCTAGACAAGAGAACTACTCCACAAAGCTTTTGTTCAAACACTCTGGAATTTCTGTCCCACAGTTCATTGCCTGCACAGATGCAGCGCAAGAACATGCCAGACCATGTGTTGGAGTCTGTCTGAAGATAAATGTCACATTTTGAGTTGAAAGCTAAGATGTACTTCCTGCCTCCAGTCAGTGGTGTTGGTCCCCAAGTCATCTGTGTAGATTTGTGAAGTGAGCCACGGCTACAAGTCAAAGGTGCCATGAGTTCACCATTCTGACAAGCAGCTCCTCATGGTGCTGCCTTTTTCCTGGGAGGTGCCTTGCTGAACAAATGGCTTTGCAGTGAACAAGGCTCTGGTAGCCTCTCCTAAGAGGTGGGGAAGTACTCCAAGTGCCAAGTCTCTTCTTGAGGGACCATCAAACTGCTGGGCACTTAAACCATTCCCACTTCAGAGACCAGAATATCACTTTCAGGGTTTTGAAAATATTTTGCAAATGCTGACCCTGTCTTTCCACACTCTGTAGCCTAGCAGCAGGTATAAATGGTTGTCATGACTCTCAGAAAACAGGAATGTCATTTCCCAGCTGCTGTATCTCACTGCTTGAGAGCACAATGGGCTATATTATGTTTGGAAAGTTCAGCTTTATTTCCTTCTTTCCCTCCTTCCGGGACAGAAACTGCTCCAGGTACCAAGCATACAGTTTGACAGAGTGAAAATGATGAAAAATGAGGAACAGGGTTTATAGGAAGCCCTGCATGATTTTTTTATATTTGCTTGCCCCCTCCCCATTTGTGCCCAGTTTCCAGGCTGTGGTCAGAAGGACAGTGCATCATGCTGCCTTTTGGGAGGAGGTGAGGGGAGCTGTCCCCTCCAGGCTGGCTGCAGGCAGACTGAGGGGAGGGCAGGAGCTGCTCAGGTGGAGGGGGCTGCAAAGGGAGGCGGGGATGGGAAATGAGAGCAAAACTACTCTTTCCCTGATACTCTGCAGCCTAGAAAAGGCCTGTTTCTTTCAGACTCTGCTCATCTTGGTACATGTTCAATTAGGCAGATGTCCTCGGTGACAGATTTGGGTTTCTGCAAAAGAGGGCTTTGTGTGCATCCTCACAAGCCCTCATGTGACATCAAACTCTTCTTTGGCACCTTGATTTGCTGATACCTGATCTGTGCTTTGTTTGCTGTGCCAGGTCAGCCACGTGTATACTAAGACCTGTGCAAAGGAAGTGACTTTATTGCTTGATTGCAGATAACATTAACAAGGGGGAAATCAGAATTGGACTGTAATTAATCTGCTAATGTCTTGTCAATATAGATGAGAGACATATTGCTTTACCAGAGGGAATGGATTTCTCTGCTGGCTGACTGCAGCCTGATTATAAGAGTTGACATTAATGTCTTGCTAGATATTTAGCTATGAAACTGTAAGAATAATATAAAGAATTCATCAGAATTTCATGTGCTTTCATTTGTATGTTATCTTCCTGCCCTACAGCTTGAGTTTGAAAGCATTGACTTGGAAACAGTCAGACAGATGTCAGCAAACCAGAAATTGTGACAGATGAGTAGCAGCTCCCAAAATTATCTGCATTATTCTAACAGGCATCCATGTGCAGGCCATCAAACAAATAATCCTCTTAGATACACAATTTCCTTTCAGAAATGCACTCACTAATTTCATCTCTATTTTAGGCTACTTAATATTGGCAAAACTGGATCCCACCACTACAAGCCACAAATAATGGAATGATCTTTTGATTTCTCCCTACCTAATGTTGCCTCCTGGCAATACTGCTTGAATTAAATGCTGCTCATCAAGGAGTTACTGCAACCTGTTTGAAGAAAGTATCTGATACCCCAGGCAGCTCAAGGAGGGATCATGAACCTAACACTGGATCCAAGGCTAAGTAAATCAAGATGTGCAAACAGATTGGGCTGGGGACACAGAGACACTTCTTCAAGTTGGAGGGGAAAAAACAAAAATTGCTGATTTATGATTGCAGACATTTACTAGTAATGAGGTTAAAAGTCTGACAGGTCAAATATCATAAAAGAGACTTCTTGTCAGAGAGTAAAAGATAATAAAAGAGGAGCAATAGCATTTTTTTGCCATTACTTAGGCTTTTCTAGTCAAGAATCAGGAGCGTGGATGAGTGTTTTGTTTAGAATTGACCTTTCCTATGCTGAAATTTAGCTTTCATTCAGGGGGATGTTGCAGGTGCAGGTTTTCATGTTTGCATGTTCAAATCAGGCAAATTACAAAAAAAGTATTTTGAGTCCACATTATTTGAGGAGAAACTGGAGGAGGACACAAATAAGCAAAAGTCTGTAGCAGCAAAGGGATGGGCTCCAGATGTTCTGCAAAATCAAGCATGTGTGTTTGGTAAAGGTCTGTGATAAGAAATTGATGTTCTTATTTGCTGAAGTTAGCAAAACTGAAATTAATCAACTGCAGCAAACTAACTGATAGGACTCAGGGAAGATCTGAGCTTAGTGGAATGGGATAGAGTGAATGTTGATTATTTTCGCCACAAAAGGAGTCTGTTCTGGCATTCATAGTAAAAAGAAACATCAAAGACAGCACCTTCTACACTTCAGTGCTAATACACTTGATGTGTTTTCTCAATAGCTTATAAAAATATATCACCTTTAACACTAGTGTCTTGCTGCAACCTGGAATGGATGTAGTCTACATATGCAAATTCAAGCAATAATTGTCCTAAATTGCTCTGTTTAAAAAATCAAGAAACTTGTTGAAAGCATTTCTGTTGATATCTTCAGTGACAAGAAAACATGATTCACAATTAGTGTTTAATTTGTAATTAGAAAACACAATCTGCTCTGAATGAGAGATGGGAATGCCATTTTTCTGTCCAAACAGGTGGTTAGCTGCTCCACAATATCCCTGCCCATGGGTGTCCCATCTCCACTGCAGCCTTCCAGTTCCCCTCCTGCTGCAACAACTGGGGAGGCTGCACAGCTGCAGGAATGAAACAAGGAGCAGAAATTGGTATTTCCCCAGCTGTTCATGCTGATGTTCAAGGCTTCTCTCTACAATAAAGCTAGCTTAGCTTGAATTGCCAAGTGGATAAGCAGATTGAGACTTTCCCAAGTGGAGTCTCCTAAAAACATATTTATGCACCTGAAGGTTAGAGTCTGGGTTTGGTTTTTTTGCTTTTTTTTTTGCAAAGCCTTGATTCTTCTGGGCCCTATTATCCTTGTGAACCTTGACTTTGACCTCTATGGGACACTCAGCTGGCCACAGACTGTTGACATACAAACTTTGGTAGCCCTTGCTTCCCCAAAGCAGCGCATGGTTTGCCTTTGAAGAGCTGTGTGTGGCCCCTTTGTCAGGGGTGGTGGGGGGCACTGTGGGCTGCAGCTCCCTGGCCCTGGCCCCATGGAGCCAGGTTTTCCCAGGCTGCTGCCAGCACCCTGCGAGTGAGCCCATCTGCAGCCACGGGCAGGCAATGGGATACCAAGGACCAGGACACACCTGGTTCATCCTGGTGTGTGTGCCCACCTTGCCTGGGCTGCCTCACTGCATATGGCATTTTTGCAGGAGATCAACAGGGGAAGTTGTCCAAAATTCTGCTTCCAAGCCTACACAGAAGCAGAGTTGCCTGTGGAGAAGGTGGGAGTGGTGCTGCCTCTGCCACCAAGCCAGGCACAGCTGGGGGCTGTTTACAGGCCAGAAATCCCGTGTCTGCCTGTGGGGATCAGGGAGGGAGAAAAGGTTGTCTGAGGACTGGGGCCTGGCTTTGCAGCCAGAACAGACCTTTCCAGAGGCATAAAGCACAGTGATCACCTGTATCAGCTATACATGACTATTTATCATTAATCCGAGGTTATTGAAAGCGTTGGTTTGCACTATCTGCACCTGCTGCTTCCCAAGGGTTCACACAGATATCAATTATGCAACAAAAGGCTTTAACAAAAGAGAACAGTACAGCTGCTGCTCTGTGGGGGCTGTGTCCTCCTGCCTGGGGCCGTGTGCCCAGCCAGCCATGAGGCCCATCGCAGCCACCTCCAGCCAAGGGTCACCCTGCCCTGGCTCTGCCCACCCCAGCAGGGTGGGGGCAGTGGGATGAGATGGGGCACCCACTCAGGAGCATTCACCTCAGCAATTCTTACAGCTGATACTTTTTCTATTTGCTATTATTTTTACCTGGAGCGCCGTGTGTTTTGGGGGGAGAAGATGTTGAACCAAATACCTCTCAGATTGTTTTCAAAAAAGCTTAGCATGTGATGTTGAAATACAGTTCTATATTTACTTTCCTAGGATAAAATTTACACCCAGAGCTGAATGGTGGGGCAGAGACTGAAAAACCCTTGGCTGTGACACAAAGGAAGTTTCTAGGAGGGTCAGCACTGTATTCCAGCAGCTCTAAGTTCCTTTGCCTCAATTTCCTCTTGGATAACTCAGGTAGTTTCAAGAAACTGGTGGTCTCTCTGACCTCTGGAATTTAGATAAAATACCTGTTTTTAAGTCTTACCATTTTACTCCCAAGTTACCTTACCTTTAGCTGCAAGGCCCCACAGTACTCCAACCTCCTCCCTCGTGGCAGGAAGACACAATGCTCCATTTTGCCTCAATGATGGGTTCAGGTCAGCAGGATGGTATGTTCTCCCCCTGGACTCTGTGAGGAAAAGCAAGGAGGACAGTGTTTGCAGCATCCTTGTGGACCTGTGGGAAGCTGAGTTTCCATCCACCCCGGCTCTGGGAAGAGGAAACCCCTGAGCCATCACAGCAGCCCAACCAACACCAAGGACCTGCTCTAACCTTGAGACCCAGTGAGCTCAAGGATGGGAGCTGTGAAAGCCCAAAGTGCTTCAAAGCAACAGCTTCCTCTGCATGTCCTCCCTCAGGAAGGCTGCTCTTAGTGCTTCAGGTATTTCAAGGCACCTTCTGAGTTCCTACCTAGGAATTCTTCAAGATTTTGGCCTTACTGGCTTAAGTCCAAATTGGGATATTCCCTGCAATAAGGGCTTATGTTAATGAAAAATTATTTTCCAGTGCTTGACCATGAGAAGTTCTGGCAAGTGTTGCCTTGACTTCAGTGACTGATGCAGTGGTATTAGGAAAGAAATCTGCTCTCATGCAATTTCAGCTGAGCTGAGTTAGGGGTTGGCTCTGTCTGTTTTCCCCCACTGAGCTGGTATAATACTAGTTCAATGATTTTTTAAGGCCTGAAAACTACAGTTTGTCAGAGAATAGGCAGAATATCTTGTTTGTTTTAACCTGTGGCAGATTCTGGCAAGACAAGACCCCAGTTTGTGTTTAGGTTGAGGTGTCCCCAGGGGCAGCAGGGGCAGGATGCTGGTGCAGGGTCCCTGCTGCATCCTCCAGCTGTGACCTCCACTGCACCTTTAGTGTCCTGGGTGACAGAAACCAGGGGGATCAAACCTCCCCAGTGCTGGACTTTCTTAGCTGCAGGTGTGCTGAGTCCTAAGGAAACAGGCTGAAGAGGGATTAAAATGGATCCCCAGTGTCCTAAAGCCACTCCTGTCTGGAGCTGAAGGAGGAGCAGGCACAAGCCTGGCCACAGGGGCTGCTGTTGCAGAGGGCAGGAGAGGCCTGTCCTTCACAAGGCCTGGAGCTCATCCTTTCCTCCTAGTCAGGATCAGCCAGGTCTGGCTTTTAACAACAGGGTGCCTGCCTAAATCACTGGCTGGTAAATTACATTTTTCTGTCTAGAATGAGGTAAATGTGTATTTTATCTAGGTAATTAATCTGAGGGATAGAACTAACATGATTATTGTGTTTTCCCACAGTCCTGTCAATATGGCCATGTGGCATTTGAATCTCAGAGCCTTTATTAAACTGGTTTATTTGTAAGCAATCAGACAAGGAAAATTACAAGGACAATGATGATTTTGTTCAGGCTGTCACCTTTATCTAGCGCTAACAAGCTAGGAAAGGACACTGCCTTTTATTGTCTTCCTATCTCTGTAAACTTGCTTTTATTTAAACAAAAATAAAGCTCTTAAATAAGCAAAGAGGAACAGGCTTGGAAAATTCTGTGGACTCCAAGGTCCTTCTCTGGTTTTCCTCTGCAGGAACAAACAGCACCCGTTCCCCTTTTCCCGCACACAGAACCTGTTCAGTAATGTGTCAGGAAGCATGACTCAATCTGCAACTTTGTCAAGAGAGGCAGGAAATTCAGGGCCTTGCATTACCAATTCCTACTGTTTGATAAAGCTTTCCCCCAGAGGTTTTGATGGTTTGGTGCCTTACCACAGGCTGCTTCTTTGAAAATAGTGACTGGTAAGATACTCAAAGTTATCTTGCCATTAGAAGCTCTTTAGGAGGGCACTGAGTTATCTGAGAGGAAAATGCTGTATGTAACTGGAGGCTGGAAGCAAAGCAGCAGGAGAGTGTTGCACCTGCAGCTCTGGCAAAAGTGATCCCGTTACCCACCCATGGGCACCCCTCTGTGCTGTATTCCATGTCTCCAGTGACTGCAACAAGTGCCTCCCATGTCCCCTTCAGCCAGAGCAGGCCAGGGGTCCCCTGACATGGCACTGGGTCACTCTTTGGTGCTGTCCATGGACAGTGCTGGGGTCAGTCCTGGGGCAGGGGCAGCCTGCCTGGACCCTGCCTGGACCCTGCCTGGACCCTGCTCTTCACTTGCAAGCTGCCTGACCTCCAGTGCACTGCAGCCCTGGGACCTGGCCCCTCGCCTAATCCAGGCTCGTGGGGTTTTTATGGGGGTTTTCTCCTTGGAATGTTATGGTTTCAGTGTGTGTTTTCCAAAGGCTGAAGCCCAGGCACAGATCCCAGGTGTGGCCAAGAGCCATCTGCACCACTGCAGCAAGCACTGCAATCCAGCAATGATCTACCAGCTGGAAGACTGGAAAAATTGTTTTCTTCCAAGTTTCCAAAGCTTTAGGATTTGCTCAGCACATTTTTTAATTTTCCACACAGGTTTGAATAACAACTGAAATTACTGTTTAGTGTGGGACTTGAGATATTTTAGAAATGACCATTCAGGCTGCTCAAAGGTTTTAAGTTTCATGGTGAGGTAAATTCATTCTATATTTTAATTTCTGAAGGAGAGAAAGAAAATGATGGTATTGGACAGAGCTGGCTGCTTGCCCAGGGCGAGCTAAGTGACCTGGCCCAGCATGGAGTGGAGAGCTGGCTGGTCATCCCTGCTTTTCATCAGGGCTGCAGCTTTTAAAAATATTTTAAAAGAAAATGCAAGAAAATAAAATAATAAAATACAGTAATATTGTAAATCAAAGCTTTTAAAAAGCCTCCTTTTGATCTTCTCTTTCACCTATGAACATCTTATACAGATATATGCTGATATGAACAAGAGCAACCTCAGCAAAAAGAGTGTTAATCTCCTTCACCATCCCAAAAATGGTTCTATGTTAGTCATTTTATAAATCGAATTAAACCAGCACACTTTTTGCTTACCAGTGTTGCATTAAAACAAGTCAGGATAACATATCTGTCCAGATTTCATTCTTACTATGTATAGACATCTTCAGATATCTTGCATGGATATCTGATGTCCTCTTTAAAGGAAATTATATTTATGTGCCAAATGTAAAGAATAACTCTTTTCTGAAATGTCAGTGTTTTCTTATTGAAACTATTCCCCTGAAGGGCTGAAAACCCCAATACAGTAAAATATCACATTGCAGGAGAAAGTGGGACTGACTGTCAGAAATTAATTCCTCTGATCATCCAGCCTCTGGTCATTTTTGACAAAGAGTTGAGACAGACAAACCCAGAAATCTAATCATCTCTGAAAAAATAACAGCAATAGTGGGTTAAATAAGCAATAGCTTAGTGCACAGAAGGGAATTGTAGAATGTGTTAAAGGTTCTTCAGATTCTGCATTTTTCAGTCTGGAGGAGTGGAATAAAGAAGTTTAGAAGAATCAGACCAGAAGACCAGCTGTATCTTGGGCTGCATCCAAAGCAGCATGGCCAGCAGGTTGAGGGAGAGGATTCTGCCCCTCTGCTTTGCTCTGGTGACACTCCTGGTGTCCCCAGCACAGGAAAGACATGGACCTGCTGGAGAGTCCTGAGCAGGGCACAGAGATCATCAGAGGGGTGGAACACCCCTCCTGAGCAGAAAGATTGAGAGAGTTAGAGTTGTTCAGCCTGGAGAAGAGAAGGCTCCAGGGAGACCTTGTTACAGCCTTCCAGTAATTGTTATAAGAAATGGGGACAGACTTTTTGTAGGGCTTGTTGCAACAGGACAAAGGGGAATGTGTTCAAACTAAAAAAAAGTTAGATTTGAAATTTAGATATAGTGAAGAAATTTTTTACAATGAGGGTAGTGAAGCACTGCACAAGTTGCCCAGAGAGCTGGGAGATGCTCCAACCCTGGAATACTCAAGGTCAGGTTAGATGGAACTCCAAGCAACCTGATCTGGTTGGAGACATTTGTGCTTGTTGCAAATAGGTTGAACTAGATGACCTTTAAAGGTATCTTCCAACCCAAACTATTCTATGATTTTGTGATTCTGTGGTTCAGTGGGGTGTGTCTGTCTGATCTCCATGACACCAGAAAGTGTGGTGTGCCTTGCTGCAATCCTAGTGTGACCTGCTGCTCTGCTTGAGGAGGAGACAGGGCAGCAGTGCTGGAGCAACTGGGCCTGAGCTCTGGGCTTTGAAGAGGAAGAATAACTAGAGGCCAAGGTGCAGCCACATGCTCTGGACCTGGGAGGGCTGAGTCAATCCTCTGTTAAACCTGTCTCTCACCTTTGTATCAACACACTGTGGCCATTTAAGGATGTGACAGTCTCTTAAATCTGTTCACCAGACTTTATTCCAAATTTATTCCTTCATGATACTGAAAGCAAACAGTGAACATCTCCTACCTGTAATTATTTTAATAATTTCCTTTTCCTTGAAAATTAACTGTCATCTGTATTGCAGAACCTGAGGTTTAACAGTACAAATGAGTGGATATAACTTTATGCTTTTAATAGTCACCTTCATGCAGAATTTCCCAGTAAAAGATATTTTTGCCTGACCTCTTGATTAGCAAGAAATTATTATACACCAAAAAAGAGATCAGGCTTTCTTTTGTGCCCTCTTTGAGGAATGAGACAGTGGCAGGTGGTGTTCTGGAGCACTGCTTTCCATAGAAGATGATTTCAACTGTCCTTTGGAAGGACTGTCAAGCACATGCTATTCCTGATTGCTACTTTCCATTCTGGTTTCAAATTAAGTCAAAAGTGCTCCATATAATGCTGGCAGGTGGTTTATCCTCAATAGGTATGGCTTGCCCAAGCCAGTTTGGTGATCATACATCATTTTTTTAAAAAGTTACTGCTCCAAGACACATGTACTTGTCCCACCTAATCCTGAACCTTGAATCCTTTATCCCCAGCCATCATACTCCTTAGCCTCTCCAAACCAGTGGCACTGGAAGCAGCTAGACACTCCTCTTTTCATCCACATAAATTAAAAGGAGTTATTCAGCCACTCCCCCTCTTTGATGGCTGATCTTATGAAGGTCACCCATTGCAGTGACAGGTAAAGAAGGGGCAGGTCTGTGAGAGGAAGCACTGTAGGACTGATGTGGGTACATGGAAATCTCAAGGGGACACTGTCTTTTACAAAGCTGCCTGTGCTTGCATTGAAAATCCACGTAACGTGGATGCTTGCCAATCTGGGAACATTTTGGAATCAGTTGTGAGGGCAGCTTCCTTCTGTGACTTACTTCTCTCTTTCATGTCTGGCCTAAAGCTGGGAGAAGTCCAAGTCTTTGAGTTTAAGTCCAAACTAGAGTGATTCCTGCTTTATTGTCATCTGGTTTGTCAAAAAGGTGGAGCTGTGGTGAGCTGTGGGTGTAGCAGCTTAACTCACATAGTCCCCTGTGAAGCTCACAGCTGGGCCTGGGACCAGCACTTTGCCACTTTACCACTGCACCCACTCTGGAAAATTATGGGCTCCAGGGCCAAGGCATCCATTCAGCTGACAGTCCTCTTTTTTCTCCACCCCAAAGCCAACAGACAGAAAGACCAGAGAAACACCTCCCAACCTCAGAGCAGCAGTTTGTGCCCTCGCTCTACCCTGCCGTGCCTGCATCGTTGTCCCTTTGCATGTCAGAGCAGAGGGACAGCTGGCCCCACCACAGGTGCCACATCCAGGGTATGAGGACGGGCAGAGCTGGAGCCCCAGGCTGCCTGTGCTCACTGCTCCCTGCCAGGCTCCTGCCTCCCACACTGCCTGCAAGGCAGATCCAGCCAGGGAGCTCTTGGCAGGCTCCACAGGGCTGCATGCCTCATCACCCAGCAGGAGCAAGCTGTCCACCTTGGGCACGGCTGTAGGGACTGGCTGCCCTGTGGCCTCCCTGGAAAAGGTGCAGCACATCTCCACTAGCACCAGTGGGCTCTGCTCCTCCCCAGTTTGCCAGGCCCTGGTGTCAGGAATCACCATGCTGTCCCATCCCCCACAGCACATATCTCATTAGGTACTTGCTTGTGACAGACCTCAGGGAACTGTTCTACCTTTCCAGACTGGATGTGGAAGGGTGTGGGTGAAGGGTACAACCATCAGGCTGTGCTCTCAGGGGACCATGAAATAATGCACTGCACTGCATAGCTGGTGACCCACTTCTGACCTTAAGAAGTCGGACCTGGAATGCTGCAGCAAAGAATAAAACTCAGCGCCTTAAGCATGAGCTCATTAGTAACTTCCTGAGAGTTGCTCAGCCACATCCAGAGCAGAGGGCAGTGACCCCACCACGGCTTTGAAGAGACCTGAGTGATTGGCAGCTTGTCTGAAACACTCAAATTTCCCGCATTAACCAGTACTCCAGGTCTGCCACGCATCATGTCCCGCCCTCACCCAGCAAAGTCACCTCACCAAATTAACACAGCTGCAGGGGTGGATAAAAATGTGCACCTTGACACGTCTGCATTACGCAGTAGTTCAGTCAGGCCTTGGGAATCACATCTGGCTAATGTGCCACAACTACCCCTAGAGGGTCAGAGGTCCTAATGCGAGTGAGCAGTTGTGACTGTGACTTAACCCTTCCCAGAGTATTTTAAGCTATTTTAAACAACTTTTCACTTCTGAGCTGCTGAAATTCTCATGGGAAAAGCCCTGTAAAATAATTCCAACTCTTCAGGAATGTGTCTAAGATAAATGCTGGGAGGTTCATTGCCCATGTGTTCAGGGAAAATAGATAATTTTCTAATTTGTGGAGTCCAACTAACATGAAAAACTATCAGCATTACTGCACCATGGAGGCTCCTGTTCATCTTCTCTTGACTGGTGGCTGTTTCCACTTAGCATCAGGCATCACAAGTCCTGGCCACAGAGTCCTCAAATGGAGGCATGCAGAACTTAAGCTGATTTTTAAAAAGCATGGTTTAAGCTATATCAGCCTCTATGTACCAGGTTCCTTACCTGTTGAAAAGAATTGTGATACCAACACATTGATGATGTGGTGCTCTTGCATTTGAATAATATAATTATTCAGAAAGGTCAGGAAAATGGCTTTTTAAATTTTGTGTTGTTTCTTTTGGGGGAGGAGCTGAGAATGGAATTTGGCATTTCTGGGGCATATCCCACTGCTTTGCCAGTATAACCAGTGCCCTTCTCCGCACAGCACCAGTGAGCCCAAGCCAAAGAACAGAGGATTCTCACTGACAGTTTCCAATCCCTTTCTTACAGTTTCTATGTCCAGGATCTCCCTTTCCTGTCTGATTCTCAAAGGTCCCCTGCTTGACCTTGATTTTCTCCTGCAAGAACCAAAGCTTCTTTCTGCCTTGAGCTCTGGGGTTTGCCTCCTTAATGCTTCAGGAGGGGGAAGTGGAACGGGTTAGAGCATATCCCCAGAGATGAGAGCTGAGAAATGGTCTCAGTTACAGCATTTTAGATGTTGTCAGCAGCTACTGCACTGTTGAAACTACCCAGCAGTGTGTGGTATGAACAGCCTGTCCTTCTGAACCCTTCAGCAAAGTCAGAGGCAGATATATTCTTATTACCTGGATGAGAATGTAAAAGAGGGATGTGAGGATCTCTTGGATGCCATAGACCTGCTAATACTCTTTGGATTTTTTAATAATGTATGTCAATATATACATGCATGCCACTAATATCTCTACCAGTATGGACTTTTTTTCTGCCTCTCTTGTATGTATGAGTTCATGTCCAAATACATAATTTATCTTCTGTGCCAGGAAGAAGCTTATTCCAATGCTTTCTTCTACCATGTCAGCAATTGGATTTGGGAGTCCTGAATGTGACAAAACCCCCCAAAAGTTCTTTATCCACAGGAATTATGTCACACTTCCAAAGAAGTGCAAAGCCCATCTTGAAAGCTATGAACCTCTTTTTTTGAGACTCTCTTGATTTCCTTTCTCACTTGAATTCCCACGCTCCTTGGACTGGGTTTGAACCCATCTGTTTGGATCCTCTGACTGCAGCACTCACACATAGACCAAATTCTCCTGGGATTAATGTTAAAATGTACTTACTTCAAGAGATGAGATATCAAAGTATTGACTGGAGGCATGAGTCAATTTCACTGTTAATTCATGTACCTCATTACCCGACTCAATCAGAGTGCTCTCTTTCCACTGGGGACTGTTGCTGTAATTAAGATCTGGAGCTTTTTGAGAAAAAAGAGTAGAGACAAAATAAATTAAAGGAGAGCTGCTCTCACCTTCTGTAAAAGCTGTAGTTGCATTTGAATTTTCTACCAAGCCAGAAGATTGGTGTTTGACACATGTCACTGGTTGCTTGGAAGCAAAATATGGATCCAGACCCATGAGTAAGTGCCAACTTCAGGAGGAAACTACAGCATGCAGCAGCTGAGGCCTTGAAGCAATGTCTCAAAAGACAGACTTTCTTGATCACTGGGATTTCTTTCATTTTCTAAAGATGCTTTGCCTCCAGTGTGTTATGGTCTGATGCACCAAACCATGTGAGTTTGGGGAGAGGATTCACTTACATTAGGAAAGAATATCTGGGCAGTCACTGGGAGCATCCATTTATCAGTGCAGAGTGGGCAAAGGGAAGGAAGGTCTGCTACAAATGAGTGTGCAGACTGATTTAAAAACCAGTCCATAGTGCAGAAGCTTTGTGGTTGGGGTATGGAGACTGCAGATGGAAGCTGAATTACTTGCCTTCATCATGGTCTTCCAGTCTACAGAAGGCATTAAATGTAGGAAGTGCACCTGAACCAGCAGAAACTGGCAGAGATGAAATTGAAAATTAATGCCCTGTATCCTCTCACTGAGATCCCTCACTATCCCACACCAGCTGGAATATTTGAGTTTCTTTCTGGGATCCCAAACTGCCCCATTTTTTTAACCTTAAGTAAGTAAATATAAAAATACTCAACCCTTTAGTCAGAAGAGGGAAAGGCATTTAGCATCTTCTTCCTCCTAAGACCTTTCCTATAACCTTTGTTCACTTACTTGATATTGTATTAGTGATCAGTTAGATAAACCCTAACCTGGATAAACCCTAACCTCAATAATCAGTGTTTGCGTGGTACAGCGAGCAGCTGGAGATGGAGATGAGGAGGGAAAAAGCTGTTTTCTCTTCCCTATCAACAGGGAATGTTCAGCACTAAAGAGCAGATACTGAGATCAGGCCAGGCAGGGCTGGTATAAGGGTCACACCTTGGCAGGGTCGTCACCCAGCCCGCAGCACTGGCCCGTAACTGATAATCTCCTGATACTATTACAGGCAGTGCCATTATGACTGTCAACTTCAATTAAGCACACTCCCATTTGCTGTTTCCTTCTAAACATCACTCCAGAGCCACAGCTAATTCAGTGTGCAGCCAAGATTCACCAGGAGGGGTTTAGCCTTGTTTCCATCAGCCACAGATGGGGTTAGCCACTGGTGTGCCTGTGGCAAGAAGAGTCTTTATGGTGTAGGAGGGAGCTCTGGACACAGTGGATTATCCACTTTCTGCCTTTCTCCAAACTCTCAGCTGCTGACAATGCTGCTCCAGGGCTCTCAGCTCTCAGAGCCTCAGAAGCAGAGCCCCCTCTCCTTCTCCTGGCAGGGGGAAGCCATGCAGAGGGGTGCTGGGCCACCACAAAGCCCCTTCACATAAAACCTTCAACAAAGCCTTCAGCATTTGGTTTCTTTAAGCCTTGGCCTTTGGTTTATTCTGCAAACATGAATTAAGCATTAGGACACCTCTATTCTGCAAGGACACTGAGCACTGATACATCCCTGTGTTTTATTCATTATGAAGGACTGAATCCTATTACATTAAAAATTCAAATATTAAACTGTATTAAATGGACACATAGGGGATATATGTCTGTATATTAAGATACCCATTTATTCATAGGCTCAGTAGGGTCTTAGATATATGTAAAAATAAAGGGAAATTAAGTTACTCATCCAGTCTCATAAAGCAAATTGGTAGCTGAGTCAGGAGAGGTGCTTAGGAGAAGTTGTTATTTACTGTTGGTTACATGTGGAAGCTTAGACCCTGTGTTCAAGAGTCAGTTTATACTTGCAAACTATAACTGTTTTTCCTGAGGTGTCCTTTGTTTAACACTTTGAGAATTCCATTGTCAGCTGCTGAGAAAAAAACCATTCTGGCTTCTTTTCTATTCTTTCACACAGTTCTATTTTAAATTTATCAAATTACTTGTCCTCCTCTTTGTAGCATGTAAGCCTCACTGACCCTTCCTAAGTGAGCTCAGTCCTGTTCCAACAGGCACCCAGCCCTTGTCACATTAAGAGCACAGCTGGAAGGACATCCAGGAGAGCAGAATCTGGACCCTCTGGGCACCTTCTCCCCACCACCCTGTCAGGAGCAGGACCCAAGTCAGGCTCTTACAGAGCTGGGACACTTCACCTCTCAAGCCTGGTCTAAGTGTGGATGTGCTGGACTGCCCAGAGAAACCCTGTGTGTGTTTTGTGCACATCTGGCTCATACTCTCAGAGTGGGTTAACAAGGTGTTGTCTGCTCTTGCAAAATACCATGGAGTCAAAGAGACAACACTACTTAAAAATTTATCTCCCCCCATCCCAAAGACTGACCACTGCCCTTCCCTATCCGGAGTGTGACTTGTTTTTATTTGTGCCATAAAGCTCCTCCATCTCTGACTCCCTCCACTAAGTCACAGTAGGAAATTTGCCCTCAGCATTGGTCTAAAAAAGCTGTTTTCTAGAGCAATGTGCCCTGATTTGAAGATTGCTAGCCATTAGTGGCTCTATTATCCCTTACCCAGCTCTTCCTAAACAGCATCCCTGGCAGTGATCTTATCTTACTTGAACACCGAAGTGGGTATTTGTGGAAAATACCCAGGGGGTAGATGAAGGTCATCACTGTCCACTTACTTAATTATGGAATAACTGCTTTAAGGGTGGTAAACAAGTCTATGACAGATGGGGCTAATGGCTTCAACAAAGTTTCACACACCTGTGAGTAGAATGGCAGGGATAACATGGACTTTATAAGCTGGACTGACAGTCTAGTCTTCTCTTCATTGAGATCAGGCCTGGATCAGCCTCTGAAGGACCAATTTCTGTGAATGTCTAAAAGCTATCAAACAGCGCATTGACAACATCCCCTTGTCCCTTGTGGTGTTCCAGTCATTCCACCTGTGGAAGTTGGACAACATCATTCAGGGAAAACACTCTGCTGAAAAAAACTTTATCCAGAAATATTGAAGCTAGCTACAAAAGAAAAGTGTGTAAAGCACCCTGTAGTGCAATCTCAAAATTGCCAATGTAATGTCCTGTCCCTGGGGCAGCAGAAGCAGGGTGATATGGGATTTTATCCTCCAAAGGTATCTCTAATTTGAGGCTCCCCTTGTTTAGCCCACTGTTCAAAATGCCACTTGTATTTTGCCAACAGAGAGGTCACAGATTGGTGAATGTGGATGCAGAAACAGGATCACCAGAGGGCCAGTATGGATGGAAACCTTCTGTTCCCTCAGCCATGAGACAAGGACTGGGGTACAAACTCTTCATTTCAGGGAGCTTGTGCAGATTGCCCTGTTGGGTAGAAGTGCAAGGGCCTAAGTACTGTTGTATTACATCACTGATGTGCAAAAAGTTTTTCCATTTAAGAAAATGCCCCAGAGACATAGAGGCTTTACAGAAATTAGAAAGGACAAATTCAGAATAATAAATTTAAAATATGACCTGAATCTCTCATTGCACATCATGTGTAGCAAGAGCTCATTTTGTGTTGCTCAAAAAATACAGTTACCTGCAGTGCAGGGATCAGCACAGCAACCTAATCTTGAAGATTAAGGAATGATTTATTTTGTAGTTCTGTATTTGTAGTTGTGATATTGTGGCTTGGGTGAAGCATCCAGGCAACAAGCCAGTCTTCATGATTAGCAATATAATAACAACTGGCTAAACAAATATTTCACACACACAGATCTAATGAGGCTGGTGCTAGGGAAAATGAGTATTAAGAAGTTAATTAGGTTGTGCTTTTTTAAACACATTATTCCTTAGTGTTGCTGGTATATCACCTGCAACACCCAGCATGGTTCAGGGAAGGCTGCAGCCAGATATAGATACAGAAGCTCTGCTGAAGAACAAAGTGTGAGTGTCCTCAGAGCAGTGGCACTGCACCAGAGGGAGGTGTGAGGCCCCAGCAGCAGCCCTGCCTTCATCCTCACATGCAGCACATCTTGCATAAGAGTGTGGAGGTCAATGCAGTATTTCATAGGAGCCCAGAGCAGCTCTGGCCATTCAAACTTCTCAGGGTCCAACAACTTTAATTGTAGGTAGCCCTATTCTAACTCTTCCTCTGAAAGGCATGTGCAGAAATACAGTTTGTGTCCCAGAGTATGATTCTAGTACTGGACCACCTCCAACCCTGCCACCTATACCTGCATGATAGCCAGGAGACACAAGTACTGCCAGGCACCAGCTTGTCTGAAACATCAGCAGATGTTTCCTCTCTGCTCTCTTGTCATGTGGGAAGGAGCTGCATGGCAACATTATGCCAAACCCCTGTTGTAAAAGGCTTTGGTTGTGCTAGATGATGTTTGATCAGACACGGGTTGGGATAGGTGCATCAAACTACTTACTCATCAAGGTGATTTTTGCCTTAGTTTCTCCACATTATTTTGTGTGTTTGCTTGACTTTTATGTGTATGGTGACTACTGAATTTTAAAGGCTTGTTGGGCAAACATGTCATAATAGAGTCTGTACAAACTGCACTAGTTGGATTAAATCAAGTTACTTTGCTTTTGCAACCAATAGAGTTCTTTGCTTTCCCAATTAATTTCACAGGTACTCATAAAGCAAAAGATTTAATTAGACAGTCCTTTATGTTGGTTGATATTTACTGTATATGCAATAAAAAATAATGAGTTAGATGTATACTGAGAAGATCCTGCCCTGAGTACTTTGTTAGAAGCAAAGCAAAAGAAAAGTGAAGCTACTAGGCTGTATTTATTGCTGGTGTCATAAATAAATGAGACTAAAACAACTCTGCACCTGAGCCATGGAGCCTCAAAGCTCTTAATGTGCTCTTAATGTTTAAACTTTGCTACAAAGGGAATGGTTGGGATGCAAGTTTCAGCAGCAGTTTCAGCATTTATTTGGATGAACAAAAGCTTTTGGTGCAGTTTTCTTCTGTCTGCTTCAGAGAGGTTGCTGACACACATGCCCAGCTCTCTGCTTTTTCCCCAAGAAGTGCATCCCAATTTGTGACCAGAGGCACAGGCTCTTGATGAGAGAATTCATGCAGGTTTTCTAATGAGAAGCATTGCTAATTTTAGTTGAAGTGTTTTAAACCAGATAGATTTTTCTCAGATCTTTAGCTATGAATGTTAAGGAAAGTTAGAAATCCCAGCCAAATGTGAATTTTGTGAATTCTCAACCAAATGGATTCAAAATCCTGGTGAGAAAAGATTGGAGACAGTGTGTGCCCAGAGCTGGTGGCTGCCTCTCCACACCTGCTGCTCACCCAAGGGAGCTGCTGGTGTGCCTCTGCCCAGAAAGCACAGCAGGTCTCACAGGGACCTTGGTCACGTGGATGTGCTCAGGAGCCAGGCTGTGGGTCCCAGGTGAAAGTGGTTTTTTTGTACTCACATGCTTAAATTGTTGTTGCTACCTCCACAGACATGCTTTGCTTCCACAGTAAGGCAGCTGAAGCCTGGAGAAGTGTTAGAAGCCAAACAGGAAGGTGAGAGCCTCCTTGTGATCAGAAACAAAGCTCCCAGAGGGGGGTGTGAACCAGCAGTCTGCAGCACTAAATCAGGCTCAGGTCTTGGGTTCCTGGTCATATGATCAGATAAAATAATCTCCCTTTTTGTCAGTCACCCAGTGACCTTGAGGCTTTTTAGGACCTGGAGGAATGACTTGTCTAACCAGTGCTTCTTCCCACAGTGACATTCCTTGGACATCTGTTCATCTATATTCATACTTGCGTTGCTGTGTGCTAAAGAGCAGCAGACCCCCCCCCCCCCCCATCCCATCTCCTTGTTCTTCCATCTTAAACCCAGCTCCTGCTTCCTTTCTGATACAAATGTCATACATGGAGTCTTTCTCTCTCAGCAGGAGCTTCTTCAAGTTTGTGCAGCAACCCCATTTCTACTCATATCCACTCCACCTCCCAGGTTCCAGGTTGCTGCTGGTGCTCTGGAGACCCCATTTATGACAAACCAGTACTGTAAATCCCACACTTGGCACAAAGGCAGCTTAAGCCATCTCTTCTTGTCTCCTTCCTCTCCACCCTGCCCACCACTTACATGCCATCAGTTGTCAGGTGCCTCAAGATATTTTTGGACTCAGATTGTCTTATGGTTTGATCTTTCACATTTCACTCATATATACACACATTTATATATTTTCTTTTGCCCCCCTTTAATTCTACCATGCATTAGAGCAAAACAAATAAGGGTGTGAAATCAGCTTAATCCATGTCAAAGAACATCTGTGGTAGTATGCCTACCAAGAAATAGAAGTCATTGTCAAACCATCTACCATGCATAGGCAAAAGCTTATTTTTTGAGTCCTGGAGGAGGCTTCTGTTTGACTCCAAAGTGCTTGAATTCCTGATTTAGGCCACTGAGACTGGCACCTTTTTCTGAAGTGGTGAAATGCAAACCCAGCACTCTCAGGAACCCGGTTCAGAAGATTGTGCCCAGCCTCTGTGTCATAGTTTTAAGCACCCATGGTCGTGTTCACAAAATGAGAAAGGTGAAGCTCACTTCTCCCATCCAAGTGCCCTAAAAAGCAGATATATGTAAAAAAAGAGTACATATTCCTTTGCACTCATTTATCCAGGCTCGAATTACATTGAGGACAGCTCAGGCAAAAGTGAGGCTGGGGTGCCCATGGCCTCCCATAGCCAGGAGACTCTCAAGGGGATGGGAGTTATGGCTTTGAAGTCTGTCAGACTGAGGGAAGCATTAAATCTTGAAATGTTGCCTTCTATTTTTGGGAGGGGAAGGTGAGGATATGATCTAAATACTGTCATGATAAAAAAAGGCACTGCACTACTACTACCTCACTGGCTCCTGTTTATAACATGAAATTGTGACTCTTGCTCATTCCCTTCCACAGGCAGGCACCTTCCTTGAGAAGATGTTGCAGGGCCTGAGACTCAGGACGTAGAGGGTTCTCCTCCTCTTGGGTCAGGTACCCAAGCTGACTGAGGGATGAGTCTCTCCATAAAGCTTCACACACCCCTCTTAGACACCCAAACCCCACCCCATACTTTACATCAGGAACTCAGCTTTATCTTCTGGGTTTCATTCTGGGGCCAGTGTGTAACACAGAACACCAAGTTATGTACCTCACCTGAAACATGTCTGCATATAGCTCTGAGCCTATAGACAGGGACAGGAGGTGCCTGAGCAGGGGTAGATCCTTAGACTCTTTGGAGTTTTCCTGAATCATTTGTGTTAATACAATAATAGGCTATCTATTGCATGGCTTTAATGTCACACTTTTCTCAAGTCCTGAGAGGAAATCTGCGGAAGTCATAGCGAAAGGGTAAAAGGCACCACAGTCTACAAAGCTGTGTTCTGGAGAGGTGACATTCAGCAGAAACTGAAACATCCACTGTCATTTTCTGCTTCAAACTTCCTAAAAACCTTCATAATAACCAGATGTTGAAGACAGCTGAAACATACAACAAGAGAATTGAAGCCATGGAAGGGAATAAGGAAAGAAGAGCTTAAAGAACATTTAGATTAGTGAGATGTGTTCCAGCTTGCATAACCACACAAAATCCATCTATGAGAGCTTAAGGACCATCCAAATCCATTTCCAAGTTATTAACAATTGCTTTTGAATAGCTGGGGAATAAGAGAGGAATGACAGGGGAACCCTTAGTCCCTGAATTGCAGGGAAAATCAAGGAATTTAAACATAGCTCACTTTAATTCTTGGAAAGATTGCCAGAACCTATTATGAAATCCTCAATTTATAATCAGGTATACAGATTAGTCAGTTGATATGAAACACACTGCAGGGATTTGTCATGCCATTTTTTTTTCATTTTTTTCCTCTCTGGTGCAGTGGTTAAGGGAAACAGACTTAATTCTAGAAGTTTGAACACTTTCCTGGTGGATATGTTCAGGTGTGCACCAGAGAAACACAATATAGACGGACTGGGAGAGCTGAATCCACCTACATGATAAATTGGAAGAGTAAATGGTGGCTCAAAGCATTGCAAGACTGAGGGACTGTGTGTTCACCTATGTCTGACCATTGTGTGGAAGAATGGATGATGGGGAAGGGAATGCAGCTAAAAGATGTCTGAATAAAGCCAAGCTGTTAGAGCTTGAAAGACACTGGATGGCAGGCTCATGGTTCAAACTGATTGTGATCACTAGGAAAAGTGCGCTGAAATCCTCAAGATGAAATTGGGCAAGTAGAAAAGCCAAGTGCTGCAAGCAGAAAAGGGAAATCAATGTACAGTTACAATGAGGTCCACAAAGAAAATTCAAAGGAAATAGCAGCAAAAACCTGGGGATGAAGAGCTGTTGTTCGGCAATTGCAAAAACATCCAAAAAAACAAATTCAAACAAACAAATCAAGAAATGGGTTTAAACTACCTGTGAAAACCCATGATTTGGAAATTAGAAGGGTACCTGTACCGGAGGATGAAAATCTGAAACAGCTTTCCAATAGATGTGAGTAAGTCAAGAGTGCTTACAGGGTTCAAGATGGAGAAGGGCAATTTTTGGCAGGGAGTTACCAGAGGTGGTTGCAGGAACACAGGCCCTGTCTGTGTGACCCAGGAGCTTCCTTGCTGATGTCTTTCACCTGCTTCTCTGTAAAGCATAGGGGGGTGGTGCTGCTCTTGCAAGGGTTTAGCTGGAACTGCTGCCTTCAGCCTTGGGAACACCACTTTGTGAAAGAGAGAGGAGATGGAAAGGACCCAGGACACAGCACCATGAGTGAGAAGTTTGGAAAACTTGTGCAAGTAACTGAGTGTGAGGAGAGACTTGGTTGATTTAGAATGGCGAAGGCTGGGGAGCAGGCTGGGGAAACGGGATAGCAATCATGCACAGAAGAGCCACAGAGTGTACAGCCTCATGAAGAAAAGAGCAGACATTTAAGAAAATTGTAGAGTTTAATTTTCAAAATACAAGGATAGCCAAACATTCAGATGAATTCCTTTAAGTGCAAGACTTCATGTGTCCATCAGGCTGTCAATGCTGGAAGGTCCCACATTACCTAATCCACCCTGAAGGCCTGGAATGAAGTTGAATGTTCTGTAAGAGATCCCTTCAGCCTGATGCTTCTGGGAGTCAGTCTTGCCAAAATCAGAGAGAAGCTGGGTGATATGCACCTGAAACCATGGCAGTGTCAATACAAGAGACCTCTGTAAACTTAGAGTGAATCTTCCACCTTCCTCTGATCCTCACAGCTGTACCAGGTGTTTTTTCCTCAAAATTTGTCCACACAGAGGTGCACAGGCAGTAAAAAATCCAGTATGCTCTTGGTCTCCAGTGGCAATAACATGGTACTGCTTTTTCACCATTTTCTTTCAGAGTTTGAAGAATTATTATGTTAGAAATAATTTTCCCAGACATATTAACCTTAGTCCTGCCCAGTACCCCAGGGTGTTTTTTTAGTATTCAGTCCTGAAACAAATTCTTTTGGAAGGGTGATAATTGGCACTGAAATGAAAGAGTAAAAAGGTGATGGGTGTGAGGAAGAGGGCACAGCAGGTGTGCCCATGGTCCAAGTGCTCTGCCATTGCCCTCAATTAATTCCAAAATGGAGGCTAACACCTGGAAGGAGAACAAGGTACCCAGGATTTAGTAGTAAATGACTGTAAAGAGAAAACAATTATTTTATTGTTTACAAGACTGAAAGCACAGTGGATGCTAACATCAGGCCTCCGAGTGCAATGATCTCTGTTCACTCTCCTAATAAATAATTTGCCTCGTTTAGCCTGCCCCATGAAACAGCTCTGACTTGTTGAATTCCATGAATGTCCTGATGAATGTTCTCCCAGCTTAATGACTGCCTGTAACCTTGCTGCTCTCTCAACCAGTTGTTTATTACTGGCAGCTTTTTCCCCCTCTAGGAGATTGTTTATCCAACAACCAGGGCGCTGCTACTGGAGCATTTCTAAAAAGATTATTCTGCTAATTATTCGGGTCATCAAATGAAAGGTGAAGCAGGCACCAGCTCTCAGCTTTGAGTTCCTCAATACAAGAATGTTCCTGTTACATAAAACCCCATATTTTTTAATTCTGCAGCACTTAACTTTTTTGCAGCCTTTGAAGGAAGGTTTCAGCTCCAGCAGGTGTGGTTTGTTTGTAAGAAATGGAATTTTTCTTCTTTTTAATCAAAGATACATTCAAAGATACTGCATGTTGAAGATATTTCTCCTGCCTTTTTGCACAACAGTTTGTATCGTGAGGGGGGAAAACCAAAAGCAGCTGCCCAGGAAAAACCAAACAAGCATCAGCGTCATCCACAGGCAAACACTTCAACTGCCCCCTCAAACACCAGCAGGTTTTGCCTGAAAAACATGGATTATTCTTCTTCCTTCATTACCTCAGGGGGCTGTGGAAACAGAGGCAGGCAAGAAGTCACCTGTTAGTCAGGTGGAGGGTTTTAGAAGGGATCATCAACTCTCAGTCATTGCTCACCACTACAGGGAGGAGGGGGCAAAGTCCCTGCAGTGCAGGGTTCATCCAGAGCTGCTCTGCTTCCTTCACTGGCCCTAGTTTTGCTCACATCTCCAGAGCTGCACTGCAAGGAGCTGCAAAACTTTGTTAAAGACATGAGGAGGAAAGGCTGAAACAAGACCCCTGAGGAGGTGCATGTAGTTTTGACAGGAGGTGAAACAGCCAGGTTTGCAGGTGATAACTGGGCTGTTTTGAGTAGCTGGTCAAATGTCATGCCAGTGACAGGGGACTTCAGAGGGACCTCACTGACCTGGTGAATGGAGAAGTAGGTGGCAGATGAGCTTCAGTGGAGATAAAGCAGGTGATGCAGCTTGGGTTGTGTTTGACTGACTCAGTTGAAAGCACTGCCTAGGATTCCCTTTGTAATGGGGTCATACAGAGGAAAGCTGTGTGATTTGCTTCACCTTTGTGATAGGCAAGGATGAGGTGAAAACCAGCAAGTTTTACTCCATCAGAGGCTTCAGTTCAGGATTGAAAACACGATTCCCACAAAAACAACTTTTGAGAACTCTCTTGGGAAGAAGCCAGCAGCCAGATGTCCCCAGTGTTTCCCAGCTCCTCAGGGACAGCAGCCAGCAGCAGTGCCCGCAGAGCACTGACTCTCGCAGTGCTGCACGGGCTGAGCCATGGCAGGTGCTGCAGCAGCACTTGGACCACTCATAGCCAGTGACAGAGACTCTGGAGCTGAGAACATGTGCTGGGGCTGTGTGAGGGGACCAGAAAAACCCAGGTTTCATTACCTCTGCTGGTCACAGAACAATTTGTTCACTCAAAATGTGCTGCTGGGAGTAAGTCCCTTCTGGAGAGGCACTGAGGAAAGCACATGACATTTGTCCTTATCAGCACATCTCTTGCTGTCTGATCTGAGCCTAATGAGACCCATTGCTCTTTAAATCACTCTGTCTTGTCACTAATTCCATTTCCAGCCCTACAATTGCTAAATATCCCTTCATGCACATATTTATTTGCTCCACAGTTACTACGAGGCTAACAACCCATAATGCAGTTTGCCCAGCCTCTGAACTGCGGCTTTGAAAATTCATCAACGATATTTGCAATTAAAGAATGTAAGTAAAAGGGAATTTAAGATCAATAACAGAAGGTAAAAAGTAATTTATGGCTTCCTAAGGTCTCTCAGCATCTGCAACTCCCTCATTTGCCAGTATAAGATAAGAGCCAGGATTGTAAACTTGCTGCCTCTGACCTGGGAGAAGAGCTTCGCCACAGGAAAAAGTTTTTCATGACAAAAGCCCTGCCTACCAGAAGTGATGTATTTGGGGAAGGGTAGGATCAACTGCACTTTCCATTTTCTAGATGGTTCAGCCAATGTTACTGTTTGTAACTGTAAGAAAGGATTCAGAAAATAACTAGTTGTTTAAAAAAGGCCTCGAGGATATATCCAAAGTAAGAAGAGAAGGAATGACATGCCAAGAAGTAGAATATTTCTGTTGTATCAGCTGTCTATTAATAATAGCTGCACAGAGAGACACTGGCATAGCTTCCAAGCACAGAGAAAACCCCTCTGCCCCTTATGCTCCATATAAGTGATAGAGGAGATTATATCATGAGCATTAATTCAAACTCACAGCCCCAAGGCTTCTCAACATTGAGTGTCCCCTCTTTTTCAGTGCCTTTGTTGATGCCATTGACAGTATTGATCCCCTTTGTAGGGTAGTGGGGAAGGTCAATCCCTCCCTCTGCACAGCAAAACCCCCTCACTCACATGGAGGGCCTGGTTACAGAGGGATTATGTGCCCCCAGAGTCTCAGACTTTGGAAGAACCTTCCCACCACTCCATGTATAAGTCAGGTATGATCCCAGGATTTACAATGGTCAAATGTTCCATGTCTTCCTTCTGTGTTTGGAAGGGGATGCTGACAGTCCCTAGAGACTCACCAACCACCCTGGTTTGGAGACTACTGTGGTCTTGTCTCATGGAAACCTCTGCCAACAGCTCCCACTGCCTCTTATTCAGACGCCTTTCCCCACACACAGGAGCTGCCCCTCTCAACAGAAGGATGCTGAGGTCCTGCCACTTCTAGGAGAGGGTTTGTACCAAGAGCTAAATGTGATCTGCTGCTGGGATTCTAACCCTTTGAGTAAATCCCACTGTACCCTAGCCAGTGGCACCCTGGGAGGCCAAGCCTGCCACTGCAGCCAGCTTTGAACCCATGGGGGAACCCAGAGAGCCAACCCCATGCAGCACTGCGCATTTAATGGAGACACAGCAGCCTTGCCACCTCCTTTTTCCTCCTCACCCTTCTGAGAATCTGGTTGTGATGGGAAACAACTGCAGCTCTTCACCTTTTCAAAGAAGCTGTGCCAATGCCAGTGCGATCAGGCGGGTAGAGCATCCCACTGCTGTCCCTCCACCCAGACAGGATTTACACCTGCCCTGCAGCATCTGCATCTGCCTACAAACTCCCTGGGTCATTACTTTGCTGGGGGGGTCTTCAGGACACTCCAGTCCTTGCATATGGGGTCACAAGGAGTGTGTGCTTCAGTTCATCATTCTTGTCCCAAGCAGCTGATTAGCAATTCTGCAGCAGCAAAACTGCACTGCTGCATAAGCCAGGTTTAGATGGTGATCCTTTAAACAGGAATGATCTCTGTCAGAAAAGCTTTCTTAAATCCTGAGATGCTGCTACTCACACTTAATTGTTTTTCTGTGTATTAGCTGCTAAATGGTATTAGCATAATATGTGCTCCCATGTACAGAGGAAGTGTTTGTCTGTGTACCTTCACCAAAAAGTGGGTTTGATTAATTAAAAAAGGAGGACGGATGGGATTGCTGTGGGGATTTGAATGTAAATGCAGCAGCAGATGCTTCCTGATCCTCCCAGCAGAGTACATCACTTTTAATAAACTCGGAACAGATGGCTGGCTGTGGTGTCAGAGATGATACGTATCAAAGTCCTCTGCACTTCCCTCCCAGACAACTCTGTCCTCAAGTCTCAGAATCCAGAGGGGTGAATCCTCACCTGCAGCCCACTGGCAAAGTTCCCTCCACCTCAGGGGTGCTGTGCTTACTCACTGCAGCCGTGGAGTCCTGCCAGGGACGTGCAGGTTTTCTGCTTCATGAGTCCTGTGGAAATGTAATTGAGGCTCTTGCTGGAATGCAGAGCCCGTAGATAGCTTACCCAGGCTGCACAAGAAGCAGCAAGAGATAATGTCCAGCTAGTTAAAAGTTTAGGTGTTCTTCTTTCTCCTCCATGGGAGCTGGATCCTGCTGACTGCAAACAGGAAAAGCTCCTCTTAGTTCAAACAGCTGTTGAACCAAGCCTGCAGGACTGAAGTGACATCTTGCTAAAATATTTGGTGTATCAAAATTGCAACTAAAACTTTTTATGTGTTCATCTCTTGACCAAAAAGACAGGATAAGAATCCCATTTAAAATGGAAAAAAAATTAGAAAATGAATGATCAATGCTTTCTTGGGTCTTCTTGGATCTTCTTTCCTAGGTCCCTCTACAAAGAGGATTTTGTCTGAAGAGCAAACTGAGACACTGGATGATTAAATGTATTGCAGTGGTCATGTGGGAAGGGAATAGCAAAGCTGGTCATAGAAACCAGGTCCCCAGGCTTTTATCACGGGCTGAAACATTTTCCCCAGTTCCTCATGCCCAGTACCTAACTCATTGCTACCTTTGTTAGTGCTGGTTTGAGCCAAACTATGCAGAGTTTCCTGACCCCTTCGCACCTATTTGCTGCCAGGCACTGCTACCTGAGCAGGCTGCTGCCAGTAATCGTGGGAGTGGCAAAGTCTGTGTGACTACTGGAAAGGAAAAATGAGCTGTATGATTTGCTAGAAAATAAAAGGCAATTTTCTGAAAGCAGGGAGATGAGTCAAGCAGGTCTTTCTCTCTAAAATCACTAGGAAAGGAGAATATTTTTCTTGGGGAACACTACTGCTCAGGTCTTTCTGGCAGCTGTTCACAGACCATAGAATTAGGTTAACAGACTGATTTCTAGGTATCTTCACCATCTGCAGCTCAAGCAATGTAACCATTAGAGGAAAATGCAGATCTCATTCCATAAAATAAGTTATGCCTCATGCACAGTGCTGGAGATGGAGAATATCTGGGATCTTGTGAGCAAAATTTCCAATGTGAAATCCTCATGAAGGATAAGGGCTGGCACTAGGAAGCTGTGTTCTGTGCTTGTATAAGGAAATCTGGCCTTGGTGCAGCCTAGCAGGGAGACAAGAGGGAATGAAATTCTAAGCAGAAAATGAAGATTGTGCTGAGACTGCTTTTGAAACATCTCTTTTTTAGCTAAAGCACAACAGAAAAGCATGTGGCTATACAGCAGAAGGGATGGCAGACTGACAGTGGAATTTCCTGGAGAGGGTGATAAATGTGTAGCTCAAAAGCCCTGACCCAGGTTCCCCTTTACACCACAAACCCCCAGTGAAGGCTTGGATGAGCTATACTGGGTCTTGGCACCCACCACTCTGTAGGTTAGAGACAACACCTATGGCAGGCAAGCCTGCAAAGCACAACATCCTGAGCTGCACTTTAAAGCAGATCAAAATTGTCTGGTGGTGGTTAGGATGATGTGTGGACATTGTGCTCAGGAAAAGTGCAGGATGAAATTGAGCTCTTTGGAATTAAAATCAAAAAAGCAGGGCTGTTTTAAGGAAAATTGAATGGATAGGAAGGGGGAAAGCAAATAAAATATCAGGCAGGATATTCTGGAGAGGAGAAAAGAAAACATAGATAATAGACATTGTGAAAGAGAGAGGTTTGAGTGGTCATGTCCAGCATCTCAGTGTGTGTGTGTGACACAGTCCTTGACCAGCACGATCCCTGGGTATCACACAACTTCCCACTGTGCTGAGCATAACCTCCAGCCTGTCCTTCCTATTGCACTTCAATAGACCTCTCCTATAAAACTCTGTGCCCACTCATTTCTTGTTCAAAAGTAAAATATTATTGTATATTTGAGGAGTAAAATTAAGACAATGGCAGCGTGATTGATATGGGGTGGGGTGGGGGGACGGGGGTGGGGTGTGAAAAAATACTTCATAAAACTTAGTCCCTGCCAGTAAAATGGAGGCTTTGCTGCTGGATGAATGTCTGTCTTGGGAAGTTCTTTAAACTGTAGCAGGGACCATTGGCGGCAAGCATTCAGTGACTGCAAAACAAACTTTTCCATGAGTAAAAACTCATCACTCAGTTCTAAAGATCCAAAGAAAAGTTTCAAATTAATCCATACAAGAAAAACAGGATGTTGATAGGAACAGAAACACCATGGTCAAGGTCACCCCACTAATATGGAGGAGCTCTGTGTCTTCAGGCAGAAGCACCAACTATGTATCTAAGGATTTCAAACCCAAGCCCATGGCTCCTGCTGAAGCGAAGAACCCGTCCCTGCATCATTCCAAAATCCATGTGAATCCTACTGAAATCAAGAGTGTGTGTGTGAGGGTTATGGTTTAACAAAAAAAGGAGATTAAATATGACAGTAAGCTTCTTGTTATTCACCTGTTGATCTCTGCAGTACTAGTCAACATATCCCAAGGTCATTTCTGGTGCTAAAGGGATACCTCTAATATGAAAGATGAAAATGAAAATACACATATTCCTCAAAAATGGGGAAGCACCTTCTCTTGGTGTGTGGGGCATAAGGTGGGTGTCTGCCTCTGAGCTGAGTAAACACAGCAGCAGCTAGAAGAGACAAGCTAAATCTCCAGCTCACTTTTACTCACTGCCATAATTTCCTTGCTTTGTGGTGGTTTTGTTTTACTCCTGAGGGTCTGACTTCTTTAATTAGTTTGTTGTTTTGTTTTTTCATAGGAGTGATCCATAAAAATTTCATTTTCTCATCTCTGGCTAAATAGAGGATAACAGCTTCGTTAGACAATTGAGTACCTTCCAATCAAACAGCAATACTTTGTCTCAGGGGAGCTTTTTTGAACCACAGAACACAAGCAGCTCCTGTAATTGTGCTGTTCTTGAGGCCCTCTGCAGGGGCAGCTGGAGCTGCTGCTTTTCCTGAGAGTATCTTTGGTGCAGCACAGGAGGGAGTTCTATGCTTGGATCCACAGCGTAGATTTCCAATAGGCCCTTCTGCTTACCCACCTCTTCCAATTCATGAAGCTGCTCTCAGAATAG
The DNA here is from genome assembly GCF_963513975.1 of Fringilla coelebs. Lineage (NCBI taxonomy): Eukaryota > Metazoa > Chordata > Aves > Passeriformes > Fringillidae > Fringilla > Fringilla coelebs. The sequence continues at coordinate 16,093,902 of NC_140034.1, read as the reverse complement.
GAAAAATTAATTCCTTAGCCTAAGTCAAGGAATAAACCCCAGATGGTTGATGTTTTGAAGCAACTGCATAATCAAAAATAAACTAAAATTAAATTAAAATATAACAAAACAAAACTGGGATGATTGTGATATCCAGGAATGTGAACAAAAGGTCAGGACTGAACTCCCAATTCTCTTTGTGGCTATTCTACAATGTGTATCTGCTGTTTATAAAGGGTTAGTAAAGCATCAATAGATGCAATAATCATTTAAAAAACAAGAGTAGCCTGTGATCCAGATGGCTATAAACATACCCGTTGATGGTGGTAGATTGGCTTCAGCACAGTAATAATTAGGGCTGATCAAAACATGGAAAAATGTTTCTGAAAAATATTTCAGTGAACCAGAATTGTTTCAGTTCAAAGGGTCTGAAAATTCATCCTTATATTAAAAAAAAGTTTTTTAAAAATGCCCTTTAATTTCTGGTTTTGTTTATTAAAACACAACCAAAGTAGATGTTAACAATTTGTATAATCATCAAAACCTGCGAAAAATATCCTGCTAGTCAACTTCCAAGGAGGGAGCTGCATTACTCTCTGAGGCACTGATCCTGCAGAGAGTTTCAACAGAAATTATTTAGGACACTTATTTCATTGTTAGGCTCACACCTGCTTCTCCACATTTTACAACAAATTCAAAGCAAGTAAGAACCACACTACTGGACCTCTAAAAGCATGGGGAACACCTGCATGGCTTGGCACCAAGTAAATCGAGTTAAAAAGGAGCAGGTGGTGTCTGAAAGCTGAGGAAATCCCACATCCTTGCAGGGAGGGCCAGAAGTACTTTCCTTAAGAGGTCACCTCTAGTAGTAGCTGAGAAGAGCACCAATACATGGCTCCTCCTGTCCCTGGACAAGTCAAGTTAAGGTTGCACTTAAGCTGCTAAGGACAGAGATGATGCAAAGGCAGTACAGGAAACAGGAGAGTCACTCCTGCACTGGGGTGTCAACAACCCCACAGTGCCACAGGCTGGGGACAGAGTGGCTGGAAAACTGCCTGGTGGAAAAGGCCCTGGGGATACCATTTGGCAGCTGCCTGAACATGAGCCAGGGTGTGTCCAGGTGGCCAAGAAGGTCAATGCCATCCTGGCCTGTGTCAGCGATGGTGTGGCCAGCAGGACCAGGGCAATGATTGTCCCCCTGCATATACTGAATTCAAATTGATTTCCTGTCTTTACTTTTGTTGATGAACAACATTGACTGATGTCTTTTTCCTTTTGTTTTTTCTTTAAGACATTCTCCGAGCAGGTGTTCCTCCTTCTTACAGGTGTTATTCTCACTATTACCTTTACTCCTTGCCTAAATACACTTAAATTATATCCTTGCCTCTGGGGAATGCATCTCAACCTCAGGGAAGGAAGCTAGGTCTAGAATTGAACCCAAAACCCACTGGAAAGGATAAAAGTCTTTCTATTGATCTATGTTTGGGTTCAGGCTCTCAATGAACAATTTAGTTAGAAATGCAAATAGCACATTTTCTCCTTACATTTCCAGTTTCTCACTGTGTGAATCTGCCAAGCAGCTGCAACGTTCCCCTCAGTACAGAAAGTCATGCACTCAATGCAGCTTTAAACACAAAGTGAGCAGAGTACCCATTTATCTTCTCTGCCTGGGGGAAGCCCTTTTATTTCTGCTCCTTTGGGATTACACACGACAACAGTTGCCTCCTACATGGCATGGAAGACATGGATTTCACAGGGATTTCATCATGTTCCTGGTTATCTAGCTGCCTCCATCAAACAAAAAGCTGTTGAGAGCCAGCAGATCATGTTTCAGTAAAAACTTTGAAAAAAACAGAAAGAGAAGCATGGTCTGGATCTTTCTCCTGTTGCTTTGGGTTTTTTCTAATCTCCAGCAAAGTAGAAAGTGTGGTTTGTCCTGGCATGCTCTCTCACACATTTAGTGGCAGAGACTGAGTCTGAGCTCAGCTGAGTACCAACAGAGAGGCGATCTCTGCAAGGTCAGTGGTGGTCAGTGGTCCAAATCCTTTCCTCCAAACAGAGCAAACTGGGAGCTGCAGGACTTCTTCAGGATCTCACACATTTTCTTTGGGGTCATCCTGCAATGTGGAGAAATCTGTCTGGACTATTTTGTCTGCAGAGCATATGAATGAGGTGGGTTCATCAGAGATTTTGCTGCATTTGAAGGTGCCTCATGCTGTTGTCCTCTTGCCCTGCAGAAAGTAATTAGGCCACTCCCCAAGGACAGGCACTGCAAACCCTACTCTCCTGTGAAGAAAAAGCATTGGTCAGGTAAGAAACCTGAGCTCCTGCAGGCTGAAAAAAAGCCCAGTAATAGTAATTTAAGATTCTGTGGCTGTTCCTCAAGCTGCTCTGTGCTGATGCTCTCAAGCAATTTAATACCTGAAAGGCTACCTCCTCCTGTTCCTTGCTTAGTATAGAAGAAAAAGGCTTGCTGTGCCTGTAAAGAGAACATTCATTAACTAGCATTAACATGCAATTTGATGTTCAAAAACTGCCTTACCAACAGAACATCTGAGGTAGGAGCCATCTGCACTGCACAGGCTACCCAAAGCTCTGCTCAGGCTGTGCAGAGAATAGCCTGACCTAAACCAGGCTGAGTGGATGGAGGGAAGGGACTGAGGCGCCAGCTGAGACCAACAGGGTGGGAATCTTTTTCTTTGCCTTATCCAGACTGAGTCATTTCCCTGATGCAGGCTGGAGCAACTCTTCACTACTGACTTGCTGCTGGAGCATGTCTAAACCCTCCAGAAATCCTCACTGTCCTCTCCATAATGTCTTTTATGTAAGGGAATAATAGATCTTCAAGGATACTGATTCCTGAGACATCTATATATGGCCATTCCTAAAATGAAAACCAAATTTTTTCAGGTATCCCCAGAAAGTTTCTGGGTCACTGAGTAAAGACTAAAAATATCCTATTGACAGTGCTTTAGTGAGAGCAGGATACCCCAGGATCTCTCTGCATTATGTTATAGGTAATTATATGCTGTAGGTAATTAACCTATGGGACTCACTGGCTAGTAGCCAGGTTTAAAGGAGCCTCATGAGAACCAGATGACTGAGATTGCTTCTCTTGGAAAGGACAAGAGTAAGAGAGAAAAGTAAATATCATGAAAGCCTCACTGGACTAGGGAAGACAAAGAGTTTTTGTCTTTCCCAGGTTTAGAACAGAAGAAGAGGTAATTTAAAAATAACAGATGAGATATTTTTTGCTGTGTTTAAGCAAGCTGTGACATTTAATGCCATAAAGCTGAGGGAGGTACCAAATCTGAGAAGAGACTCTCAGAGGGAAAATCAAACTAGCTACTTCTAATTAACACTAGAACATTGTGTAGCACTGTAAAATAAATATCAGGGCCAGTGCCCAGTTTTTGGGAGGCTTGGAAGCTGGGATTCAGCCTGGCATACAGGCAGGAAGAGGACTTAGTCCCACCCCAGCCCTTGTCCCTGCGTCTGGGTGAGGGCCCAGGGTCTCCAGCTCCCTACTCCAACCCAAAATAGCAAGTGTTGTGTCCCCAGCTCCATATCTCCAGGTAGGAGATATGGAGCTGGTAGGTGGTTCCAGGGATGTGTTATTGCCACTGTTTGAAGAATAATAATCTTGTGGGGACAGCAGTGCCCTGAAAGTCCTTAAGTCTGGCTCTTGGGACAGAGATATGTCAGCAGTACATGCATGAATCCTCACACACTTCTTTCATCCTTCTGCAAGAATGGCAGGGAAGCAGGCTTTGTGCTCTGTTGCCTTTTCATCTCTTTAAGTGCATTGCTTCCAATGGGAGCAAAGGGAGATTAAAGAAAGCGTTCAGAATTGAAATTGTTTATGTGTTTCATGATTCTAAACCTTGCCCTTGGGTTTGGGCGGGGGGGGGGGGGGGGTAAGGTTCTAATTACAATTGCTTTTTAATTAGGGATTTTGCCATTTCATCTCCATTTATTGGAAAAGTTAGCACAAGTGCACCTAATTTATGTCTCAAAAAAGCCTCTTACCATGCTCATGCTCACATCATTTGAAGTCTGGTCTTGTGGGCAGCCCAGGAGACCCACGTACCCCTGTGGCTCATTTGGTTTTCACTGAGCAACTGGCCTGGAATGGACAGAGAGATTTGGTATATAAAGGAAGAGGAATAAAAGGGATCTCTACAAAATATACCAGGCAGTCAGTCAATGTTCAGAATCTGGGCTGATGCTGATGCTGACTGAGGATCCAGCTGTTAGCTGTGAGCTGCTGGCAGAGCAGAGGTTGTCTGATGGGCTTATGGACAGGAGTGCTGCTCCATAGACCTCCACTCTTGTCACTATTTTTTCCCCTTAACTCTCAGGAACCCTGTTAGTGTCTGCAGGTCAGTAAACAGCACTGCCAGTCTCTAGCTGCAGAGCTAAGTAAACACTATCAATTATGTTCTTATGGACTTAAGACCAGTCTAGAACTTAGAGAATTGTTTTATCTTACTGATATGTACATCAGCATCATACAAACTTTGCTGTCGCAAGTCAAATAAAACCACAGCCAAAGGAACAATCAGTAATTTCCAGAGGAGGCTGTTTGAGATCACTGCTCAGAAAGAACCTCTGTCTCCACATCTTTTTGCAGATTCAGTAGGGCTCACAGGAATCAATGAAGGTTTTCTGTAACTGCCAGGTAAACTGACCATAGTATTGGAGGGGTAGGACATTTTCCAGATTGGTGTTTGAATATCATTTAGAACAATTATGTTGAGATCCAAGCTATTTGTAAGGGTGTCCAGATGGTATTCTGTGATCACTACAGAGAAGTCTCTTCTTCCAGCAGGGAACATATTCCATTTGCTCTAAGAGCTGTGCATGCCAGGCAAGAATAAAAATGGATAGGCAGAACTAGCTACTGTCAGGTTTGGCACAATGATGGGCTTTTTTTATAGGGTGTAAGTAAACCTTTCAACAGGAAAATAAATTAATTTCAGGTTGGTGCAAGGATAGTCTAGACTAAGAAAATCAAAGCAAGTCAACATCATTTTGCCTCTGACCTGAAAAAGAAGAGGACTGCCTTTGAGCAGCCAGATGAGTATTCACAGCAGCAATCTGAGCTTTGAAGCTTATTTCTCTTTACAGGCAGACAAGCAAGGCTTGTATGAGGGAACTGAGAGCTGAGTGTGACTGACTAAGGTGGGAATGAAGAAAAGGTGTGATGTGGAGGTTTTAGAGACTTTGCTAGTAATTTTGCAATGAGCTTACATTCAAGTTTTTCAGTCAAATGGTTATCAATTGATTTTATATACAAGAAGGTAATTGTTGCCTATTTTTTGCTCAGTGTCTTTTTGGTTAGGATGTGGTATTAGCTGTGCCTTGGCTTCAAACCTCTTCAATATCTTTATGAAAATGACACTTCCCCTCTTTATGTGCCTCAGTATCTAGATCTGTAAAATCACAGCTGTTTGAAATGCAGTGTCAGTATTTCCAAGCACAGAAGAGGAGTAAATTCTTAACCCAGTTTCAGCCAAGAAATTAGACAACTAAGCTCTCAGAGTAACTCACAGACAAACACAAGATCCTTTGGTTTCATTTCCTGAATTCTGAAATAAAGTAAAAAATATTTTACTCTTGAGAATAGCACTTAAGCCACATAATCTCTCAATCAAATTACCTTAGGCATAGAAAGATCATATATCAATATGGCTTTTAGGCTGACCCTCCTGTTCCCTCTGCTCAGAGCATGGATAATGCAACAGCTCTGGATGGCTCTTCCATCCATCAGGACATTGCCATCTTCTCAAATCCCTTTCAGGCTGGGAAGGCAAATATCTCTGGGCTACGTTGGTGACTGCAGACAGGTCATGGTCTATGGCTCTCCACAGTCCCACTGCACTTCATGCATGAGAAATTGTGCAGCTATAAGGAAAAATGGAATTGTTCTCTATAGACGTCAACAGCTTTTTTTTATAAGGCTGGAAGTGGTCACAAATGTCCATCTTCACTTCTTTGCCACCCATTGAAGATCTACTCCTGTTTTCTATATACTAAAACACAAACTACTGTAGAGACTCACAAACCTGCTCTTTCTCTGTAGTCTGCTCCAGGCATTGCCTTTCTCTGAGTGGCAGAATACTTTTCACTTTTTTATTTGATCATTTTTGCTCTTTTGACATAAATCTTTCCCTGGCATGCTTTACTGTGACAGTTCCTAATATAGTTATGCCTAATGAGACAAATTCCAATAGCAGAGATACTGATTGCTGGATTAACAGTTTCATACCCATTTTTCTGGGGCAAGAACTAGAAAAATTCATCATCCATCATGTGCTATTACAGTGGGAGTATGCATGCCATACCTGGAAAGCATTTCGTTTCTCCTTTGCAATGAATTTAATAGATGCAAGACCACACCATGAGAAAGAGAAGAAAAACAAGTAGTTATGGGGACTACATATCCTATTAAATTTCTCAAAAAGAGGCCCTAGAGAAGAAAATTACTTCATGTAAGAAACTAGATTAAAACTGAGATAATTTATTGCCCTAATAAGATCAGCATTTATATGTAAGGACAAGTAAATATTGACTAGGAAAACAGAGCCTGATAAATCAATCTGCTTCTCACTTAGGAATACATAGGAATTTACAAGCATAATAATTCTCAGTTTTTCAGACTCAGAGACTTATGTGCTCTGGTTTATCCTGAGTGAGGAAAAGGCCCCCATCCCTTCTCCCCAGTAAATAATTCAACAACACACACACCCTGAAAAAATAAACAACCAAAAGAAACCCAGAAAAAATGAAAAAAAAAAAAAAACCAACCCAAAACTAAACAACACAACAACAAAAAAGAAAGGAGATCTCTTATTCCTGGAGGTTCCCCATAGAACAAGAACTGTCACTGGTGTTCGTTTCATAGACTTATAAACATTTAACCAACCATCACTGCCATCCACAAAGCACTGTTCAGAAGATCAATTTATTTCCATCTTTTCTCTGCATTTAACTAGAAAATGCAACAGACAAGAGCAGCTCAGTTTTCGTATGAATGGCCTTTTACAATCCAAATGTGTCATTTGAAGCATGCATTTAAATGAGATGGATTTTAGAGGACATTTGGGAACACCTGGAAAGAGAAAGGGAAAACAATGGTGCAGTCTGTACTGCCTAATCTCATAGAAAAGTTCTTGTCATCTTAGGCCAGATGACAAGTGATGACCTCTTGGGTTCTCCCTAATTCCTTGAGTGCAGGACTCCCCAGTGAGCAGAGTGAGGCAGGGTGGGGAAGAAAGATGGTGCATTTTTCTGAATTTTGTTTTCTAGTCTAAGTCCTTGCATTTTGTGACCTCTGAAATTGTTTGAGGGATAGAATGGAGTAGCAGAGCTGCTATTCCTAAAGAAGCATTGTCCTAAAGAAGCATTGGAGTCACTTTAAACAAAGAATCCAGCTGGCTGACCTGACAGATGCTCCATCCAAAGAATAGACAGCTATTTTTTCAAAAGCGTGGAAATGCTTGTGACTAAGAGAATTACACGAATTGTTGTTTCCTTTCTCTCCCTTATCAATGCAAACTGGCAGCCAGGTAATCTTGGTTACTTCAACTTTGGAGTGTAGGGTATTGCTAGAGTGTTATAAAGCATTGAAAAACAGCTAGCAACCTATTAAAATTTTGCTTATAGAGTCATAGGTGGACAGCAGATGAACCAGTCTTTGATCATTACCCCAAATAATATCCTTCTAACACACTTTTCAGAGAACTGCTGGAACTTACCATGTCCATTAGCAAGCCCTTTTCATGGTGACCAGTTCCCTGGAGTGGAGATCTTTTAAAAAGACATCTAAAATTTTCAGCACCTGTTCTAAACTTCCATGATGAGTGAAAGACAATGGGGTTCTGAGAGGGCAAAATCATCTACAGATTGCAGTGCTGGCCGGGACTCATGAGGTACCTCACGTTTGACTCCAGGTACATGGAGAGAGGACACGTGCAGAGGTGCCTCACATTGCCAGTGTCGGGTGAGGTGCTGGAAAAGCAGTATCCTGGAAACACACCTCCCAGCCTTCCTGCGCCTGCAGAGTGCGAGCAGATGGAGCAACCAGAGCATCACACCTTTGCACGGGCAGCCGGGGAGGTCGGGGCTCCTCCGACACCCGGCGAGTGATGGAGGCTGATGGGAAGCCTGTGTGTGAGGGGAGGGGGCAGAGGAGGAGGTGGCTTCCTCCTGACGCCATTTCCGAGGGCTGAGATATATAAATGAGCCGGTTGCTGCAGTGCCCCATCTGGGATCTTCAGCCAGGGCACTGGCGTAGATACACACGCTCCGTGCTGCTCTCGCCCCGGCACCTTGCCTGGAGCCCCCACACCACGACAGTCTCGTCCTCTGCCCCTTTCTCCCTGCCTCCATCCTGCCAGCACCATGAGCCGGCCAGAACTGCTCGCCGTCCTGCTCCTGGCCGTGCCGGGTAAGTGGGGCTGGGATGGGTCCGTGTCCCTCTGGGCCCCCGGCAGCGCTGCCCGCCGGCCCCGCTCCGCCCGCGCCCCCAGCACTGCGGACAGGGACGGCCCGGCCCCTTCAGCACCGCGGACAGCGGCCGCCGCAAGGTCACTGCCGAGCGCCGCAGGGCCCTGCCAGCCTAGGCACCTTCCCTTCCCTTCCCTTCCCTTCCCTTCCCTTCCCTTCCCTTCCCTTCCCTTCCCTTCCCTTCCCAGCACTGCACACATCCAGCTGCTGCATCCCGGGACCACTTCCATCAGAGAGAGATGCCCCTCTTCTCCACTCCCGTTTTAGCAGGATAATGTTTCTCTGCTTGTGTTCCAGATGAGATGAATAACAAGTTCTCCCTTTTTTCCCCCTCCCCTTACCTTACAGCCGTCTCCCTTCCTGTGACAAATGACATGAATAAAGGCGACACTAAGGTAAGGCTGAGCCTGTAGTGGAAGGGTCAAATGAAGAGAAAGGATGTGATGTTTCACCTCCACCTAGGTGGTTGGGTTTGGGCCACTCCCTCTGAAATACCCTGTAGAAAGTGCCAGGAATTTGCATGAGATCGCTCAAGCAGGATCCATCTCTGCTCCCTTCCTAAGAGAATTTACCCTTTGTGCATCCACTTCTGGACAGCCAAGGAAGTCCTTCAGGATGCAACAGAGGAATGCAAGCCTGTTTAGAGAGGAGATGGAGGCTGGGTAAAACTCTCCTTAGTCCTCCTACTTTCATCTTTTCAAAGCTCCCAACAGGAGGTGACTCAGGGGAGAGTGGGGGGAGATGTGATTCAGGAACTGTGTGTGTTTGGAGGTGTATACATCTGAGTTTGTGTGCTACTTAAACATGCATGCTCTGGAAAAATAGGCAACTGGTACTCTCAGCTTGCTAATCCATCCTCAGCTCCTGCTCAGCCTGTCTGGATGGCTACGAGCAGTGCAGGACTTGGCTGACCTCTCCAGCCCTCCTTTACAGGCTTCTGTGCACATATCTGTGTCACACCCTCCAACATTTATAGCCACGTTTCACAAACGTGCACCTCCAACGGCCTTTTGCCACCTAAATGCTTGGACGGGGGGTTTGCCTGTGTTTACCTATGTCAGACACAACTCCCTGACCCACCCCCTTCCCCATCTTTCACGGGATGATCTCTTCGCTGCCCAAATTAAAATTTCTTTGGAAATTCATGTCCGCAAAGGAAACTCCAGCATTTTTCCTTTTTACTTCTTGAACCATTTCGTTTTATGAAATCCTCTAGCCACACAATCTTTTTCCCCAGGCAGCAGCAAGGGAGGGCACAATGATGCCAGTCTCAGCCACAGGCTCCATTGCAGTTACCTGCAGGACGTGTGCCATGAGCAACACACCTCCCTGTGTCCTGTGAGACGCGCCTGGGCTGGAGAGCAGTTGCTTTGTTAAGACTTTTAGCCTGCTTAGCCCTTGCTGGGACAGAGCCATGAGCTGTGAGACACTGAGTGCCTTCCTCAGGCTGTGTGCTGCTGTGGAAGGGGATGTGGGACAGGCACTTAGCCCTTCAACTTTCCATGCCAGAGTGGGCATCTGATGGGACAACCCATTCATCATATGATTTTCCTTGTGAGGTCTCTTCCCCAATATATTCTACGTGTAAAAAATGGGCACTTTTGTGACAGTTGGTGCAACTCTATGGAAATGCTTACACCAAGAAAGGACTTTCCCAAGACTGCCCCCCTTCCCTGGGTATTACACTGACCCAGGCTCTAACAGAGAGCAAACTCAGCTTTCTTTTGGATTTGCTGCAACTGGAAGAAGCTATTAGGGCTTTCCTGCCTGCACCATCCTCTGAGAGACAGCATTTCAGGGAAGCAATTCCTGGTCTCATGGAACAGATTAGGGCAGGGATATCATCACATGAATACAGCAACAAGCACTGCAGCTATTCCTACACACCTACATTCCTACACATGTTCTATGCCACCAGCTTTTGTGGGTGGCTCAGGGCTGTGTAATGGGTAGTCAGCACCTGCAGGCCTTTCCTGGATAGCTCATCAGACTTTCCCTACACCAAGGGCTCTCCATAGAAAGCTGAACAAGACCAAAGCATTTACAATGTCTCTGGTGTTTGCCCACTCTTGCTTGAAGGATACTATTTCTCACTTACAATCATACATTTTAGAAGGGCATAGCTGAGCTCAAATATGGAGAAAGCTGTCCTTGTAAGGGCACAACACTTTGGAGATTTCTGTGTAGGGACATTGTGAGCTGCTCTTAAGGATCTAGTTACATGCTCATGGTTAGATGATAGCCATGGCAAAATTCCAGTCTGAGTTTCTGCACTGGATTAATTACATTCATTTGGAAAGGATCTCCTCCATTTCCTGATGAAGGATGTTGTTTCATGACCTTGTGAAGTCTCACTCTGCAAGACTTCCTCTAACAAAAAGACAAGGAGAGTGTTGTGGGATGACTGCACTCCTCATTTCATTACCTTACAAAGCTCTTCCACAGAGCTGAATGTATTTCTGTGGTGAGTGATGCGTCTCTTTGTGCTCAGACAAGGACCTTAGATCAGCTTAGAAGTCTTGAAAAAGCTTGAATAGAATATTTCATTGAACCAGAGTCTTACTTCTCATGCTGAGAAAGTCTTAACTTCTGAAGCTGCATCAAATACTGCTATAATAAGTGGGTCCAAAGGTTGGGAAACATGAGAGAGAAATATCAGATTCTGGAGTTTTTTCTATTTAGAGTGACTCATCTAAAATCAGTATTAATGGATCACTTGTGATATAGGGGAATTATACCAGGGAAATTCCCCTGCTTTCTTTTTTTTTTTTAATCTTTCCTGTAGCATTTGTAATCCATTAGGCAATTCCTTCAAACTGTGTAAGGCGTAGAGTTCAACATTTTATGGCTGTGATTTGCAAAAGCAGAATTCTCTCCTCACACAGGGTGAGAATTTGCCCATTCCAGCTGTCCAGTGAATATATCCAACTGCTTGAATGAACAGCATTGTGGATGACTGGGGACTGCTGACTTGTGTTTAATTTCTACTGCAGCCACAGCGCTCTGCTCTCCTGAGAATGGTACATTGTGAGGGAGGTCAGGGCTCTCAGGGCTGCCTGCTGAAATCATCAGAAGAAAGAGGTTCAGTGAGTGAATCTTTTGCCTCCAAGGCTTAACTTGCATTCTTTTTTTTCAATTTAGCCTCTCTTTTTTTCCCACAGGCAATTGTGAGCCCTGCATTCTTCCTAGATTGCATTATAAAAAATTGCCCTTTTGAACTAAGCAGCCTGATTCCTTCCCTACCAACCAACACCAGACTGTAGTGAATGTTTCTGTTCTGTGTGATCATTTGGGTCTATGTGACCACACACTAGGGCTCCTAGCAGTGTGTCTTGGCATGGCAAGGATGCCTGCAATCTCAGTGCAGGTGACAAATTACATAAAATAACGCTCCTGGTTTTACACCAACAAAATGGGCTGCTGGAAAGGGTGAGCCCAGAGCTCATCCTGTCTGAGAAGCTATGTCAGAACTTGTTTGCTTTCAGATGACCTGTCATCATGTAGAGCTCTTCCAGTCTATAATAGATGGCTTGAACGCTCAAAGCACAAGGTCAAACACTTCTCCGGAGTGTCTTGTCCTTTCTAGGACTTGAGAGCAGTATTTCTCATCTGTGTTTGAAAGTAGTTTGCCTCACCTCACCATCCATGCCTAGCTTCCACCTAACTATGTCTTCCCGAGGGTTTGAAGAGCTTTTAAGATTTCAAGGTCATCTATTGAACAGCTATGACCACTTTTTGCTCTCTACAACCTCCCATTGAGTCCTTTTATGAGATGGAGGTTGAGATATATTGACTTAAAAGAGGATGATTTTGGATTTTCTGTGTATATATGTAGATACCCTTTACTCTCCAGATGTGCTCAGACTCTGGTGTGATCTGAAGCCATGCAATCCTTAGCTGAATTGAGTGTCATGTGGAAGAAGCTCTTTCCATTGTCACGTGTAATTTCCTCACTTCTCAGCTGCAGGAGGTACCTTCTGTTCCTGAGCTAGGGAAAACAAGAACTGAACATTCAGTTCCAGCTTGACCAGAAAAGCAAGAAGATCTGTGCCATCATCTGCTGTACTTTAGCCTTGGTAACGAGTAAGAATAAAAGACAAAAAATCAGTTCTTTAATTTGTATTTTTGTCTCTTTCTAGGTGATGAAGTGCATTGTAGAGGTCATCTCTGATACTTTATCTAAGCCAAACCCCCTGCCGATCAGTGAGGAATGCCTAGAAACTCTGCGAGGAGGTACTGCCTCAGACTTAGTGCTGGGTATCAGCAAAAGCAAATCTGGCAAGTAGGGGCTGGTCCTGCCCTGACCAACTGAGCCCTGGTCTCTGGACCCCTGTCAAGGGGTCCCTGACGTGTTCACCTTCCTCTTCCACTGGGCTATACTGGTCCCCAGGAGCAGGGATGGAGCCACTGCTTGTCCCAGGCCATGCCTCATGCTAGCATGTAGCCACAGGGGTGCTGGGTGACATCAAACTGCCTGGTCCTCATAGGACCTTCCTGTTGTCTTAATCACATGGTTAAGATGCGAGAGCAAATCAGACCAAGGGAGAGAAAAGAGCAAATGAAGGAGTGGCATTTGGGTTCTGTTTCATTTCCTGGGGTTGGGGCGAGGTTTGCTTTGACTACTTTCTGTACTAAGTCTCCCCTGTTGCAGATGAACGAATTATTTCTATCCTTCGCCACCAAAACTTACTGAAGGAACTTCAGGAAATTGCTGCACAAGGTACAGTGCCAGTATATTTTTTTGGGAATGTAACTATAGGGAGGATTGTTTTCTTCTGTTGTAGTCCCTTATAGGGTTTTATTGTTTGGTTGGTTTTGTGTTTGTTTTTTTATTTTGTATTAATTTGAGATCATATAAATATGCCCGAGGAAATGTAGTTCCAGTATTTTCAGCAGAGATTGTGTCAGTGGGAGAAGGAATTTTGTTTATAATAACTTCAATATGTATCTGATAATTTCAATAGCTATTAGTGTAACTTGGTAGTGATGTAGTCTCAAGACATTCTGAGGTGGGAGAACTCTAAAAGGAAACACTGTCATCTAATTCAACAAATAATCACCAGCTCCCAAACTAGAATGAAAGGTAAGAAAACCTCCACTGTCTGTGCAGCTAGAGTCTAGCATTAAACCCAGGTGTGGCAGCAAGGAAGCCCCACTGAACAGTGAGTAAGACTTGCACCTTAAAAACCCCAGGGAAAATATTCTTGAGCTAATGGGTATTTTTTGACGGCTTCCTTAAATAAAGTTTCTTTTGTTTGGAGAGGTGCAGGTTAATTGCACTGGTTAATGTGGGGGCAGCAGCAACACCATGGAGCTGTGCCAAGGGGTGTTGAGGGAAAAAATGGACATTCTTTGGTGCACAGTTGCCCAGAGCCAACATGCAGATCTCAGGCAAGGCTACTTCAGAGCTAGTCCAGATCCCTCTGTTCGGATGAGGCTCCAACACAGCTGTCCCCAGGCTGCAGGGAGAACACCTCCTGGCCTTCCCTACTCCTTGTCCCTGGGGTAACTAGGGGGCAGCTGGGAATCACCAGAGAAACAATGACTAGGGCATTCCTGTGCCCTGCTCCTGTGTGGCAAGTCTGCCAGAGATGGCTGGAAGGCAGTGCCACCAGAATGCTTTCAGATTAAGGAAGCCACAGAGGCAAGAGGGAGAAGGGAGAGGAAAAATTCAGGAAGTTGGAGTTGGGAAAGAGTCTTATGCAGTTCCCAAAGCCATATTTTAGTCACTCCCCAAATGGTGGAGGGGACAGATGCTCAGTGACCTCAGATGGACTCCATGGATGCTCTGGTGATCCAGCAGAAAGAAGACATGGTTTCTTCAGTATGCTGGGATATGGCTGCCCAGGCACACCAGGGATTTGAGGAGGAGCACTCAGATATCAGGCAGGCTGTGCCACTCAGTATGGAGTCCACGAGAAGGAACTTGTTACACGGAGGTGCACCTTGCTCCACTCTTGCCTGAGCTCACCACACCACTTAGTGCCAGGATAACATGAGATCCAACCTACAGATCACAGACACTGGGGGTGGAACAGTCTTGTAGACCAAGGGAAAAGCAAAGGTGTTAATCTTGGTGTCCTCTGTGCTGGTGCAGCTGGTTCTGCTCAGGCTGGAGAGCCCACACCATTCAGTTCTGGGCTAGAGAGGACTGGGCTGGCAGCACTGGCTCTTGCTCTTGCATTAAGGCCCAGAAGCAGGGCATGAGCTGATTTAGACAGGGCTTGCTTGGCTTGCAGATCCCATTGCTGGTTGCCAGGACAGCTGCAGCCTAACCTCCAGCTCCTGCTGCCTTCAGACACCTCTCTCCTGGGTGTTGTATTTTTCTAGCAGGTTCCATAACTCCAGAGCTAAGGAATGGGGCCTTGGAGCCCCAGACTACCCCTGCAGTGGAAATGAACGCTGCTTCTTCCTCCCAGCAGGGGAGAGGGGCCCCCCCAACCAGGCTGGAGGACACAGGAACTCTCAGTGATCACCTCAACAGAGGTGCATAGGCAGAATATGGCAGAAGGCAATTTTTATCTTTCAGTACTCTGGTGATGAAGTCTTTTGTTGCCCTCAGTGTGCTGCAGTTTGGCACCTCTTATTCCCAAGATCTCCATCAATATTAGTTTTACTGGTAACCCTGCATCTCTATTTAGAGACCATTTTCTTTCTTGCAGATGATGTTTTTGACTGTGGTTTTGTTACTGCAGTTGATTCACGTATCCCCCAGTCTCACTCCTTCCAGCTCCCAGGTGGATTTTTCTACTGTAGCAAACATAAGGGGCACAGAACTATTTTCCTACCTCTACTTTCTGAAATACAGAAGGGACTGTTGCCTTTCCCTACCTTTTGTTACTTGACACAGGTGCCAATGAGAGAACTCAGCAGCAGAAGAAAAATAGCGGCTTTGAAGATGAACTTTCTGAAGTCCTTGAAAGTCAGAACAACAAGAACAAGCAGAGAGGTCAGTGTCAGCCTCCACCCCCGGGAAATCCAGGTCAGGCTGTAAACAAGGATCTTCTTCCAAACAGCCTTGATATGTCCATCTGCTTCTATTTTCTTTGATGTTGCTGCTGACACACACAAGCAACCTGGTGTTTGCTTTGTTCTTATTTACCAGCTCAAACAACACGTAGTCTCTGAGCTATAGTAACTGGTGATGGTCAAGTTACTAAAGTGATACTGACTTTTCCACCCTGCTGCTGACACTTTCACTCACTTATAACACTTAAAATAAATCACAGCCAGGGAAATCCCGCACTGAAAGAGTCAGTGAAACAGGCAAAGGTGATCTGGTTTTTTGCCTATCACCCTTGTTTCCAGGCACCTAAGATATTAAATAACTAGTCTCTAAAGGGAAAATTGAAACACACACAGTGCACACATCAACACAAAACACCTGTACCTTGGAAAGATCACCTTCAGCTGAGATTTCCCCTTGCCAGTGTTTCTCTGGCCTTACTACAGGCAGACAGATTAGCAGAAAGGAGGGGTTGGCCCCTTCCCTTTTCCTTGTCAGGAAGATACAATGCAAATGTGGGGTGATGTGACTCCTTGTCAAGGAACAGAGGGTCTCAAGCAGCTCTTGGGAACATGGCTGGCCCACAGCAGCACAGCAGTGCTGTGACACTGAAACTACTTAGAGCAATGAGGAGTGACACCCCCAGGGGCTGCTGCTGCTGCAGCCACCAAAACCCAACAGGTAGGATGGTGGCACTGCATCTCCCTACTGCCAAGACACACCTGAAACTCTTGCTCCGGCAGTGTGGAAATGAAGGAAGATGAAGTGAAGATGAAATGGGGCACATGGGCCAACCAAGCCCACTGACAGTCTGGTGACACCAGCACAGTGTCACAGGCGGCCACCAGCCTTATGTGACCAGCTCTCTGCATCCCTTCATCCTAGCATGCTCCTCAGCCCTCCTTAGGGATGCACTTACCTTTCCATATCTCTCTGGCTTTTAAACTCCCATATTTTCTTTTGCAAAGTGTTTTCTCTGGCTAATAGTGTTAAAAGAGGCCAATCTCCCATGAGCAAGAGCAAATACTCAGCCCACATTAAGCTCCTGCTGAGTAATTCCTTTGCAGAAGCAGAGACACCCCTCCTCCCTCCAGCACCCTGTGAACAGGGCTGGCTGCCTCTTTAGCCTGGTGGGAGAAATAAGGATGTGATGTGAGTGCAGCACTCAGAGCAGGGAGAGCTGTGCAAGTATTATGCTCCTAAATAATTTAATTTTACATGCAGTCTGGTTTCATGCAGGGTGAATTCGTGGCTGGCATCTCAAGAGATGGTGATGAGGACTGTGCTGCAGCAAAACACTTCAGCATATGTTTAACTTCAGCCTTGCAAGTCTCTCCAGGAGCACAGGCACCAGAGAGAACACTGTCTTGCTTGAATGCAAGCATATGCTGAAGTGACTTGCAAAAGGATCCACGGGCTGGCTAAGCAGATTGCTGAGCAGGGCTGAAGCTCCCTAAGAAATGCTTGGCCTTTGCTGGTTGCGAAATAAGCTCTCAGCAGAGGTGTTTCTTCTTTTTTCTCTCTCTGTAGATGCTGCAGGGGAGCACCCTGAAGAGGAGCAGCCCACAGGGTCCCTGGCTGAGCTAGCAGCAGAGAAGCCCCAGCAAAATGAAGACTCAAGAGAGGAAGAAAAAAGCCTGGAGGAGAGGGAACCCAGGCCATGGGATACCAACCCTGTTGAGAAAGAGGATCAGGAGGAAGCTGAGAGCAATGACATCAGGGATACAGAGGATACCCATCGAAACAAAGTTTTGGACAACCACATTGGCAAAAATTTCAGTGAGGATGAGCAGCAGCAGCAAGGGGATGAAGAGGAGGAGCCCAGAGGCTCCAGGGACAGCCTGGAGCTTGAGGATGAGGGAGAAGAGCCATCCAGGCAGGGTCAGGAGCACAGCAAGGAGGTAGCAGGGGAGCGTGTGGAGCGGGAGGATGATGGAGATGAAGCTGCAGAGGAGGACCCTACTGAAGGAGAGAGGTCACTCGATTTGGCTGAGGAGGACGAGGAGGCTGAGGAGATGCAGAGAGGTGACAGTACGTATCCCAGACTGCACTCATACCTTCCTGGGGTGAGCTGAGGGCACTGAGACAGATGGGTGAGGGGCTTCAAAGCCAAAGAGTTGAGGCAGGTGCTTACTGGGTTCACAGAAACACACCAGCCAGCAGCCACCCAGACCCCACCACAAACATCTGACACACGGGCCCATGCACAGCAAGTAACACAGGCCCTGCAGCTGCCTCGCTGCTCAGCTCTCACAGATCCTGGGAACAACTCATTCATCTTCCCTGAGCTTTCTACAGGGGTTTTAACTGCAGCCTTCAAGCCCCATTATTGCCCTGGCAAGGTGAGAGTGGGTATTTCCAGAGTCTTGGGAAAGCAGACCTAAGTCAAGAAATCTGGCATCGCTGTTGAAGGCTCAGTTCAAAGGTGGATCTTAAACACGTTAACAGTTGTGTTCACTGCTTTGTTTAATGCTCTTTCAGATAACGAAGATGAGCTGGGGTTTGGAAAAGATGTGCAGAGCTCTGAAGAGGAGGAGGAAGAGGAGGAGGAAGAGCAGCCCCGGACACTGAGAGGAGGAAGGCATCGCCTGGAGGATGAGGAGATGCAGGGAGAAGAGGAAACCTTTCAGCCCAGGGATGCCAAAAGTGATGAGATGGAGGAGGAGTCCTCCAGGGAGTGGGAAGACACCAAGAGGTGGAACAAAATGGATGAGCTGGCCAAGCAGCTGACATCAAAGAAGCGCATGGAGGAAAATGATAGCGAGGAAGACCCAGACAGGTCCATGAAAAAGACATTTAGGTCCCGCAAGTATGCCTTCAGTAGTCCAGAGGAAGATGTGAGATCATGGAAGCATCACTCGAAGGAAGACAGCAGTGAAGGAGGCTTTCCACTTGCTCCCATGCCTGAAGAAAAGAAGGATGAGGAAGGCAGCGCTAACAGGAGAACAGAGGTTGGTGTATACAGGCTTAAGAATAAATCCCACCCAGTTATCCAAAGTATGCTTGGAGATGTGGATGGTATACTGGCCTTAACGTAGCCAGCAGCGGTCCTCTGAGGCATTAAGTTGATGCTTAGTGAACTTTCAGTCATTCAGCCTCAGGTATTATTGAAGTTTGCACCTGCCATGCCTTTGGTTTTTATCCTTGTTTACATGTCTAGTGCAAAAGCATTCCCTGCCCCCCAGAGTCACGTCTCCAGTGACAGCACTTCTGCACTGGCCAGACATAGTGGCCAGGGCTATAACTGGAGCCTAGGGGTAGTCCTTGTGTCCCAAAGCCCTTCCAAGTCAAAAGGAATGCTTTCCCTGTCTGAGGGATGGAGTGAGTAATGTCAGACCTCCTACAGAGGTAATCCTGGGGTGCAGCTGTGGTGAGAAACCTGAGGTATTGGAGTGGAAATGGTGGACAGATACAGAAATACATCTGAGCCAGGCTTCCAGAGTCAGAGATCTCCTTCCCTGATACCTTGAGTGATGCTCAGCACAACCCCAGCAGCCAGGAACTGCTGATGGGTTCACCTTTGTGCTGAAGCCCAGCTACAGGCACAGTTGATTTGGGATAATACAGGGAACTGGGCAGTGGGGCTTGGCTGGGCTTTGTGAGCCTGGGGCAGGCCATGGTCAGGTGCCTGGGAACAGGCTGGGGCAGCGGGTGAGCGAAGCCAGTTGGCTCTCTTGCCTCCAAAACACCTCTCCTGCCTCAGTTATGTGCCAAACCACTGGCCAAAAATTGCCCACCAGCATTCCCCCATAAAAGCATCTCCAGTTGTATTGGTTCAAAGCAAAGTGTAAAGTCTCAGCTCAGAGCCGGGGTGCAGTGGGGTGGGCTGTCCCATCTGCCTCCCATCACTGTCTGCTCACATCCCACATCTCTCCCCAGGGATGCTGCTCCCCACCCGCCCTGCGGGTAGCTCTGAGGTGCACCTTGTCTGCGAGGTGGCAGACAGTCTCCAAATGGGGATTGGAAAGGAGGTTGCTGAGGCTGCAAAACTGCTGTGTTTACAGCTGCAGCAAGATATTTTTGTTTGATTGGCTTTTTAAACTAGATCAGGGCCTCTGGGAGTCAGTGAGGAAGGCCAGGCACACAGCAGTGAGGGAAGGCACAAGCTCTGGCTGCTGTCCTGTCCCTCTCTTCATTTTTGGGCCACTGGGCTGTGTCTTGGCCAGTGAGGTCAGTGTGGGTACAGATATGGGCTGAGAGTGAGGGCCCTTGCACTTTCCAGGGTTCAGCATGTGGGACCAGGCAGATGTGAGCCAGAGCACACAGGCAATGGCTTGGGTCTGACCAAGCTCTCTCTGAGCGCTATAGAGAATTTCAGAACCTATTTTTCTCCCTTTCTGGGGGCTACAGAAGTTGCAGCCCAAGTTCTCCAGCAAGGTGAGCTCAGTCAGCTGCTCCCTGACCCACTTCAAACTAAATGGAATAGCTGCTTGGCCACCCTGGGTGTTTGAAGGCACTCTGAGCTGCTGGCACCCTACTGTAGCCAGAGCTTTCCCAGGGGCGGAGCCAAGGGTTCAATGGAGGAGCAAAGTGACTTTTTTTCCCTGTTCAGGAAAACAGCTTAGAAGAGAAAACAACCCCCTTTTTTCATACTGCCTTTACTTTTCTCACACCAGCCATATGCAGTGCAGTGGCTCAGGGTCAACCAGTGGTTTGCAGCTGCTGAAGGGAACAGCGAGGCTTTGCTCCCTCCACACAGGAGAGGGGCTGCCACCTCAGCTCTGCCAATGGGAAAAGGTACTGCACCAAGTTTGCTCACACAGAGCCTGCTGCTGCTACACTGAGTGCATGGTCTGCAAAGAGCCCAGGTGACCACAGCTGTGAGGGACAAGCAGGGCTCGGGCTGGCAGCAAGGCAGGGCCAGCTGGATATGACCTGAGCTCAAGCAAAGCCATGCAGTCAGGCATGAGTACCAGCACCAAATAAAGCAGCTACAGGTGACAGCATAGATACACAAGAGCTGGTATAGAAAGACTACCAAGTGATGGGCAGCTTGAGCCTTTGAACTGATGGCTTCCTCAGTCACAATTTTACCAGAAAAAGTATCTTCTGCTAATGGAGGTGCAAGCCAAGACCCAGGGCAGGGTGGGGAGAGGGCAGGGCCCATGCTGCACTTCCCGAAGGTGGCAGGCAGCCCTGCCCACCCCGGTCTGACGGCACTGACTCAGTGCTGGCGCCCAGTGCTTTTGGCAGAGCCTGCCCTGGCTGCCCCTGCAGCAGCCATCTCCCTCCAACCCCATGTTCTGGGGGCACAGCCCCGGTGGGGGCTGCCCTACCCGGCAGGGTACGGGGGAAGGATGGCAGCTGCATCACTAGCAGCAGTAATTAAACATTAGGCCAGAAGTAATCAGTGTTGCTCACACTGATTTGTCCAGAGAGGCAGAGAGACAAATGCAGGCTGAAGGGATGGAGCAGGACAAGGCCGTGCTCTCTGTAGCTCTGGGGGGTGAGGGCTGCCCACCTGTAACCACTGACAATCCTGGGCTTTTGTTGCAGGACCAGGAGCTGGAGAGCCTGGCTGCCATCGAGGCCGAGCTGGAGCGCGTCGCCCACAAGCTGCACGAGCTGAGGCGAGGCTGAGGGGCGGCGCTCCCCGCGCCCGCCACAGCAGCGCCGCCACCCTTCTCCCTCCCTCCCTCCCTCCCTGCCTACCACCGCGCGTTCATTCCCTGATCTAAGAGCAGTTAAGCCGAGCAGAAGCACCGTGCCTAGGAACCGACCCCGCTAGCCCCAGGCCTGCCTCCCTCGCCATAGTGTTGTGCCCATCGCCGCTGCCTCACCTCATGCTGCCCTCTCCACACGGATGCCCACACGCCCGGCAGGGCGCCCGTGGGTACCAAGTGCAACCTACATGTGTATTTTCTGTCTGGGTGGGGTTTTCTCCCTCTTTTTTTTTAAATGACAGGACAGCTTTCTAGAAAGTTCTTTCACCGGTAGTTTCACTGGGTAAAAAACTGCAATAACTTGTTATCTTTTGATTAAAAGCTGAGAATTCTGACTGTAATATATTCTATATAAAAAATTTATCTAAGGAAAAATAAAACTGCAGTGGGTTCCTTCCTTTGTTTTGGCAGCTTCAGTGTCAAAGCACACTGCAGGGCCTGGACGGTCCTGCAAACAGGGGGGAATGAACGGAGGGCTCCCCTCACCACAGACACAGCGTGATGGCGCTTTTCTCTTTACCCCGGCTAAGGGGGCTCCCCTCACCACAGACACACCGTGATGGCGCTTCTCTCTTTACCCCCGCTCGGGGGCTCCCCTCACCACAGACACAGCGTGATGGCGGTTCTCTCCTTACCCCGGCTCGGAGGGCTCCCCTCACCACAGACACAGCGTGATGGCGCTTCTCTCTTTACCCCCGCTCGGGGGCTCCCCTCACCACAGACACAGCGTGATGGCGCTTCTCTCCTTACCCCGGCTCGGAGGGCTCCCCTCACCACAGACACACCGTGATGGCGCTTCTCTCCTTACCCCGGCTCAGGGGCTCCCCTCACCACAGACACACCGTGATGGCGCTTCTCTCTTTACCCCGGCTCGGGGGCTCCCCTCACCACAGACACAGCGTGATGGCGCTTCTCTCTTTACCCTGGCTCAGGGGGCTCCCCTCGCCACAGACACACGGTGATGGCGCTTCTCTCCTTACCTGAGCTCCAGCGCTGCTGTCCTCCGGGGCCTGGCACTGGGGACACTTCCCTGTGGTCCCAAGCACCGTGGGGCTCTCCCTGCCCACCCGGGGGCCACTGGTGCCGCACTCCTCACTGCCCTGGCACTGGGTGTCCTGGGTGCTTCAGTGAGACTTAGGTCACATCTGAGGCTCATCGATGAACACAGAGAACACAGGTAAATGTTAAACACTGGCCAACACTTGACCAAGTCAAGCCATGTGGACAACACATGAGTAGATTAGAAAGAAGTAACAAATAGACCAGTCAGGAGGAGAACTACCGGTCTGTGCTCTCCAGAGGTGAAGAGCCATCCCGAGATGTCCCTCCTGTGACCTGGCTCACATGGTGACTAGCTGGCGCTGTGCTTACAGGCAGAACCTTTCCATTCTTTGGGCTTCAGACCACAGGGCAGCTGGAGGACCAAAGAGTGCCTGGGTTAGGGAAGCTGGCCCCAAAATCTCTGAGAACAGATCATGTTTTAGATGTTCTATGTGCATTGGCATGAGAGGGAAAGATCCACCCACCACCAGGCCTGTATTCCAGACCCCCGATCTGAAGCTCAGTTCATTCACATCACCTGCAGCCCACAGAACAGCTGAGATGCTCAGGGAATGGCTGCCAGGCTTTGAACTCAGCTTATTTCTTTATTCTGCAAAACCCCTCAGTGCCTGTGGAGTGCATTACAGGGGGGTGTGTGGGTGGGGTTCCCTGGTGCAAGAGGTGCGGGGTTCCCGAGCTGTACCATAGGATGAGCTTCCCACGGAGGAGCAGGAGCTGCTGAGTGGGCACTGCCCTCATCCCCAGCCCTGGGCAGGCACTCAATGGTAAGAGGTGGTGTTGAGGCCAAGGCACGGCCCAAAATCTGCCCTGGCACAGGGCACAATCCCCTCAAGAGCCTGGCTAGGGAAAGTGCACTGGGGCAAGTTGTGAGTCTTTCAGCTCTGTCCTGAGGAGATCCCACTCTCTTTAACCTCAGGGAAACATGGAGGAACCGAAGTGAAACTAAAGGTGTTGCACAGAAGCAGTACTAAAATGTTAATTAGGGAATTTACCCCACCTGAAGATATCACATTTTACATATTGATCTTCACCTAAATTTTAATTTGAATACTGTATTTTTAATCAGAATATTGTACATTGTAAATATACTGTATTTATATTTATTTCCCACCCCAGGGAAGCAGTCAACACCAAGCCTGACAGAATTCAAGAAGCATTTGGACAATATTCTTAGGCACATGGTGTGATTCTTGGGGTGTCTTGTGCAGGGCCAGGGGGTGGACTTGATGATCCTGGTGGGTGTCCTCCAACTTAACATATTCTATGATTTAGTTCCTCCCTTTTATTTTTGTGAGTCTCTGCCAGTAGCAGCACCCATACAACTCCTTGCAAACTCAGGCCTACACGTCACAATAAGTTTACAGAAACCCTCAGACCCCCACCACACCAAAACAAACAAAAAATCCCTACCAAACAAAAAAACCAACCCCAAACCCAAGAAACCAAACTACCCCCACAGAAACGCAACCACGTCCAAAGGAGTTAAACAAGTTTTTTCACTAAGGATGGCAGCAGCAGACAGAAATTGTTCATACCTGATGCAAAAATCAACAAGAAGAAAAATATTGTTACTTGATGGAGCTACTATAAATACTGAATTAATTGGATATTCAAGTAAGCACAAATATTTGGGACTCAAGGACTTTCTTCAGATTGAAGGATGGTGTTCAAGGCCTGAGTGGGGCTGCAAAACAACTGCACTCACAAAGGATGTGAACACTGAACTCCCATGAAAACAGGCCTCCCCCGATGAGCTGCTTACCTCGCTGCCCTAGCCACTCAGAAAGAGGAAGCAAACTAAAACTTGTTATAAGGCATTTATTTTCATTATGTGTTGGAAAGGGACAATCCTCTCTTCAAAACAATTACAGAGATAACGCCACAATACCTACTGCATATTGCTTTACTGTTGAAACCAAAACAATTGTCCAAAACAGATGCTTGGCAAACAAAAAGAAAATTAATATATTACCATTGAAATGAATGCTATTAGATGAAAGCACCATCTTCATTGTCTGATCTGATCAGTCATGCAATCGAAGATGCCAAATAGCAAGTATTTTGGGTTTTACAGTAAGCCATGATTTTTTAAGGGTTGATATAATTCTATACAAATTTAAGTACAAAATGGGAATTATGTTTCAGAAGTCATAGTGAACCAGGCTGAAGCGAATCACAAGACACACTTGTTAACACTGTACAGCTGGATTTGAACACAGATACCAATGAACTTGCGAAACCGAGCACACGCACACAATGGTCCCTGAGATTCAGCCGTGCTTGGGGGGGAAGCAGTGCTGGAGACTGAAGGACAATATCCAACACTACTCACACCCAGAGGGCCGATTCTCTCACAACTGTTGGGATCCCAAAGAATTGTTGTTACTCCATTTTAAGAACGACAGTGTTTTTAGTATGTGGTCGTCACAAGGGTATACACAAGCTGTATCAAATACTGAATCAGAAATAAATAATAAAAGATACATCTAACACATCTTTTATTTTTTAATATTTTTTTACAGCACTGACTTTACAAGAGGATAAACAACTCATTTTTAGGGGCTGCTAACATCTGAAACAAAGGAGTCACTATTTTATACTCAACATATTCTCAACACTTAATAACTTTATATATGTATATATGACTTTTCACACACAAAAAAAGAAGTTAAAATAATTTATATCTAAAACTACTGTGTAAAGAATGAAGGAGGAAATGAAATGTGAATTTCTTTAAAAATGCTGGAAGAGGAAGACCTGATTTTCATGAACTCCATTTGCTGTATCGGCTATTTCTGGAGTTTCAAGAGATTTCCTGGCCATCAACAAAAAATTCCCAACACATCGGGAGCCCTCTGCAAACTCGTGACATGTTGGGTAAGGTCACCTGCTAATGAGTTTGTGTGGGCCACAGGCATCTGCTATCATCAGCCCCAGTGGATTCAGGGTAAGAATGATGGAGAGGAAGAAAACATCACCCCAGATTGCTATTAAAAACCACAGAGTGAAATTCTGGACAACTGGTATCATGATGTCCACTGGCCAGGATTTTACTCCCAAGCCCTACTCTCCTTGCCCTCCTTCTGCATCACAGATAAAGGATGTTTTTGTTATTTCCACAGGAAAGCTGTCCCAAGAGCAGGGTGGACCAGACCCCAAGAGCCACCTGCACACACAAGAGCAAAACCAATTTCCTTTGCTTGCTACAATTGCTACTGTGCTTGTGTTGCTGAGGAATCACTCCAACATCTCCATTTATGTCTAGATCCTCCCAAACTTCAACCATCTCAGGTAACTTCTGTGGCCATGTAAATGTGACAGAATCCATGAAACCCATCCAGTCAAAAGCTCAGGTATTGATGGCCTGGATCCACACAGGGTGAACAGAAAGGAAAGGTAGTAAAGATGTAGAAAGTACTTTTCTGGAGGTTACATTCCTCTGAAATAGATATTAAAGCAATATTACAAATAAAATCAGCAATGTGATCTGCAATGGCATGTCCATTTTCTATGAAAGCGAGAGGAGATTATATTAAAGGAAATATTTTAATCTACAGAAAGCATTTTCACATATTCCTAATTACAAAACACACACCATAAAGTAATTGTATAGTGAATACAGAAATCAATACATCTCTTACTAAAAAGGAGAGAGGGGGGAAAAAAATTAGCAGGGTAATGCAAGTGAACTCCCGCAAGTGTGTGCCTGGGGAGACTGCTACAAACTCAGACTCTGTTCACTAAAAAAAACAAAATTCAAGATTTTCTGCACAGCTGTGGAAGGCAAGGCTACAAGCTAGTGTGGAAAAGCCTGAATCACTTGTCATTGCTGCCATGCAAAGACTTGAGGAAATCAGCGTTAGTCTAAGAACTGAGAAGTCTGGATTTTTTTAACTGGATGAAAACAACAGGAGAATTTTTCCTGTTTTTCTTTTTTTTGCCTGGCAACACCTCTGGCCCCATTTATTCTGTTGCCTTTGGACTGTGTTCTGCCTCTATTACCTAACCACTACTCCACCTGGTTGTTCCCTGGCTGGATACTGCCCACAGTTCATCTAGAAAACCTAAGGCTTTATCTTGAGCAATTCTCATTATCTCCTGATGCCTCTGGGTTGGGTCCTTAGCTTGTAATCATCCACAATGAGAACAAATTAAATGGGTAGATTTCTGTCTGTGCAACCTGCTGCAGACACATCCCCACACTGGAGAGAGATGTGGGAGATCTTTAAACAGCTTTAACATTACAACAGTCTGAATAATGGATTTATCCTACCCTACCAACCAGCCCAGTTGATCAATTCCTCAGCACAAAGGTTTTACAGCCAGACACTTCAACCAAAGGCAAAACATCACTGGCCCAGTGGTTTTGCATTACACAAACCACAAGAGCACTGATACCGAGGGTTTGGTTGCATTTCTGCAGTTGGCTTTCACATAATGATCAGGATGTTCTGGCACAGGCTACAAAGTCAGGCACAACGTGGCCAAGTCAGGTAGAGGGGGAAGAGGGTGACTTTACATCACAGGCAGCAGTAATACCACACAAGTACTCCTCAACATGGAAAAATCTTGACCTATTGAAGCTAATTACGTAATTACAGTGGAAACCAGAGTCTCATCTCCACCATGCTGACACAAAACCTGGAGAAATTCCAGTCAAGTTAATGGTATTCTTGTGGATTTCAAACAGTGAAGCAGAACAGTAATAAATCCCTAAAAAGCTAACTGGTGACCATGTAATTTTAATACAATTGCTCTCATCAGCACAGCAGTAAAAGCTATGCCTCTGAAAACACAGGAGAACCTTTTTCTAATCCACAATAAAAAGAATTCAAACAGACATTATGGAAAATCTCCTCAGATTGTCTGCAATTTTAAGAGCAAGGGCATTCTGGTACGATCTAATGTTACTACACTCCTACTTTTACAAAGAAAGACAAGACTACAGAATATTAACAAACTTACTGTGAAGCTTATCTTAAATCAAAACTATCCTGAACTTACCAAATGAGGCAGCAATTCAGAAAAGCACTTTAGCACAAGCTTAATAACATACTCATGCTCAAATGTTTTGCAAGAAGGTAATTGTCTGTCTGGATACTTGGTAATTTACAGTTTTGGCTTTTACAAATTGGTCTCCCAATTTGCCCCTGCGATTTAGCAACATTCTAGTACACGAGCCATTACCTTAATTTCTGCAAGGAAATATAGTAGTACAGCAAATGCATGGCAATTTATGTCAAACCTCTATTGTAATGCCACATCACAACAGGTACCTGCATAACTGCACCTGGTAAATTAAAGTGATACCGATACATTCGATAAATAAAAAATAAATTACAGACTATGGGAAAAAATGTCACTGATCACACCAATGACCTAAACTTGTTTTCTAGTTACTGCCAAGGTCTGGAGTAATATTTAAATATAGTATTTCTGCAAGCATTCAGAGAATTACAAAATAAACTTCTAACAATCATTTGTAAACAAGTTTAAAATGCACAATTATATTTCAGTAGTTTATTTTGGAGAAAAAAAGCAGTGCAAAATAGGCCAACCAAAATTCAGAAGGCAGCCAGGAAAATAAAATTCTTATTTGATGTTCTAACTAGGAAACAGCATACAGACATTTCCATTGGATCCAACACCCATATTCATGTAAACATACTTGGTTTGAAAGGTCTTGAGTTAGTAACCCAGTTCTAACATCATTGCTCCATCCCCACCACCCGACAAAGAAACAAAACCCAAAAAACCAAAAAAAGCACAAGCCATTGTAATAAAGGACGCAATAGGCAAGTCTACAAACACTCCACCAGCTGGTTACAAGAAAGTACCATACAAAAATAAGCACTGGCAGGTTCCTTCCTGAGGGCATCTTTTGTTACACATGTAACATAAAAACACTTTTTATTTTAAACAAACAAAAACAAATCCCAAACTTCAGATGTCAATTTCATTTTAGTCATGGCTTTACAAAAGGTTTGGTCTACCACAAATACTTTTATAAACCCTTACCTATGTACATCTGACTCACTCACACCACAGCCATTCGAGACCTGCAAGCTGCAGACAACATGGGATCCAGCAGCCTCAAAGCATACAAGGGTTGTGAAGCGTGCCCAGCTCAGAACTGATCTGCAACACTTGAGGAAGTTGGCTGTGCTTATGAGCACCCTGGGATCTGACTGATACCATACCCAAAAGGGTGTTCCACTCCCTATAGAAATATTTTAAAATTAGTAATCCCTCTAGAGGTGGAATCATTTTCTGTTGTGTAAATCATCCTAAAAAATTCAATCCTGGCTACAGGAAATTCCCAAGAATGGCATTTTGGAAGAAGACCAATGACTCCTATGGAAAAAGCATTGTTTACATAAAAGAACTGCTACATAACATTCTTCAAAACTTTTTCCCCTCTAGGACTGGTACCATCAGACAGGGTGGTGACATCTTTTACACAGTTTAATTCTCTCTCCATGATCTACCTGGGCTTCAAGTTCTAGACCCTTTCCTTCTGAGTAGCCACCTAACACATGATACTAACCAAACTGGTATTAAATGCTGCAGTGACAGATGCTTTATGAACACGTGCTATAGAAAAGACAGAAATTCCTATATTTGCAAGCTAGGAGCCTAACTAAGGAAATTTTCTTAACACCACTCTTTTAAAATGTATTTTAGGGCTAATAAGGGGAAGAGAAGGCCACTTCTACAAAAATAGTGTTTCTGTTCTTAGCACTTGGATATTTCCAATATAGTGTTCAGAACTAGCAAAAGTTGCAGGAATTCTCAACAGCAGAAGATGCTGCCATACTAGAAGATATCTCAAGAGATACAAATTGGCATTGCTATAGTTTACAAATAATATACAGCACTGTTGTAAATTACCTGGCAGCTTGCAACAAAGTAAAGGGGACTCCAAGCTAAAGCTGTCCTGTATTTCTACCTTATATAAAGGTACACAATTTCGTTTATATTTTCAAAAAAAAAATGTACAACAGCATGGATCTGTGGAAGGCAGCAACTGTGTTACCTCTCAGGATACACAGATCAGGTGTGCTGCTCCAAGGAAAAAGCACAACTCTGCCAGCCTTTTCCCAGAGCTGTTCCAGAGTCCTCACAAGTGCAATGGAGGAAGAATTAAACTCCCTGCAAAGAGACAAGCTGCTTCCATTAACTCTTCTAAGATTTCAGCACTAGCAAACAATTGAAAGCATGTTACTTAATCTACTAAATTACTCAACCTCAATACTGGCACCCTCTCTGGGTGAAAGGGGTTGCTGTTTGCAAGCGTGGTTAGAAGCCGATCTGAGTGAAGCAATGAGGCCTGGGGGGAGAACTGCAAAGCTGGAACAGGGGTGGTCACCTCGGTTCTGTGCCCTGAATAAGCAGGCTGCTCTGTCCTACTCAAAGTGCAGTGGCTTCACAGCAAGCTACCTGCCAACATCATGACTGGTCAACATTTCAAGAGATTTGGTTTGGTGATACTGAAGTTGTTTTAGCTTTCTTATGCAATGGCCTACCTGGAAAAAAGAGGAGCAGGGAGCTTTTTAGGCAAAAATCTCTAGCACTGTTACATTCAGACACTGCATTTCAACATTATAATCTTCTTGATACCATGAGGTCCGATTTTAAAATGCTGGTCACCAGTGATTACAAAGAATAATAGAAATGAAAGAGCAACCCTCCCACAATGAAAGGACTAGTGTTAAAACACATGTGTGTGTAAACTCACTACAGATTTGCAACTGGAATCTGACGAAATGGATTTGGATCACTTTCTCGCTCTTCCCCTTTCAGTCCGTTTCATCAGCAAATTAGGTTAAATCAAATTGAAAGTTTTTTATTTTGCTTTTTTTGTGTTGTGTTTTATGTTGGGTTTTTTTTCCATTTAAAGCCTGATCTCGTTCTGGGACCACAATCTGTATCCCTGGGGCTTTTTCTCAGTCCATGGCATTGGCAAGTTATTGAGAAGAAGCTTTTGTTGCCAACGTAGCGACGCAGTGCTGCTGGAAGCTGGGGGACACTGCCGAGTTGCAGCCTAGTCTCTGGTGTTGCAGTTTTACTGAGCTGTTGCTCTCGCTCTCCACAATCCAGGAGGAGTCTTTTCCCATGACGCTGAGACAGCCTGTGCTAGCACAGCATATCCGCTCGTCCATGATCCCACCACTCTGCTCTGCCAGGAGCTTGCTGTGGTTTAGCTGGGTCACCTCAGGTACCTGACCCTGCAGGACAGCAGCTATGTGGTTCAGCAGATCTGTGAAAAATTCAGAAACACCCTCATAGCCTGAAAAGAGAAAAAATGAAGGAGAGAAAAAAAGGCAATTAAGTAATTTCCTTAGGTTCTTTGAAAGGCTTCTTATAACAGTTTGTTTCTTGGAGCGTCCTTGCCCTCCATTGATCATAAAAAGGTTATGATCATAAAAACCTTTAAAAAAGGTTTTCTCCATGACATCATTTTAAGTGAGAGCAGAAGGAGATTAGCATAAAGAGGAACAGAGACTCTTGCAATAAAAGTATTTTTCCAATGAGAAAAACAACTGCCTTTCAGGTTTGCTGCTTCTTTTTCCTCCCAAGTATATATACATATATATAATTTGAGGTATATTCTATCATTTGTTGCTGAGTCCAGGTTTTTCCCTAAGTTACAAACTCTCTGGTATAATGTTCATCTTTTCCATACCGTTTTCAGGTTTACTATAGCAAATAGTGCTAGTGCAGAGCTTTGATGAGGGTCTGGACCCTCTCCAGAATTTGCCCAGCAATACCTTCAGTTAGGGAAACCTCAGAGGACAGCAGGGATGGCTTTATACACTACAGAAAAGGCAGCTTCCCACTGAGCAAGAAGTGATGCTCGTCTAACCTAACCTAACTTGACACTTAAAACATGTTTGATGCTATGTCTGACAAAGCACCCGAGGGACAGGAAACGTACATCAATGATGCAGTTTTTGATAGAAACATCAATCATTTATTTCAGTACTGAAATCACCTTTCTGCATGTTCTGTTAAGTGATTCCACACAATTTACAATGCAGTTTAATAACAAGTTTCCTGGTTAAAACAGTTGATCAAATACCAGTAGACATAACATTTTTGGTGACACAAATGGTAGCAGGTGTACAGAGCTTCTGGGTCTATTCTAAACACTGTGCTACAGGCACAGTTTTGTCATTGAATTTCATTTTAAAATTGAACCAGACATACAACATATGGGTACAATGTCCTGAAATGGATCTTAACTGCTACTGCATTACCTAAAATTGTTGTCAGTTTGCCTTAATATTTAGAGGTAATATATGACATTCAGTGTTTAATGAGATAGGCTGGTTGTTTAAAAATGTCTATAAAAGTATTCTGGAAGTGACCTGGTATTAATACAGGAGACTGAAGCAAAAGACCAAAACTGAAGCTTAAAAGACCTATGTGAATAGCACACGTTCACAGAGCAGCACATGAGCAGAAGCAGAGACCACAAAGTAAATGCATACTTTAAAACACTTTTAGTGTTTGGGCAGAAGAGTTCCTCATATACATAATTAATTCAATTTTAATTTCCATTCTCCTGTAAAGACCAACTTCCTTAGGCAATGAAAACCCAACTTCCTTAAGCAATAAAAAACCCAACTTCCGGGAAAACATGAAGACTATAATTTCACCTATAATACATGTGTGGATTTTATGGTGTATTTATAAGCCATAGGTCAATCAATTAACTCTTATTAGGGCTGCTTCATTCTTTTGGATTTTATTGCACTTGGTCTCAATTCTCTTAGATACTTAACAGGTCACACAAAATATCAGCAATGTGAGACAACAGCTCACAGTTCTCCTTTCTCAGAGGCCCTTGAAGGGATTCACCAACCAAATCTCTCATTTCAAAACACCAAGTTTCCCAGTGCCCCACATGATAATCCACTGGTTGGCAGGGGTCAACTAGGACTCCTAGGGCTGGCCATGGGAGTCACAACAGGATCTCCACCCCTTGGACAGAAGTGCTTGTTACGCTTTCTTGCTTATGTAAAAGCCATGGGATTAGCCTTCAAATCTACTCAGAGTACTTCAAACACCCCAGGAATAAGCCATCGCCATAGTAACAGCTTTAATATTCAGCAAGGAGATCCATAGTACCCCAGAGTGTTCTGTGTCTGCTCATTGAAAACAAACTAGCCTTGTAGGAGGGCACCTGGCAAACTCACAAAGAAGTTGCTTTAAATATTTAATAGGAATAAGATGGCCAGTTATTCTGTCCTGAAATTAGCAGATGTTAGTGAAAGGAAGCTGTATGTAACAGGCAGGCTCTGTCTGTGCCAACCCTCTGCACACTGGGTGGAAACGCCCAAGGAATTCTGCCCGGTCACTCAAAAGAAACTTCACAAACTTGTAAAAAGGAAATACAAGGAACGGAGGAAGAGAATTAGCTGTCTCAACTCATGGTTCGCAGGACACCTGGGAAGGCTGCAAACTGTGGGTATTGCCCAACTTGGTTCACCTAGGGCTCCTGTAGGCTTCTCAAACTAGTCAGTTGTGGGACACCACTGTGCTGCAATGATAACAAAATCAAGAAGTGCAGATTAAATTACACCTTCAGAAACTACTGGCAGTGAATTTGGGATTTGTGTTACACAGGGAATCAGTGGGAGGATATAACTGTTGCATGCCTAAAACATAACTTGCATGAATCGTGCTCCAGCAGGTGCTATCCTAGCACTGCCCACTTGAAACAATTTTGGAAATGCCTGTCTGCAAGATGCCTGAATTTTGCTATACTGAGAAGAGTCTTCAGAGTCCTCTGGCTGAGCATAGATAGGAAAGATGTCCACCCAGCGATGCATCTGAAAATAAGTGCCCACCTCTGCAAGCTTTGGTGGAGGCAAGACGTATCTATGAACATTTTTAAGCCAGCATTACAGATGCTACCTGCCTGATTTTTCAGACTCTCCCTGATCTGGCACACTTGCCTTTTCTGCATGTTCCCTTGGTCAGAGAGAAATGGACAGCCTATATCCTGCATTTACAGCAATGTTTTTATATACACAAAATGCACGTTCAGATTTGATGCTCCCAGCTACCATGCAGATTCACCAGAACCAGCAATTCACCTACATGGTGATAGCCTGCAGCTGCTGGGGCTGGGTGAGCTCAGCCACAACCACAGGACAGCAGGCTACGTGGAACTTTTCTTTCACTTATCTGAGGTCAGACAAACAAAACTCCCACTGGCTACGTGACTGTGCCTACAGCTCAATATCTCAGCTGGTAACCACTGCTAAATATAGTACCAGTAGTTTCCCACATAACAAAACACACAATAGGCTTTTCAGACATTTATCTTTAAAATCTTTTAAAAGAGTTGCTGGTGCTAATGGAGCAGATAACAGACAACATCCTCCTACAGGTACACCTGCTCTCAATTCTGTCATTAAACTAATCTCAGATGACATCCATGGAGTGGCAGGTTCAAACAAGCTTCAAGCCCAGTAAACACTGAAGACAGCATACAAGAAAGGCAGCAAACCTATGGGCAGCTGGATAAGGCTTTGGTCAGGCTTGGCTCCAAGCCATGGCTATGGCTTCAGTTTCATGAAAGAGGCTGGGCTGTGAATACTCTTTAACAGGCATCTCTTCCCCTCCCCTCTTCAGAGCAGTGGTGCAGAGATAATGCCCAGGAGGATTGGCTCCAGTTTGGCTCTACTGCAACTTTTGAAGGCTACGATGATTTGAGGAAGAAGAGCAAGGGAGGGCACTTCCTGGGACTGCACTGAGCCAGGAACAGGGAGATCCCACTGCTGATGCAGCCCACTGGTGACTCTTTTGAGGGGGGCTCAGTTTGAACTTCTCACTAGCAAGGCGCTGGCTCAGTCAGTGAAGTCAGTCATTGTAACTCTTCAGCCTTTAATCACACAGGCCCTTGGAGGGAAATGCAGTTACCTCTGCTGAATGTGCTTTTAAGCAACAGAGAGTTATCTGCACTGAGATGTAACGTTGCTTCTGTTGCATTTTACCCCATTGCTTCTTCTCTGACCTCAGCAGACCTTGAGAACAGGGCTCATCTCTGTTCTGCTACCTTTTACAAATTCTAAGCCGGTTTTTCTCTCCCCTGCCTTCCCTTCTGTATATCTGGGCCGTACTGCTATCCTCTAGTTTTTCTCCAACTGGTCTTCAGCCTATCCCACAGTGATAAAGTCAGTAGTTACCATCACAACCCACATGTTCACCACCAAAAAAAGTGCTGTGTGAGACACGATGTAGATCAGTGCATAAGAAACTCCTCTGTGCTCCCAAGTCTCCTGCAAGGACTAAAACACTATTAATTCAAAGTCTCTTCAAAGACCAATTACTGCAGGCTGAAATGCAGGACTTGGGCTGAATTTTGAAAACTACTGCCTTAGGGTAGAAATAGAGCAGAACAGCTCTGTAAACTCAAGAGATAACAAGAAGACATTGGTCCTGTCTAAATACATGTTTGCCACATTGCTGTTCCCCAATGTGGAGTTTTCAACATTTCAAGAAATGGAGAATTTCAGTCTGTGCAAAGTACTAAATCCAAAATAACACTCAAAAAAACCCACCCAAAACCGAAAACATGAAGCACCAAACCAAAATGCAGGATACAGGATTGCATGTCCTCTATCACTGACTTCAGGACCCAATGTCTGAAATATAATCCTATTATCCTATTAATAAAACTGATAGGGTTCCATCTAACACCCAGTTTCGGTTGTTTCACTGCCCTGGGCAGAAGAGTATTTTCAGAGGTCTGCAAATTGCCTAACACCATGGGGTAGAGCCATGCTGGGAAGTGACCTGAGAATAGCAGAGCTGAGTTTTAAGAGGAAGCCAGTCACTGTGGAGATAGACAGCCAAGGCACTACAGGGCAGTAAGAATGAGGACCTGAAAAACTGAAGAGATTGGGAGCTCAGGACAAGACCTGTAGATGTAAAGACACCACAGCCATATTGAAAATTTAAACTCTTCAATGATGGGTTAAAGAAACTACACAACAGCCTGTGTAAGTCTCATGAAACAAACACCCCCACTGAGGTAATGAGAGGAGATTCTCAGAGAGAAGAACACCCTGCAAAACAGCAGGGTTATTTTCCTGGCTTAGACTACTGAATTTAGCATGAGTGACAGACCATTACTGTCTCACCCTTATTCACACTTACAGCTCCTTTTAACAATTCTGGTGATCAAGGAGCTTGTTTAGTTGTTTCCAAGACATATGTTGCACTAAAAAAAGTGGAGGACAAATTTACCCATTTCTACATGCTCTAATCCATCTGTTTATTCCAGGATGCATCTATGAGAACCTGCAAGGACACTAACTCTCTACAGCAACTTCTGTGCACCTACAATTTTGTAATTTTCAGATTCCTGGTATTTCTTTTGTGCACAAATGTCTTTTTGTGGGAAATCAATTTGCACAGGAAGAAATTTTCAAGGGAACAGTTTGTTGCTTCCATCCCCACATTTTTTTTAATGGCCCAGAGTCTCAAAAAAAAAAAAAGTAATCTTTAAAGGCTTTCCTAAAATAGAATTTAGTATTCTTTTCATTTCAGAATGAGGGCTAGGCCCAAAAAAGGGTAGATCCCAGCACACAGTCGCACACTGCAGTTCTTGAGTTTCCCTTTGCACAGAAGGGCACAACAACTATGTTCCAATTGGCCACTAAAATTTGACCGTATCTCCTAAGAGCTGATACTTCACATGTAAATTCCATATCTAAATAAGGGTTCTTCCCTTCCCAGACTGACCTGTATTTGATCTCAGAACCATCTGGTGGCTGCCGTCCCACCCCCAGCCTGGGAAGCAATGATATGAGACAACAGCAGTAAAACTTGCTCCCCAAAGCAGGAGTGGAAAGGCCTTTCTTACCTGGGAATGC
Source organism: Fringilla coelebs (assembly GCF_963513975.1). NCBI lineage: Eukaryota > Metazoa > Chordata > Aves > Passeriformes > Fringillidae > Fringilla > Fringilla coelebs. Next base: position 16,057,789 of record NC_140034.1, on the reverse strand, counting down.
ATTTATATCAATTACTGCATGCTGCCCAGTCTGGTTGTTAATGATGATATCAATTCCAAAGAGGGAAACACCCAGAGCTTGCCGCAGCGCTTTAGAGATTTCCCGGATGACGTCGTCATTTGGCCGCTCAAATACTCCTTCAATTTTATCCAGCTATAATGGAAAAAGACACATTACTAAGGGACTCAAACAGCCTTTTTAGTGGAAAGATTGATTTTCAGAAGTTTCCAGGTGCATATCCACCAAATCTAATTGCAGAGAACCAGTGGCATGGAACCAAGAAAGATACCAAAGAGAAACTACTTTCATAGTTCAAAATCCTTCCTAAATTGGAAATTCGTCTGCTCTAAAGCATCTAGTTCTTCCTCTTCATACTGGTGCAGCTATAGAAGCAAACCAGTGTAGAGATGAGTGGAGGATCAGGCTCATTATTTTAAGTACTAGACATACACCTTAAAAAACATATACAGGTGGCATATTTAACCCTGTGCTGCAAAAGTTCTGGCTATCATTATTATTTCAGTATAGATAAAGGTCTGTGTTAAAGGGCGGACAGGACAGACTCCTGCTGTTAGTTTAATCCGAGTCATACAATACAACTCAGCTGATATCCTAAGGGCAGAGCATACATTTTATGGGGGTTTTCATGTACAAATTATTTTGTAAGTATATATTAAAATGAGTGACTCATGTTACTTATGACAGGAGGATGCACTCTTCTTTGATTTTCAAACAACACGTTACACAGCAGAAGAATGCTCTTATACCTACAGAAGCATGACTGGAATACATAATTATATGAGTGAGATGGCAGGTAAACCACAGGAGCACACTCTCTAAGTCTGAAAGGAAATTTTTAGGAATGGCTTCTCCCTTAACATAACCACAAAATGACTTATGACTAGCACTATTTGATATTTAGCATGCCTACCAGTGTTGCACACAAAATTCAAAATCAAATACGAAACTAGTCCCCAGCAGAACTTGTGAAACAGAAAAGAATCCCAAGACTCAAGAGATTGAAAGGACCCAGTGCTGTAAAGTGACTTTTTCAGTAGATGAGTGCCCAAGAACTTGTTAACATTCATATGTCCAAATCTTATTAAAAGGACTGGTAATACTAGCATGAAACCGTGCAGTGTGCTGGCACTGCTGGTCTCAAAGAACATCCAGAAATGGTCCCATGGTCACAACTCAGGCATGCTCACATGGCAGTCAAGTAGTGGCCCTCTGTGGCCTTGTGCCAACACAATTTCTATGCTTTAATTTTCACTGTTTGTCTTTCCTCACAGAACTGAGTCCTAGAAGAATGATTTATGCTTATTAATCTCTCTGGACAGTAAAAAGCCAGGTGTTTGCATTCAGAACCTCCTTCTTCCCTTTGCCTAGATTAGCCCTGGGTAGTTTGGGAAGCAGCACATCCCTGCTACAAGTTCTTCCTCACCGGAGCTCGGTAAGGAAAACCAGAGGGGGACCCAGTCATGCTGGTTCGTGGTACCAAACAGACCTCAGCCTGCAACACAGAAGCAGACAGCTTGTGAAAGAAAGTCACTAGCTACTAACACTTCCATAAGAAAGGATTAGATAGGTTTCCAGCTGCACTAGAGGGAAAAAGGCCAAGTGTACTTACCGCTGTTAAGACAGATGAGGACTCTGGTTTGGAAACATTGTGGCTATTGAAAAATATTGATTCTCTGTCTGCAATTAAAAGCAGGTTGTAAATAACTTCATACAAGATTTTAATTTCTGAAGGAATAGTACAAAGAACAGTAGGTGGCAGTGCAGCCCCAGGAATCTGTCCTGGTCTCAACCATCCACCCCACCCACAGGGCTCTCCTGCCTGCTGGCACTTGGCTGCCTGCACAGGCAGGGACCCACAGACAGATAACCCACGGTTCTTGGACCACAGATAAATAGAACCACGCACTGGGTAAACAGAAATCAGTTTTCCTTCCTTCGCCAGAGCAAATTAACTAAGTTCAGTCAGATAATGAAGTTAATTTTTACTAATATGCTATACTCAAAGAGACAGTTCCAAGGGGAAGGTGTGTGACAGAAGAGAGAAGATGCAATCACTGCAGGTGTAGGCCAGTAGCACCCAGGCTACACTGAGAGCCCTGTGAACCTGGGCAGGGCACTGTGACCATGGCAGAGAGCAATACATTTTGTGGCCAGGACCTGTCCTTCTTTTGGAGGCACCACTGGAATGCAGAAGACACTCTGAGGTGACAGAAGCCACTGTCCTAACAGTTTATATGAACACAGATTCTGGCCTAATTAATTTGATCAGGGCATAGACCAGACCTAAATGTAAATACAGGCACACACAGCTACAGACAAGAACTTCTACCAGCATCATACTACACCTATACTAACAAAATAAATATTTGTGTGTGAAATGCATGGTGAGCATACATGGACATACAAGGATTAGCCAAAAACACTAAGAAAAGTGACAAAAAACTAGCATTTGTTCATTCATCTCCTTTAGTCTGATCCCATCCTCACCTCCTGGATTTATCCAGTTGCTATCAGATCATGCTTGCTCCCATCTATGTACTGCTAATTTTTTTATTGCTTTTGGTGGGCACAGAATGCAGTCCTCTAGAAAGGAGCTTTTTTCCATAAAGGAAACCAAAGTAATCTTTAAAGAAAACCCTTCAAGTATTGCTGTCTAATGACATACAGAAGAATCAGTCTCCTCACTGACAAGTCCATTCCTCCTTCTCCCCAACACAGCTGATATCTACAAATCAAAGGACACTTCCCACCAAGATTTTCAACACTGGGCCTCACATCAAGAGGGAGGCTCATTTAGGGGAGAGCACAAATGATCTTTAATTTAAAACACACACATATTCAAGGTAAAAATAGGGAGAGGAAGTGCTGAAATGATGGAATCCAGGAAATTCTCTCCAAAGCACATTTATAAACAAGTTCCGGAACAAATGACACATGAACTTACTGGGAAAGGAGAGAAGTTCTCTCCCTCTCCCCCTTTCCACATGACATAAAACAGGGTCTAACAGGTAAGACTCAGGTTACCATTGCATAAATATTTACTATATGAATGCCATTCATACGTATTCCAGAGCAGGTGAGTTTTCTCCCTTTCTCTTGAAATAATACAGAAGAGGAAACATGGCATGTCCAAGCCAGCTGCCTTCACTGCAGCAGTTATTCACAGATATTTTCTTCAGAGATGTTTCCTGCTGAGGCTGCAGGAAGAGACATTTTCTTTTAAATCAGTACAACGTACCTGAGATGCCTGCAGAGAAGTTCTTCAAAGACGGTCTTTTCACCACGGTGTAAGATTCCCCGACCACAAAAACTTTATAGAGCACAGCATTGTGATTGATGAAGCTCTGAATGACACAGGGGGGCCGAACAGCTTTGAGGCCTTCCTGGTTGAAGATGATCGCCATCTGGAAAAACACACATGTGGTTGTGCAAAAGGCTGGCAATAATTGCACGCTTACACACACCTGACAAACAACAAGGGGAACATCTCCTTTTCTGCATCGTGTTCTATTTCGCTGTGTTTCATTTAACTGACACACAGCTCTGCAAACACTACTGGCAGTGAGGCTTTCATTTTCAATCAACATTTTCACAGCCCTTTGCAATTTCATTTGCTGCCTTTAGTTGGGAAGCTACTGCAACTGCAGGTACAACAAAGAGATAAAACATCTGACCAACCCAAACAACAAAGTCTGTATTGAATACAAGCCTGTATCATGAGAATATCAGAAGGAACAGCTCTATGCACGAACTACAAGAATTCTTCCCCAAGCTCTATTTCCCTGATTTGGTTCAGCCCAGTTGCAACAGACTAAGCACCAGAGCTTCACCCACACCATCAGAGGACGTTTCTCAGACTCTAGTAGTTCTTACTGCTGACAAATGCTGGCCTATCAATTTTCCTGCTTGGTTTCACCCCATTACTCTAAACAGATAGTCCTCTTGAAGGCACTGGAATAAATATGCCAAAAGGGAAGGCATTTATTTGGCCTTATGAATGATCAAATAACTGCACACATGCACAATAACTCAGCAGATTAACATTTTCTGTGTTCAAGTCAATGCGTGCATTCAACACCTACTTACAGCTGATATTCTTGCTCCCTATTACACAGCACAGAGTGAATTTGTGAGTGGTAACAACCTGTGCAAGAAATTTCTTTAACAGACAGAATCATCCATCAAGATGATTCACAGCAACAACATCACACCTCATTTGTCTCTTACTGGTGGCAAGAAACATTGCTCTCTTCCTCTTGTGTGGACTGTTGGCACTATAGCGTCTACAACATCACACTGGCAAGAACTGTGCTGTTCTGTAGTGTTCTCTTCCACTATTAGTTAATTCATTTCCACAAATAAATGTAAGATGAACAGGTTCAGCCTATTTTAGAAGTGTGGAAAGCCAGAGTTTATCTTCTCAGCACAGCACTGACCTAGAGTATTGGAAGCCATGTGAGGCCTCTGTTCTGCAAAGCTCTGTGCTGGCAGCCCCGAGGACTAGCACAAGCCCATATAACCCATATAGATCCCGTGGGGGTGCGTTATGCCGGTTCACTGCGATGTCTCGTGGCTTTTAACATGCATGAATAGAGCTCCAAGAATTTGCTTGCAGGGTGCACTTGCTCTTTGTCATCTAGCACAGACCTGCTGTGTCTGGCAGTAACGTGGGTACAATACTTGATATCATAATTTCCAAATAGCATTTCTCATTATAAATGCAGAGCTCTTCTGAAGGCAAAACAAAACATTTGCACCAAGAATTTTTACTGACAATGTCCATAAGGAATTCAGTCTCACAAAGCATAGTGATTCTTTGCCTTTTCCTTCTTGTCTGCTCAAATGCTCAGAAAAAAATCTGGATACATTTCTTCAGGCTATGGGTCTCTCATGGCAGCTTTACCAAAGGTTAGTTATGTTCTGATCTGCTGGCAGCCAGGAAGCACAACTTCCAGCCATCATCTCTGTTTGAGGTTAACAAATGAAGCTGGCAAACTGGGGGTGAAGTGCTGAGCTGCTGAGGCCACTGTACAACTAGGGACACCACAGAAAGGGTGTCACCACCCCAGCTTAACAACAGCATGTACTCACATGAGAGAAATGGAGTCTGCCAGCCTCACCTGGTGAACTCACACACCAAATCCAAACTCATGCACCTAATTTAAAATCAAGCCTGAACCTGCAGCTGTCCCTGTTAGCCAGTACTTGAACTTTTTTGACAGCCATCTTATGAAGAAAAGCAGGTTTCTGGTCAGTGCTCTAATTTCAGTGTCAGCTCTGCTTTGGAAATATATCCACAAAAAATGAAGTGATTTACCAAAAGCCAGACAAGGAGTCATTAACAAAACAGACAACCATTTCTTGCTTCTAGACCTATGCTACATCTTTTAGACAGATTGTGCTGTAAGGAGGTATTTATGCTATGCTTCCTTTGTAATTATTGACCATAAACAATTCCAAAACAGTTCCACTCTGATTATAAATAGAGTTTTGGATGACTCCTGAGAACTCAGCAACTCCAAAAATGACTACTGCTACTACTATGTAAAGTACTATGCAAGACTTCAGGCTTTTTTCCAGGGGTCCTCCTAAGCTCTCATCATAAGTTCCTGTGATAAAGTGCAGGCTATGGCTGTATTTTGGTCTAATTTTTGCTCTGGCAGGAGGTTTAGATGTGTCTGCACTGTATGAAGGAAGATCAAAGAAAGATTCACCAAGGAAATAAAGTCCAAGCCTAACTGGACAAGTACTGAGAGGTTCATGTGTTTCAGTTTGAAGTTAGAAAGGAACTCTTGACAGACAAATCAGCAGGAAAATTGGAGTCTTAAATTCATTAACAATCCAGTACCCGAGTGTTCTGAGGAATGGCAGCAAAAATTTATAGCAGTTGCCTCAACAAACTAACAGGACTGTCTGTTGGCTTGTGAAATAAGCCAAGGTAAACCCTGCCTGAAAAATCTCACTGCATTTTTAAAAGGAAGTGCTGGTCAGTCAAGATTTCAGCCACAGTCATTCTGCTCATCTAGATTTACAATTTACTTCAGGGTCTTCAGCTCTCAGAGACATTGCAGCAATGTCTCATAATGCACGTTTCAAGAGCAGCTGGGAAACCTGGACTGATGGCCATGTTGTTAACAAAGGAAGCCAGGAGTTAGGAGAGCCAGCAGCAAGGGCTGGATTCTCAAAACCGATCTGAAGTAAGCAGGAAGGCAGGAAGCACAAATGGAAGAGAATTAAAACAGTACTCAATTCACTTAAATTTAGAGGAAGCTAATCCCATAGGTAATGCACTCATTCCAGGAATATACAACCATTTTAGCTGCAATTGCCTTACAGGAAGGCAGATAAGTTCTACCAGTCCTGTTCTCCCCACAGATCCCACTGTGTTATTGCGACTGAACATTGCCTGGAAACCATCTCTATTTGTTACTCCCTTCCCCCTCAAGGAAAGGAGCCAGCTGCTCCATCTGAAGCACAAACCCACTTCTCATCTGTACCACATACATATTGGAAAAGTAACTTTCTGGGACAGAAACGTTATTTAGAGACCTCTTACCAAAGGAGTGACTGAAGGAGATTTCTTGGACAAAGCTGACTACAAACTGCTAGAAGCAACAATATGATAGAGGGTAGAAACTACTAAAAATAGCTTGCATGACAGGAGGTTCAAGTCATATTTAACTTCATTTCAGATTTTTTTAAAGATAATGCTGAAATTAAACATGAGGGAGAGGTGGGGAAGAAAAGTTGTTTGGGCACAGCCCTCTTCCTACCCACTACAGGACTGGAAATCACCAGCCAAGCCACCACAGGGGGAGTGGGGGACAGGACATGACTGGAAGCAGGTGAATAATACTGCAAAAATTTTAAACTCACCTCATGAGAGTTGGTTCCATGGGCCACTCGGGTTTTACAAACTGGGTAAATAAAAAAGAAAAGATAATTCACCACTGAAACAGAACACACAAACCCTTTATAATCCTGTTTCCACCCACACATGCAAACAGTGGAGTCCACCAGACCAAGGCTTTGACTGTAACAGACACCAGTGACAGTCTCTGCTTGAGCAGGGCTCTTAATCACTGCAAAGCTTGGCTTGCTTCAAGCTCTGCTCTCTCAATTCCTCCCTGTAACTAAGGTGCAAGCACAGATCTTCATTAGGACTGGACAGAGTTGCAAAGCATCAGCTAAGAAGTTAGTACTAGTATTAGGATTAGCATCCTGTCTACTCAGAGCATTTTCACAACTATGTAATTTTTTTTCTGAGGCTAGAGCTACTTTACAGGTACCACAAAACACCACTTTCCTTAAAACAAAGGAACGGGGACACAGTCAAAACCAACTTATTTTCTTACCTCCCTGTTTTCATGGAAGATCAGGAAATGTAACAGGCTGACCCAAACTAAGATATATTTTATTTTTCACAGGCAATCATAGAGGAAGACAGAAAAAGGCAGAAAACCTAGCAGTTTTTCTTTCACTTTCACATTTATCTGCTCTGTATATCCTGATTCTCACCTCCATCTCGATTAACAGGAGAAGTAAAACCAGCTAGAGGAAAGAAACAAAAAGCTCCTTCTATTATGAGGCCAGAGAGGAGCTGAAGACCCTAGAGCCCACACAATGACTAGGACTGATGTTATTTATGTGTTAAGGAGAGGAGATGAAATCTTCCAAGTAGTGAGAGGGTGGACAGGACAAGACTGCAGGTTGTTGGAAGAATCAAATTGCCAGGCAGGGAGCTATGAAAGGGAGATAACCTGCACTAGAGTCCAAAAGAACTTGGTAACTAGAAATTTCACAAAATGGTTTATGATGTCTCACAGACATGTGCTCTGGAGAGCTGGACCTTTTTAAAGAAAAAATAGAGACAGGAAAATGAAAAAGCACTCCTAGAATATCAAGGTATATTAATTTTCAGCGCTATTTTGTAATTTCATCATCATTTAGTGGGTTTGATTCAGGTCTCCTGAATATATGCTGCTGACTACTGAGGACTAGGCAGTCTGTATTGAGAGCACAATGTGAAGAGGAGGGCAAAGCCATTCCTGAGATTTAAAGTACTGCTTCACAACCTATCTTCAGGAGACCTGCCTCATTTGGCAGAGCGATGGCAGGGAGGGCAAAACATGCTTCTTCCACACAACTTTACCTCTGAACCTTAAAATGAGGCAAGCAGCAAGGGAACAAACATCGACTAACGATCCTGCTCACTTTATACTGCAAGGAATCAAATAAAGGAACCAATTAAAGCACAAGCCCTGCAATGAAACTTGCTACAAAGCACAAACAGTTCATAGCAGCTGGAGGCTGCTTGGAGCCTGTTATCTGTGTTAACCCTCTTTCTTTTACCCTCTAAAATTATATTTGTACCCTGGAGCAGGGAAAGGGAGAGATGGGTGAAAAAAAAGATAATCAGCAAGGCAGTGATTTTCTGAAGAAAAATAATGAATGTAGCTGGCAGGAGAAACATCTTGCACAAGTTCAGGGCAAGAGGCTAAGTTTGTTAGAACTATTAGCATTTCCCAGGAATGCATGTTTACTGTAGCGAAGTGTTGAAAGTAAGGAACATCAATAAAAGGCAAAGTAAAAGCTGATATGGAGGGGGTTTGTTCCACATTCCAAGCAGACTGCCTCAGAGCATTTGCTTCAGGAAAGTTTTAATATCCTTGACACTTTTGGCAGTGAAACCCACACTCCTACAATGTTGGCTATGTTTTGGGGGGATGCATGTGCAGTCTTTAGAACCTACTAGAAGCACCAAAGAAAAGCTCATGTACATACTGAATGGGAATGCCAGTCCATTCTTCTCTATAAGCTTCAAGGTATCTTCTCCACAGGCACTTGTCAGCTCCATAAAGGGTGGTGAACAGATCCTCTCATCTGAAAGAAAATAAAAAGACTCTAAGCAAGATGAGGGGTTTAGCTCCTCAGCTGCATCATTACCAGCTCTCTCCATACTAACTTCCTCTTAATAGTCAGCTTATATTAAAGCACCCAAAAGACTAAGCCAGGCCTGAATTTGGGTTTCTGGAAACATTCAGAAGATAAAAGGCTCACTTTTCATACAATCTAAATGGCAATATAAAGCCAGTATTTTCACAGGCAGCAAAAATGATCACCTGGTTAGGAACACACTGCACATGACTTAGCCAGTGAGGTGAAAAGCAACTGGGATCTTTTTATGCCCTCAAGCATAATTTTCTAAAGCATTTTACAAAAACCAGAATGGTCTGCAAATGTGACTAGAATAGGCAGTCTCACAAAGCCATATCTCCTGTAGGGCTCCTCAGGTGACAGATTCCATTGTGTATTTACTTCACAAGGTGCCAGAACATTCTGCTGTTCTCTGGGATGGCTCTGCCATGAAAGCAGTGTTCATTTGGTCTGGCAAAGCCAACCAAAGCACTGCTGAGACACCACCATGTTAAAACTGCTCAGCAAGTTCTGGGTAAAGAGAAGAATCATGGTAAAATTTAATGGAGCAGGTCTGCTCCAGAGTGTTTCTGCCAATGCTGTGCTTGTTCACATGGGAAGGCTGGAGTCCCAAACCAGCCCTCTTAGTGACTCAGTAAGTTGACCTAAGTGCTCTAGGATGCACTTCCTATTCACTGCAGGAGAACTGAGATTCCCCTGGGAATGCAGCAGGAAAGGCAGAAACCACTGTAGGACTCATAGGAGTCACACATAAATCGCTTAAGAGGGCTGGGTTGCAATCTGAAGTGTACAGAGAACCTTGGCTTCAGCCATAGCTTTGAGACAGGTCAGCAGGGTCCCAGGTTTTCAGACAAGCTGTGTGCACATTGACAACATTGACCAAGTCAAATCAAGGACGTCACACAAGTAAGAATGACTATTTAAATTACCTCCTCAGTGAGCATAGCCTTAAAAAAGTACTACTTTAATGGAGTTTGAGCTGTGGCCAGGTTAACTTTGGAGCCACAAACGAGTTATAATTTGAGTTAGCTGCACAGCACTGAACACAATTCAGAACAGGTCTGCCAAGACTTGCTTTTCAGACTTATTTCAAGAGAAAAAGGATGACACCTTCTTCCAAAAAGCAACTGGAGACAAGCACAAATGGTGGGAGCAACTGCATCTGGCAAACTGAAGTCACAGGTTTATATGAACCAGCAACTTGTCTTGAAAATAAGCAAAGCATGGCTGAATTGAAACAAGTGGAGGCCATGGTGTGCAGATGGTGAAGAAACTGAAAAGTACCTGTGAACTAAACCCCAGCAAAGCTAAACGTAACTCTGAGACAGACATGCATTCAGAGATGCACTATAAATGTTGTAGATTAATAAGATTAATACTTTTCACTTCATTGTAAGTATATATATGTAAACAAAACTTAATCACTGAAAGTAACAGAGATGCAAAACTCTCTGTATTATGGTACACATATCTCAATACATCCCCAAACTTCTGGAATATATGAGAACTCTGTTCATTAGCGCTGTTGTCACTACAAGAAGTTTTCTGAGAAAAGGCTATTTTCATAGATTCTAAAAGGAGCAGAAAGATTGATGCTTTGAGGCCAACCTCTACAAAAGTAAACGAAACATCCCAGATTTCAAAGCTTTCAATTTGCTGCTATGAAAACAGAAAGCAGCATCCAAAAGTGACAGGTACTGTAATATTTACAAGCCTTGGCCAGAGTGAAAGTTCCTTAGTTGGATGAATTTAGGGAATAAGATTTAGTTTACAGATACTTGGGAACAACTTTGGCTTGGCAGCTCTCCCACCCACATGCTTAAGGCTCACAAATAACTTTGCCTTCAGAGTGCAGATGCAGAGGAACGTATGGTTCCATCTCGCTTCCCTCTGTTTCTCTCTCATGCAAACAGGAAAGGGAGACAGGGAGGATTCAGTGCTCCTGCTGACTACATGACACTTGCATGGGGAGATGAAGGAAGGGACAAACAATCATTTCTTTGACTTGTACTTAGAAAAGACCACCTGGATCAACAAAAAGTAGCAAAGAAGACTCTTAGCATCTCAAAGTGCTCCTGCTGAGTTTGCATAGCACTGGCATTTTCTCTATCAAGAAGGCCATTCTAGCTCACTGAAACCTCTAAAACAGACCATTAATTCACAGCCAGACCTGAGGACATATAAATCCTCACTCAACACAGGATTTCAACAGAGCCTTCAGCTAGAAAACTGCTGCTCTGAGTTTAACTGCACACACTGAAATTCTAAAGATAGCTGCAGGTTAAAATAAAAAGTCCTCCAGCAATCATCCTCTCCTCCTTCCCAGGGTGGCAAACACATGCTAAAGCTTTCTCTCACCACCCAGCTCCCGCTATCACAGTGACAGCAGTCTCTGCACACCTTCTCTGCACTGAGGTCCAGGACAGACCTCACTTGATGGCTGAGAGCCAATTCAACACTGATTTACACCAGCTTGGAACCACACCATGCGACCCACATAGTGCAAATGACCCCTGGTGGTACACTGAACCTTCCCTCCCCTCCTGCTGAGTAAGCTGCTTTAGTGTGGATTTACTGAGCTGTGGTCAGGTGCTGGACTCTTGGCACTGTCACCACTTCTTTGCAAACCGGCAGTGACAAGGCAACATGGGAAACCGTTGCCAAAAAGAACAGCAGTAAATACACACAAACAAGTAAACATAACAGTCGAGAGATGAGAAGGACATCATGATTCTGGTTCCACTGCCGCCCCTCTGTATTGATGCTCCAGCCTAACCCTCCAGTCTAAAACCAAGCACTATTCTCATTTGCACCTGAGAGTCCTAGAACAAAGCACTTTAATAAAAGCAGTCTGAGAACTACTACAGGTTAAGGCCACAGCCATGTCACCCCTCCTGTTCAGCTGCACTGACATACATCTCTAGCAGAAGTGACTCTGTCAGGACACAGACCTGATGCAACTCAGAACTTGTGCACAGAGCTGATGCTGTTATTGTTCTACCATCACTACTCAGCTCTGTGCTGTGCTGTTGAGTGGAAGAATTGTCTTCTAAAATATCATGTTTGGAAAAAACTCCCGCCTCATCTTCCACCCTTGGCTATGCACAAGTGACCTGAAATCCCAAGAGATTATTATGTATGCAGTTTCTGAACTTTTCACTTCAGATCTGAAACTAAAAATCCAGCACTTCCCTCCCACTTTGGGTGCATACACTGCATCACAAAATGAGCAGATGACCACATTCTTAACCCTATCTTCCTTCATGCAGCCTGTGCTGGACCAAAGATATCCACAGGAAAAGTCTGTCTGTAAGTCTACAGACTGCTGTGAATTAAGATTCTGTACATTGCTACAGTGCACTTTTGGAGAATGGTATTTCTTTATTTTCTAAGTACCTGATTGTCTCTGAGAGTCCTGCCTTTGAAATATGGCCACCACTCCAGGTGAGCCTTGTCAGGTCCAGAAGTGCCAACTTAACAGCAACAAGGAAAGATTCTTCTGAATCTTTCAACTTTCACTTCAGACAAGTACCAAAAGTATCTGTAGCACTTTTGTTGTTAAAAACAACATATTATAATTAAATTTAAAAGTCAAAATCGTGTTACTCTGTTCCGCCCCCATCTTTGTCCTCATTTTTATTGCATGCCTAGCACCAACTTTGTGCTGTTTTCCATATTTGCCTTTAGATATTCTCCCCTTTCTTCAAGATTATTTGATCTCAGAGGGAGTTCTCTCTCTCTCTCTCTCTCCCCCCTCTTTCTTACTTTCTGTATTTTTTCTCATTCCCATCCCCATCTCTCATCTAGGCTGTTCATTTTTCAACCAATATTTCTGTTCTTTCAGTGCTCCCTACACTTTATCCCTCCATCGCCTCTGAATGGAGCTCATGGCTGGAGGGATCACGTTCATTGCCAGCGCAGGGGGAGTGTTTGCAGTGGGACGCCTGAGGACAGCAAGGAAGCTGCCACTAACGGGTCACAGGTGACAGGCAGCAATCACGGCACCAGGGCAGTCAGCCCTGGCACACCCTGCTGTGGGCTGAGCTTTGTCAGAGTGCTGTTCCATTCCCATGGAGCAACAACATCATTATGAGGGCTTGACTGATGATGGGCAGTTTACAGGATGAGTAACACAGCTAACCAACAGCAGAGAGGTGAAAGAGCACTCAAACCAGAGTGTCAGTGCCCAGAGGGGATTATTGCAGATGAAGTTCAACAATGGTGACAGGAGCATTGGGATGTGAAGATGGGGAAGATGCAGACTAAAAACTGGCTGGGGGAAAGCATTTTCTGGCAGTGAGAATTGGTGGAATTCTTTGTGCTCAGGACTTGCTTTAGTAAGAGATGCTGAGTAATGCTTCTCTACTTAAGGCACCCTGGTGGTCTGCAGACAGCCTGCCAAAAGTCACAGGATACCCAAATCCCCAGGAGAAGGCACAAGAGGCCAAACACTCAACACACACTCCCATTCTGTAGCCAGGCAAAATGGATAGAGGAAAAAGAAGAGTAATACACGGCTGCTCCCAGCTGAACCAAGTCTTAAAAATAAATTGAAACCACTGGGACAGAGCTGTACAAGACAGTCCTGGGACAGTTTCTGATGAGGGTAAATACCTTATATAAAAGGTAATACCTTATACCTTGTATAAAAGTTTGAGAAGTACCAACACAGTGGACGACTGTGGGGAAAAAATAAACCATAAGAGAAGAAGAATCTATTCAGATTTCTTTGGTCCTTATGATTTTGGACAGATAAGAAAACAAGTAATAGACTACAGAGCCAATGCCCTGCATTTATAGATCAACAAACTATATTTCCTTGTCCTCAGAAAAAGAGTTTAAAGAGAATTTATGGTCATCTGTGAGAATAGCTCAAAACCTGTCTAAAAAAGAAATACAATGAGAAGGCCACTGCCTATTAAACTGCAGATTTACTGTCTAAACATGTTTCCCTACCTCATAATTCACCTTCCTTCACCACCTAGCCTAGGGATTAGGAAGTGCAGCAGACAGGCTGAAAAAAAGAATATTTATTCTCAGTACCACCAACCTCTTTCTGCAAAACCACAATGCAGTCAACAAACAGAGTCAAACTTCAACTTCCATTTATGAAGTGGGGAGAAGGCTTCACATCCCCTTGGCCAGACAGGGCTTTATGGAGCTACTTTAAGGAGTTCCAGGGAAAAGAATTTTTGATGCTACTGGGGTCATTACAGCAGCTGAACAAACTACCTGTTAGAAGCTTCAGTCTGAGCATCATCAACCAAAATCCTGAGAGTTTTACTGGAAAAACATAAACCAGAAGGTGTTTGCTGATGAATATCATATCTTTTGCCCAGGCTCAATACTCATTATTAGTAGTGCCTTCTTTGTTACACACAGAAGGTAAAAGACACAGTGAGGGGTGTGCTGAGGACAGGGAAAGGTAAAATGAGCTGGTACAGTGAATTTTTGAAATGGGTGAAAGGAAGATGCAGTTTGTTGAAGAAGCACAAGAGGAGGTCTGGAGTCCCCCAGGTGTGTAACAGACTTGGCACACCTAGATCCCTTAATTCTGCTTTCCAAGTCCAAAAGGAGCACAGCTTGTGCCTGAGTTGCTCTCTGTGCCTGGAAAGGTTGTTAGTATTACTCCTGAACAGACTGGGTACATGACCTCCACATCACACAATGCAGTATGCAGAAAAATGACAAAGCTGCTTTGAAAAGTGCTTAACACCCTTTAAAAAAGCACAAAACCATCCATGTCAAAATCAGGACTGGCTCATCATCTAACACCCATGAAGCAAATGTTAAGCCTTAAACTATCAGGAAGATTTATAGCAGATGGGAACAAACTCTTAACTTCCTACTTTGTTAAAAAACGCTACTCTTTAATAGAATAGTTTGCACTGTGATTTGAAAACATTTAAGACTCTTTAAAAATAAATATATTTTCAGTAAACTCTGCTCCACTGTAGATTCCATCAGCTTGTGGCACTCTGCTCCTGTGGGAATAGAGAGGATACACAGCCAGGGCAAAGTCTTTTCCTCCTCATACAATAAGGGGAGGAAATCTGAATTTCCAGCTCACCCCATCTCACCTACCAAGTTCATTTTCAACCAAAAAACCCAATCACACTGAGAAGCTGGCAAGGTTTTTTTAAGCATGCAGCTGAATCTTATCTCAAAGGTATTGTAAACCACTACATGACAGAGTGTTTTGCCCTTTGAATCCCTTTATTGACTGTACATGTATAGCTTTGGACTGTAACTTCTGCTAAGGTCAAAAGTTGCTCCATCAAGGAGTCAGTTAAGCAAAGCCAACTCCAACTTCACAGCAGCCCAGTCCCTGTGAACTGGAAGAACCCCTTCTTCACTCCTCCCTCTAGTAGGTAATTTTTTAGTAGAAGTTTCATAAACCTAAGAGCTTTATTCATAAACCCCACAACTTTAACAGGTTTATTTCAGCACTTTCATGCTGTATTAAAGATACTCTCAAGTTGTCTTCCCTTCCCCTCAGAAATGCATGCGCATGAGGAATATTGCCAGAACAGATTTAGTTCAAACATATGTTGATCTATACTCATCACTGAAAAAACCAACGCTTGTATGAATATCCATGTGTTTGCATCTCACTCTTTAAGCCTCTGAGGGGAAAATTCCAGTTTTAAGGGTAAAGTAGCTGTATCAGGGGAGCATTTGGCAACACATTCCAAAGACACAAGAGGGCAGAGCAGACTCAGCTTTGAGGGCACAATTTCAAGCTTAACCTAGCTTGACATACAAGAACTGCACACCGAATTTCTGTGTTAAATGGAACATCTGCAGAGCAACAGTCTTGGTTTTTAAAAAAAGTAGTGATTTTGAAGCATCTAGGAAGCTAGTGAGGAAATCTCAGAACTGAGTATAAGTATGAAACTATTCAGAAAAATTCACAATAACTTGTCATTTCCATGCAATGTAGGAGTGCTTATTATGGGTTTTAAACATTATGAAATCAGCACTGACTAAAGAGAAAGTATAAACCATAAAGAAGAAATAAAGGCAAAGGTCAAAGTAAAGCCAGCTCAATGGACTTTTTTCTCCCAGATGAACTCTTCCTCAGAGACAACCTTTTCACAAAGCTCTGGTCTCTATCAGATCCTCCTTTACTTTTTAGCTCTACACTTTCATCCTTTGCCCACTTTCCTTAATGAGCAGAATCTTTCTGATTCCTGAGGAAGGAATTCACGACATCCTGGGGGTGCTCAGGCTGGAAGATGCAGGTTTTGCAGACAAGCATTCTGCTCACTTGTGCTGATGAAGCCTCACAGGCACCCAACAGCAGAGGAGCACAGCTCCTGTGCCTTCAGTTGACACAGACCTGTGGTGAAACACAGCCATTGACTCAGCCTGATAAAGTGTGCTCATGACCATGAAACAATTTAAGTGGTGAAAAATTATTCTCATTCAGGAGTAAAGGCTGGGAGATGGGTGTTCATAATCAAATAGTCTCATTTTTCAGCAGGTAAAAGGGGTTACCCACCACCCTGCAAGGAACAAGAAGCTTTGCAGTTGAATTTAAAAAACCAAGCACACCTCACCACAGAAAAAGGAGACAAATGAACTAGCTGTCCAGGAGAAGGACACAAACCTTCTGGTGCTTCTTAGGCTCTTTGTAGATAAGAGCATTAGACAAAACTCTCTTATAAGTAATGAAGAAGATTGGAAAAAAACTGCTAGAACAGATTTTGTTGAAACAATAACACTTATTCCTTATAGCATTGAACCTGTACCAAAACTTGGGGACTCATTTTACAGGCAGGAGTGTTTCCAATATTACAGAAATAATTAAAGCAATTTTCCTTATCAAGGAAAGAAATGAAAGGGATTATTTGGCAAATGCAAAGAAGTATTTTCTGCATTTTTACCCCAATAATGTTCTGCTCAGAACACTGGCATTGAAAATGTTGGTATCTGCAAAACCCCAAAGGCATTTCAAAGAGACAGACTATGCAAAATACACTCTGCTTGTCTGCTCTACCTTAAAATGCAAATGTCAGATTCCTTGTGAATACCTGAACCCTGATTAAAACCACCTCAGCTGTCTCTAAACAATAATGTGTATCTGCTGTTTCATATGCTTACCTGTGTATTTTGAATACAGGAATTATACTTAGCATTGCCATTTTCACGTGGCAAATGTACCAAATTTTTGTATTCTTACCAACACAGACAACCCTATTGTGTAGAATGATAAAGGAATCTCAGAACCAAGTGCCAGGGTCCAAATACGACCTTTTCCCATGAAACACAGAAGGTATATAATGGTCAAATGCAGCATTTTTAATGCTTCCTCTCCCAAATACTGAGATAAGATATTTCTTAGACTAGTACAAAACAATTTCCAAGCTGAATTTCTACTTGAAAACTACACAGCTCCAGGACAGGAGCTGTTGGGATGTTGGTTTGCATCCCCCTGGCCTAGATGGTGGATAGGAACAGAAATTGGTGTGCACTACTGTGTACAGACCTTGTACACACCTGATTCACCTGAGAAACTGATGGCAGAGAGAGCACCACTCTGCTCCATGTAATGCTCATCAGATGCTCATCATTCTCAGGAATCTAAGGTAAGCTGTGAAGACCCAATGCTGAACTCTTTACTAAATTTATTTGTCTATAACTCTACTCACTTTAACCAGTTCCTCTCAGTTGAAGAATCAGTCTTTCCTTATATTATAAAGAGTACATTGTCTAATAAAATAGAAAATGCATTCATGGCAGGGGCCATGATGGCAGACATGACATAGGCAGCTTTTTCTTGTCTGTGATGGAGTTCATTTGAAGATATTAGAGCACCCAGAGGAGCAGAGTCCACTGAAGCTCTTCACATCTCTAATCTACGAGGGTTGATGGCCCTTAACCAGATCAGTTTAATGAGCTTTTGGAAGATAAATCCTGGGAGAGAGTACACGATGCAGGCTTTCAGGAAACACCACACCCAATCTACACATGCTGTGTCAGAGGCAAAGCAGCAGCCCACAAGGAGTGCACAATGATGACAAAATTCCCTCCAAGGTAGAGGTATCCCAGGGACACCAGAAGGGGCTCTGACAGTATCATTCAATGCTTAGTTCAAGCCCCCATGGTCCTGCAGCACCTGTGCCCCAGCTTGAGCCAGAGAGGAACATGGCCTTTGGCTCCTGTTCCAAACCATACCAGTGATGACAGAGGAAATGTGAATAAATACCTGCCTTTTATTACTTTACCAGCCCACATGTATGTGAACACAAAGTAAGTGCAAGAGTTTACAAACAGATCCAGAAAACACAGCAAGATCTTGGGGTAACACTGAATAACAGGAGAGGCACATTGCTGTGACTGCACCTGAGCAGGGCTGACAGCCAGCCCTGTGCCTAGGTCCCTCCTGTGACCTGTGTTGGGAGGCCATCTCTGTGCTTTGAGGCCAAACATTTGCCAGAGATTTGGTGACCACTGATTTCATTTGAGCTCCTTTATGTAAAGCAGCCACTCAAAGCACAACTACACAACTGCAATAACTGCAATGCCCTTCTTCCCGTGCCATGGGAAAGGTAACAACGTGGCATTTCAATAACAACAGCGGCAAGAACTGTTTGCAGATACCTAAGCAGAGATTTAACCATCAACTCAGCCATACAAGTAAATGATCACGGTCCTAAGTTTGTATGTGACATGGGAAACAAGAAGCTAATGCCCTGCCCTAATACTGTCCTTGCATAGTTTAGCAAACTTCTTTAATGCATGTGGGACTTCTACACTGCTCACCATTCAGAGCTTGCCCTTTGTGGCATGGAAGGAACAAACTCAAATGAACAGGCTTTTTATTCAGAAACATTTTGTATTTTCAATTGAAGATCATATAGACAATCCTGCAGCACTTTGGAAAAATGTAACTGAAGCACCGGTTCTGGCCTTAAAGGATTCTGTTCTGCACTTATTTGCAATGCCTTAACTGGAGTAGGGCACACCAACCAAGGCTGCTGCCTACTACAAAGACTGGTACAATTTGATGATTTTTCCCAAGTGAGGTGGATTGAGCCCACTCCAAATCAATGAGAAAAAATAGCTGCTGAGACAAACAAGCTATGAGTATTTTAAACATCAGAAAGAAAACGACCTATCTACATGGGAAAGCTTTGTTAGTGTATATTTTTCTGTTCTAATTATGTTAGTATAACTATAGCAAAGGAATGCACACACACCATGTTGTTTACATTGGATTCGTTTCTGTTGCTAAAGTTTCAGACAGCCCTGTAAATATTAAGCTATTAGAGAGTGTCCAAAGGAGGGCAATGAGCACAGTGAAGGGCCTTGAGGGGAAGTTGTATGAGGAGCAGCTGAGGTCACTGGTCTGCTCAGCCTGGAGGAGGCTGAGGGGAGACCCCACTGCAGTTACAGTTTCCTCCTGGGGGCAACAGGAGGAGGAGACGCTGATCTCCTCTCTCTTGTGACCAGTGATAGGATTCAGGGAATGGACTGAAGTTGTGTCAGGAGAGGTTTAGGATATTAGAAAAAGTTTTTCACCCAGTATGGCTGAACACTGGAACAGGCTCTCCAGGGAAGTGGTCACAGCACCAAGCCTGAGAGAATTCAAGAAGTGTGCTCTCAAGCACATAGTGTGACTCTTGAGGATGGTGCTGTGCCATTGAGTTGGACTCAGTAATCCTTATGGGTCCCTTCCAACTCAGCATATTCTGTGATCTTTTTTCATAGACAACTGCAAAGCACTCTGGGTAGATATCCCACAACAGATCCCAACACTCATCAAAACACTTGGCAATACCTGTGAGAAACCACTGGGAGGCAAGGACCAGCAGTCCTTACCTACTATCCTGAACCCATGTTGGTGTAGGAAGCTGACACTATTTCCTTGCTGCTGACAGCTGCCAGGAGAAAATCCTGTATTGCAAGATTCTCTCTGGCATCATGGAGAAGAGGTAGTGGCTGCTGAATTGGAAGGGGCATGTGCCCAAGCTTGGTATTTTTGTGGCTGTCATCTGTTAAGATTCCAAACTTCCAGCAGAATCCAGGACAAAGTGGTTTCTATTTCTCTGACACTGTAAGACTAGCCCTTGGCTGCAGCGCTGGTGCAGTGTCTGTGTCCCTGGTTTGACACTGGGCATGTCAAGCAGCCAGCAGCAGCCAGAAGTCATTTATTCCATGAAAACCTCAGTGCTTCAAAGCAGCAATTCCAGCACTTGATCTCCTTCAATAACACCTGGGAGGGAGAGAGATGGCAATAAAAATGCTGAGGGAGGAAAGACAGCTCCACAGAATAGAGTCCTTGACTGATGTGCCAGCACACATGGCAGGACAAGGAGCCTCCTGAGTCTGGCTATGCGCTCCCAAAAGTCGTGTGCCAGTGAATAATCGTGACAGAAAGGGGACTTCATCTCACATGGCTCCAGCCAGCTTGTTTCTTCAAGCTGTCTGTGTACCAGCAAAGCCAATGGAAACAGGCATATTTGGACAGTGATTTTACCTCATCCATTCAGCAGTTTCAAACTAGTAACTTCTGGACAAATCTATCTCTACCCACTGTTTGTAAACTCCTAGTACTGCACAGGTATGTAAATTTAAGCTAGACAGTGTGAAGTACAATAAACTGCCCTTTGCTGCCAGACAATTGCCTTCACAAGAACTGTTGCTGCAAAGTAATCTTCCTGTTATTCTGAAATGTGCATTCCTGTCTTGCAGGGAACAATGCTGACCTGTACAGTCTGAATACACAAAGAAATACCTATCATTTTCTGGCTTCAGTTACTACACTGACTCCTGATTCATGAACTTGCTTCAAGTATGACAGCAAGGGTAGCAGAGATGTCCACATGCAGAAACACCCAGAAACAAAGTCCAGAAAAGACAGGCAAATTCTGGCTGATTTCACAGAATCACAGAATGGCTTGGGCTGGAAGGGGTCTTAAAGATCATCTAGTTCCAATCCCCCTGCCATGGGCAGGGACACCTTTCACTAGACCAGTGAAAGCCCCATCCAACCTGGTCTTGAACACTTCCAGAGATGGGGAATTCCATAACTTCTCTGGGCAACTTGTTCCAGTGCTTCACCACCCTCACAGGGAAGAATTTCTTCCTAATATCAAATCTAAACTTGGACACATGACAGTGACTCAAAGACAGAAGATGCCTTGAGCCACACAGACACATCCATGTAAAAAACAACACCATCACTTGTGGCTCAGAGTATATGGGAGATCAGTGAAAAGTTCCCCATGTGTTCAGCGTCAATTCCCACTATTCAACAAATCCTTTCCCAAGGGAAAAGGAATGTCCTGTGTCTTCCAAAAATGCACTTCTTTGAGAAGTAAATAGTTGCAAAAACTTGATTTGTACCTGCTGTCTTCCAACACACTTTTTGGTCATTGTCAATGCTGCAAAGATTTGTCAAAATCCGAAGCTCTACAATGTATGTCCTACACAAAATAATTTAAATCACAGGCTAAACTCTATTCTTAATCATGCTGTAATCAAAAAAGTTTTAACGACTACCCAGTCAGAAGAATGTCGTATTCATACCATACCAGTTGTAGGATCTGAACTCTACTCTGTAGGTGGATTAGAAAGTTATGGAAGGAGCTAAATTCTTGGCTAATTTTCAAGATGAGAAACATTGCTAAGCTCAACAAGTTAGATAGCTCTCAGAATGACCCATCATGGTTTGTATAAAAAGTCTCTGATTTAGTAGAAATGCTGTTTCCTTTCTATCTGATTTATTTAATGACCTTTTTCCAGGCTTTGGGAATCTGGGTACTCATTTTGTTTTTGACAGACTGAAAATGCCGTAACAGTGTCAGGGCAACATTGAAGAAGACATTGAGAGACAAAACACTTTCAAACCTCATCTTCTGTGCCTGACTCCATCTGAACCAAGAACTTAATCAGTGCTGGGTCTGCTCTGGGTCACCCGCCACTTGAAATGAAACAGCTGAACAATGTTTGTTGAAGAATTTAAATAAAGAGAAAGGAAACAAAGATGCAAAAATATTGAAGTTAAAAAGTGCAGTGGAAAAGTTTAAAAAAGCTATGAACATCACATAGAGTATAAGCATTTTAGTTTATTCCAAGAATGTAGAATGTGACTCCAAATAACATTAGGATTTGCAAAGATACATAACACAGACCCATAGCAGAAGATTTATGTGAGATTTCCTTGTGTGTCTGTGGATCATATGCCTGTCCCTCTGCTGGATTTCAACTTAGTGCTCTTGCATTGCTGTGATGATTAGTGATTGCTTGTTTTGGTCATTGTGCCCATGGATGATTTTATGTAAGTGTAAGCTGTGCCACCAGCACTGTGCAGGTGTCCAAATGTGCTCATTCCTGTAGGGCCTCTCAAACACAAGGATCTGCACGTCAGTGCTCAAAGAACTTCAGAAACAAGCAGGACAGGCTGTACAAACACATCAGTTCTCTGAGGTGGAGAGGCTGCACTTTCTGACTTGAACTCACATTTGGAGAACATGAAATTATGCAGAGGAGTTCTGAGACCATGAATGTGCCCTGACAAGAACATTTCCACTTTCCTTCCTCTTCCCCGAGGCCAGCACTGCTGCTATTTTTTAGAAAAAACCTGAGTACCATGTATTAGGCAGCAAAGCAGTGCACATACATCTTTTCTGGATAATTTACTCACATTATAAGAGAAAAGGGCAACAGAAGACATTAGGCCACTGCAGACAAAATGCTGTAAAATTCAAACCTTGTCTAAAAATGCAGGAACTATGTACCTTTGGTCTCTTAGGGAACAGCCTTCAAAACCTGACCTCAGCAGCTTTTCTCTGAGATGAATGTGGAGGAGGATGCTGTTATTTCTCAGCGCTGCTGAGTTCAGCTCAGCAAGAAGGGGAAACCACTCAGGAAGGAGTGCTCTGTTTTCCCAAACAAGGACATGTTAGCACCCTACCAGGACACCAATCCAGGCAGTACCAGCATTGTTTTCTTCCAGTAAATCTGAGTATTAGTCACATCTATGTACTGTCTGCAGCAGCCAAATGCTGTAGTGAGACATAGGAAACTTGTGCAGGCAATTCCAGAAACACATTCATCCTGCACCAAAATACAATATACTGTCAGTTAAAGAAGGGGAGTCTCACTCCAAAACTAGGGGTGACATTTTGTCTCCAAATATGCACCCAGAGTCAGAGGCGACACAGGACCTGAAAACAGTCAGGAATGTACCACAGTTCAGTCTCACAACATGTTTGTCCTTGAAAACTCTTAGTCTTAGCAGAACAAGAGGAGGAAATGCCCTGAGGACTCCTTGAAACGTCTCCACAGGAAGAGATGTTGCAAGTATCAATTATACTGTGTAACTGAAAAAGGGGGGGAAAACACAAGTGCGTTCAGAACTAGAAAACCACAGCAGGTGTCAATATTTTCCAGTCTTCAGGCATGTAACATCAACACTTCAAGCTTCTCCATCAAGTGTTTAATTATAGTCTCCTTAGGTTCCTTAGGAATTGTCTGCACGGCATACAACAGAGTACAAAAGCAGGAGAATTGGGAGATTTGGTGCTTTACTAAAAGGGGAAGCAGAGAACACACCAAGTGTCTTGTGAAAATAAGATGATCATGCCTTGTGTAATGCTGCAAAGGGACAGTTGTGACCCTGACAGTGGTTAGGCTTTTGAAAGTGCCAGGGAGCCACGTCCAGCCTGACAGGAGAGCAGCAAGGAGCACAGGGCAGTGAGCCTGCCTCATTCATGCAAAAATCTGTCACTACTGCTATTTGATTCTGCAGACCACTTTCATACAAATACACAAAACAGGGAGGCATCCTGTCTGCGCGGTTCACCTGAGAGCAACAGTTCCTGTCCTTCCAGGCAGGAACGGGCAGTTGTGAACAGAGAGGAAATGAAGTCTAACAGAACTCATATACCCTGCTGAACTCACAGCTTGGTGCCCCTTCTAAACAAGCAGTTGAGGACATGACTTTGGTTCACAGCACTTAGTACTGTCATTATGGACTTCAGGGGCTGCACTAACTAAATGTACCCTTATGGAACCAAACTCCTTCATTTCCCTCTGATAGCCCTGCTCAGGGCACAAGCACACAGGCTTTACACTCCAGCAGACTCATGGAAGGTGTCTGACTGACCACTGAGGAAACCACAAAACCAAAACCACCCCTTCTTTCCCAACAAACCCTCATAATTTCCCTGCATTTTTTTGGGGGGAGGCTGGTGAAGAAGGCAAGCTCTCTCCCACAGCTCAGGGCCCAACAGAATGCTTGTGACACTTATTTCAGTCCTAAGTGGGCCAGTACAGCAGTTAACGTGTGCATGTGCCACTGGCAACGCAACCACCTTGCTGGAGGAACTGGAAGCTCCATCTTCCTGTGGAGTCAGGACTGAATACCACTGTAAAGCAAAGCAGAGGCAGGCCTTCTTCCCAGGAGGATTCAACCTCATGGCCATGGAAGGCAAGCATAGTGAGGGCCCAAGGAGGATAGCACTGCCACAGCCTCAGCTGGCTGAAACAAAGCAGAAGACATGTCTGAGCCAGGCATGCTCAGGGCACAGAGCTGGTATCTCCATCTTTTGAAACTTTAACACTTTGACACTAAGTACTTTATTCAGTTCATATTCTTCACCATTAGTATTTGCTTTGTAGCAGTAGATGTGTCTGGTGTAGCTCGAAGGCTGAGCTAGATGCTTATTTGAATTTGCTTTCAAATCAGCAGGATGACCCCTGCCCTGTATACCATGAAACACTAATTATGTTCATTTTGGCAGTAGTTGTTGGTCTGTGATTGAAATAAATACCCTGTCTTCAATGCCTGCTTCTTAAGTCTGCTCGAGTAAGAGAATATTCTATAAACATATCCCTGCCAACAAACCAACACATTCATGGTTTTTTTCCCCTAATACTGATATATACTTTCATAGCTTTTCCCTTATAAATATTTTTCAAGCTTATCTCAGACAAGAAGAAATTAATTTTCTGTATGAAAGGCAAATAGCAGGACAGATGTTCATGGAGCACAGTGAAAAATAAAGCATTTCAAACACATAGTTGCCAACTGAGAAATTATTGGTTCTTCATTAGCAAGAATTTAAGTTAGTTAGTATAAATGAAGTTACCAACCCTTCCTCTCCCCTTTCTGTTTATCCTACTAAGCAGGAAATCTCAGAGACGACATTTAATAATGTTTCTTTCTAAGAAGTGACTTTAGATTTCTAAAGGATTTTCAGTTATTACAGTTCATGATCACTTCTACACGTTCCTCTACTCATTTTACTTCAGCTTCTCTCAAAGAATACTCAAGAATACTTTAATTTTTCACCTTTGCATCCCATTTCAAAAGCACTTATATTCTGCAGCAAAAGCCTAATCATTACGTTCTGCCTTATACAGAGCTGCCAAAATCCAGGGTTAAACTGCAGTCAGACAAAGTTCAGACCACTTTTTCAGGAGAACACAGCCCAGGACTGGCTCAAAAGTTGCTCCTCAGCACAAGGTGGGATCCCCACATGCAGCATCCCACCCCATCTGGCAGGTACAACCTGCAGACACCAGTTCCAATATTTTAAAGTAATTTCTCATGTATTCCAGCTACTCATGAGAG
This sequence comes from Fringilla coelebs, assembly GCF_963513975.1. Taxonomy (NCBI): domain Eukaryota; kingdom Metazoa; phylum Chordata; class Aves; order Passeriformes; family Fringillidae; genus Fringilla; species Fringilla coelebs. Next base: position 16,032,243 of record NC_140034.1, on the reverse strand, counting down.
AAGCCTGGAAAAATGCCAGCTGTCTTTTTACTTGAACACCTATCTGACTGCAATATCTTCCCACCAACAGAGGGAACGAGAGGGGACAGGACTTATTAAACAGGTATTAAACAAACCAGCTTTAGGTTTCCTAGTCTTTTTAGGAGACCAAAAAGATTCATCCACCCAGGATCAGGAAGGTGATTTTGTTCCCCAGGATGAGTCTAATTCTTTGCATTACCAGGTTTGTGGACCCCCATGGTGTTTCCAAAAAATATTTTGGAATATATATTTGGATATATATCGGATATATATCGGATATATATTTGTAGTGATGGGGTACATGTTCACAATCTCCCACGAAAACTGTTCCTAGTATTTACTTTGTTTCTCTGTATTTTAGTTTTCCTTTAGGTTCCCCCCTCCCCTCCCTTTTCTTTTGGTCTTTGCCAAGTAGATCTTCAGTATTCTTTACTGAAGGGACTTTTTTCCGGTATCAGGACAATGCCAGATCATAATGGCACAAATCAGCAGAGAGAAAGGCTAATGGCAGGTGTCCAGGAAAGAGCATAAAACCACAAAAGCATACAAGGACATTGTCCCTGTCATAGACCCTTGCAGCAGCCCTTTAGGGACTTCTTCAGGAAAGTAAAGGGTTTATCTGCTCTCAACAGGTTTTTCTGACATGAATCTAGTTGCTTTTTTGAACGCACACAGATTAGCATTCACAGCACTCTGTGGCATTGAATTTCCTTGTTTAGCTATGCAGTGTAGGATAGTGAAAATGTTGGGGTTTTTTTTTTTCAAGCTTACCACCTACTACTTTCATATTTACCAGAAGAAACAACACATTGCTGTTCCCATTCATCATCAGCATGCTACTCCCGATTCACACAGGCCTCCATTGTGCTCCCTCCCCTCTCAGCTGCTTCAAGAAGTTTTGAACTCTGCATTTCAGTTCGATCTAATCCTTTGCCAGTGAAGCTGCTGTACTGAGGATGGAAAAGAAAGACTCTGGCTGCTATAATGAAGCATTTCAGTAACAGTGCAAGTTTCTCTCAAAAAATCATAGACTTTTGCCTGCAAAGACTTGTGCTGAGTCTATAGTAGAGATTCTTTACAGCACGAGCAATCAAACAATTTTGTATTCAATGAGGAAGATCTGGAGAAAAAACATACTTCTGTAAGCGTGCTTTGGGACTTTAGGCTATTTAGGTTGTGTTTCAATGTACCCGGTTATTATGCAGTCTTTGTGAGGTTAGAACAGCCACTTACTGAAACAAAACTAGGTACTTGGTTGGAAGAGGTTGGGGAAATCCAAGAAAATACTATGCTTGTAGATGCAGGTCAGATTTTGAGCCCAGTCTCCTACACAAAGTCCCTACCTCTCATATTAAAGTGCCCTAAAACAAAAAACCAACTCCAGTTATTAAGAACTAGAAACTGCTCTAAAAAGAATATGAAATAATTTTAAAATAGCTCTGAATTTAGATGGTCTTAGATCAGAAGGGAATGCATTTCAGCAGAGCCATAATGAAACTGGTAAGATGCGCTTATGCAGTTACAGAGCATTATAACCATATCACATTCCTTTTGTGTGACTTAGAAAACTAATCAGAGGCCATCATCAAAGATATATTATGTAATATCTCTGCAGTTAAGTAAGGTTGTAAATCCTTCTACCCTTGTGTTCAGAAGGAGGGTGAAGAGTCTTGCTCCAAAAGGCCCAACTCAGAATTTGGTAGTGCTGGTCAGACTCTGACTTTCACCCACAGTTTCTCAAGATAGGAATTTGCAAAGGCTAACATACATGTAGGTAGGGCACAATATTCAAGTGAGGTGCCTGCAGGGAATCAGCTTGCTTAACACCATTCCCACCCAAATACACCACATATACCCTTGCCCCACCATAAAACACTTAGCCAATTTAAAATTAAAAATGCCATATCCTACATGTTCTGTTCATTCTCAGATCAAGAATATAGACAACAGCATATAGCTGGAAATAAGCTTTAACTTAAGGTTAACTTTAAATTGAGAATCAGATTTTGTAGCTGGATTAGATTGAGGTTTTAGTATTTGCTTTGTAGCAGTAAATGTGTCTGGTGTAGCTCGAAGAGTTAAGCTGTTCAGATGCTGGCTTTGAATCCAGAAATACGTACAATATTTACTCTCCCCCCTCCCAGAAGAGATGTATTCAGCTGTTTACATGGGCACCCCTAGTCCCCTGCAGCATGAAAGGAATCAGATTTGACTGAGCAGCACCCTTCCATAGCCCATCTTCTTCCTTCTACCCTGAAAAGGAGCTGTAAATTCAGAGGCTGCTACGATTCCGTGCTAGCACATATTTGGCAATGAGGGCTTCTCCACTGTTGGGAAAAGGTACAGTCTGGAGGAAAAGTCCCCTTCTCCTGCAGGATGCAATGCCTGTGGGTAGATCCAAGTGTGACACAGAAATAACCTGTTCCCTGCAAAGCAACACACAGTGTGCTCTGCACAGCGAGCGGAGGCAACTGCTGCTGCTTCGAGCTTTGGCAGCTCCAGCCGAGCACGGTACTTCAGGGCACTGTGAGACTGGAAATCAAAGCAAACAGATGTCTCTAATCTCAGTAATAGCACTTGAACTAGTAATTACATCAGAGTTTCTCAGGAGAGTCGTTCACAGGATGCTGGTGAGAATTTGGTTGATGGGCATTTTCCCATTAAGAAAAATCCTTCAGTAAGGACATCATCATTATGTACCATAAAGGTCAGTACTGGCAAAAGACACTTCAGGAAGCCCTGTGACAAACAGCAGACTTGTCCCAATATTAATCATATCCAGCCATCAGCTAGAGATGTCTCAAATGGTAAATGTAATAGAAAAAATAACAAATAAATCCTATTTTAGGAACAGCAGTTCTCTGGTCAACTCAGTCTACCAAAGTTTAGCTGCAGCCCTTCACAGACACATCTATTAAGTTAATTAAAACACAAATATACAGTCTGGTTTATTTGAGCTGCACTTGGTGTCCTACTGCCAGCCGCTGGACTTTTACTCCCCTATTCCTATCAAACGCTGGCTTTAGCATATGTAATTCTTCATTTTAAGCAAACAAGCTTTCCTACAGGATAAGGATCACTACATTAAATTATCATTATTTTAATTACCGTGATATCTCAACTCTGGATATGCTGCCCAGCCCTGAAGACATGTTTTGTTTCAAACTACAAAGCAGTGTCACTCTTCTGGACTGTGTTTAAAAACCATGACATTTATTTAACCCTTATAACAATCAGTAAAAAGCAGAAAGTTAAATTGCACCATTGAAAGGGTAAACACCAAGTTCCCAGCAGTGTTACTCTTTCTCTGATCCCTTCTTCCAAGAGGCTGCTTCTTGCAATCTGATCAAACTTGAAAGCTCACAACTACATTTGGAGATTAGCTGGTGAAGCGGAAAAGAGGAGAGTGAGTTAAGGAGGACAGCAAGTGAAAGAAAAGTGTTTCATTGTGCAAATTTCTTCACACTCAATCACTGTGGCTCTTCTTATTAATGTGTTTTATATTACTTGAATGACTGCCTATACTGAATTTCCATAACCTCTCTTCAATCAACAAAAGCCCAGCACTTACACCAGACTTAATTTAAGACTAAGAAAACAGAAGATGGAGGAAAGTAGATAGCCATGGGTCCCACCAGATCTCTTGAACCATTTAGGTCATATAAAATACTTGAGATTTTTACTTCACTTGAGGCAAATTGAATAGTGAAGGGCTCTAGAAGAGAAAAGAATAGGACACTCTAATTTTTAAGATGTTGACAGATGAGGAGAGGGAAAAAACCTACTGCTTTAGGTTCTGTCTACTTTTGGAGACACTGGGATCTGAAGCCTAAATATTACCTCTTTTCATTGTTCTTGCTTGTTTTCTGCAATGGTGGGAAAAACACCCCTGTCTGAATTACTAAAAATCAAAAGCCTGGGCATTAGACCAGGCATAATGCAGTGCTACAGAGGAAGTGCAGATCTATTGCTGGTATGGAAGGACTCAGGCACATTGTGGATTTACTCTGGTAGCACTCTTACCCCAGACAACCTGAACACAGAAATCTGAGGTTTGGTTGGGAAGTACTCCAACTCAATTACACTCCAGCTAATTCCTGTTAAGACACAGATTAAAACTAACCCCTCAAAATTTTATTAAACCCTATCAGCCCATCAAGGCTTGTGCTATAATGCTCACAATGCTTTTAAACTGGCTAATACTGAGCAGGTCAGAAATCCTCCCCCATGGGAACCCTGGCACCACTAAGAGTTAATAAAATGGGAAGGGAAAAATGAGCGCACATTTCCAGATGCTTAGAAGACAAACAGTACCTGTCAAGCTCCACACCCAGATTTAGCATGTGGATAAGGCAACTGCATTCACATATTGGAACATTTTGTTGGATGTTTTTCCAAAGAATAAGCACTCTCCAGTGGAATTCTTGCTCTACTCTTGTACATGTGTAAAACCTAGAATTAAGTGGCCTTAGGTTCTCTTGCAAACAACCTTGTTTGATGCTTAAGCCCACTGGGCTAGAGTAGATGTTCTCTAATCATGTTTTCCTTCTCACTAGGTGAGAAAAGAGCTGCAGTATTGAGAAGAGCTGCTTCCAGCACTGATGTCACCTGGAACTGAAGAGAAACAATCACAGACTGTTTCATCTGCTCTTGGTATCCTCTTTTAGCATGTTACTTGATATGGATAGAGAAAGCAGATCTTTTAAAAAAACTTTTTCACTGTTTGTCCTACTTAAAAAAAAGTCTAACTGCTTCTTGTCATGCCCTGGCAGGAAAATTCTCCTGTTTCAATATCTGTTCTCTCTATACTTTGTACTAACTTGCATTAAGTTATAGCTAATACTTTGTAGAATAAGTTCTAAATAGCCTCACAAAAAAAAAAAAACCCTGAACTCCCTAAATATTAATTATTGACTTCTTTTGCTATATCCCTCTCAAAAACAGTGTAAGTACTTTATTCTCAAGGTTATTTAATGCAATCCCACTACACTGCTTTAATTTCCTTTTCTTCTCAATCTACCTTCTCTCACTCTTTCCCTGTCTGCTTTTTAAGGGAAGCAGATGAATATCCTCCTGGAAAAGATCCCTGCTGAATCTTACATTCACATGTAGCCGAAATGAAAAAAGGGAGGCAGAGAAATGAGAGAATAACAAAAGGTCAGAAAAGTTTCAGAGATTCTTTCGCAACAGCATTCTACATCAAAAGGCAGCGAACTCACAGATCTGACCCACAAATGTTAGAATCAAAGCAGCCGGATGAGAACTGCTGGAGGTAAACCAGGATGACCTGAGTAATTCTATTCATCTTCCACTTGCAAAACAACAAATTACCCTTACTGCATCAAGAACAGGGGTAACTCAAAGCAGAGCTAAGCACAGTTCTCACTTCACGTAGAGAAATAAGATCTGGGACTCACAAAAAATGACATACTTTTAAAGTTAACACTACAGTCCATCTGCTGCTTAAAATCTCTTTTCCCACTCCAGGGCTCTAGCATAACAAAGGCTTTACAGGGCTCTAGGAGTATGGAGGCTGGCCTTTCAATGCACAGAAGGAGCTGGGCATCAAAAACCATCCATTCTTCATGGGAGACAGGTCTGTCTCCCCCAGAGCTGTCTGAGCATTCTGCCCTGCTGTTCTGTGCACTGTAATTTTCTTCATTGTCAACATTTATTTTGAGGTCTGAATTACGTACCAAAGAGTTCCTAATAGGTCTAACAAACTGCAATTTTGTTCCTTTGCAGAAACAAATTTCACAGCAGTTCCTGGTACAATGATTTTAGAATGCTATTTTTCAACTTGAAGCAGGATGTGCAGGAATAAACTAGAAGGCATGAAGGTGATGGATCAGGCTGAGGGACTGGTAGCCTGGGCACTGATGACATCCATCCCTTGACAGAAGAACCTAAGGCAAAACTGGGATTCATGCAAGTAGGGATTGCTCATTTCTGAGAATTAAGTCAAAACATTTTCTTCCTAATTAAACCAATCTTGAGATTTCAGTAAGAATTTCTGACATATGCTTGCTACTTAACACTCTTTCAGAGCTCAACTGCAGTACTCACTCCCATCTCGGATTTCACTTTGGTTTGCTTACGACAAGCTTGCTTCCTTCCCTCATGTTTTGATCTCTGCTTTGCTATACTAATACCTGCAAGTTGTATGTGATATCCTAGGAGCTGCTTTTCCTAACTGCCACCTCCAAATAACCCATCCTCAGCACCAATCTTTTTTCATGGAATCACAGAATGGTTTAGCTTGGAAGGGACCATAAAGATCATCTAGTTCCAATGCCCCTGTTGTGGGCAGGGATGCCTACACCAGGTTATTCAGAGCTCCTTGCAACCTGGTCTTGAACATTTCCAAGGACAGGGGGTCCACAGCCTCACAATGAAAAGTTTCTTCCCATTATCTAATGTAAACCTGTCCTCCCTCAGCTTAAGACCATTCCTTCCTATCCTATCACCATATGCCCTTGTGAAAAGTCCATCTCTAGCCTTTTTTGAAGCCCCCTTTACGTACTGAAAGGCTCCTGTAAAGTCCTCTCTTTTTTTAAAGCTCAAATTCACTTGAACTTTTCTTGCCAGCCTGAAGAATGCTGCCTTGTATACCATCAGTTCATCTATGCTTTTTCCCCTCCTATTCATAAAATACACTTTTTCCCAATAACAAGCAGGACTCTAATACTACTTTAGTAGTATGTACTTTAAGTAGTAAAGTATCTACTTTAGTAGTAGTGCTTTAGTTTTGTAGTCTGAAGCATTACTACAAAATAGCTGTGAAATCCAGCATTCCACCCTATGCTTCTACTCACATAACAATCTTAAATATGATAAAAATATTTAACTTCTACCTTTTAAAGATGTCCAACTGTAATGGTGCAGTACCACCCTTTCACATTCCACAGCTGACTGAAGAATTAAATAGGATTCTCCTTAGCCCTCTTCAGCTTTGTCTAGATATTGGAAAAATGACAAACTAGGCTATGAAATGATTGAAATGATGCTATAAAAGCAGGATCTAAATAGGTCTAGGAACTCTCATTCTAATCCGTGTTTTTCTACTCAATTTTGGTTTGCTCTGAGCAAATCCCTTATGAACTGCATCTCGAGACATTTCTATAATGATGGAGTGAACCAGCATTACTTATGGCAAGATTTATATAACCACCTACACGTGGGAAGCTCCATACAGTGTATTTTTAGCATCAGATACTGAAGGCTTCAAAATAATGACAAAACCTGAATGTTTAAAGAAACCAGGTCATAGCTCAGAATTTAGCTTCCACTAAATGCAATTTCAAAGGGTTTCCTCTGTATACAGTTACAATTAAAACCTATGTGGACACCATGGAAGCCTTACCATTTTCCCCTAACATTGCAGAATCATTTGTATTGAAGTAGCATTGCAAGGCCTGTACTTTGAGCCCTGTGCAAAACACACAATAATAGGTGGTGTCCCCCTCAGAGAAGTTTCAAACCAAATAGGACTGTTGAAGGACATGGGTGTGAAATGAAGAAACAAGGAGGTGGAGAGATTAATATCTACTCAGGCACCATCACTAAGTCTTGAAACAGGATCAAGCCTTCTGAGTCCCAGCACAATGCAGTTCTCCAACAACATTTAACAACTTCAATGTTTCTCTGTCTCTCTGCACTTTCTGGCTGACAGAGTACCCTTGCTTTAATGAAGATAATGACAATGCTGTTCCCAGATTAATACTATGTGCCCCACAGCCACTAAAACCACACATCAACACTTTAGAAGTTGCAGTACATGGTGCATACAGGGGAAAAAAAAAAAAAAGAGACACAACCAGAGCACAAAACAGAAAATGTTTTTAAAAAATCAGTTGTTTTTCTCAAGTCAAAAAAGAAGAGGAAGCTTCCTTACACTTGGGTTTCAAAGAAAAAAAAAAACAACTCCTTTTGAGCCTGAATAAACATTCAGTTCACATAGATCTACCTTTACAAAAGGAAAAATTAATTTTTCTATAAAGGCTACCCAAGTATGGAAGGTTATTAAAAGAAATTCTTTTGGACAAAGCAATATAAAAAACAACGACTGAATGAGAGCACAAAAGGGAAATGGATCAAAACCATCTGCATGTCATGATACACATTACATTAAATATGAAATGCGTTTGTTTTACTCTTCAGTTCTAGGCAGGCTTTGACTTTTATTGTAACAAAACAAACACTAATGAACCCATGCAATTCACTAACTTAAAAGGTTAATAATGCACCTAAAATTTGGTGTATTTTTATTTAGGAGATAAATTTTGTTTAAGGATTCCTTCCTATTCCTACATCAGAAGGGAAAAAACCTCACCCTGATTGCAGGATTAGATAAAGAACTATAACACTTTTGTTTCCTTAAGATAAAGTTCTTGTGGAAAATCTGATATATAAGGAGGGAAGATAAGACAAGCACTGCCAGCTTCACAGAAGTTTGTACACATCTAGATGTGATTCTCATACAGTAAATGCCTATTATGCTTTGAACCCAGCTGGCTCAATACGAGCTGGTTTTCTTTGTGCACATGTTCAGGCTGCAACAAATTGTAAAACAGCCAACACAGACAGAAATTTGTGTTGTTACAAGATGTTACTTCTCTTTGTGGGTAAACCTGTAAACCTGAACTTGAAATTACAAGGGATTCTGAGCTGTTTAAGTATCCAGACTCTTGAGCCACCTGCCAGCTGAAAGACAAAGGGAGAAGAATAAAGCCTCTTAAATCCAAGAGAAAATGGTCATCAGCCTGCTGTACCACTTACAACACACAGTGCTCTCTGGGGCTGGATGGAATCCACCCACGGGCACAGCAGAGCAGAGATGGTAGAAGAGATCACCAACTCACTTTCAATCATTCATCAGCAGCTCTGGCTCACCAGGGAGGTCCCAGACAAATGGAGGCTGGCAAATGGGCTGTCTGTCTGAGGGAAGATCTGGGGAACTACAGATCTGTCAGCCCGATCTGGATGCTGGGGATAATCCCAGAGCTGATGATTTTGGAAAGGTGCACTTTGCTGCATAAGAACCTGGCTGGATGGCCAGACCCCAAGTCTGGGGGTGGATGGTGGTGCTCCATCCAGTCGGCATCTGGTCACTAGTGGTGTCCGACTGTAGTGGGATCAGTACTGGACAAAGTCTTACCCAATACTTTTACTGATGACCTGGACACAGGGGTTGAGTGTACCCATAGTAAATTCATGGCCTATATCAAGCTGGCCAGGAGTGCTGATCTCCTGAAGGGCAGGAAGGCTCTGCAGGAGGATCTGGACAGGCTGGATCCATGGGCTGAGACCCAACTGTATGAGGCCAGCAAAGGTCAGGTGTCAGGTGCTGCACTTGGGTCACTCACGACAACCCCACACAACACAACAGCCTGGGGACAGAGTGGCTGGAAAGCTGCCTGGTGGAGAAGGACCTGGGGGTGCTGGTGACAGCAGCTGAACATGAGCCAGCAGTGCCCAGGTGGCCAAGAAGGCCAATGGCATCCTGGCCTGTGTCAGCAATGGTGTGGCCAGCAGGAGCAGGGCAGGGATTGTCCCCTGTACTCAGCACTGGTGAGGCCACACCTCGAATACTGGGTTCAGTTCTGGGTCCCTCGGGACAAAAAAGACATTGAGGGGCTGGAGCACGTCCAAAGAAGGGCAAGAGAGCTGGAGAAGGGTCTGGAGCACAATGAGAAGCAGCAGAGGGAGCTGGGGTTGTTTATCCTGGACAAAAGGAGGCCTAGGGGGAATCTTATTGTTCACTACAACCACCTGAAAGAAGGCTGTAGCCAGGTGAGGGTTGGTCTCTTATCCCAAGCAACAACTCATACGTCAAGAGGCACTCAAGAGGCCTCAAATTGCTCCAGGGGATATTTATATTAAATATTAGGAAACATTTCATCAATGAAAGGCTTGCCAAACATTAGAAGAGGTTGCTCTGGGAAGTGGTGGAGTCACCGGCCCTGGAGTTACTTTGCAGACATACAGACATGGCACTCAGGGTCATGGTTTAGTGGTGGGCCTGGGAATGCTGGGTTAATGGGCTCAATTGTAAGGGTCCTTTCCATGTTTCTAACAACATGGGGAGAAGGAATAAACCTGGCTAACCTTTTCACTGGCTCACCCTGGGTTTCTGGAATGGGCTGGATGATAAAATGCTTAGAACAGGCAGGCCATGACTCAATAATCCTGGCTATGTTGTTTATGTTGTTGATAAGCCTGGATACTGAACTAACACAGAAAGTACCATTTCCTTGCAGGAAGAACAAAAAAAGGCAGGTTTGGTGTGCACAACCAGTTGGTCTCGCTTTTTTTTTCTGTTCTGGGGGAGAGAGACAGCTTCACAGGCACAAATGTACCACCTGTTGAAGCCTTCTCAGCTATTCTTTTCCCCCTCAGCTCTGCAACAGCTCAGGTGGCTACTACTGCTGCATCCAGGACATGAATCCAATCGCAGGCAGACAAACCTTCACAAACCAACTGTGTAAAGTCCTCCACCCATACCTGCCTCCAGAGACCAACATATGCCTGTGTCTGGCACGGGTTCCACTACAGTTTCAGCTATTTGGTTCCATAATTTTAAAAGCTTTTCTAACCAATTAAATGATGGTAGTTATGCATGCTATACATCTTGAGCCTGTTTCTCAAAGAGTTTTTCCTACTTCACAACAGTGACTTTGAAAATAATCACATTAAAGGAGTAAGGCAAGAGGGAAGAGGCAAAACATGGCATGCTCCTGGACAGGCATGCACTTGCAAAGAGCTGCATCCATGGAGCAGTTACTGCCAAAGGTGCAATTACCATCTGGAATGGTAACCCTGCCCCAACACCTGCAAGGATGTAGTTATACAGACTATAAAGCTGCTTTCTTCTGGTACTGTTCATCCCTCCTCCCACGCAGGAAGTTGAGTAAGAGCATCCACATCAGAGCTGTCATTCACTGGAAGGAATGAAAAGCAACACACCTAATGAAGGCAAGCCCACAGAATCTCTTAGATGGGACTCTCCTGTGACTCTAGACCCCCAGTGGTGTGAGCAGCTTGTGTTTTCCTTTTATATTCAACTAGTTTACAGCTATACTAGTCCTGAACATTAAGTTCAAAACAATTGGACTGGCCAAACTCCCTGCAAGTGGTTGCACTTTTACCAAGGTATGAAGTAAGATGCTTTTCAGTGAAACGTAAAGCAAAGCTTGTTTACTTTCACTTCAAATAAAGTGTTCAAAAGAACAAGACACCTTTCTTCCTGGGACTTTTGGGCCAGTAAGCTGTAGAGTAAGAGTGGGAGAGAGGAAGAGGAGGAAAAGAGCTATTTTCTTCTCTTCTTTTCCAAATTCTGAAATCTGAAAAATGCTAACTCTTTCCACTGCCCCCTTTAGGCTCATTACAAATGATAATTTCTTCACTGAAAATAAAATTGATATTTTCAGATCTAATAGTATTTTCTTTCAAAATACTGAAAACCAAAAGCAATTACAATCAGCTCTATTGTCTAGTACATTCACTTTCCCCTGGAGCAGGACCTTGAGGGGAAGCATCACATATAGAGAACTGTCTGTATTTCATTAACAGCTCATAAAACAGGAGGCATACAAACATTGTGGGGCAGTATTGGAAGACACAACACTCCAAGTGACTACAAAACCTGGCAAATGTAGAGCTGTACACTTCCCCATAGCACATTTTAAGGTGAACACATTTTAAGATTTAGCAGTTTAACTAACAGGCAGTCTAATAGCTGATTAGAAATTAATACTAACCACAATAAAATGCCTGCATAAATTTTACCCCAAAAAGCATAGCAATCTCTGGGTTGCAAAGGCAGCAAAAATCAACCAAAACCCTCTAATCTGCAATCTGGTGCACCTGCATGGCAACCTAGGATAGGACTATGAAATGCCAAAGAGTTTATGGTAGAATTCATTTCGCTGCAGCAAAACAGGACTTTGCAATTGAACTTTCTTGGTGAGAATATCCCTCCCAAACTGCACTTGCCTCCTTGTTAAAAATAGCAAGTTTTTAAAAAATATTGTCTTAAAAAGGAACTAAAAAACTGTCCCCAAGAGCAACAATGAAATCAGCAAATTACACAGTACAAGAAATCAGTTGGTGTGATACACTTCTCTCCTTTTAGAAACCAACATGAATTGCCCAATACTGAGGTAACTGCAGTTTATCCCCTAGCAAATGCTTGTGAGGCTTCCCAAATCAGCAATTAGCATCTGTCCCATTGTGCTCCTCTGTCTAATATCTTATGCAAATTATACAATTTATAGCTTTGGATTTAATGTGTGGTTGCCAAAGAGCGCCCAAGGCAAGAAGAGCCTGCTGATTCAGGAATGCACCGCTCAATTGCCTCACCCTTGTGAAGCAAGTGACAAACTCATGCCACACATTTCTCCACTGAAGAGGAAATACTTGCTCTTGCTGCACCACATCTATATGAACAGGTGCAGCCAGGCCAGTGCTCCTCTCTCGGCATCCCTAAAAAGCAGATGAAGCTAACTTCAGCCCAGAAGTCCAACAGCCAGAGTTAGCGGACTATGTCCAGGTGAAATATGTTAGTTTTCCTATGGGAGCACAGCCTATCATATCCAGGTGTGGCTGCACTGACCCATGAAAACTTTGCCTCAGTGGAAGCCCAAGACTTCACAGACTGCTTAACTCTCATGTTAACAGGTAAACATGTGTGTTGTGAGTCTTCCTCTGTGCTGGCTCTGCACAGGACAGATGTCTATTAACAATCAGCATGACCTCATTAAGATCCCTGGCACAAACTGTCAGTGGCTGATGTTTTTCATTCTGAAGGAACATCAACATCAGGAAGTACTGGTCTGGGAAGGCTACTGGGTTACCCACCCCAGCCCCACTGCATTCAGAGAAGACAAAATGCACCTAACACCAACACTGGCAGATGTTTATCCAGTCTGTTCCCAGAGTCTCGTACAGTTTGCCCCAGCACTGTAACAGCCTTGCTAGCAAAAATCCTACCCATACTTTCTCCTTCTACCAGTGTTTAAACAGCACATTGACAGGCTTCCCAAGTGCTGACTAATCCTCAAAAGGTTCCTCTGAGGGAGCAGGGAGGTTTGGCTGGCATTTTAGAGAGAGAATAAGCAGGGCTGTTGTCAAAGCCCTGAATCTCAACAATTAATGAGATATTAGAGTATTAGGAAGAAATTCTTCATGTGAGGGTGATGAGGCACTGGAACAGGTTGCACAGATAAGTGGTGAATGCCCTATCCTTGGAAATGTTCAGGGTCAGGTTGGCCAGGGCTTTGAGTAACCTGCTCTAGTGGAAGGTGCCCCATGTTCTTGCCCACCCCATGGCAGAGGGGTTGTAACTAGATTTTTAAGGTCTTTGCCAACCCAAACCATTCTATGATTCTATTAAATCTCAGAGGCTATGTCTTGCCCACAATGCTGCATGCAGATTAATTGTATTGTATTAAACCAGAACTTATCACAGGGTGGGGGTCATATTCGGTATCCTGCTACTTACCTGCATGGGTGTCCTGTCAACACACCAGTGCCTAAGTGAGGTGATGTGACAGAATAAACGCTCAGTTTTAAGTGAAGGAATTGCTTCAGTGAAGCTCAACTGTCCCACACAACCAAGATCTCAGTGGACCCTCAAACATTAAAAAAATACAGATTAGAAAAGATACAGCTCTTCCTTAACATCTTCCATTGCCTTCATAGTGTGTTTAGTATCACTTGCCAAAAAAAGCACCTCATTCCGAATATTCATTTGTCAGCAGATGGGTGGTGGGTACATGTCTGCAAGACTGACACTTTGCATCCCTGCAGGAAAGATTTCACTGCTGGCTGCTTGCTGGCAGTCAATCAGAGACAGAGCAAACACCCACACAGCATCCTCAAACTGATTAAGAAAGACCTGGGATATGAACACTCCCTCGTGTAGGAAACCCAATGCCACATCTAAAGTTAACACCCTCAGTAACAGCTGAGTGCTCCCTTCCCTCCTTGGCCCAGCAGACACCACAGAAGCTGGCAGCTGCACTGCACCAAGGAAAAAGCTGCAGTTATTCTGATCATGGAATAGGCTCGTTAGGGTGGGCAGGTGGGTGAGACTGTGAAACATTATCTGTTCAATCATTTTCATAATTACACATGAGATAAATTTTGCAACTGGTCAGTCTTCCTCATGATTTTGCCAAGGAGCAAAAGAGGAAATAAAACAAAGTGTTTTAGAAATTGAAAAGTCCCAGTGTGTTAAGTAACACCCTGTCCCAGACAATGCACCAGCGTGATCTGGAGGGTGACCTTGATCTCCTAGTAGAATATAACCTGACAGAAAAACTTCTTCAAGAGTGTTCAGTACCGTTTAGTCCCTCTCATGTATTACAAAGGCCTGTCCCACAATGCCTCAGTCCTGTCCTCTCATGAACAGACTACTCTGTCTCACCCTACAGGTTCTTAGTACAGTAGAGAGAGCTATCAAAGAAAAGAGTCATAATCACATCATCCAGCCATATTTCTGAAAGAATAACAGTTTTAACACATCTGTCTCTATTTGAGTTCCCATTTAACATGCTGACTATTCATAATGATTTATATTAAATACCAAGACTTTATTCACAGGACAGTAAAAACACTAAAGCATTACTACTTGCATAAGGTTTAAAGCTTACGGAGTAGAGAAAGTGCTTTAAATCCTCACTGCAGTTTCAGGCCTTCTTGCTTCCCTGGAGATGAGAAATGAACACTGGAATTATCAAACCAAATGAGAACACAATTAAGCTGACACTGCGTTATCTCCATCTTTTCAGCTTGGCAGTGGGTTTCAAATCAAAGCAAAGGGAATTTATATTGTCCCCCAACACATCCCAACTTATGGAGTTCATAGTTCACCATGGAGTTTCTTTTTAACATCCACCAGTCAGTACTATATACCACCAACCACAATGGTTTGTAAACCTCTCAAACCTAGTCCTACCTCTTTCAGTCCAGCTATGATCTTAGTTATTTTATGGCAACTGCAGAGCTATTCAATGAAACTCTAACTCTGACATAGTAGAGAAAAAGGGGAACATTTCTCCATTTATTCATGTACTGTTTGTTCAGGTTTTGTTCCACCTTTGCTAGCCTGAGATTGATTTTACTCTTCACTTGTGGCTGTCTCTTGGCATTGACCATGTCCCTTTTTTCAAGGATTCCTTTTACTTCTAATGCATATTTTTAAATTCAGGAAAGCAGAAATGAAAATAGTCGTTGGGAAAAATAAAGTTTTTTATTTACACAACTGTATGTTCAGTGTTTTCAATGCTATTTTTGGCCACCACCATCTTTTTGTTTGATTCTATTGGCACATTCTCTTTTGACTACTGAGGCTGAGGGGGCAGAAGTTTCCAGTGAGCTTCCCCATGTAACACTGAGGTCTTTCCTGAGCAGTGAGTCAATGCAGAAGTTAACAATGCATGTCCATATTATTTTTTATAGGCCCAAGAGACTACTATAAAGTGGATCTAACATTATGCTGACTCTTCACTGTCTTTTGGTAAGCCTGTCTGATAGTGCTGTCTCCCTTTGTCTGGAAAAAAACTAAACAATTTGGACTTAATCTAAAAAATTTGGTATCCTGTGTTCATCTGCCTTTTCCAACATTAATAATAAAAGTCCTGAAATGCCACTTGTATGGGATGCTTGGCTTGCCAGATTGAAAGGAATTTATTTATCTTCTTCACGCCTTTGGTCTTTGTCAAGCACCTTCTGATGCCTTAGTTTACTTGAGACAGGCCCTCTAAGGAGTGTCTTTTTTTTTTTTTTTTTTTCTTTTGGACAATTTTCTCAATGTGCTGACTTGTGTTCAGATATTTAATTTCTAGCTGACACTTTCCAAGAGCTCTAATCAGAAGGCCTGGAGGCAACAAGAGCAACATGGAGAGTGCCATTTGAGGGATACACAATTTCTATTATTCAAACTATCAGTTAGCCTGACCTCAGTACCTGGTATGGTTACGGAGCAGTTTATACTGAGTGTCATCATGCAGCACTTAGAGGATGGCCAGGGTATCAGACCCAGCCAGCGGGGGTTCAGGAGGGATAGGTCGTGTTTGACCAACCTGGTCTCTTTTCATGACCAGGTGACCCTCCTGGTGGATGCAGGAAAGGCTGTGCATGTGCCTATTTGGACTCCAGCAAGGCCTTTGACGCTGTCTGCCACAGCACACTCCTGGGAAAGCTGGCAGCCCGCAGCTGGGACAGGAGCACTCTGCGCTGGGTTAGGAACTGGCTGGATGGCCGGGCCCAGAGAGGGGTGGGGCGCGGTGCTGCATCCAGCTGGGGCCAGGCACCAGTGGTGTCCTCCAGGGCTCTGTGCTGGGACCAGCTCTGTTCAGTGCCTTTACTGACGACATGAATGAGGGTATTGAGCCTTTCATTAGCAAATCTGCGGATAACACTTATCTGCTGGAGGGTAGGAGGGCTCTGCAGAAAGACCTGGAACGGTTGGATGGATGGGCAGTCCAGTAAACTGATGTTTAATAAGTCCAAGTGCTGAGTCTGGCATTTTGGCCACAATAACCCCCAGCAATGTTATAGGCTGGGGACACTGTGGCTGGGCAGTGCCCAGGCAGAAAGGGACCTGGGAGTGCTGGTAACAGCTGGCTGGGCATGAGCCAGCAGTGTGTCCTGGTGGCCAAAAAGGCCAAGGGCATCCTGGCCTGTGTCCAGCAGGAGCAGGGAGGTCGTTCTCCCCTTGCACTCGGTGCTGGTGAGCCCACACCCTGAGTGCTGTGCCCAGTTCTGGCCCCTCAGTTTGGGAAGGACCTTGAGACACTCGAGCACACCCGAGAGGACAACAAGGCTGGTGAGGGGCTTGGAACACAAACCCTGTGAGGAACGACTGAGGGAGCTGGGGCTGTTTAGCCTGGAGAAAAGGAGACTCAGGGCTGACCTTATCACTCTCCACAACTCCCTGAAAGGTCATTGTGGTCAGGTGGGGTTGGTCTCTTTATCCAGGCAGCAACTGACAGGACAAGAGGACACAGTCTTAAGCTGCACCAAGGGAAATATAGGTTGGATATTAGTTTTTTGTGGAAAGAGTGATAAAGTACTGGAATGGTCTGCCCAGGGAGGTGGTGGAGTCACTGTCCCTGGATGTGTTTTAAAAAAACCTGGATGTAGCACTTAGTGCCATGATTTAGTTGAGGTGTTAGGGCATGGGTTGGCCTCAATGATCTTGAAGGTCTCTTCCAAACTAGCGATTCTGTGATTTTAACCCAATTTAACAAGCAGTGGTTCACTCTCAGTGTAGAGAATTAAACAGATTGTATATTTCCCTACAAATGGCAGGAGTTCTGAAACATGCTCCATGTACACCTTGCCCACCAACAGGATATGAAGGGATGCCACACGTGGCTGTGACGGTATCACTTTTTCTTCTCAGCATAGCATCTTTTTGTTTCCATGTGGCAAAGCTGTCTCCTGCTGAATCTGTTTTGTTTCCTTTACACATAAAGGCACATGTAAGGAAAGGTGTTCAGGATTGTTTCCTGAGCCATCATTTCTGACACTCCAGAGGCACCACCTGTCTCCATACAGCCGTATCAGCCCATGAATGCATTGGGATCTCTATTTCCACCCATATGCAGCATTTATACATTAGAAAAACAAAATATTGGCACTTTCCAAGCACTACTGTAAACAGGGTATCCCAAACAGAGAGAAAAGCAAGATGTTAGCAGTGTAGTGTATCAAATGACAATGACAAGTACGTGACCTCATGTAGGAAGACTATTAAGCAACTGACCATAGAGGTTTCGTTCCACTTGTCATAAACTATTCAAGAAATTCATACCATTTCAAGTCCCTCTCATCAACCTTTACACTTTCAGCCCCATCCACTCTAATTCCTGAAAGCCATTTGGAAAATTCATGAGACAGACCCAATTACTGACGTCAAGAACATAAATGCACTCAAGCTTTCATGATTTTCTTTACTGATACACTCAGCAGGAACAGTTGCACAAAGCCAGCAGATAAGTGAAATGGGAGCCAATTTTAGATGGGATGTTAGTGGCCCTAGTGGTAAAGGAAAGCATCCTCTCAGGCAGTGTTACCATCAGCTGATTCCATGCAACCTTGATAAAGCCTTAAGGTCCTGCTGGACTCTGCATGAGGAGAGATTCCAATCTCACCAGGCTTACCACATGTTGGCTAGATACTTATCTGAGAAAATTAGGGGTTCTAATTTTCTTGTCCACACCAGAAAAAACTGCTTCTTCAGCAGCAGAAGTAATTTACACACATTAGACCAGAAATGGAGTAATATTCTATCAGCCAAACCCTGGTTTTCAACTCAAATGAAAAGTCCCATTTTTCAAGACTTATTTCTTGACCTTTGTTCTTGTGACAATATGAGTAGAAACACTGTGAAAAGCTACTTACTGTAAAAAGTATTCCAAGTTTTACATCTATACTTTGAGCAATTTATCTTTCAATGCTCCTTCATTACTTTTTCTAGCACCCAGATACTTGGGAAATTTGGATGTCAGCCAAGGAAATTTCTGCTCAAGAGGATCAGAATAACTTGAAACACAACCATGCTGGAATTTAAAACATCTAGTTTATTCAGTGAAGACTTTATCATGACAAGAAGAATCCCTGCTCCTCTTTTCCTAATTCTAGAGAGACAATAATCCTCAAGAATTAATCAATGTTCTGTTCATAAAATCCAAACTGGAGATGTCTTAGGAATGCCCTATGACCACAGAGTGCAGCCATGGCTTATTTTTTTACCCCATAAAATGCAGATTCAGTCGATGTTCAGATCCACCCAAGCCCTTAGCACAAAATTCATAGAAGCTCTCACCTAAATAGACATAAACCTTTTCACTTTTTCAGCTTTATCAAGTAGAAAAATGCTTTGAAATTATGCATGTAGATGTAAAACAAAAGTTTCCACCACTGGTATGTAATAAATGGATAAAAGGTCCAGCCTTGTTTCTTCTCAGATTCAGATAAACGAGAGTGAAAGTGGGGTGCAGATTCCTCATATCTGGTCAAAAAAGCACATGAGAGATAAAGAATGCATCCAAAAATAACATCTGAACTTTACAGGCAGGCTTATTTTGAAAGCTCAGTGGCCATTAAGACTACTAGGATCCAAGATGAAGATTGTTTGTTGGTTCAAGGAGCTCTGACTGGCACAGTGTGAGACAAAACAATAAAATGTTTTCTGTATTATTTTCTGGGCTTTGTGCCTGTTGGCCTGCAGAGTCACTTGAACAGCCCCAAGTTGATGGATCTCAGGAGGCCAGTGGCAGCAGGCTGGCTGACTGCCACTCCTGCCTGGGAGAACAGGGACTGTGCCCATCATACCCACAGATGCCCCCAGCTCCTTCCTACCTATGCTGGGACAGAGATCACAGCTCAAAAGAATGAAAATCTGAAGGGGGAGAGGAGAGGCAGGAAGGGAATGGAAAGCCTGTTCATATTTTTTGATAATGAAATTGCTAACTTTCAACAGTCTTACCCTGGAAAATCCTTTTGTAAACTGCTTTAACAATAGCAAGACATGGTACAAGACAGAAGATTTCAGGTTCCTCTTGGGGCTTCCCACTTTCTTTTCCTGCCACCACTCTCAGGACAGGATTAGTACTTTGGAAGCAGCTGTCTAGTTTCAATTTCAAAGCCAGGGCTTGTTATCATAACACCAACATGCTGATGTCTCTTTGCTATCCTCCTCCTAGATGAATGAAGGAGCTTTTATGAGAAAGATGGCAGGTGACACTTCCCTGGGGCAAATGTCCCACTGTGCTTCCAGTTTCACAGAGCAGGACTGAGGTCTACCAAGTGCTGGCAGCTGGGTACAGAGACTGCCATGTGGAACACTGCTGTGAGCTGAGGCACTTTGGACAAACTGCTTACAGTCACAGAGAATATCAATTCCATTCCAACTCCTTCCTTCCACACAGGTGTACTAGTTTTCAGACAGAAATTAAAATCCAGTGAGTGAACATTCACCACACATTTTGAGTGAGGTAATAAGACATCGATCTGCATGGTGGAAAGAGAGCATACAATCAACAAGGCAGGGTTCTGCACCCAAAAGCTGGTGTGGTTATTTACAGTGGCTGACATCTGCCCTCTAACTAAAGATACCTTACTGACATGTGCCTACATAAAGAAGTGACTGCCAGGTGGGTGATTAAGAGGCATTAAAGTGAAAAGAAAAAATCTGGCTTCAATTTAATAGGAGCTTCAAATAAAAATACAAGGTGTCTGAAGTTGACCTGTGTGACTACTCTTCTCTCCACTCTGACCAAAACAGCTCTGAAAAGTAGGTCACAGCAAAAAGAGGCTACAGTCTCAAAAGGTGAATGCCTAAAGCTATGCATATACAGCTATTTTCATGCACTTTTAACTGGGTGGCCTGATTTTGAGAGGCTCTAAGTATGCACTGCTCCAACAATGTACATGCTCCACAACGTCCAAGAAACCCAGCCCTGACTATCTGCTTTGGTATTGAATTGTAGATGCAGTTTTCTACTCAACAACAGGTCCACACATTCTGTTAGAACAATACCTCCACAGCTTGCTTGGCACAGAGACTTGCTGTATGGGAGTAGTGTTTGTACACTAGAGAAGAGTTTCTGCCCAAAACAATGTGGCATCTTGGCAGGCAGATGAGTGCCAGGATGCACAGGGGTGACACTCCGTGTCCAAAATCACGCAGCAAAGCAGAACCAGCACCAAGCAGAAAACCCCAAGCCCTAAATCAAATGCCTTACTCATTTCACCATACTGAGCTTGCCTCCTAGTAACAAAAGATACAGGCAGCTGTGAGAGAAGTATTTCTAAGACAGACAGAATCTGATAAAAAGAATCCAGGGAATAGAGAAGGATGCTGTGATCGGTTCTGAAATATCCCCCAAAAAGAGAAAGATGTACATACAGCAGCAACTGCACCTCATATAATAGTAAACAATCAAACATAAATAATTTTGATTACATGACAGGATGAAAATATTGAGGCTAAAGGGGTGTATACTGTTTAGAGTGTCCTCAGGAAATAGCTCCCATGCTTCAAAGACAACTGCTAGGAAGAAAGAAATTAAGGAGTTGCAGCTTGGCTCATGCAGGAGCTGTCTTTTCTAGAAAAGTTCCACAAAGACTATTGTCTGTACAAATTTTAGATTTCTAGCTAAATTTAAGAACAACAAAATTTTTAAATAATAGAAGAAAAAGCCAGGAGCAAGTGGTTAAAGAAATGAACTTCAGGTCTGCAAGTTCAAACATTATCAGAGAAACCAATAAGTCAGTGAGACAGAAGAGGAAGCTGAGCAGCAGATGGGAACACTAACTAGATAGCACACTGAGTAGCATGCTTAGTTCACTTTTCATTTAAGTCCCTTCAATCTGGATTGTTATGTAGGGAAAATCAAGAGTTTTCAATGTTTAAACAAAAAAATGTAATAGGAAAATCTTACTTTGTTGCCCAGTCACAGTGATCATCCATTACCATCTTAAGCATAATTTTAAGTGTCAGATTTTGAATTTCAAACCTGAAGGATCACAGCTTTGCAACACACATCAGAAAATTTACTTATTTTCATTAGGTTAGAGCTTTAAAAAGGCTGACACAGCTCCAACCATACAATACCCTGTTAAAAATGAAATTTTTACTTAAAAATGCTCCTAATCTTTCACCAAACATCACTGAAACTGATCAAGAGCACCTTTATGTAAGAAGCAATTCTTCAGAGATAAGTAAACAAAGCAATACAACTGCTGAGAGAACAACTGGGACACAAAAAAAAAATCTATTCAGTGATTCACTTCAACATACACCTCATGGTGTATGTTGAAGTGTATACAGCACACTAGCTGGAATGCAACCTTTATTTTTTCAAATCTTTTTTTGAAAAGATTCAGAAGCACAGGTTGCAGAATAACTAGCTCTTTTAGAGCTTGCACTCCAAATAATGGAGACCAGGAAAAAGGAGAAGTCACAGCTCCAGTTAGACTGTTGATTCCAAAATAGAATCCACTAAAATCAATGTTAAAATATCTTTTAAAGCTATTTTTTTTTCCCAGAAGAGAGTCCTACTTCCTTCCAAGGGAGATATCACTGTCCATACCAAATAAAGCAACAGTCCTTGCAAATCCCCTCAGCACTGCTAGGAGCATGCTAGCACACCAGGTTCAAGGTGCATCCTGGAGCAGGTTGCTCAGAGAGGTTATGCAGTCTCCATCTGTGGAGAAACACAAAACCCCAACTGGACATGGATCTGAGGAACCTGCTGTAGAGATCCTGCTTTGAACAGGGACTTGGACTGTATATTCTCAAGAGGCTTTTTCCAACTTCAGTGACTGGGCAAGTCTGTGAACCTTCTATTTCCATAAGGAGTGAGTGCTTACTGTGTCAGACCAGGACATGGAAAGCCCTGGTTCAACCCCAGGCTCTCCCTCAGACCACTGGTACAACTCTGGCCCAGCTCTCCTCCGCCTCTTCAGCAGTCACAGACTGGTAGCTGACACAAGGAGTGCCTCAGCCACAAAGTGTCTCAGCAACCATTCTCAGGAGGCTGGATCAAAGTACTTATCACTCAGACACTTGATTCCATGAAGAGCAGGATATGGGACTTTCAGAAAGCCTAACAATGTCCATGAGACCAGTCTAGACACTTCAAATAGGGATTCCCTTTTTCAGGAAGCATGGAGAATTCTCTGGCAAAAGGACGATGACTTGGACAGCTGAAAAATAATTAGTTAAATCAAACTGTTTATAGACTGTGGGGCCCTACTGCTGCAGAATGCAGTCACCTCAACAGAGCACACTCTCTTTAACATAATTGGTGCAAATCTTTAGTTATACAGTTGTGGTAAGGTCTACAGGGTTAAAATAAAGCATAAACTGAGGATCATAAATAAATACTATACTTCATTTAGAAACATAACTGAAATAGAGGCAATAATCACTGAAATCCAAAACTGATCTGTAAATAAAAACTGAATTTTCTTTTGAAAGACTTTGAATAGCAGAAGGCTTCTCCTTAAATATAAACTCAACCCTCTCGAGTTTACAGCACTCCTTCAGAAGAGACAATCCCTTGCACTGAACTTAACCCATCACATTAATTTTGTATCCTGTGATAAAAAAGGCTCTCTAGTTACAGCTAAAGACTAGGATATTATTTTCTTACTAGTTACTTCCATCATGAAATTCCAGAACAATAAAGATGTGGCCCCTAAGAGTTCATGCTATTCACAGCTCATGCTTCTTATCTGGGTTTTCTAAGTGCTCATGGCCTCAGGATTTGAGATGCTAGCTGCAACAGAGGAAACATAACTTAGCAGGTGAAAACAAGGAAGGGGAGAAAAACCCACAGCACTGCCTAGAGTGGTGTACCTTTTCTCTTACTGCAGATCATCATGTGCAGGAATACAGAGGCTGATCTACTTAGGCCAGAACAAGAAGTTAGACAATTATTAATCTCTCCTGAGATTTCCCTTGCTAAATACAGAGTTGGTTCAAGGTCTTGGTCATGGATTATGAGACAGAAATAAGACTGGGGAGGAAAGTGCTGGGGGGAGGGGGACAGAGGGTCAGGGAAAATAATGGTTACCAAACACTGCAGCAGCCAGTGACAATAGCTTAGGCCATCCCTTACTTCATTCCTCAACTTTATTAACAGCTTCTTTTTGAATTGTCAGTTTTACCTGATTACAAATTTCCTTTTTCTTCTTCCTCCTTAAGGACTTATTTATTTTTCTCATCAGTTTGACCAAAGCAGGCTGAAATATGCGGAAGACAAACTACTTGCAAAACCTGGATGTCCTCCCAAATATATTGTTCTCACAGGGATAACAATAGCACTGATAGCAATTTAAGAAAAAAACCAACAAAACCAAACTCTACTGAATTTCTCTGCTGTTAGAACAAAATCCCAATCACTCCCTCAGTGCACAGGTTTCCCTCAGCACCTTTCTCCCACTCACAAACAGCAATAGCCACAGCAAAACAAAATCATTCTAAACTAATTGAGGATTTTCTCCCTAAAAGATTCCAAAAGACAAGAGGCAGTGCTGTAAATTATTAATCTTATTTCTACAAAAGAATGGTGCTGGTGTGGTCATGCAAATAATATGTCCATAAATCCACAACTATAAAAATACAAATTGCTGAGCTTCTTACCTGCCCATCAAGACAGTGATAACACAATCTCAATGGCATTTCCAATAACATCCCATTAGAACATAGTTCAGAAATGCAATTTCCCCCCATTACAGTCATCTAACATATGAAAGAGTTACTTCAGAGCTATTCTAGATTTAAATTCAAAAGCCAATAAATGTTTCAAGAACATGACAGCAGCAGAAGTAAAAAGGAATGAAAGACTAACTTAACCATACATCTGCAATGGTTAAAATGAGAAGGTAACAGAACTATTCAGGTTGAAAAGGCATGACTCCTAACATGGAATACAACTCAAATGATACCAGTTAAGGGCAATAGTTTATGTCAGGTAACAAGCCAGGACCAGACGTGCAACAGGCTTCCAGTACTTCTCAAAGACCTTAGCTCTATTTACACTTTAATTTCTTTTGATCCTTTCCAAAACCAATTTTTCTTCCTCTCCCTCAATTTCAGGCCTCAGAAATCTTACTACAAGCTGCTGAGTTTGTACAGTCATTTCAATTTACATGCACACAACAAGAAGACAATGTTTTCCAGAAGATTTCTGAGAGTGCTCATTGTGGTAAATATGCTCCCCATTAAATCCACATCGTATTTTTAATCAGTTACAAACCTCCTTCGTGTATATGGAAAAAGAAGAGCACAGGATTCCAGAGGGCAGTCCTGTGACACAGGAATGCTTCAGTGTTTGTGCTCCCATGGAGAGACAATGCAAAGGGCACAAAACCACTACTTCAAACATCACATCCAGCCTCCAGAAGCTTTCTTCTCTAGCCACAATAACAGCCTCCAGGGAGCACAGATGTGGGCCTACCTTGCATGTATGCCTCTATTCGCCGAATGAGCTCATACGACTTGGATCGATCCAGAAGTGTCCGGATAGCCGGGAGAGGGTCTAGGATAATGGTTTCTGGATGAGCATCAATGTACTCCTGCAAAACAATATATAGGGAAAAATGGCATTAGGTTGGCTGAAGAGTGTAGAAAAATAATGAGAAGAGAAAATAATGGGGAAGAGAATATATAATGTTAAAAGTTCAGCTTCTCTTCAAGGGAAGCCAAATGGACTTTGGCAACGCAGAAAGTCCCCAGACAGTCAAAACACTGACACTTGAAACAAACACAAATGTGACAGCTAACTGGTTTAGATGGCAAATTCCTCCTCTAGACTCTATCAGTAGCAAAACCTGTGCTGCAACCACATTAGCTCACAAGGGAGTCAGTGGCAAAGTGCCATAGTAAGAACTGTGAGCAGGACTGAGAAAAGCCATTAGGAGAAGAAAGATGGCACACAGCTATCTTGGGGTCAGCCTTGCATCCAATTACTGCATGTGAACATCACAACTATCTGAACTAGGCTCAGAAATACATCTGCGTTCTTTTATGTTGTTTTTATTGCTGTCTTCTAGCTGGGCTGAAGACAGTGTTAAGGGCTGAATGATAAGGGCTGAAATTCTTTTTGGCAGAGCTGAAGAGATTGCTGCTTCACTGTGTCTTCATTGCTTGCTACTTCTCTATGCTCATACTTTCCTTTTCTGACTACAAGAACAAAGTAAAGTTAATGACCTCACGGATCTTTGTCTTGGGAACTCAATTCCCTGTTCACTGAGGTCATGACTGCACTACTGCATCTTGGCCAGGAACACAGACACAGCTGCCAGGTATCAGCCTTGCAAACCCAACAAAACTTCCTTCTGTTTCTTAGAAGCTGATCATCGTTGCCCCAGCCTATAGACATGAACTTGAAAATGAAGAAGGGAAAGAGAAACACCGAAGCCAAAAGAGTACAGCAGTACTCTCTTCAGTACAGCACAACCTTTCAGCTTTGAACCTTCAAGTCTTCTCTTGTCCTTCCTGCAAAACAACTTTGCTCTCTACTTTGGTGGATTTACTGAAGACTGATATCCAACAGCAGACTCCAACCACCCAGGCAACAATGTGGAAGATATTTAGGCTTTCCAACAATAGATTGAAAGGGATCTGTCCTTGGGCTGCAGTTCAGCTTGACCCAGACAACATCTACATTTTCCTCTTTCTAATCTTTGACATAATAAAAGCAAACAAGCACAAACAAGGAATTTTAGCAGATCCTCCTTTGTTTGTATTCCAGGTCCGGTGTTAAGTCATACTTTGTACCAGCCCCATTACTGGCAGAAGGCCAACAATGAAATCTGAAATCAGAAAGAGACCAAATATTTCATGTACCCTATTAAACACCTCTGGATATAATCCAGCAATTTAAAAAAATACTTCCCTTGAGAAGCCTGTGTATAGATGAGAATAGATCTGCTTGTCATTTTACCCAAAAAAGGTAGCTAATGATTTTTAAAAATATTTTAACAGAAAGTTGATACAGTATCTACTGGAAATAATAGGTCATTAGATGATAAGAGACTCACTGATTCATTGACTTGCTTTTATTACTAAGTAATAAAACTTACATAATGTTTTGTTTAATATTAAACAAAGTTCCATAAAAAATATTCCAAAAGAAAACAAGTAAGCAAAAGAAACAATAATGCCATTTGGATTTGTGTTTTCCCACATACAGAAACATGACAATGACTGCTTGTAAAAACATGCCAACATTTTCCAAGGGAGAAAGAGATGTAAACACAAGCTTGTCTAAAGCATTTGCATCAGATTTAGATTTAAAAGCTCCTTTTTGTTGTCTTAGGCAGCGATGGTCTCTTTTCAAGGACACCTCCTTCCAAAAGGAAAGGTGAAGGTGTATTGTGTCTTCAATAAATGCTCACCTCAAAATTGTTTGTCTCTAAATCTAAATGAGATTTCTGCAGTGGTTAGGAGGAATGAGGGGTGTGGCAAGGGGAAAGGGGAACTGATCTTCTCTGTTACTTTTCTATTCTCTGTATATCTCAAAGAAACTTTCTGAGTATTCAGCTGCCCTGTGTAGCCTCCAGAAGTTTTTTGCTCCTTCATCTTGCAAATCCTACCCACAGGAAGCTACCCTAACCATTAGGGCTTAAATGACAAATTTTTAGTTAATTTTGCTGTTTACGAGGCTCTTCCAATACTTTAAGACATCATTATTTTTCAAACATATAAAACACAGGTATTGGCCTGTGAATTCAGGTGTAAATAGACCATTTTGATTTTGTATTAACCTCTCCCTCCAATTAGGAAAGAATTACTAAGACATAATAGTTTCCTTTGGTTTTTTGCTTGCCTCTTCTCATTTGAGAAGTCCCCTACCTCCTTCCCTTCCAAAATATCTCCCTCATTTTTCTTCCTCTCAGTCCCAAACCCTTCTAGGAAAGCTTCTCAATCAAGATTAGAAGAGTCCATCCTGGACTACTCCAGAGTGGGAGAATCAAGAGTTGAAGGGCAGCAGAGGAGGAAACATTTTAAATTTTCATCAGCCTGATAGCAAAAGACTAGGCATAAAAACTGTGTCTGATCTATCTTTTTAAGTAGGCTAATGCAAAGAGAACCTGCTCAGAAAAAGCTTTGAAAGACAAATTAATAACCCTATTGATTTTCCATCACTCGAGCCATCATTTTGAATGCAATATGAAGCTGCAATGAATGGAGCCACTCAAGCCCCTGTACGGCTATGACAGGGAGCTGCTCAGAGAGCATTCTGCTCTAATGAAAGCCTAACAAAGACTCCCCAATGTCTTACAGGAACCAAAATTTACTCAGTTTCAAAGCCATATACTTTGTCCAGGAACTGGGGTAGTTGGTTTTCTTCCTTACCAAGAAGCAGGAACTGTAGCACCAGTAAGTGAAAGGCACCCTGGGGACTCTGCCTCTTCACCTGACTTCCCTCCATGTACCTCTGGGCAAGAAGGAACCACTGAGGACTATAACCAATTTTCACAGTAAACTAATTACCTGTGTTCAATCAGTCCAGCCCTGTGTTACAGTGAGAAGAGAGGGAGACTGACCATCACCTCTACAAATAATCATCATCCCCCAATATAAGGATTTAAGTGTCCTAAAAAGCAAGCAATAGTATTTCTCCACTTTTCATCTCATGCACTACACTAGGCGCTGCATGCAGTCTTTGTTTTGGCTTTGGATGAGATCACCAGGCACTCATCACTGATTTGCAGTGCAGTGCAGAACAGCTGCACCCATCAGTACTCTCCTGAGAAACTGCACTCCATACCACATCCAACCAGCACAAGAACCTCAGAAAGCTCAGCCCTAAAGGTCTTCTGGAGCTAAAAATGCCACTGTCAACAGGCAACTCCTACATACCATTTTCATTCTCCTGTAATTTTTTTTCCAAGGCAATTGAAAACAGTCAGAAAATGGCATGCCAAGAGGCTTCCTGTTCTATTAGCACTCTCTGCCAGACCCTACAAGGGCTCATCACAGGCTCCAGAGAGCAGGGACACAGAGTCATGTAAACATGAAGCTAGTTTACTCCTTAGCTCTTTGCAGATTAGATGGTCAAGGCCTCTATAACATAGATCTGAAAAAAAGTCATTCTTAAAAAGGTCATAAATGTAGTCTGGCAGATCATTCCTCCTGTGGTCAAGGATCCCCTGCTCTCTGCTTCCTGGAAGACTGCTTTATGGAGCCAACAGTAAGACTGCTGCCAGGTATCATCTTGCTGTCACATTTATATTCAATAGCAGGAAAAAAAGCATAATGAATTTTGCACTGTTTGGTCTGGTTAAGATCATCACAACTTTTTCAGTCAACTTAATCAACAATAAGGGAACCACACTATTTCCACTTGTGTGTAGGTGCCAGAAATACCACAGTGCTTATATAACACCTCACTCATACAAACAGCTTTCTTGCAAGGGGACATTTTTCATTTTCTAGGTCACTCATTGATTTTAAGAGCTCAAAACAACAACCCTATACCACACACTTTATACTAAAGTATTCTTACAATTTCTTTTTCTTATGGAATATGTTCCTCTTAATTTCTAATGATTTTCAATATCTTAAAAGTAATACAGGACAGATGGAGACAGGCAGCAATTTGCAGATAGTTTCTGCCCTGGAGACAAAACTACATACTCTAAAAACACATTTGGTCATGTAATTCAACACAGAAAGGCCTGTGCTCTGCACCACCGGTTCCTGGTTATATTTTACTGCTGTGGGAGCTTCCTGTGCACCAGTGATGTGGCACAATTCAGTCTCCTGCAGAAGCAAAAGCTTAAGGCCTTACTTTATTGGAGAGAGGATATCATTCAGATGTCTGCTCACAGGGGGCCCTACCATCTATCTCATCCTCTGTCTTCCAAAATAAAAAAGTTTGGAAGGCACTGGGAGAGAATCTTTTAACACTTATTGGGGAAAATAGTTCTCTGTACCACACATCCTGCATATTTCTGACCTTCAACATAAACTTGAGGGGAAAAAAAATAATACAACAGGATTCTCAGCACCAGAGGACAGAGTCACTGACAGTAATCCTGATGTTGCAGAAATTAGCATTCCAGGAACTGGGAAGACTAGACAGAACTGGGCCAAACTAATTCAGTGGCTTCTGTCATGGAGAGATGCACATGAAGTGACCTGCTGCTCCCCTTTGTGAGCAGCACTAATACTCTTGAAATGACATAAGCACATTTGGTGAGAAACCAGTTCTAACTAACTACTGATACAAAACAATACCTTCCCAAGGTGCAAGTCCATTTTAAACTGACAAAACCACTTTTGCTGGGCTATCAGCTGCAAGTCAGCAGTGTTCCAGACAGCTCTTCTCATCAAACCCCTACAAACTGCACTGTAATCAGACTGAATTTGCTGCACCAAAATCATTCTCCTGCTTGAAATGCAGAACAAACCACTTACCTGGAACCTGTGAACCAACTCCAGTGACTGGCTGTCATTCTGGTCTGCTTCAAGGATTACATCTGTCAGTTTATGTATGATCACATCCAAAGGGCCCTGATCTTCAATGGGTTTGGTGAGGTCAAGCTGAAGAAGACAGAGAGAAACATTTTATTAATATATGGGGGATGCACCCTCTTGTCCCTGCCACCATCTGAAGTGCTGCTGCCACACAGATGACATTTACTTTGCACAGTGCCTTTGTTTTGGTATGTTATCCAAATCCTTGAGAATTTACACATCATTGAATGTTAGAAAACTTTACTCAGACACTTATTTCTCAGCAGTATAGCTCTAATTCCATGAAAAACAGCAAAGTCATCAGCAAGTACCCTCCATCCAAACATCTCCCTGTGCTTCTCCACCCTAAACCAACATATGGCTCTTCAGCTCAGTTTCCTGGTATGTTCACACAGCTTCCAGGTACATTCACATACATGCAAAAGGAATGAGCCAACAAGGATTAACACCACTAATAAAAGGAAGGTCTGCCATGCCCACTGGGATTGCACAAAACAGCACCCAGGACAGGAATAAAGGTAACACACAAGCAAGTGAGTCAGGATCTGTGGAAATTCATCTGCTACTGAGACAGTTATTTAGCTGTTACCAGGAGGGGTGCAGCTCCCAGACAACTCCCAATAGCAGACTTTGGCAGTTAGCTGGGTAGGAGACAGAGATTTGGGGTGAGGTGTGCAGAGAGTCTGCTCCGGACAGCACAGGAAGGCATGAAAACAGTGGCAATGTGTTAGAGGGCTTGGTCCCAGTAGCAAAACAGGGTTCAAGAGCAGAAGGACATCTGCAATGGAAAAGGATTGAGGAATTCTCTTGATAAAATATCAATGCTAAGAAGCTTACTGGACCTGTATGAGATGCATGAGAGAATCCTAAGAGAGCTGACCAGTGTTATTGTGAGGGCTTGGATTTATCAAGATATAAATCAAAACTATGGAGATTCCAACTAAATCAGGTTAAAAAAAATCTACCACAAGGTCAGTCTGGTTGCAGCAGAGTCCCAACAGAGGTGGCAGGATCTCCATTTGTCAAGATGTTCAATACCTGACTGGACAAAGCCCTAAGAAACTTAGTCTTGATTTAATGCCAAATCTGCTTTGATGAAGATGATGCTCACAGAACTTGATGATCCCATGAAGCTACTCACCAGATTCAACATTAGTTCAGTGTAAGTCAGAACTGGCTCATGTTCTAGCCAACACACCAGGCTGCTCACAGCACAAAAGCTGTGAGAGTCAATTCAACCAGTTGTGAAACCCACTGCATCAATGACAACTTAACCTTGTAAATGCCAAATCAGGAACATCTTTGAGAGGAAAGATGGATATGTGCTCACTAAAGTTAGCATCTCATTTTACCTGCATGATCTTTTCTATTGCTGCTTTCTTTTTTTTTATTCAACTCTGGTGAAGAAGGGTGTGAGAGGCACAGCAGGGAGGGAGTACTGGGCTGCTGCTGATCTTGTTTTCAGTCTCATTAGCTTGAGTTTTGTCCTGCTAAAATTTCCCACCCTACAGAAATGGCCCAGCTTTGAACTAAGGAGTGAATGCCTTAAAGAAGGTAAAGCTATAAGACAGGATCAAACCAAGAAAACCAGCAGAGATCTATCAGCCTTATATTAATTAGCTACTTGCTAATGTAACCAACCCATGGAGCTGGATTACTTTTCTTGTGTAGGCACTCTTATCTGGGCCAGGCCTCCCTGAGCAGAATAACTGAAGGCACCTATGGCACAAAAGCAAATTGGAAGGCTGCCAATTCCTCCCTCAGAGACCACCCTTGCTTGCCCATTACTATATGCTCCTAGTAACAGTTACGGGCTGGGGCCCTTTGAAGTCCTTATTCGGATTCCAATCCAACTGGAAAACACTGAGTGTGTCTCTCTTCCAAGGAGACAAACAGAGGCACTGCTCACAGGTGGGCAGCCACTCCCTACAAGCCAAGAGACCAGCAGGACAGACTTGGTGTGGATGCTCAGGGATGGGTAAGCTGTGGCCAGGTGAGGCAGTCCACAGAAGGTCTGGCTGTCCTGACATATTTTCACTCTCACAAGTAGTACAGCACAAAGGCCAGGGGACAGCCTAAGTATCTGCACAATGAAGGCAAAATGAAGTGACCTGCAGCTTGGCTAAAGAACATGGAAAGAGATAATTAGCTTCTTCAACCAAGTTCCAGAAAAATCAGTTAAAATCCTTAAAAGAAATCTCAGATGACTATACTGCTGCTTCTGATTTTTTTCCATCTGCCAATCACATCTGGAAGGAAACAGCAAAACAAAGAGTCCATTTAACTAGGTCAGAAAGTTCACGGTTGCCAAGGTCCAAAATTCTGAATTAATCCATTTCCAGGACTTGCAGTTTGAAAAGCAGTAAGAAGCAAGTAAGCGTTTGAGATTGGTTACCCCTCTACATTCTTCCTGAACTTTCAGCTCAATCTGCACAGAAACATTCAGAAAACAAGAACAGTCCTCCCTTTCAGCCTTGACCTAAGAATAGAAGCAAGCCTCCAAGGCAAATCCAGGCATTTCCAGCACAGTGTTTTCCACAAGCACAAGACATCTGGGCAAGATAACTTCTTCACAACAGTTGTGCCAGCTAAACACAACAGGTATATTTTGAGAAGAAAACCAAATGTACGGACTTTGCACACTGGAAAGCATTAAAAAGGCTCCCCCTAACACTGCCCTCACCAGTAAAGCAACGTGAGAAACAACAGCATGATAAAGCAGCTTCTCTGGAAGGAAGTTCAGTGACCGCTTCAACTGCCTCAAAAAGGACAGCAGGTACATTTTAGCCACAAAAACCTTCAAAGTCTGATCCAGTATTTTGTGGATTGGAGGATCAAACCATTTGCAAGAATAAGTTCTCTGTGTTTAGAGCCATGCTGTAGAAAGCAAATATTCCTGGGCTGTGTGGAATTTGGAAGAGATCCACCTTCCTTTTATGCACTAAGAAAAAAAGTAAAAGTAGAAGGAAAAAAACTATTTGAGAAGGTAAAAAAGAAGCCTTTTCAAAGTGGAGTATCAAACCCAAAAAGAAGTCAGTGAAAGCAAAGTGCAAAATTTCTGATGGCCCTCTGCTGAGACCAACACTGATTCATTGTTTGTCATCAGCTGGAATTTGAGCCCTCCTACTTCCCTTCCCTTTCAGCATCTCTCTCTTTCTAAATGATCTCTGCATTTGACATGGACACCCAAAGGTTTGTTATTGCAAAGAAGTACACCATAGCAACAGAAGTGAGAGAAAAGATTTATCAGCACCAGCTTGAAAAACCAGAGATATATCTATGGTGCCTTTTCTTCTGTGAGGTAGGCTTTAGCCTGCAGCATACTCTGCTTGCCCTTCTTTATGTTAAAAAACCAACCCCAACCAGGTATTGTTTTCATAGCATTGTCACTTATCACCAAAACCCAGCAAAACTCAGGTGCGTGGCATGGAAGAGAGTATCAATGCTGTACACAGGAAATACACAAGGCATATATTTGACATGGATAGGTGCACTGTCTCTGGGTAAAAAATTGCCTGGATGGCCAGGCCCAGAGAGGGGTGGTGAATGGAGATAAATCCGGCGGGCAGCCGGTCACACCTGGCGTTGACCAGGGCTCAGTACTGGTGCCAGTGCTGCTCAATATCATTATCAATGATCTGGACAAGGGCATCAAGTGAGCCCTCAGTGAGTTTGCAATTCAAACCAAGCTGGCCAGGAGTGCTGATCTCCTGAAGGGCAGGAAGGCTCTGCAGGAGGATCTGGACAGGCTGGATCCATGGGCTGAGACCCAGCTGTATGAGGCCAGCAAAGGTCAGGTGTCAGGTGCTGCACTTGGGTCACTCACAACAACCCCACACAACACAACAGCCTGGGGACAGAGTGGCTGGAAAGCTGCCTGGTGGAGAAGGACCTGGGTGCTGGTGACAGCAGCTGAACGTGAGCCAGCAGTGCCCAGGTGGCCAAGAAGGCCAATGGCACCTGGCCTGTGTCAGCAATGGTGTGGCCAGCAGGAGCAGGGCAGGGATTGTCCCCCTGTACTCAGCACTGGTGAGGCCACACCTTGAATACTGGGCTCAGTTCTGGGTCCCTCAGGACAAGAAAGTCATTGAGGTGTTGAAACATTTCCAGAGAAGGGCAAGAGAGCTGGAGAAGGGTCCAGAACACGGATCTGATGAAGAGTGGCTGAGGGGCTGTTTAGCCTGGAGAAATGGAGATAAGGAGGGACCATATTGCTCTCTACAACC
Organism: Fringilla coelebs; assembly: GCF_963513975.1. NCBI lineage: Eukaryota > Metazoa > Chordata > Aves > Passeriformes > Fringillidae > Fringilla > Fringilla coelebs. Next base: position 15,997,986 of record NC_140034.1, on the reverse strand, counting down.
ACCTGAAAGGGGGCGGTAGCCAGGTGGGAGTTGGTCTCTTCTGCCAAGTAACAAGTGATAAGACATGAGGAAATGTCCTAAAATTGCACTAGGGGATATTTAGATTGGACACACTGAAAGAAGTCAATCATTAGAACAGGTTGCCCCAGGAAGTGGCAGAGTCACCATCCATGGAGGTGGACTTGGGTTAACAGCTGGACTTGATCCAACCTAAATGATTATACGGTTCTGTATGCCTTTCCTGGTCCTTCAAATCCATATATGGAAGAAACCAACCAGTAGATAAATGCTCTTATCATAGCTGGCTGCAGCCAGCCTGCCCACCTTTTAATAGAAGGATGGGCTGGAAGTTACAAAACATTCCAAGCTTAGAAATGACAGTCTCTCCCACAGGCTGCCCAAAGAATCCACTGGAGAGTAAGTTACAGGCACGCAGAGCTCTGTCTCTGCCCTCCTCTCCCCCTTCCCTCTTCCTCTGTCCTCCAGGAACACACAGCCAGCACATTATCCAAATCATTATAGAGAAGGGCAAAAAATGTTTATTTCCATTAGGCATAATTTGTTTAAAGTTTTGGGGTTGTTTTTCTCCAGAACCCTGGCAATCCATCTGTATTGCAGGGACAGGGCGAGTGCCTGGCAGAGTGCCACGGCTCTCCACTGGTCCCAACTGCAATCCCACACAAATGCATTTCTGGAAGCTGTGTTTAAAAATAAAACTATGTCCAAGTGGAGAAAATCTGGATTTGTTCACTCAGGGGAAAAAAACCAAGCCAAACAACTACAAATGCTGGATTTAGGAAAAAGAAATATAATTTATCATAAAGATTAAAAATAGTTGTGTATTTTTTGTTTTATTCAGTGTTTCCAGTCCACGGTATAATCAGCTGTATTTCAGAATCTGTCTGATTAGGATTTGTGACTTTGATTTTTTTTTTTAAAGCTCTTCTTCCAAAATAGTTTTTGGATTAGCATTCATATGAAATGAAGTTTTAATACCAACCTGTATTTATATTCTTTTATCTGAACCAGAGAGTAATATCCACTGCTATATCCCTGAGCAATGTAGAGTCTACATTTCTATTTATCCTCACTTTTCTCTTACTATATTTTCATTAAAAATTAGGACCCATACAGCTATTCTTCAAACATTTTGCTCCCATTCTCCAACCCACTAACAAACTCCACTCACCAGGATGCTGCTCTAAGTTCTTGGTATGTTTTCATTTGGTGTGCTGCTAGGACTGGGGTGCTCTAGGATGTGCATCCTTTGAACAGAAGTGCGCATCCCTTTACAGCAGCCTGTCATGCTGCAGGTAGAAAATGTTCATTTTCATGAAACTTTCAGCCAAAGGAGATAAATGAAGGCAGAAGGTAAATCAGAAATCTAAGCTTTCTCAATAGGCAGTTAGCATCAAATCATCAGGCATTAACTTAATAAAATGTCACAGAAGGGAAAGAATCCATTCAACTTTCTGGTTGGTTCAACCTGTCAATGCTCTCTGCTACACTTTTCACCAATCACAGTCCAAAAGTCCCTTTGTGGCAATCTAACCCCTCTCCTCCCTGTGAACTGGACACACAACTTCAGCCTGACCTGACTTCTTTGCTCCTTAATTCCTCCTTAATTATTCTTGCATATGGAATTTTCTACACAAATCTATTGTATTCTGCTATTCAAATACTCAAGGAAGGGCTGTGTTGGTCCCAAGACATGTGGTATTTATTTCAGTTTTAATTCAACTTCTTAAACTCCACTGCATGAAAACCTTCAGGATTTTCATCCTCATCTTCCACTCCTGGGACTATTTTCTACCCTGTATTTTCATCACATACATTTCTATCAAAAGGCTTGTAAAATAAAGCTTTTCAAATTCTTCTCCCAACCCCAGCTCCAGTGTTTACCTGTGCTGTGCATCAATGCTGAGCAAGTCATAATGAAAAAAGTCACAAGCTCAGATGAGAAGGCCAGATCTTCACAAAGCTGAACTCTGACAGCTGATCTATTGGTGGACACTGTTCTCTCCCAAAAAACTCAAAGAAAGCATCTAAAAATATCCTAAGCACTTTGGAGAGGGAACGTAAGCAGCAAAAATCAATAATGTCAAATTCGCTGTTACAATCCGCTGTAAAAAGTAAACAAAAATACAGATGAGATTCTAATTACAGGTGAGAATGTCCTTGCTTTTGAAAGAAAGTGGGAAAATTTCCTGAAAGAAATCAGGAAAACAGTTGTGCATGTCCATCTATACATATAAGACCTACTTGTGCACAGCAACAGAGCAGAAAGGCACAGAAACCTGACTGCTCTTGGGACAAACCAAGGGAAATCCATAAGAACAAATAAGACCAGCACATGCTTCTTTCATGAATTAAATCCTTCAGAAGCAACCCACTCCTGTCCTGTACCTCCAGGGACTATACACTTGAAAAAGCAGCTGTCAGGTCTGTGCAGCACAAAACTGACACAAATAGCTTCCTGCCAAAGCATGGAAGGTAACAAAGCACATATCACTAAACATTTCCTCACCAGGAAAGACGTTATGCTACCTGGCATTTTCAGTGGTAGGCAGGCTCCAGTAGTTCCTAAAATATCCGTGTATTGTAACTAAATAAATATTTGTATATTTAGGAGATTGTCTCCTAATCTCTCTGAGAAAAAAAGTAATCTGGGCTTTCATCATGCCCAGATAGTGCAAAAGTATTCAGCACTTGCTGCTGCTGCTCATGAGGCCAAAGGGGAACACGAACTCCCCTGGTTAACAAACGCCAGCTCTGTCCCATTGCAAAGATCAAACAGGGACTTGACCACCAAAGGCTGTAAAGAAAGAGCAAAAAGTACACCAAGAGGTGCTGGTTTGTCTCTCCACGCCCCCCTTGCCCAGCATTAACCTGCACATCCTGTTGCAGCAGCGGCAATCTGTGAAAGGAAATCCGCTGTGGTGAGGAGACCTCCCGCTCCGGCTGCGGAGAGGAGAGGGCACCGCAGCAGCACCGGCACCAGCCACCCCCTCACAGGGCAACTCTTCCCCAGGCAGGAAGGAAACACCTTGAAAATACCCTACACCTTCCTCCTGGTCTTTCTGAAATCACAAAGTTGAAGACTGACCCAAGAGCTTACCCTTCTACCACTGCAGGACACTAGAGGTTATCTGCTGTTCTTCTGCCCAGCTTACTTTAACAGAACCACCAGAGAAGGAAAGCATGTCCCACACTGATATGTCATGCAGACTCTCAGGCAAATATCAGTGACATCACAGGCATCAAGACACACCTAAACATGAGGAGCAGCATAACATAGCCTATGAATCTGGGTTTCCATTTTCCCAAGTACTGAAACTTGAACACCAGAGAAGATTCTGGGTTTAACAGATGGTTTCTTTGTGTTCTCTTGCATTCTTGTGTTTCCTTTGCATTCTGCTGGGCACAAGTTGCCAGAGAGTATGTGCAAGCTGCACATTTCCAGGAGAAGCACACAGCTGCTCCCCTGGAAGCTTGGCACCATGTCTGAAACATCAGGGAAGTTCTCACTTCTATCTGTACTCTAGATAAAATGAAGGCAAAGGAAGCTCATAGGGGTTTTTTACACAACATATACTAACATACACAGACACCATTTATGGATCGCTTCCCCAGCTACTACACAAACTGACTAGTTCTTGTACATCCAAGGCTTGTCCCCAAGTAATGCAATCCCCCAGGATCTTGGTGAGCACCACCTCCCCACAGCCTCCTCTGCCCCCTCCCACAAAAGCAAAGAGAGAGCCAGCACTGCTCTGGCCTGTGCAGTAACACTGAAATAAGTTACTGCACCCCAGTTACTCAAACCTCTCCCACTGCTCCCTTGCTTTCCCTCCTTACTCCTCTGACCCTGGTACGGAGGGTCAGTGGTATATTTCCACTCAGCATCCTTCTCCTGTTAGCACTAAGTTTTGCCCCTTTGCTTCTTTAAAAGTTATACAAAAAATCCCATGTTTGGGCTATGGCTAAAGTTCTTCACAGAAACCGTTTTCAGCCTTTCTATTTTACCCAGGACTGGAACATTGTTACTAGAACTTTGTTTTAGACTTAGAGCCCAACACACACACAAAAATAAATTCTACCAATTAAAGTTTAACAGCTTGGTTTATGACCTGTACAATACTTTGGCAGTTGCAGAAAGTTCTTTCCAGAACTTGCCAAGACGTGGGAATGGCTGTTTCTGAGCATGATACTAAACTGAGAGCTCATGTCCCACTAGGACTGGACTGCAGTGAGCAGGGTTTTGTAGGCAAGGGGTTAAGCAGCTCAGTCTTACTCAGGGATGGTTTGAGAGGCAATTGCTGATTTTCAGCAATGAAGGAGAAATAATCAAGGTTACCCAAATCCAGAAAAGCCTCTTGCCAAGGGTGTCTCCTGAGGTCACCAAGGCTCCTGTGGATTAAGAAGGGCAGCAGAACAAATCCACAGATTAGCAGAGGAGAAAAGTTGAACAGAAAATGTGTGACATGGGAGGATTAGTGCTCCAAAGAATGAAAGCAAGTTATAGAAAAAGAAGAACACAGGAGAATGAGCATTCAGCAAACCTGCCTTGTTTCACTTCCTGGAACTGTCAAAAAGGCAATGTTCAGTGCACCAGATTAAAATGCTGTAGAGGAAATCTCAGTAGTGGAAGGTATGGGAAAATTACTACCATGGGTCACAAAATCTCTTGCTTGCTTCTGGAATGGGCAAATCAGACTCAGAAACCCTTTTTCTTTTTACTTTACACAGCAGAATTTTAATCATTTTTTGAGTGAGCTGGGTCAGCTGTAGCCCAGTTATTGAACCAACAGCTCAATCAACCCTGCAGGAGAGCAGAGAAGGAGTGGAACGGAGACACTATCCATGGAGAACATTCCAGCTAATCTAGAATAGAGAAATAGTGCAGCACTACAGCCACTACAGCACAGGTAAGCAGAGGGAGGGGCACAAGAGTGGTGAACCTTTACCAACGTTTTCAACCTTAATTATATCACCATACATGGAATCAAAACATCAAGACCTTACAGTACTACAGACACTTTTGGTTTTTTAATAACTACTGGATACAGAGAATGTTAAAATGAAGGAAGCATATTCTGAAAGTTTCTCTTGAAGTCACACAAACATGGACTGCCTAACTTCCTTCCTTTTGATCACAGGATTAGATAAGTAGAAAAGCTGATACCTAAGAAACATCCCTCAGAAAGCCTGGCTACTACCCTTTATCCTAAGGGCTGACAAAGCTCAGCTCTGGACTTACACCACACAGATCAGGCTCAGCTTTTGGATAATTCTTCAGCAGCACCTGTCAAACATCAAGAGCAGTCAGAGCTCCTGTGTGTGCAGCTGTACTTCCCATGACATTGCCAATGTCTCCACTGTGTCTCTGCTGTAATTCTCCCTTCAACAAAGCTTCCCATCTGGCACAGCCAGGCTGCCAGAACCCTCTTCATTTCTGTTAGCTACTAGCCCCCAGAGAGCTGTATTTCTAGGTGATTTCCCTTTCTCAAGAGACTCTGGATGAGGCCAAGTTGTAAGGAAATGTAGGTAGCACCCAAAGTACATTTAAACCAGTCTGCTCATCACTTTGCTGAATTTATGTGCTGTTTATTGTGTACTATGAAATTTAAATACATGTGGAGGGAGCGATAGCTGTCCAAGTAGAAAGTTGTTATGCTCTTTATTCACCCCCTGCCTAAACTAATTAGGATCCCTTCTGGAAAAAAAACCAAAATTGAAACATGCTTCTCTTAAAAAAATCACCCTTCATCCAAACACATTTTTACAGGGCTGCTCAGGACCACTGGATAGCTAGCAATGCTTGTGCAACTGCAAATGATAGAGGAGGAAGAGGAGGGAGAAGTACACTGGAATAAGACAGGGAAGAAACACAAAAGCTTTAGAAGACTTAGCCTAAAGGGAAAAAAAAAAACAAATAAGGTTGCTCTTAAACATAGAGAAAGCCATGCTTAGGCTGACCTATATCATATCCCCATGCTGTATGAGCAGAAATCAGAAGAGAGATCATAAAGAGATTGAAGAGACTGTGGCATTCCCTTCCATTCTGTTCCAGCAAGTATTATTTATGGAAGAATGAAGTTGCCTTTCAATTACAAAGCATTACTTCAGCTTGAAACCACAGCTCCCAGTGAGACAACAGGATGAAACCATCCCTTCCAAGGGTGAATTTAAAGGCATTTGAAATGGTCTGAAATGAACACAGCTGCAAAGGTGAAACAGCTCATCATTTCTCAAATGGAGGAAAAAGGGCATAGCTGTAGATTACAATCATCCCTCACTGGTGCTGCACTGCTAGAAGGTATATGAGAAAGGAGCAGAAAATGAAGTCAGGAGAAGGTGGCTGGGATACAGACAATGCTCTAACTGAAGCCTCATCTGGTCTCACTCATTGCATCAGCAAACACCCTGGCACAGAGGTAGTGATCAATAGCTAATGGCCAAAAGTTTGTTTTGTAACAACTGCAAAACAGGTTTGCTTTTTACTTTCTACCATGTCTGATGAAGCCTTCTCAAGTGGTCCATGGCTCAGCCACACACCAGACACTTTTTCCCACTCAAGTGAATAGTCTTCCAATGCAGCACCTGCCCAACACATACGGAGACCAACAGCCCCAGGCAGAATATTTTAAGTAAAATTCCTTTTAAATGAGAATGATAAAAGGTCCTGCTTTTGCTGTGCTGAGATTGTCTGACAATCCCTCTGACGTTATAGCCCAGCTACTCTGAAGCAGGAAAACTAACATAAAATTTAGTAATACAAAGAATACTACATCAAGCTGTGTTAGTTTAAATTACAGGATAAAATGGTATACAATTCAAGCAGATTTATGACTTCAGGATGGCAAATGTATAAAGAATGTAATTAGTAAAGACTGCTGAGTTGTGAAAAGCTCCAGGATCTCATAATAAAGGATGCTTAGCATTTTTTGACAGCATGCCAAAGAGCGAAACATATTTTGGGAATAACCAAAAAAGAAGAAAAATTGGGATCTCTGTGTAGCAAGCATAGGGATAATATTAAAGATAATATAGAAATAACCACAAATTTTACACAAATGTTTGGCTTCAGCTTTCAACAAGAATAAAGAGGCTGGTCATGGGGGCAAGGCAAGTTGGTGAACAGAGAGGGATACAGATACATCTATGGGTACCAGCAGCCAAAGCCAGATATCACAGAGTGAGAGTCACAGGAGCAAATAACTACAATAATTTCAGGCTTCTTCCTGCAGAGGAATGAATAAACACCTTGGCATTTCAAATTCATTTAGCCTGTCTTACTTTCATGTTCTAGAATAAGAGGAATCACACCTGAAATATGCTTATCAGAAGGAGCCCAGTGGAGTGGCACAGATGTCAGATGACTTCAGAGTTTCATGTGCTGAAGTGAAGGGAAACTTTGTCTCTCCCGTACCACATACTTTAAAAAAACCCAAAAAAAAGCCAAAAAAACCCCACCCCTCCCCCCATCTCTAGAAAACAAAATTAAAATTCAAATAAAACATGACATAGATCTAGACATAGATCAGAGGATGGTGATACAAAGGTTCTGAATAACTGTATCCTTCATACAGTGCTTCCAAACAATTAGAAAAAAAAAAAAAAGGCAACTATATGAGGGAAAGAGGGAAAAACAACAACTACTTACTGTTCATCTGGCCTAGCAGTATAACAGCAATTCAGTACATTTGAAGATTCAGAAAAATAATCAGATCTTTAGGTGTAAATAAAAAAAGGTAGTAAAAAGTGACATGAATCTCAAAAAGGCAGACCAGACCCATCTAACTGGATGTATGACCACTGATTCTCTAGACAGAGAAAATGCAGCAAAGCATTTTCTTTTTTTTTCTTTCTTTGGTTTTTTTCCCCTCAGTTAAGCATGCAGGCATTTGAAATTGGAGAAAGACAAGGACCTGTAGAAGCAGAGGAAGGTGAATGAAGGGTTAAATAAAAGAGAAGATGACAATGGCTTGTATGCTGAAAGCAACAGCGGCAAACCAGAGAGGCTGTGCTAGTGGCATTCCTCAGGCACTGGTTTTCTGATCATTTTATTTAATATCTTCATTAGTGGTCTTAGCACAGTGAGTAGATTACTGATATCTAAAAAGTGTAACTTAGCAGTATCATGCAGAAGGAAGAATCAGAAATAGAACAACATTGAGTAAACACAAAATGAAAATGATGATGACATGACAAAAATTACCTCAGTTTCGCTAGGATTAGGGAATTTTACCTGAGGTTTTTAAGAGTTAAACTACTGAAAAAGGCACGACTGAGAGCCCTATTGAACAGCTTCACCCAGTTCAGGCATCCATGACCAGAAGTAGAAAATCAAAATGAAAAGAAGGCTTAAGAATTCAACTAAACTTTTTAAGTTACGGGCTCAAGAACACAGAAAATCTCTTCCACACATTCCATGGCCACAGATCCTTATAAACTATGCAGATTCTTTGAGTGTTAACCACTTTCTGGCAAGAAATAGCTTACCTTAATCATAAATACTGTAGCTGCACTGGAACAGTAACTGATTTGATGCTATAAATGGGCATTCTGGGGTGTTCAGCACAAACTGAAATCTGCTACCCAGGAACACGTTTATTCCTGCAGATCCCTAAATATTCTCAGAGGAGCAAAAGAACTAGAAGGTACAGCAATGGAGATCAAACAAAAGAATCTCAGGTTTCAGATTATTCAATCTTGCATTCCACTTTATAAACAGAGCACTAAGTGAGCAGCACAGAGGCAAGACTAAAAAAGGACTATCAGAAACATCGCTCAGGAAGAAGCAGGCAAAGCAGCACTTTGTCATTGACCTGTAAATCAAGTCTGGCACACTCCCTGGTTCTGGTGTCTTCCCTCATGCACTTGACTGACAAGCCATCCTCTCCAGATGGAGAAGGAACCTGTAGCTCTGCCCTTGGCAAGGCAGCCAGACCACACTGGACTTCTGCAAGGATCCTGCAACCTTGTCTCACTGAGATGGCTGGGCTGATTTACAGAAGTATCAGTGACACAAAAGTAGGTCAAAATTTTATTTTAATTGGTTAATAACAGTTTCAGATTTTGTCTCACAAGCCTACCATCTGACTGTTGGGGCTTTAAAATTACATAACCCACCCCTCCCTACTCGTTTTCTTTTCCTTTTTGCTGTTTGAACAGGAAAATTACTTCCTGTTCAGGGAAGACACTGAATGCTGGGGTAATTAAATGAGCTAGAAAAAGAACAGCTAAAATTGCATTTTTTATTCCTCACTCAACTCTGTTTACAGGAATGTCAAGCCTTCCTGTCACAGCAACAGGTAAAACATCCAAAGAAAATGTTGGTATACCTTCCACAGACACCAAATCCCATTTTCACTATTCATACTCACTTTAACAGGCAAAGATGGGAAGGAGGTAAAATAGTTAAAACACAAGGACGCAGCTAGAGTGTGAAAAGCCTGTCTCTGTGTAGCTTGCAACCACAGGACAGAGTGCCAGACACACTCCTAGAAGGTCTCAAGCTATAACCTAGTTTTCAACCATGTTTGCACACACTCTGCCTGAGCTCTGATTTCAAGGCACTTGTCTTGACTGTCACTCAGCTCTCTGTCAAGACACCCTCCGCTGCTTCTCATGCATCAGCACAGATGATGCTTCATTTGCTCCCTTTCCTCCTCCAATCTTTTGCATGAGGGTAGCTTCAAACTCTTTCCAAATTTCACCATGGCATCATTTCTCCACTGCTTTCACCTGGGCCAAACCCATTCTGTCAACTGGCAGAGAGGGCTGGTCCCAGCTCCTGTCTGCCCCCAGCCCCCTGCTGCAGCAGACATTCCCAGCAGCCTCAGTTTGACACTTTGGTCTTCTTCCCCTCAGCTGTGTTTTTCATTGTAACTGGACCTCAAGTTCATAATTCTAGTTTTGCTTTTCTACCTCTGGCTCTTACCTCAACTTCTGCTTTTGCTCCTGTCCCAGCTAGCTCTCTGAGCTCCCCTTACATCAATCTCTGTAAATGTGAACACCAAACTAGTGGGCCTGCTATTTAGAAACCATCATCAATTCTCTCAAACTCTCTCCTTCTTGCAATCCAGACCTTCCACATTCCTTGTATTTCTCACCATATTACCCTTCTTTTGGATCAGAGGGAAGTCCTCCCCTGTTCAGCTTCAAAATTCTTGAGTTTATTCTCTCCTACCTCTCGCTCACCCACAAAGCCAACTTCCACAGCCCTCTTCAAAAATGCAACCAGTGCCTTAGCATTCTCCTGCATCCTGCTGCTTCCACTGCAGAAAAGCTTGCCATAAACATATACACAGCTCTGTCACTGCTAGACTTCATACCCCTTTTTCCAATTCCTGCTTTGCTGGAGTGAGATAAAGTCACTTCTAAAACAGCCTAACGCTCAGAAATCTTCTGCCTTTTCCCCAAAGGTCTATTTGACTCCATCTACCAGCTTGACCACACCTAGGTTTAGAGAAGCACAAGTATGGGTGTGACACTGCCCCTAAACATAGCTACACAGCTTTAAGCAAGGCCACTCTGAACTTCTAAGGGCAGAACAACATGCACAGAGGCATCTCAGCTGAACTTAGAGCCTTGACCGCTCAGAAAGTTTTTCACACACACACAAAAAAAAAGTATAATATACACATTTATATATGCTAAACACATATATATATTTTCTTTTAAATATATATTCCTACCTTTTTAAAAGTTCTTGTTGGAGAAGATCTACATACAAATGTTCTTCCTCCCTTTTGCTTCTAACTAGTTAATTTTCACTTAGGACATGGCAGAGAAGAAACCACTACATTACCACTCTGAACCATCTTCAGAAACCGAGCTATGTTGAGCTTCTGCACATTTCCCTGTAGTCATTTGTCACCACTGGAGGATTTAAAAGCCTATATTTCACACTGAAAAAGGGGCTTGAAACCCTACATTGCATTTCAGCGTCATCATTTGATAATCAGAAGTACTCTCTGACATTAGTCCTTAAAACTATGACACGCACACAAACTCTTTCCTTTGTTCCACTTGGGAGCCAAGCATCTCACCAGCAGCAGTCAGCTTCAAGTTCTCTGAGCAGGAAAAACTAAAATCACATATCATGGCTGGCATGGCTTTTATACCCAGAAGTTTTCACATCCAGTTGGCAAAAAGGGCCTGTTTGCTGACAGAACCCTTCCACACACTTCCTGAGTGTTTGGTCTTTGCTCTTAGCCTAAGGAAAATATCTTTAAACCTCCTGGGCACAAGCACACTTGAAACTTTCAGGACAAATCTGTATTTCCAATGAAACCCCCTTTACTTACTGAAAACAAAAGATGTTAAAACTTTCCATTTTAATTTATGGCATTAGTCACATAAGAATCATCTTCACATAACTTCAGGGAAAACTTCTATGTAATGAGACTTTTAATGGACCATGCTGAAAAATAGAGCCAAATTTTCCCCCTTTGCATCACCTGACTTATTGTACTTGCTCAACCCACTGGAACTGAAAAGCTGACTTAAAAACCTCAGAGAACTGGCAAAAAGAGTTCCTGCAGAGTAAGCTCACCCTGCACATCACAGCTGAGAGAAAAAACTATTTCCCAGCAGGAGCTGGTAAGGTAATTTCCAAAGGCTGCTCCCTTTAAGCTGTGCTGCAATCACATCCACAGATGCTTTCAGCAGTGGATCCCCAGCAGAAGGCAGGTGATCCAGAGCTCTTTCCCTGGCATTAAAGTGTTTCTGACCATGACTTCCCTCTCTGCTTTGCATCTCTCTACAAGCCTCCTTTATTTCCCTCCATCCCTGGCAGCTGAGGATGACTGCTGAACTGGCATCTCCCTCCTCTCCAGCCAGTCCCTGCCAGCAGCCCACAGGGCCATCCCTCACTGCTGTTTACAGACAGGAAAGAGAAGGTGTTTGACCCAGCTGGCCCCTACTAAAGTTATCACAGCTCCAATTGTTCCTATCTACATCTGCTGGTAGGAGGAAATAATCAACTTGTCTGGGCTGGAGCAGGGGATGTTGGAGAGCTATGAATCAGAAAGCTGCTCGTTTAGTGTGCAGTAAATGGCACCTTACCATTATTTCTCCCTATTTGCATGGGAACAAGAGGCAGGGTGTCGAGGTGATGTGGGGAAAGGCAGAGATCTTTATGTAAAACCAGAGCTAAACCTTCCTGGTGCCTCCTGCACAACTGCAGCGTCTAATGCATACAAGAACTACAGTGCACTGAAAGCATAACTGCTGGCAAACAGGAAGCACTGCAAGATCTCCATGCATGCCCTGAAGTGCTGAACTCCAAGCCAAGTCTCAGAAAAACACAAGAGATTGAAAAACAGAGGCATCTTCCATGCCACCTTCCTACTGACCCACAGCTGTGGGACCAGTCTGGGCCTGGATGTAGGCCCTGGGGAGTGTGCATCAGTGCTGACATTAAAAGATTTTTAATTCTTCACAGCAGCTTTTCAGAAGAAAGATACAAAGATTATAGCTGGAACTGCAATGTTTTACCTAAAATACAATAAACTGTCCTCCAAAGCATTAGGCTCATCTTAAGAAGGCTTGCTTTCTGTCCCTTTACTACCAGCATTACCTTAATAAGCTTTAGCAAGCTGACTGCCTTTAAGCTGGAGTGACTGTTGTGCTCTCACCTGGAAGTTCATCATCCAGGAGGTCACTTCAGCCCCTTCAAACTATTTCCTCCATCATGCATTTTCATCATTAGCCCATTTTACTCTGTCCTTAAAAACTGGATCAGGACATCAGAGACAGGCTTATGAACCTACAGCAGCTGTGAGCCTTACAAGAACAGAACTGACACCCAGGTTCTTCTATTGTATCTCAACTTGTTGAGCTTTTCAGGTCTCAGCAACATCAGCTGAAGTCAAGGATCCTGTAGCTTGATAAAGCTCTGTGTTTAGCACAGCTTCTTTATTCTATTTTTGCAACTAGCCACAAGCAGGGTCTGTTACTACTTCCTAACTTCAGGGCAATACTGTAAGCTTTGACCAGCTCCCAAAGCATGCTGAAGGCTCTGGAGCTGCTTCTCTGTGAAAAAGTTCCTCAAAGTTCCTAAAGATACCAAATATTCCTTCTTTCACAAGAGAGCGAGAACTGATCTCTGAACAAGACTCTTTAGGACAGATGCACTGGATTTGGCAGGGATAGAGTTAATTTTCTTCTCAGCAGCAGCCTGTGTTTTCAACTGGTGATAAAACCAGTGTTGATACACACCCAATGCTGCAGTTATTGCTGAACAGGGCTTGCACACTGCTCAGGCCACCTCTGCTTCTGAAGCTGCCCCTGCAGCCTGTGGAGAGAAGCGGGCAAGGGGCTGGGAGGGGACACACCTGGAGATCTGAGCCCTCCTTAGTGAGCAGGGACTGGCTGGGGTCTTAGCTGCCCCCTGGGGTCAGCCCACCACCTGGATAAACCAACATTCTGGTTTACAAAGTATCTTTGAAATTTGAGCTCAAGCTGCTGCTAAACTCAGCTTTAGAATTATGTGATAAGGTTAAAATTAGAAGTGAATAATACATTTTAGAACATCTGGCAGGCACAGACCAGGAATTTATGTTGTTCAGGTGAATGTCCAAGGCCTTTTTAAAATCCCTTTCCCATCTCTACACACACACATAAGCAGATATCCTCGTAAGATAGACATGGAGCAAGAAAAGTTGTAGCTATATTTAACATATTCATGTAATGTGACATTTTCAGTAGTGCAATTTAAAAGAAGGAAAGTCATTTCACTATCAGTGGATCTTGAGTTTTGACATTACTTTTTTTTTTTTTTTCAGCTGTTCCCAGCTTTTCACATCCTTCAAGAATTATTTAAAGTATGCTGACAGAACATACCTTTTTCAACACCGGCACAGAAACAATTTCCCTAATGTACAGATAAGAAGATGACCAAGATACATTCCCAGTTCCCTGAGAAAATTAGTGGACAGTCTGCTAATCACTCTTAGCTAGGCCATGTCACTACTTTTATGGGTATGACAGCCAAATGAGGCCTGGCTGAAGAGAAGACAGGAACATGCTCACCTTAAATGAGAGCTACTCATGCAGCCTTCCAAAACATAAAGGGATGCTGCAAGGGAGATGGAGAGGGACTTCTCACACAGACATGGAGTGACAACACAAAAGGGAATGGCTTCAAAGTGAAAGACAGCAGGTTTAGATTAGATGTTAGGAAGGAATTTTTCACTGTGAGGGTGGTGAGGCACAGGAAGAAGTTGCCCAGTTAGGTTATGGATGCCACATCCCTGGAGGTGCTCACAGCCAGGCTGGATGGAGCTTAGAGCAGCCTGGTCTAGTGGAAGGTGTCCCTATCCACAGCAGGGGGGCTGGAGCAAGATGATCTTCAAGGTCCCTTCCAACCCAAACCATTCTATGATTCTATGAAGCCCTTCAGGGTTTTCAAGGAAGGGAGTTATACAAGTATGTGTGTGGGATAGCCTTCAGCAGAGGATCAGTCCTGTGAAGCCAACTGCTATTCAGAGCACTAACAGAGGCATCACATCTGCAATTTTGTTTAAATCATCAACGAAAATCAGCATGGCAGACACAGGTTAAGGGTAGACAATAAAAACAGAGAAATCATCTGATTTTGATGAGGGTTTGTTTACTCTGAAACAAATATTGACAGGCATATATAAAAGTCTGGCTGAGTTGCTTATTCACATTCTTCTCAGTGACATTTGAGTGTAACAATTTACTCAAAATTAGTAACAATTCTCTTCTGAGCAAGACAATTTAACAAAAGACAATAATCATCTCCAAAATTTGTATGAAAAACTAAACATTTTCTTCCCCATTATTATAAAACCTCAAGCTCAAAGTGTATTTTCTCAGGTTACTAAGGAGCTCATCAGGGTGGGCTGTCGCCCTTTACACTAAGCCCAGGTGTCTAAACAAAAAATTAATGAGGAGGAGGGAAGTGTGGGGAGATGGAGAAGGAAAGGCTCAAAATAAACCAGTGTTATTCAAACACTGCTAGCTCCAAAATAAAACACAACAATACTGACCAAGTGGAGACACAGAAGACCTGGCATGGCTCCAGAACACAATAACCATTTGTCTTCTTTGCCAGAGGCAAGCAGCAGCTGGGGATGCCACTGGGGGGGATAAACAGCACCATGCTACAACTGGAGGATTACTCCCAGAAGCAGTGTAATACATAAGAAATAAAAGATGACAAGTTAGATGAATGCTCTTTGAGAACCTTTTCAGAAAGAACTAACTGTTCTTTAGGAGAAGCAGGAAAATTAAAGATATGCAAAAAATGCCAACATAGTTTTGCCAAATTCACTTGATTATAAAAATGAATCAACATGCAAAAGGCTTCACCTGAATCAGCCTGAAATACTGCTAGGAAACTCTGGCATAGGTATATCTTGAACCAAGGGAAATTTTGTGAAAGTATAGTACTTTCCTAAGAGTGACTGGGAACCCTTTGAAGCACTCAGATTTTGGAGGATTGTTATATACCCTGCACAATGGAAACTTCTGAGTAGCAGAAAATTTTTCAAGGGTTTCATAAAATAGCAGGGGAAAGGAAGGAGAAAAACAGCAACCAGTTGGTATTTATGTACTCATTCATTTATTTATTTACTGGCAAAACATGCTTTCAAATTAAAGTTATAATACTATAACCTGCAAGCCTGTTCCACATCAAAATCACCTTTTGGGGAAAGGTATAAGACTGGAATCAAACCAGAAGATTCCTCGCAATGCTACGTTGGCGTGTAACGTAATAAACAGCGCTGCATTTCCTACCCAAGTTCACTCCCCAGCTGGCTGCCTCAGTATGAATATACCCAGTGAAAGCAGAAGTGTAAGTGCCGGAGAAATGCACCTTTGTGGTAATACAATGCAGAAAGGTCCAGACCAGCAATGCAGGAAGTCTTTCTGCTGCAGGGTGTGGGACCTAAACTGGGAGAGTTTTCTCAAGTGCAAATGGGAGGGAGGGAGAAAAAGGAGAACAAACTCCAATTGTATGACATTAAGCTTCACATAAAGTAAACCACAGCTCTTTCCAAAACACCATTAAGTCAATATATGATATCTTCGCAAAATGCATGGAATGGAAGCAATTTATTTTCTGCACCTTTCAAAGCCGACAGAAAAAGAGCACTACATTGCTGGAAGAAACCTTGCGACCAGCAAAAAAAAAAAAAAAAACCAAAAAACAAACAGGCAAAAGGGTTTTGTTTCCACTAAGAAGGTGAAACATAGATAAAATAGCCTAGAGAACATAAGGATTCAGGTTTCCAGGTCACAGCTGTGACCTTTAGGCACCTAAATTTCCTAGGCAGTTAGTTTGAAATTCTTTGGTTACATCCAAGCAAACAAGTTACCACAAGATAAAGGGTGTGGATTCACAGCTCATGAACTGCTGAGGCACGGTGGCTCTGGAGCAACCCTACTTTCAGCCATGACAAACATGTGGTAAGGTGCAAGAGTATCAGCATCTGAAAGGTGCTTTGCCCTAGAAGAGAGATAACACTTAATATGAGCACCATACAGAATGGGTTAACCAGGACTGACAGGGTGACAAGAAGGAAACATATGGGCTGATTACCAGGAAGACTTGCTGGCACACAAACATGTTAGACCATGGAGCAATCTCCCATGGGAACTGGTGAAAGTCCAGTCAGTTGAAGCTTTATGAAAAAATTTACACCAAACAACAGAAAAAACATAAGCAGTAATTCTTCACTTCAGACAAACAGCAGAGCTATTTCCACATATACAGAGCTCCCCTCCCTAATTCAGCCAACCAGAGAAGCTTTACACAGAACTTTCTAGAATGGAATCCTTTCTTTGTCACAGCACTTTTGCTCCCACTTTTACACAGCATGACACCATCACTGTGCAGGGGGAAAGGACCTGTCTCTATCCCTAAGGCAGCTCCAGTTCTGTAACCACAGCCCACCCAGCTTCGATCCCTGCGGCGCCTCTCAGCTCCGGACCCTGCCAGCCTGCAAAATGTGCAACTAAGGCCAACAAAATTTCCTCCTGCATTTGAAAATGACTGACCTCCTCCACTCTGTAGAGACTGCAGACATTTGCTGTGTCCTTAACTGAGGCAGGCTTGCAGGGTTCGTGTTCTAATATTCATATACTGCTTACTATGGACATGTGTCATACAAGCTTTAACTAGAGCTTTCCAAATAAATCTATTCTGAGGTTTAACAAGCTCTTACACAGCTCAGCTCTGTGGCATTCACAGTGCAGTAGACAACAGCATATCTGATTACCACTAGTAATACAAAATGACCATCATAGCTAGAGTTCAGCCCATTAACTATCCTGCAGCAGCAGGGCTGAGGAACCGCAGGTTGAATAGCTGTGACCTGCAGCTATTTGCAGAGACATACCAACGTAAGTGTATTTTGGGATATGCTGTGTGCTGCAATGTGCTCTGTGGTTCCAGGCACTTCCTTGCATTGACTATCAACAACCAGCATTTTTAAAAGTCCAGCTCATCTGACAAAGGGACATCAGCCTCTCTCTTTACCACGAAACTTACAGAAGTGACAGTTTTCAATATTTGGCAAGTTCATAGTCTCTCCAGCATATGCACTTCAACACCAAACAAGTTACCAGTGCAATTAGGAAACTCCCTTTGCAAACAAAACTGATTTTATTTACTGTCTGATAAGAGCTCTCAGAGCCAACCTGGGCTCAGCAGAAGCCAGGCAGCAAGGATTACAGAACATGCACTTCCATAGCACATCCTGAGTCAGGTGTTTCAACACTGAGTATCTACATCTGGTAAAGATGTTCTAAGAGACAAAGGTAAGTCACAGAAAGGATGCCATCTCATATTTATTACTGCTATGAGTAACTGACAATAAGACTTCAAGGCCTGTCATCCTTTCTCACTGCAGTCTATCATCTTTCTTCCCCTTCCTCCCTTTATGCACTCTAAAACCCGGGATGATCCCAGAAAGCACAAAAAGCAGCCAACTCATCTCCAGGTGCACAGACAATGAGCATTATGCTGGGGGCAGTCTCACATTTGCTTTTCCTGCTAACAGTGGCAATTTCAATTTTAAATATTTTGTTGCCTATAGACAAAAGCAAAATGGAAAAGTAGCTGAAACATGCTGCTAAGTACCACTGAATTTATCCTGGTAATATATAGCAGGAACTGGTTTTATGGTTAAAACCAACAGAACATAGGTTCTCACAGCTGGCACTGTGGAGGCAAGGCACTGCAATCCAGCTGTATTACCACCATGGCTGTGGGCTTTGCAGCAGAATTTACCTTGCAGCAGAAAGGAGAATTCAGCTGTTTTTTTCTCTGCTGAAAATAAATGCCTCAAATAAGTGCTTCAAGTAACTTCTAAGTAATAAAAATAGCTCATGAAAAATGGGTCCCTTTCAAGCTGTCTCCTTCTATGGGAAACATGATGAGAAAAAACTAAGACCTAACAGCAATTAATTTCCAGCACATCCAATAAAGCGCATTTTATCACTTATATTTATATCTCAGACTGACACAAGGCAGTTAGACATAAGCTAACTACCTACTATAAAGGTGACAGCAATAGAGTAACAATTTATTTCACTTACTCTGTTGGAGTTTTTTAAATTTGGTTGGATTTTACTTTAGGAAGCAACAGCAAGGGAATTATTTTTACCAGGAGTATAAAGTTTCCCCTCTTCATCCTGTGCTTGCAGGAAAGTTGACCTTCATTTTCTTAGTAATAAAACTTTTCTTTTGCAGTTTTCCCTTTTTTAGACATTTCAAGCTCATTACATTAGTCTGCTATTTCAGAACCCAAAGGCTGTCCCGAGTTCTGGAGAAAATGGGTGGTATCTTCAAAACCAGGTCTGGGACTGCTCTATCTAAAATACATGGTATTTTAAAATGGAATGGGAGGCATGGCTGAGTCACAGGCCCACACTTGTGTTAGCATCAATCTTCCTAGGAAAATTAGGAAAGGAGGACACACTGGGATTGGCTTTGGTCCAGATTAGCAACCTAACTACATATTTCATGCTCTTTAGCAGATCACCCAGTCCAGGTGGAAAAGATGTTACCTACAAAGGCTACTCCTGCAACCTCACTTTCCCAGCTTTCCATACTGCAGGAGCCCTCCCTTAGGTCCTGCCCAGAGCCACCTCCTTGGACCACAGGATGCACCAGACTACAGAAAAGGTTTTTATGAAGTCTCTCTACGTTATTGAAGAGAGCAGTCTCTCACACCCTCACCCCTTCAGACTCTCAAAAAAGCATACTAAAAATGCAGCAATATTGTTGGTGTGTTTGTTTTTAATTTTTTTTATATTATACGGGCAGAGGTTCTCCAAGTTGCCATGCTACTTACTTTCTATATTTATGTCTGCTATATTTGACCAGTTCCCACAGAACTAAAATCCCTCACTGAATACTGAAATTGTCTCATTAAAAAAACAAATTTTCATCCTGACATTAGTATTACAAGCCTTCTTTCCCTAACACATCCCTAGCATGTCTATGGAGTATGCATGTTCCCCTGCATATGGTGGTACCTCATTAACTGCAAAGGAATAAAAGTGTAATCACTGAAACATTAAAAGCTTGTCACTTCAATTTTCTTCCACTGAACTGCCATTAAGTATCATGAGATCACAGAATATCCTGAATTTGAAGGGACCCACAAGGATCACAGAGCCAAATTCCTATAGCAGATTCACAATGTAGTATTTTTTTAAAATAGAGCCATGAGAAACACAAATAGCAAAATAATGCTACTTTATAAAGCATAACACAGGCTGTTGCATTGTATTATATTTTGCTCTGAGGCTAGAAAAGTTCCTCAAATATGGCCAAAAAAGTACAGCAATTTCTAGGAATGTTCACAGAGGGAAGGACACCAATGGATTAGCTTCTGCACACAGGCTGAGAGGCTCTGCCTTCCCGTGCCCCAAAAGTACAAGCCACTTGTGCACATTTCCATCACTAAGTCATAGAAGAGGTCTAGAACAACACAAATACAAGTAATTTAACAGTAAAGATGGTCAGAAAATCTGCCATCATTTGAAAATGGAATTAATTTTAAAAAAAATTCAGCTAAAATTCTTTGTAGGATGGGTGGACAGATGGGATGAGATTCTCACACACATGTCTGTGCAGAGTGGGCTGCTGCATTCTTATTTACACCCCAAGGAAATAGCTAAAAACCAGAGCACTTGTGTTTTTGCATGAAAAAACCTCAACAGCAGCTGGTCAGCACCTTTGAAAAGCAAGCTCATTACTTAGCTACTTGCCTCAGAATTCAGACATAAGAAGGACCAGTATGGTCTGTCATCTTGTCCTATGACCCAAGCCACAGAACTTCCCCTCACCATGACCTCCATCATAACTGACCTGATAGAATACTTGTCTTTGTGGAAATAATAAAATCATTATTTTAAACAGTTTTTACTAACTGTGAAGCTAATTTGATACCTAATACAATCTTCTAATGATTATTTCCCCTTACCAGAGCACCTCAGTTTCACTGCAGTACTACAAATTTCATGTTCCCACTACACCTTCTATGCCATTAAAAAAGAAAATTACCTTTCAAAATCTAAAGGAACTTATGAAAATTTTAGTGTTGGCAGCTTTAGCTCTGACACATTCATCTTTCAGAAGATTACAACTGGAGTCAGGCTGCCATTCAGCATTCAGCAGTGGCCCAGGAGGCAGGACTCCTCACTGAGGTTGGCTGCAGGATGCAACAGCAAGTGTTGAAACACTGAGGCTGCCACCTCCAGCTAAGAGCTGGCACCATAGCTTACAGCCACGCCCTGGTGGCAAGGCACACCTGTGCCCTCACTGCAGGGAACAAGGTGTGACAAACACAGCAGGGTATGCAGCTAGCAAGGAGCAGAAGGGAGACAAGCAGTTTAGAGGGAACCATCCTACCAGCTCATCACAAAGCAGGAGGCTTCTCATCACCAGTGCTCTCTCTACAGAAACAGACATGCCAATGCTGTACTTGGATAGATTAACACATGTTGGGTAGGTCTGTGGTCACTTAGGGGCAGAGACATGCATAATTTGCCTCTTCTTTCCCTAGCCAAAGCAGATGCACCCTGGTTCTGCTGGGGATGCTGCCTGGCCTTGCTGATATGGCACAGGGCTCAGGAGGCTAGTAAGACCCATGGAGAACAAAGTCAGTCCTCTGATATGCTAGCACAATTTTGCAACCTTAAAATGAGGAGCTGGCTTGCCTCCAGACAACTTTCAAGTACAAGTACAAGCACAGGACGGGCTCCAAACACAGGTCCTTCAGTACAGCCTGTTCTGAACACCACAATGCAGATGTTTCTGAAGGGGAACAAAGAAAGATGCAGAGCTGGTGCAAAGAGTGGTCTAAAGTTTGAAATTTGCTCTTCAAAAGCTCTGTCTTTGTGGCCTTCTTTGGAACCTCTCTAACAGCTTGATGGCTTTTTTATATTGTGGCACCCAGAACTGCCCCCAGGGCTCAAGGTGAGGCTGCCCCAGTGCAGAGCAGAGTGGGACAATCCCCTCCCTTGCCCAGCTGGTGATGCTGACCTGAAGCACTCCAGAACCTGGGTGGCCCTCCTGGCTGTCAGGGCACTGTTGACTCATAGTCAGCTTGCCATCCACCAGGACCTCCAGGCCCCTTTCCATGGTAGAGCTTGGAAGTAATTTAAGTCAAGCGCATTATTGGTATTAATATACAATAATAAAAGGCCTGCAATATGCAGACATTCAGAGCTGAAGTTATAATTCCTCTCAATCAAAGAGAATCCCAAACCTAAGCAAGAAAAAAATCCCCACCATAGGAAAAGAAATATTGATTATTAGAAGCAGAAGAGTCTTAGAGCTGTACAAAGAGTGCATAAAGCTGTAAAGCTGAAAAAGCAGTCTAGATCCCAGACCCTTCCACGGAACTTTTATTCCTTACCTATAACTTGGTGGAGCACTAATTAAGAATACTTAACAGATTAAACTATGAGTTCTTTCAATATCAAATAGCTCCTTCTACTTTAAATACTCAGGAGATGCTCCATTGTAACAACTGGAGATGCCCCATGACTATGAACATCTACACAAGCAGAGAGCATCATCAGATCAAGATTACAAGCATCTAAGTAAAGAATTTTACAAGCCCCTCCACATCAATGTGGAACTGTTCAGTAAGTGAGCCACGTTGTTTTGCTATAAATGTCTATTTACTTGGTGTTTCTGGGTGTTTCCTCATTGTTTTATACTTCATCGTACTAGCACGAGCATGTCACTGTGCCATGGACTGTTGCTAAGTGATCCTCTGCAAACACACCAAGTTCTTGAGACAAAATCATAAACAATCCTGAGAGATTCAATAAATAAAGTTGCAGCACATCAATCCTAAGAAAATTTGTAAGGAATTAAAATTCCCAGTCATCAACAACTATGCTTAGTACTTCTCTTTACTGAGGATGAAGTAAACTCTGTCAGCTCTTCTTTTAAACATTAACTTGATGGTATTACTGCACCAAAACTTGGCTACAGACTGACATATCTGGGCAGTAACAAAGTAGACCATCAAGACAGCATTTCCATGGACAGATTATTTTTCATGCATGATTATGCTGCATTTGCATTCTGATTCCTTAAACAAAAAGACAGCATAGCATTACTTCAAAATCACTTTTGCTGTAGGCAGAGTTAGGCTGTACTCACTCCAGAAGTCTTGGACAGTAGTTATAAAAACCAACCCTCCAAAACTGGGTATATTAGGATTTATGGAAAAGGCAAAAACAGTCAGATTCATTGCTTTGAAAAGAACACATCAGTAGTGTCACAGAGCTATAAAACCACCAAGAGACAAAGTACAGGAAACTTGACAATAATCTCCACTAACTCAGGACTACCACAGCTCCTGGGATATGACCATGGCTTAGCAACCACATAAAAACAACTTTCAAGTCCCACGTGGTTTAAGGACAGTGGGCTGCCCATGCCTGCCTTTGGTTTGAACTCAGTCCCTCCAAACTGAGCAAGATGCTCTTCACCTGCAGCATTAGTGCTTCTAGTTGGTGTTTCACTGGGACTGCAAGTGGGCAAGGCACTCCCTCTTCCATCCCTGCCTGCAGAGGTCCTCCTTGCACACAAGGGTATTTAGTGGTTGGCTGCACTAAACTTCACTAGTAAAAAGACTTTACACCTTTAAAAGGCACTGCAAGGCCTGGACCATACTGCATAGACTGAACATGCCACAGCACCAGCAGCAGCACTGTCCTGGTCCCTGAGGGTGCGGTACCTGCTCAGGCACAGCATAATCACACTGATGTGGCACACAGTGCTCACAGAGCCAACACAGCTCCTGTGTGCATCCACTTCTGCAGACTCACTTGATGCCTTGAAAAGGCTGACCTAGAACAGAGGCTAGACAGAGTTAGATAATAAAGTAGGTAAAAGATTCAGATTTTTGGAAGCACAGAAAAAGTAGACATGCGTTGATTTTAATTGTACAAGCAGGTTGAAGAATCTAAGAAGAGACCCAGCAGGCAGCTACTTTGAAGAAAAGCAATCACAGCATTTATCAAAAGAAAGCAGAGAACTTGAGCATTCAACACCTCTTAGACAAGATCAACCACCAGGGTGTAGTTTCCTCACCCAAGAGGAACTGAAAGCAGTGTGAGAACATGGCCCTTTACTGGCAGGAAAAAGGTCCTCTTGGCCAATGGAGGGTCATCAACTCTAACCTGCCCTTTTTGGCTCAGAAGTGGAAAAACTATCAGGAGCAGGGACCAGTGGAAGCACCTGTCATCAGCAGGGAACAAGTGCTATCTCTACCTCCTTTTTAGTCACTTACTTCACTGATAACCAGCTAACCAGTCTTTTAAGTCTTGCATGGTATGTAAGTCATCACAACAGGATCATGAACTCAGTTTCAAACTGCTTTGTACTTTAAAAGTTCTGTTTACCTCTTTATAGCTGCCATTCTTTTTTCAGCCACTTAAAGGCTGTTATCATAAAGGAAAGGGTATTACAAAATAAACTCATCTAGGTCACAGGAAAGATCATTTTCCAAGCTAACCTAAAGTGTAAAAGACCTCTCTGCAATCAACATAAATTCTCTACAGAAAGCAGTCAGCCTGTTCTCTAATCTTGCCATCAGTAAGGAGAGGAACAATTTAACACTGGCTATGCCGCTGAGGTTACAGGACACTGCAGCTGTGCAATGAAGCTTCTTGTACAAGAAAACAATTTCAGATGCACTTACATCTCTGAGTAAAGAAAGCTCTTAGCTCCAATCAACAAAATATGACAAAAACAAAGCTAAAAAGCTTCTCAGATTGCAAAGTCAGCCAAAAATTCCGCTACAATAGTTGTTTTCCTTACATTTCAGTCTTTTACAGTATTAGCTCAGTCCCAATGGCATCTTTTCCATCCCGTTCTGGGATGATTCTGTCAAAACACTGTAAATAACTTCTCTGCACTTTGGCAAGGTACCAGGAGGAGGAATAGTTCTTTCGTAAAAAAGTCCTCACCAACTACTGAATGCTCACCTTAAAACACACACTCAAACAAGGACACTATGGATAAGTTAACATGTACAACAACTTTAAATTAGCTATGACCTTTTTCAAGGAAGCATGCCAACTGGGAAATTAAATGAGGCAACTATAATTTACTGAAGGAAGCTCATGTTGAAAAATTGATCAGTGAGTTCTAGTAAGACACTGAACTATCATGGAACCTAAAATAGCAACCAAAAAACAGTGTAAATCCATTGCTCAGCATTTTATGGTTTTGTATATAGGTGTAGTTCCTGCTCTCCCACCCCGTAAGCTCTGTTGTGCCAGCTTTCAAAGCAGCACCTCTCAATTTGCTCTTTTTCCTTTAAATCATGACTGAAATGTGAGATACCTTACTGACTGGTTAGCTGACAGCATAGCCTCAGGATCCTACAAGCTGACAAGCAAACTTCAACCAAAAGCATAGCGGACAAGTTCTCTTGACAGGCTTTTATTCACCTATAATACAGGCAACAAATAATTCTTTTGACTTCTTTTGACAAAAATAACCTTAACACAAGAAAAAAAACATTGAAGTAAAATGTACTATGGCATCACCATTTCAGTGACAAACCTGCACAATGGAGTCAGGCTTGGCTTTGCTGTGTTTTTAATGCACAGCTGAGACACAGAAAGCACACCTGGATACGGAGCTTCCTGGGAACAAAACCACCCAGCTCTGTGGGCAGGTCAGCTGGAGGAGAAGCAGCAGAGCACAAACAGTGACTCCTATGAACAAAGCTGGCTCTCAGAACTGCACAAAGCTGGATGGCTTTTGTGGCTCCTCTGGCTTTGGGATTTATACAGATTCATTACTATGTCAGTAGCACACTGTCTTTAAGTTTCTTCCCAGAAGAAGGAGGGACAGAGAGATTCACAGGAACCTGATGGAAAAAGCTTCTCTCCAGGTTACCCCCAGTCCATAGGAATAAAATTAACTCTTGCCCTCAACCTTCTCTTTGAAAAGAGCTTTCCAAAAGAAAGGTCTACTTCCATCAGGTGCTAAGGGACTGCTTATGGCAGATCAACGCCCGTAGGTATCCAATGACTATTCCAATCCATTAAGTGTGGTTACCCACCTTGCTCCTGGCATAGCCAGTAGGAAACCACACTGATTTCATTTAGAAAGCTGCAGCAGCAGTCTCCTTTGTGAAAAGTCATATGAGGGAATGGGTTGAAAAAAATAAAAATAAATTTTAAAATACTACAGCTCTGTGACCTTATGCTAAAGAAACACACATCTGGGATAAACCACCTGTACCTCACTTTGGAGAAACTATGCTTATAATCATCTAAATTTCTCCTGGTAATCTCCAGTCCTCTTCAAAATTAAATCCTAGATTCAACAATTTCCATCCTACATTATTAATTACATTGCTTTTGGTACCATGCAAAATTACCATTAGCAGTAAATTTTACCAAAAAATTGAGAGCGATTAAAAATTAACTGTCAAAAAGTCCAGAAGTATTTTCCATCCAAAGGTCAATATTAGAGCCACTTCCGTGGCTGACCCTTTTTCCTCTTCACCAAAAAACAAGCTATTTTCAAACCACCACAGAGATATTGCAAAGTAACAACCAAAGGAACAGAAAACTCCTACAACATTTGCAGAAACCCCTTCTGTCTGATCTGTCTACGTTTAGACATACAGCAAAGAGGTCTACACCTTTGCAAAAAGAAATTAAAAGAAAAAACAAGTGTATTGCTTTCACCAGAAATGCAGAGTTAAAGTGAAAAATAAATACTTATTCTAGTAAAAGACACCACCCTTAAACACAGTGCCCCTTGGAGAGAAAAAAAGGGGATGGGGCAGAAGTTCAGCTGAAGCCACACTTCTGTCCGAGTTAAGCTGAAGCCACTCTTCTGTCTTTTGCTGTATTTCCTAAAGACAATGAGGCTGAGGAGAACATTTCCAGTTTTTGCTGTATTTGATTGTGCTCTGTTTTGTATAGAGGCAGCTTAAGTACACGCATTAGGAGTTTCTCTAGCTTAAGGATAAGGACCAGATACAGGAAAACCTAAGAAACTTTAGGGCTTATGTCTTTAAGCACCAGGTTTTGTTGGAACTATTCACTCTTGCAACATTAATATGCTTACCTCCTTTAATTGTGAAGTGCCAGAAGAGCAAACAAGCATGCAATATTTTCAGATACAATTATCTCAAGCCACAGATCAAAGGAGTAAGTCTTGCAGAAGCCGGAGAAAGAAGAGTCAACATACACTGAAAAGACTTCCTCAAGCTCCACTGATCTGCAGTTCAGACCTACCAGCACCCTCACTGAGGAAGACAGGCATACACACAGCCTCCTCCAGTGTTCTGACAATATTCTCTCTATAAAGCTTCTCTTGGAAGCAACCAGGTCTGAGCTACGGTGGGTACATGAGTCATTGCTCCTAAAAAACATCTCTGTGGAACCAAACCCCAGGACTGAAGGCAAGGTTACAACTGCTGTGACAGGAATAAGCTTGCAACTCTGACAGAGCAGAGAACTGCATGACCTCATCCCCAAAACATACAAAGGATAGGGCATTCATCTGGGAGAGTACAGGGTCAGAGATACAGTCACCCTTGTCATGGTATCATATTAACTCCCCATCCTTCCTACTCAAAGAAAAAACTTCAGAAAAGGTCAAAAGAGCTACATGCATATTGGTACTTCAACACTGACTGTGCAGTTTCAGCAAAACCACAAATGAGACAGGTTGGTTTTAAAATAAGGCATTTCCTGAATCACGTGCCTCTGAACACGCTCCATGTGCCTGTTTTGATACTATATCACAACACCTGCATCCAGTGAGACAAATAATTCTATTGTTTAATGCAGACTCAAAGCCAAGTCTTTGTTGGCCAATAGGCACTTGCAATAATCATGATTCAAAAAGCACTAATAGTCATTTTGTGCAAAGACTGGGACTGTATGCTCCAAAAAGAGACAAGTTTTATAAGTCAGCATTTCTTTGAGGGTCTTACTTTATCCATACTGTTTCTTGATAAGGGACTTATGAAGCTTTGCAGTTCACAAGCATCTGGGAAGACACATGCTAATGACAGAAAGAATATTATACACCAGTCTTCAGAAATTAACAGCCCTGTTTTCCTTCACACACTCATTTGTCTTTAAATCTATCCATTTAGATATCTGGAAGTAACTTAAATGGCATTCCACTATGTGGAATATTACCTTTGTTAGGAAACAGGCAGAATTTGTAAGGGACTTGCCTAAAGTGCCTGCAGTAAGTGACAAAGCAAGGCAATTCCTACTGCAATTTCAGTCCCATTACAGCCACCAAAATCTTTGGGAGAGGTCCCACAGGGACTGGATTTTCACTCAGGACTTCCCAGCTCCCTGCCTTTAGCACTGTTAGGAATCACTGCCTCATCACTACATACCAAGGAGTGGGGGGAGGACAAAGGCACTGGGCAGAGCTGACTCCATAGGCCAGAACAGTACAAGCTCCAACCTGACAGCCATTCATTATGCATTAGTTACAGATTTCTAAATCTTAGTAATGCTTTCACTCACACAGGTGCTGTCTGCAACTGACTGCAGAACCCACACACCTCTCCAAGACTACTGGGATTCACCATCAAAAGAAAGCAGTCAAACCAGTCAGTAAGAGACTCTCTCTGGGACACAAAAATTTCTTCATGGTTCTCTCACTCACTCACCAAAAGTGAAAATAAACGCAATTTGATTTGTTTGGCTTACTCTGACTAATTTTTAGGAATAAGTGTTTGTTGTCCATATAATCTGCTTAATCCACACGGTGAGAATGTTCCATAGTTTTGTCTTCCTTCCCTACCCAAATAGATGTGTATTTATTCTTCTTCCCCAGTGGACCAGAAAGGCCTGTGCTGTACCTCAGTGACCAGCGTGCTGATGCAATGTAAAGCATGGTGCCAAAGTCATCTCTCCCTGCACTGGAACCTGTGCTTCATTCCTGCTGGGCAATGCTGTTTCTCAGCTGCCATAAAGGTCTCACACAGAAGGATCTCCCCTACTGAGAAGCACCAGGGGGAGGATTCTGCCAGGGAATTGTTCTTCCACATTTCTGCCGTTTCTGGGTTCAAACTGAGATTAATGCACTTTTTGGAAGATCGTACTTGGTGTGCTTAGCACACCCTTTGTAGCACTGACACTAAGAAGTATCAGGATCTTTGCTAGATTTTAAGCAGTGGCCCCCTACCTTCAAACATATGCAAAATACCTAACACAATCCAGACTGGGAAAGGCTGGAGAGCCTCTATAGCTCAATAGCATCGCTTCCAAAAATGCACTGAAGGCAAAGCAGGCTTGCCATTCTCAGGAAAACATGCACTTTACTGAAGGCCTGGCAGGCATGTAAAAATAAACTTTCTTCTCCCAGTGCTAGAGAGCCAACTCTCCAACATCTCAACAACCTTGCTTGCTTTGGAAGCTTTCCAGTCACATCTTTCTGTATATGCTACCAAATATATATTTTACAAGCTCCTTTTTTTGGTTAGAACACTGCTGTTTCAAGCTTATTCCATTAATAATTCATGTGAAAATAAACCTCTCCTCATTTCTAGAAAACAACAGTTCCCTGGCATCAAATAGTAGAAACCATTGTCATTAGTATTTCACTTTGATTGAAGAATTAAATCGTGTGGAGGGCACCCTGAATTCTCCTTTGAAGGCTTCAAGAAAACCCATGTCTCAAACGACAGTCTTCTTTTCCAAAGTAAAAGATTTCCAATATCTCTATTCCCAGAAAGTTGGGGGAAAAACAAGACAGTGGTCGAGACCATTGTAACTACTACAATCAGCTGTTCCACATCAGAAAACATGCTCTCCTTCATATCCCACTGCTATTAAAAAGCATGCAGTTTGAAATACAACTAATCCTACTTTTATAGCCAACTGACTAGAACATGCTTCTAAGATAGAAGAGCATTAGTGTTCATTTGATCCAAAATCACCCACCCAAAAATAGGGAATCTTCACTATTTTAGAATTTAAAAACGCGAGAAAGAGCTCAAAGAAAGTTTGGGTGTGCAAGTGCTTTAAACAGCTTTGAAGTCACGAGAAATACGAAGGCTCCAAACTCTGTCACACAAAAACCAAACTGGCAATTTGTCAGAAGCCAAAGGGCTGCAGCTAATTATTCTGGTTTTGCATAGCTTGTGAAACAAAAATAAATGCATGTCTCTATCAGAGGTACTTGTGATGATTTCCACTTCAGTGCACATGTTTTCACTCTTACATTCTTCAAACTAAGCCAACAGATTTTTCCTGAAAAACAAGGTAGATGTTCTTTCTCTCCCTTACCAGAGTACAGTCATAAGAAACTGGCTACTTCACTAGCTAAAGAAGAACTGACAATTTTCAATCCTAAATTCTGCCCTCCACTAATTTGAGTTATGGAGGGCTGGAAATTGAACAAGATCACAAGCAGATATACTTTAAGACACTATAAAAAACCCTTATTTGTAGATGCCATTACAGAAAATAGTTTTTTTTAATGATAAACACCTCATCAGCCATCCACTGCATAGCTTCATAAGCAGTCTTCCCCTTGAAACAGTGATGAAAGAATTTATTAAGAAATGCTCCGATTTAAGCATTTTCTGGCAAGTCACCCCAATGCCGGTACAAGAACTGTTCTGCCTCATCCTTGCCAGCTGCTGCCTGCCTAGCAACTGCCTGCAGGCCATGGCAGATGGGCTTTGGTCATGTCTGTCACCTGTTCAGGGCATCTCTACCCTTCTCTGGCCACCAGCTCAAGGCACGCCAGCTGAGCAGGCAGCTGCGAAGGGTGGGAAGAGCCAGTAAGAAAGGAGAAGCTTTGGAACTGCCACAGGAACCACAAGAGCATTTCATTCAGAATACTTTAAATGCAGCCTGAAGATTAAACACAGCTGAATTGGTGCTGCCTTTCACTGGAAGAGAGCCAGCAGCCCCAGCCCTGCTGACCACCTTTCATTGCTCCTGCCTTCGTGCCCATACAACAGCACACGCGAACGGCCCCGCAGCCCTTCCCAGACAGCTGCAGCTGAAATTCCTGCAGCACAGGTTTGCAGCACAGACCCCAACAGCACTGGGGCTGGAACTGCAACAGGTTCCCTGGAAGAAATGGGACACATCCTTCAGTCTCTCCTCCTGCAAAACTGGAAAAAGAGTGCTTCCTTACCTTATGAGGTACAAACAAGTAAGCACCCTAACTCAAAAAACACGCTGATACTCAAGTGATCCCAAATGTCCCATAATAAGGTGAGAGATGCAGCACAGAATTCTGTTAAGAGCCCATCTTGAGAAGCTAGTAAATTGCTTTTTTTTGGTCTTTTTCCTTGCAATATAACACTGGTTTATGGCTGCCCCACTGAGTTGGATTTAAGCTGCAGAAAGCAAACCTAGATCCAAAACATTGCCAGATTTTAAGGATGCTTCTACTCAGAGTTCTGCCATGTCCACCGGAAAAACAGAAATTAGCTAATCCTATTCAGGCTCCCAAATGTTTGGGTGCAGGCTCAGACTCATACTGTCTTTGGAAAGTTCATAACCTTGAAAGCTTTTTATTTAATTAATCTGCTGTACCATCTTCTAAGCCAGCTAGCTTGGTGGATGTTACTCGGTTGTACAATATAATGTTGCACATTTCAGCTCTTGTACCTTGAGTTCATAGTGAATCCTTATTATGTTAGAAATTAATCAGTATTTCTAAAAAACCCCAATTATTTATCACCACACAAGTTGAGAGGTTCTCTGTTTGTTTTCAATGTGATGCTTTAATTAAGGTCTTACTGCTAGAAAAAGGAGAATGCCTGCTTAGCATCCCACAGCCAGTCCTGTTCTTGTTTTATTTCTCTTTGGAGGATGTGCATGTCTCTCCACTCAATAAAAACAGAAAGCTGGAACCACTCTCTCTGTTGAAAGTAGAAGTCTGAGAGAAGACAAAACACAAAACCTGAACACAAGTCATGAAATGTTAATTGCTGTCTAGCAGCAGCTCACTGAATCTGTACAGCACAATTAGCTCTAAGAAAGCAAAATAAAAGAATTTAATCTGTCTAGTCAAAGAAGAGAGGACTATCCTAAATCCTCCCTGCAGGAAGGAAACAGAAGTCACACAGGTACTTATTTGAAGACTTCCAAGAATTCCCTTTAGTTATAGAAAATCCTTTCCTGCTCCTGTGAAACATCTTTGGAAAAGAATAATCTGATGTATGTTCACAGAAGTCAGCACATACCAGTCCCTCGTGCTTTGCTCTCTAGAAGCCAGTAACTAAACCTTACCTTCCAACTCACTACTTCTTACTGGAAAGCAAATCTACCTCAGAAAAATTCTGAATTTATGTAAAGAAGAAATGAGGTAAACATCTTGGTTATCTTGAGTTTTGATTTACATGCTTATTGTCAGACCTAAGAGTTAGTTTCTCTCTAACAGGACAGGTTCTTTAAAGGAGAAGGGGAAGCAAATCAAAGAAATGCTGCTGCTGCTTTGCACAGGAAGACAATATTCCCTCTGTCAAATAAACCTTGTGCACCAGACGGACACCAAGACAATCCTTCATCTAGAAGTAGGGCTAGGGGGACAGATCATGCAAGGTGCCTCAAGCAAAGGTTTCTAGCAATAAGGGGTGAAGCAAGAGCCCATTTCTGCTACTTTCCCTACTGGCTGAAGCACATGCATCGGGATATATGAAGCAACATGCAAGTGATAGGCAAAGGGTGATCACACACTTCTATACATCCTGTTCCAGCAGAGCAGCAGGCACCAGAGATTGAGGTATGCCTTTAGGGCACAAATTCCCAGTATAGATTAGTCTGACATCTCAACCATGCTGTCGAATATGAGACAATAAATTATGAGACCATGAAGCATTTTTATGGGGACAAAGTCTTGTCTAGTTCTGTCCAAATATTTCCCAAAATGCTCTTACAATAAATAAATACTTCCCAATAATTTTGTGTCTATCTGATGACTAGCCATTAAGCTACACAAATCTATGGAAGGACAATAACTTTAATCCATGAGGTAAAATGGAATCTGCCCTCTGTTCAACTAATGGATGCATCACTGAATTAATCTCATATGAGCCCCTTGCTGCATAAATGTACAGTGCAGGTGCAAGGCACATATAACAAATGCAGGCACTGGACTGTAATACACTGAGGTATTAATAAGATAACAACGTCCCCTAGACAGTGACACAAATATGGGCTAGCTTTCTCCCAGTGCTCCTGTGCTTTGCAAATGTTGGTTTGTTTTTATCAATCTGGTAATGGCATTATCAAAACTGGTGAAAGAAACTGCCCCTTAGCTCTGAGCAATAGGAGGTACAGGAAAGGAAGATGATGCTGTAGTGGTGAAAGGTTAAATACAGCCAGTAAAGTATATGCCTTTTGTCCTTCTAACACAATGCTGTTCTCTGACAACCACTCATAACTGAAAGACATGCTCTCCATTTTAACTAGCAATGAAAAGTTTTTAAATCTTTTCTGACAGTGGATTCTTTAAAATAACATAGCCTGATTTTTCAATTTATTTTTTAAGTGCTTTTCTCCTGCTTCCTGCTGGTCTTGAGAAGCACCTTCCACATGGATTTCAGAGCAACCTTCATTACCCAAGGCTAACACACCATTTTCCTCCTTCTGTCGCCTCTACTGAGGCAGTGAGGAACTTACCACTTCAGAGTTCAAAATGAGCACCAGGTAAGTATCAGCAAGAGTGAAATCTATGACATACAGCTCTTCTAAGCACACAAAATAAGCCAGAAAGAAAGAGCATACTTCCCCCTCATCTTTTAGGGCTTACAGTGTTCTATGTTACAGCTGACATGTAACATAATTCCTTTCACAAGCTGACACCGTCCTTTAAGTAACATCTTGTGTGAAATATGACCATTCAGAGCTGGGAAAGAACAAATGTAGCCAACACCTGAACTTATCTGAAGATGGGCCACAAGTTGAAAGCCCTTCAGTATCATTTCACTGCCCTCTGGGTTATAAGAACATTTCTTCTGCCATAGCTTTTTTTTCAAAGAGCATATCCTGTTTCTGTTAATTGCATTCTGTGAATGCAATTAAAAGAGTAACATCACCTAATCAACTATCAGAACTTCTTAATTGACAGACACAAGAAAAGCCTAACTGCATTCCCACTTTGACTAGTGCACCTATTAAGCTGGACTGCATGTGGGTTCAACACATGCTTCATAAACGGGGAATCCTGTCTATCCAAAAGCAGTATCTGTTATAAAAAACTGAAAGAAAAATCATTAAGCCCAGGTCATATTGGCATCCAAATGACAGCATTTAAAATCAGTAGGTCTTCTTTACAAGAAAATAGAACTTTTACTCACCTGCACTACTTCTACGCCTCTTTTCCTGAAAAAAGGAAGAAAAAAAAAAAGGAAACGTTAGTGTTGGAAATGTGGGAAAAATGTAAAAACAAAAACTAATGGAAAAGCACTGCTTCATACTAGAATTCAAACAATAAAAATCTGCACTAATAACCTGATTCAAATTCAGGAAAGCACTTGTTCTGTTTCATTCCCTGTCTAGGAAGCACTTTGGCAGATTCTGACTCATGTCCCCAGAAGTAAGCCAAGATGAATACTAAGCAGCTGCAGTGCTGGGACTGAGAGGGCTGTCAGGTGAGCACAGGTAGGAAGTGGCTGATATTAAGGAGGGAGCACCTCAGTTTCAATTAGATTTAGTTGCTTTTCATTTCTCATCTGCCCTCAGAGTGTGCAAATTGCACCACAGCACATTCTGCATGCTTGACAGATCTCTTCTTTTGAACCAAGGATACATGTATAAATGTCAAGGAGAATGAACACAGCACCTCGCAGCCATTTATCCTCTTATTTACAGCCTTATTCTACCCCCACCATATTGGTACACAGGATGCTACCCCGGACTTCAGGTTTAAAGACTTGCAGTCAGTCTGATTCCTTCAAGAGCACAATTCAGATACTTAGGGTTTCTCAGAAAGGACCAAGCCTTTGGCCATATGGAGAATCATTCCAGTGATCCTGAATCTCCAGGAATGAGAGACTGGAGAGGCCTATGAATTATACACCAAAATGCTGAGAACTGCATTTGGTAGAGCCAACTTAGGCAGATCTGTAGAGACAGTTGTCTACTCTGAGGTATGAGAATTGAGATTCAGGTACATGCAGTCAGACAATGCCCAGCCACTGCCTTTGACAAGTTATCAAGCAAAACAAACCACTTCTGCACTAGGCTTGAGAGCAGAACTGAATAATCCCTGGCACAAAGCCCAGCCACTCCTGCTCCATGCCCTCTTCCCAATACATGCAGGCTATTTAAGTAAGTTAGAATCTTCTCACTCTGAAGACATAGGAAATTTAACTTAAAAATGAAAAGCCTCAGTGAGCACAAGACAGGAATCTCTCTTCCTTGCTCCCACTAGCCCTGCATGTGAAAATCAAAGTCCCTTTTTTTGGGGAGGTCATAGAACAGGACCGCCTAACTCTGCCCTCAATGCTTTTCTATCTAAGAGTGTCTGTGCTGTTGTCCACAGTCACAAATGCTGCACACTGCTGAATACACAATGGCTCCTCCAGTTTTCCACCCAAGACAGTAGGTCTTTCTTTTGGGAGGCCATTACAAAGATGCCCAAAGGGACAGGCAATCAATCAGCATCTATGACACAAATTGCCCCCTCTTCCACTTTACCAGTCTGGAGTGTCTCTGGCCTAGAAGCAGCATTCAATGCACAGACACAGGAGGGAGCCTGTTGTGAGAGCTCAGCAAGGAAATAAAAGAGAAAATGAAACCAAGCACCTCTTGCAAAGAATTTCAAAGCCCTCTTGCAGATAACAGTAGCTGTAAGTGGTGGGTGATTAATATACTGCCATTATGGTGTGGGAAGCACCACTGTAGATCATCACCTGAGGCTGGCCAGATGTGTTCCAGCTCTGTGCTGAGAAGAAATATGAATCTTGTAGAAAAAGAGTTAATAACCAAATTGTTGAAACCATGATTTTCACAGAGCTAAGCAAGAAAAATAGGAAAAATTAGGTGGGGAATGCTATTGCGTAAATTAAGGCAGCAGACTACTCAGAAGCATTCCAAGTATTGTAAGCTAAAACTTAAAATAATGAAACATTTTTTGCTGTGTGTGCCCTGGAGTAAACAAAATAACTCAAAACTACCATGGAAATACACCAAGCTTCAGACAAAACTGCACCACAGTCCCAGGAAGGACAGTGACTGATGGCAAAAGCTGCATTTCTTGTCATGCCTACATACACACTGAATAAGCTTTATTCTACTTTGAGGAAGATAAATATTCGTGAGCTGGGTGCCAAACCCATTTGAGAGAGAATCAGTCCAAATGGTTTCTGTAATCCCCCCAAAATGAACTTTGCAAACATTCTGGGACTTACTGAAACCAACTGCACTGTCCAGCAAAAGGGACGAAGCCAGAACAGCACGTGGGCAGGGAGAGAAGGGGTGCCTGCTCTTAGGTACAATGCCACACGTGCTTAAAAAGGTACAGGAAGAAGGAAGCAATTACCAAGGCTGGCTTGTAGGCAAGTCTTCCCCTTTTCTGAGGGGACCAGGATGTCCTTTTTGTTACCTGAAATATGAAAACTTTTTCTACTGAAACCCAGGGGATGAGAAACCATAGAAGCATTTTGAGGACTAGTTAATTTGGGAAAAAATCCTCTACCAAAATATCGTAATTTGAAAATAAGTTATTTTAAAACCAAGAAGTATCCAAACAATCAGGATGTCAAGCCACCATGCATCTCAGTTTTGTTATTAGCTGATTCTCTGCCCAGAAGATTTCCTAAGCCAGTGAATTCAAGCTTTTCAGCTAGGCAGGTCACAGCAGCAGGCTCAGGGCAGCGAGATATCCCTTATGCAACCAAGCATGCAATACCATCTAACCACACAAACCGCCTTACGTCACCTGGGAAAGGGTTTAGGGTCAGGCACGGAAAGAAAGCTGATCCTATGCACAAGAAACTCTAGGACCTTCAAAAAACAGAGTAAACAGAGAGAATGAAGCAGACTGTGGGCCATAATTCCCCAACAAGGGGTTGCCTGTGCAGGACACACAATGGAGACAAAACAGTTGCTGAATGAACTGTGCTGGGAGTCTGAGCCATGGACCAGTTACCACTTCTTCCTATTGTGCTTTAAAAAGCCAGTAAGAAAAATACATCCTACAACTCTCATGTAGATTCTTTTGGGCTGTTTCTTTAGCAGAGGACAGGCAGGGTATGACTGAAAGGACAGGATGGAATGACTATTTCACCTGGTGTGCTGACAACTATTCTTGTGTTCCTCGTGGTGTTGTCCATGACTTTCTAGCTTCCCATGCAGTCTGAAAGTGAGCCACTGCCTACCAGGGGAAGGGCTCCCATTCCCAGCTGGCCTAGCTGCCTCCTGACAAATCTCTCTTTCTGAGGAGAAAAGAAAGGTCATTATTAGCTGTATTTCCCTTCTGCCTCCAAAGAGGCAACTCAGCTGTGTCAAAGAGAGACTGTGTCTGTCTACTTTCATTGAATAGACATTTGAAAAATGGTCAGTTCTAAACTACATCCCCCAGAGGTCACTAATTTTAAAATACTTCTAATTTCAAAGATCATATCCACACTGCAACATTTAAGTAACTGCTGCATTAGTCTGCAATACCAAATAAAATCCAAAAGCTTGTTTCAACCTATTAGTTCTATACCTGAATCCTAGAATTCTACAGGATATTCTAGTTCTATACCTAGAATCCTAGAGTGAATAACTCTACCGGATAATGCAAGCCTCCCTGTATGCAATAGCAATTAAGATAATTACCATGCTAGTTGACTTCATGTTAAAGTTGGAATGATGTATGGATTTAAAGAGGAATTCAATATCAAGTTACTAAAAGCACATTAATCAATGTCTTGTTTTACCACAGCCTCAAACTATGTAGAATAGCTGGCTTTTGGGGTAGGGATTGGGTTTTCTTAAACACTCAAAGTAAACAGTTTGGATTAATTCCCCACAGCATCTAGGACCTGAATATCATAGAGAATGATAGTTAAAAGAGAAAAAATTACTATCAGGCTGTACATCATAGTCGTGGTTAAATTACGCAAATTGTTTTTCCTGTATGGTCTTAGTGACAGACTGAAAAATGCCAAATGGAAATTACAATTTCAAAAGTAAAAGCCAAACTTTCTGTCATACATGCAGTCAGACATCACTTTGAAAACTTCCCACGTAAAGAAGTAGCAAATAATAAGAAGAATGTATTGCTTTAATATTAATATTAAAAAAAAGCATTTTAACAGAAAAGCAATACACTGGCATCAAAGGAGCTTATAAATATTAATACATCAGAGCAAAAACCTGTAGCCACTAAGACTTTCCACACTGAAAACAAGCCAATACTGGACAGCCACAACCTTGTGAACAGCCCATTTCCCCTCCTGGCATAAAGGCAAGCTCAGCTCAATTGCCTTAGCTTTTCCATCAGCAGAATACTTTGCATTTTTTTTTTTTATTAAATATTCGTGACAATCCTTGCCTTTATTATTTTTCATCACTGATGGATTCCAACTTATTGTCTGTCAGGGAAAAAACCAAGCAGCAACTTGCTGTCCAGGGGATCCAGCTTGCAGCCACAGCCATCAGTGCACATGGACAGGGCATCTGAAACATGGCCACACTCAGCTCTAACAGGGGGAGGACCTTTTGTGGCGTGGTTTTTTGCACACAGATTATCAAGCAGGCAATTAATCAGTTATTTTTACCAATTAATATCCAACTATGCTTACCTTTTAGCAAGCTTTTCCCCACTAATCTGTATTCTGGAAAGTTTTATGTCTGAAATGAATGAAAAGCTGGCATTTGGAGGAGGGAGTTCTCAATTCCCTCAGCCTGTAAAGCATCACAGATCCAAAGAAGAATGGCAATAGAGTGCACCTTTACAGTCTGGTAGGTACAGCTAATGTAGTACAGGAGAGAAAACATCTCACTTCAAACTCTAAATGCTCTTTAGGTGGGCTGAAAAAAACCCCAAGACTTTAGGCTGTCATGGAAGACCTTTCAAGTAGGATAAAACCCCACAGAAGGCAGCCACATTTGTGCATTTCTTCCTTGTTTGTATAAACAGGGAATGGTCCAAGCAATAGAAGCCCTCATACAACACCATAAGAGATTTTCACACCACCACCCCATTCACACATGACATTTGGTAGAACCATCTGATGTTCTTCACATCTTCAAAGCATTATATCATCCCATTTACAGCCATAAAAATGCTTCTTAAGAGTACTGTATCAGAACAAAGTGCCCTGAAAGGGACTGGAAAATAAGAGAGGATCTTGGTAGAGCAGCAGCAGCATCACTCTAGTATTCACCCGCAGTGCCTTAAATTCCCACTACAACATTCACCAGCATTTCACAGCAGAGATACAGCTGGAAACCCACTAACCCTTTATCCTGAAAGAGCAATGACAAAAGTGAAGCATCCAACATTAATGTTTCAGATATTCAAGAAGAAGGATGAAAAAAGCCATAAAAGAAAGAAAACAGACACTGCAAGCAGTAACTAAAGGAAATAAACTGCCTTTAGTCACTAAATATTAAGACAAAGTTTCAGTCTGTTTAATGAAACATTACAAGGCTCCTAATTTCAGCACTAAAAAAACCACTTAGTGTGGAAATAAAATCTGTGTATCCCAAGTTATAAAAACCAAAAGGCCAGCAAATACAAACTCAAAAGAATCTGTTTTCTTTTTAAAAAATACTAGGCATTTAAGATGGATCAGTGCTGCTGAGCTCTGCCAGACTCTTTTCTTGGAACTAGTGACCCCAGGTTCTGGGAGCCTCTACTTACTACTTTCCCAGCAAGGACAGAAAACCTTTAACCACAGTCTTTTGAGAGAAAAAAAACCCTGAAAAATCATCAGTGGGAAGAAGGAGCGATTAACAGCTGCAGAGAAAAATTATTAAAGGCAATGAGTTATTCATGCTACCAGACATTCAGAGACAGATTTAGTACCTGATGACAATTATAAGCAATTGGGCAGGGTTCAGCCTTTAGCCATAGGCTTACCCCACCAGACATTATCAGATCCAGTTCCCAGCTATGGCAAGCAGCCACACCATGTGATCTCTTTATAACCTTATTAAAAACCACCTTCAAACCAAGCTGTTTTGGAACTGTATCTTCCATTACAAGACATTAATTTCCCAAAGGTCAGAGTCCTTCAAATTTACAGGCAAAATTGCTCTAGCACCATCCTTTGGCTTCAATAAACTGCTTGCTTCCTTCCTTGAGCGCTGCAAAGAGCACACACGTCCTCTCTGCACCCAGTTCCCTTTGTTCCCTCATGACCCCAGTCACCCCAATGTTAATATGACCCTTAACATGCAGAAAGCAAACACATGACCCATCCCTTTCAGAAGTCTCTCTAAGGTCAGGAGACATCAGTGATGGCTCAAAGAGACCGAGAAGAGGCAGCAGAATCACGAGGCAGAAGACAATATCCCTTCCAGGGACAGACATGGTATTCATCTTTATATATTAAAAACTCTTGCTGCAGAAGCTATTAGAGGCTTTTAGAAACATATGAGCATGGTGCAGAGGTTCCTACGACTGGAGAGCTGGAATCCTCCATTCCAGCTCTTTAGGAAGGACAAGCAAGGAAGTCACCCTCTTTGTGTCAATAAGCAGCTGGAGTGCAAGAAGCTCTGCCTGGGAATGGATGATATGGGTCAGGACAGGTGACACAGACCACCTGGCCAGGGAGAACAAGCAGGTGAGGCCCTGTGTACACAGACAGGAACAGCCTCACATTCACAACACCTGAAGCTCAGGGGACTTCCCAGAAAGATCATGGAATAGATCCTCCTAGAAACTATACTAAGACTTGCCAAATAACAGAGGTGACTGGGGACAGCTAGCAAATTGTGCCTGCCAGATTTGGTGGCTAAAGGAAGAGCAACTGATGCCATTGACCTGGACTTGTGCAAAGCATTTGACACTGTCCCACAGGACATCTGTATCTCTAAACTGGAGATGTGCCTTGGTGTTCCAAGAAGAAGCTTCAGCTGCTCTCATTGTCACAGCACTAAGACCACTAGTTCAGTATGGCCAGTGAAACGAGGCTCTGCCAGGCCCCAGGCTGGTACTGCAGGTTCTGCAGATCTCCTGCACACCACAAGGCAAAACAAATGCACACCTCCACTCTGCTAAAGCCAATGGGTACAGAGAGAAAGGCGTGTCTGCCGAGCCAGCTTTCGCCCAGAAAGGGCTGTTAATCTACTAACTCTGAAACCAAAGGCTGTATATCCTCTG
Organism: Fringilla coelebs; assembly: GCF_963513975.1. Lineage (NCBI taxonomy): Eukaryota > Metazoa > Chordata > Aves > Passeriformes > Fringillidae > Fringilla > Fringilla coelebs. The sequence goes on along the minus strand of NC_140034.1, from coordinate 15,957,182 downwards.
CAACTTTCCAAGACTTTGGCAAACAGCCTTGAATAAATGTTTTGGGAGTTTTTAGAGAGGGCAGACACCCACTGAGACATGCATGAGAAATGTGCAATATGCAAATTTTTTTTTCATTTCTTGGATCTCTAAAAGAGATTGGGCATTTTTTTTGGCAGAAATTACAGACGTATTTAAGTTCAGCAACTTGCCATGCAAAAATGACTATTCATCTCCAGCCAGGCTTCAAGTAAGATATATAGGTGTCTGGGGCTTCTTTCTTTATGCAAAATTTCATTATACAAACAAGAGAAAGTTAGCATGTCTGCTCACTGAAGAAACCTGATTGCAACTCCTTTTTTCCTCTCCATAAGGAACTGTGTTTTGGGACGGTACAGGTCAGACACCAAGCCTCCCTTAAGTTTCATCACCTTTGAAACTCTTGTGATTTCTTGTCTTTTACACTCACCAAGTGACCACTGTTTGCATACACATGGAACAAATTTTCCTCTATGGAACTGGAATCAGCCATAGATTCACAGACATAAGCAATAACAGGAGCCTGTGCAGGGAAGCTGCTGTGGCCAGATAAATGCACTGGCACAAATAACACTCAGGTTAAAAGGACATCCATGCAAAGGTTTAGCATTCCTAGAAAGCTTTTCCCTTCAAACTCTGCATCAGTTCAGGCTCACATAACTTAGTCAGCTCCTGTTTTGTTTGTTCCTTTGAGATGCATTTCAAGCTTCAGCCTTCATTTCGGGGCACTGATGAATACAGCTGTTATTTTAAAGAGGACCAGCTGGTTAAGCCCCAAATAAAAAGCTGGTTAAAAGCAGTTCAGTAGCATCAGAAACTAGATTTCACCTTTATTTCACAATGCAGCTCCCCCAAAGCAGCTTCCACTGTATGAACCACATCAGTGGAAAAGAGACAAGCACTTAGAATCTGAGAAGTGCAATTCTGCAGTCTGCTACTCTATTTGAGAGGAAAATTATGTTCAGCAGAAAATACATAGTACAAATTAAAGAAATGTGAGCTGAATTGCTTTTCTCCATTTGAACAGATGCAGATGCCAATATCAATAATGGGAATTTTCCTCCACTGTAAATGATTCTTCTGCTCAATTTTACATCAACATAGATCAAAGAAAAATTATTTTACTTTATTTGGAAGCCTCACTAGATAGATTCACATTAAAATGAAAGCTTGACTTCCAACAAGTGATGATCACACTGTTTGAAAATATTTCATTTATTGCCCATGTGGCCAACTTCCCTGAGAAGCAATTGGATAGAGCATTTGACAGTGCTACAGTGAATATTCTTCATGGTCTGCACATGATCCTGAAAATGAAATAAAATTTCTGCAACATGCAATATTTGAGTATGGCCCTTACAAGAAAAAGTATCTAAGTGGAGAGACAGCAATTTAATAAATGTTCTTTATTATAAACCATACAGAATAATTTTAATAGGTAATGTGAAAATTGGGGTGGGGATCAAAAAGAATACATTAAAAATTCCCCAACACATACACACACCCCCTGAGAAAAGTGTTCAGGTAAGAGAACAGAGTTTTCCACTGATCTCATTGGATAGGGCTGCAGTTTGAGGAGTTGGAAATCCAACATATAGAAAAAGGTACTACTGCCAACTTCTTAATATCAAGGCACTATAGACCATTAAAATTCACAGATATAGACCATTAAAATTCACAGAAATACACGAAAAGCTTTGAGCAGGGATTGGCATAGGATTGTTATGCACAGGATCAGCCAAGGTCAGAAAGCACAAACTTGAAGTTGGATCAGAGATTAGACAATGGGATGAAAAGTCTCCCCTGTTTACCAGAGTTTCTGCACCTGAAAAGCACAACATAGTATCTTCAAGAAATCTCCACCCTAGCTGATGAAAATTCCATCATGGTGACTAGACCACTTCAGGGAAGCATATCTATATATATATGCTATAAATACATCTATTTTATCATGTGTTTTATCTACTCTAGATTACATTGAAGTTTGCTGTTAGAGAAATATTAAAATTCTCTCTATTTCTTTCCGTCCATAGTGTTCTTGCTTTAAGCAATAGTATACGTATAGGTTTGCCAGAACACCCATTTTCTTGTTTGCTTCAATGGATTGTTAACAGTGCAGTAAGAGGAAAAAACCCAACCCTCTGATATATCATAAAACACAAACACTGCCTGGTTTATCCAAGCTGTTAGAAAAACATACATCTGTCTGAAAGGTGAAGTGAATGATAAAGACAGAAGTTCAACACAAATCCTGTTTGCTTGCAAGAAATTTAGAGCTTCCCATCTCTGTGAACCAAACATGCTTTCTCTGATCAGCTTCAGCCCTTCTCCAGGCATGACTTCTGCCCAAGAGGTCCCTTCAGAGCGCTGCCATGAGCCAGTACCCACAGCACATGCCTTGCTGTCCCCCACACCCCTGACCTTCCATGGCACATGTTGCTGCTCCTCTCTCTCACACTGGCGCTGGGGTACACACAAACACAGAGGGCTCTCTAATTAATCTTGGCCTTGCTTTTTTTTCTTGACTTAGCCTAGACAGCAGCTGTTACACCCATTGCTTCCATCAGTGACTGAACACATGTGTTTTGAGATGACAACTTTGCCAAATTTGGCCAGGGCATGCAGGAGCTGATATACAACCCTGCAAATGCTATTACATTTTCTAACCAGACTCTGCTTTAACCCAGATTCAGATCTGCTGGGAGGTCTGCTACACCCCATAACTGGGAGAGCCAGACAATTTCTTGGGCCTCCTCAGATTTTCTAGAAGCTGCCTCAACGAGCTAAATCCTACCTTATACCTGAGCTCTGTTACTCATATCCTACTTCTCCCTCTCAGAAAAACAAGCCTCAGGCCAACAGTTCAGCTGCATCTCTTACATTTGTTTCCCTTTATGGACTTCTCTAGATTCTCTGGTACCTGCCCCTCCCCACTACAAGACTGCTGCAATCACAACATGCTGCTAACTTTATAAGATAACCTAAATTCCTCTTACAGGAAAAGGAAAAGCTGCATTTCTATTCTAATCTACCAAATTACCATTGTCCTTATCCCTTAGAGGGTGGACATATAAACAGCTGATGCAGCTTTTGAGAGGGATTTGGAGAGGCAGTCACACAAAGGCACAGTAGCAGTTAGTTGTTTTTCTCTGGGTTATATTTGTTCATCTCCGCCCTGAAACTCACCCTTCAATCCCAATAATTGGCAGCAACTAATTAGAAAGAAAAATACAAGTAGTTTATTAAACGTTTAATTACATGTTTGATTACACATGATCACAGAACCAATCTCCCTTGGACAAGCATAGTCATTTTCTCTTGCTCACTTCTTTTGTTTATAGGCACAAGTACAATAGACACTAAGCACTGTGGAGATGCTGTTGTACCATGCACTGGGATTTCAAACCCATAGGTGACTGCACAACACAAGGCAAGGAGAAGCTGCCCACTCCTCTGCTGTTGCAGACTGATTTCACATTGCTGTTTATTGAATGCACACTGCTGCACCCCATGTTCTCTCTTTAGGGTTTTCACATTCAACATGTTATATACAGGATCAGCTCAAAGCTACTGCCAGAATTACATCACAGGTTAATTGGAGATACAATCAACATAAAAGAAAAGGACTTGTTACAACTTTAAAACTGTTGTAATTCCAAAACATATATAAGAACTTGAAAAATCACTACATGTAAGATTTAATGCAGATTTTTTTAACAGCTTCTAACGATCTCAAGGATTCTGTATGTCTTAGAGCTTTGAACTATAAGTAATATGACTTTTATTCATCCAATTTGCTGTTACTTAAGTTATAAAGTAACAGTTAATTAAAATGACTGAACTACATTATACTACTAAAATTCGCAACTGTACACATTTACCTCCAAATATCTTAGTAAATAAAGAAAAATTGCTCAGAATATTTTCATGAATTCTTGTTTGTGAGGACAAAAGAAAATCCTTGAACAAGTGTCTGCTTTTACACTCTACTAGCACATCTATCTGCAACAGCAGGATTCCTTATTCCATGAAGTCTTTTTCCCTGGCAGCATGTTTTCACAGCTCCTTGCACATCAGATCCCCGCAGTCAGCTGTGTTTCATGGCGAAGGAGGCTGCTCCACACCCAGCTTTACATAACCCCCTTGCACGCAGTTGCTCAGCCTTGCTGACTTCACTCTTGCACTGGCTGGGTATTATCTGCCTAGATGCACTGGCAGGGTTTTGTTCTTGGTCAGCACACAGTCCAAGGTGCCAAATACACAGGCATCAACTTAAATAAGGGCAAAAGCGAATCCAATTTAGCAAAAAACATTCCTCTTCAAAATCATCCCAGTTGACCATAATACTGTCATGATGGCTATAAAATGAGAATCAAAACCTTACAAAAGTTGCACTTAAGAGATTGCAAACTGTCGTATTATTTGGACTACTCCCTCACACCTCAATAAAACACTACATCACCCCTAATTATCTTCTCTGGTTTCCAGATAATTTTTATTAATTGCCAGGCTACTTATATTTTTGCAAGAATAATTTGAACACCTGCATTTTTCCCTCTATCTGAATTCTAGCATCAACATCCATGTTGCATAAAAAGATCCTTCTCCAGCCTGGCCTGCATGTCTCCACACCACTGCCCCAAGGCAGACACCAGCCAAACATCCTCCAATGCCACAAACAGCTCTCAGACCTGAAGGCTGCAGACCAGGCAGCACAGCTGACAACAGCACACCAGGGCAGTCCAACCGCACCACAGCCAGCCTTGATTTTGCAGCAGGACCCTCTCTCAAGGCCTGGCTTTAAGAGAAGACCAGTTCTAGTGTGAAGTACTTAAGTGCAAATTTTCTGAACTGACAAAAGCACTGACCTACATATTGGCCAGACATAATACCTACAGCTCCAATTACTAATTTCCAGTGGAGTTTACAGCAGCAGCCAAGTGCTCCAGGGCACTTTTAAACCACAGACCCTGCTCACAGAGGTACACTACAGCTTCATTTATGTCCCTGTCTGTCTGCAGCATATTCAGTCAGAAGTGGCACTGGAATAAAGATCAATTAATTATGATTCTACTCTTTTCATATTGTCATGTTCTCCTTAGAAAAATCCTACTAAAGTCACACCTAGACTTTTACAGAAGACTTTGCCTGGTGGATATTAACTTCTCTACTCGCATCACGGCTGGAAAAAAAAAAGCCTACAGCCAAACAATTGGGAAATGAAAGAAAAAAATGTAAAACTGCATTTTTGGCCATTTAAGGCTATGCACTGAGAAAGAACAAATAAGCCTTTATGTGAAAACAAACCAGAATTTTAATATTGTTAAAAGCAGGAATATTTCTCTTTTTCAAGTAATTCTCTGTAAAACATCCCACTATAACTAAGGTCCCAACCCACAAAGTCTTGCATCCTATCTTACAGTAAACTGCTTACAGATGATTCCAAAGATAACCTGTGTGCTACACTTGCCATTAAATTTCTCCCTCTGCTCATACACAAGAGAGAACTAGAGAGAACACCAAAGAGCAAGTTTCTTTTAATTTCTTCCTGAAAGTTTACCACTTTCTTGGCACTAGGCTTGCTCAAGAACTAATGTCTCTGTTTACCTACAGCCATACAGTTCTTGTGTTGTAATTTAATGGCACCAAGCCCCAACATCACTGGTCTTGTACCTTTCTAGTAGTGTAAGTAGGCAGGGCATGCTTATGCTGTCAAGTACTAAACACTTCCACTGATGATGAACATGCTCGGAAAATACAGACAACAGAAGTTGTGGATGTGAAGCCTGCCATTACAGACACTTCACACATATAACAGAAGTTAGTATTTCTTCTATAAACCCAGATAAAAAGGTATTTTGAAAGGGCTAAAGTTAGAATTCAGTTTTTCAGCGGAGAGGTTTTACATGAAATGGGTTTTAAAACTGCAGCCTCTGAGGAGGATGTACTGAGTCCCATCAGTGTCTCAATCAAAACACATTTCAGGGACTGTAACCTCTGCCTCATGCTGTCCTTCACTTTTACTGATGGTGCTGTTTACTCTCTCACCCACCTCACTGCTCTCACCTGGATCACACCAAGGCTTCCCCCAGCTGCATCCCACAGGCTCAACAGTTACCCTGGCTATGTCTACCTGGCCCTCCAAACACCCATCAATCCTGTACTCCACACAAAAGGAAGGAACTCCTCTTGAGTCCTTCCATGTTCATCCTGTGGTACCCACTGCCTTCATTTGCTGTTACCAGAAGCCCTGACTGTGACACCTCTGCCCTCTGGGGCCCAAAGACAGCCTAAAGAGCCCTCAGCCTTGGCAGCCCCTGCCTGGGAGGGCACTGCAATACTGCAGCCGTCCCTGCTGTCTCTCACAGCAGTGATTCAAGACAAGGGAGCAGCTGTGTGTTGTCCTTTCTATCCTCCACAGCATGGTGGTCTTGGGGGAAAGAGAAAACCACTTGCTAGGGACCATCATATCTTTCATACCCAAAGCAACCAGCAGCAAGTTTTTGAATATCAGTGAGCATTCTGGACATTACCATAAACTGGTACCTGCATAGCAACAATGATCCTGAATTCCAGCACGTCTGTTCATATGCTCAAGACAACAGTTGGATTAGCTGGACAGTGGGCCAGTACCATCCCCAAGTACTCCATCCAGAATGAAAACTACCCCAGCAGCCCTTTATCACTTTCCATACAGCTGCAGAATGGACAAATCACACATAGAATCACAGCATCAATTAGGTTGGAAAAGGCCTCTGAGATAAGTCGAACCTATGTCTGAAGACCACCATATCAACTAGACCATGACAGCAAGGGCCATGGCCAATATTTCCTTAAAGGCCTCCAAGGATGATGACTCCACTAACTCCCTGGGCAGACCACTGCAGCATCTAATCACCTTTTCTGTGAAGAATTTCTTCCTAATGCCTAACTTAAACTTCCCCTGGCACCCAGCCACAGCTTTGCTTAACATAATTTCTTCAACACAAGTGAGACCATACAGAAATTCTTCCAAAGGATTTACAAAGCCAAAAGGAAAAAGACCACATTTAAATCTCCTCCTTGAAGAAACAACAAAAGAACCAAACAAAACCCCACAAAAACCCAACAAACAAATGACCAAAAAAAAAAAATAATCATACCCTAGTGAAGCAAGAGAGAGAGACCAGAAATGCACTCTCCAACAAATCAACAGCATGGGAAATCTATGGCATGCTGCCAGTCTGAGTATAAAATAAGAACACACAGAGTAAGGATCTCCTTTCCCTGATGCAAACATGAAGCTTCAGAAGCCAATACTTGACAAATAATCCACAAAATCATGGTAAAAAGGAAATAGTCTCACAACCAAGGCAACTCAACTACATGAACTTTCTTCAGAAGAATTCGAAACAGCATCCCAACTTAAGTACATGCATGACCCTTGTATCAGAAAGGGTGCTCAGACCAGCTCAGAGCATCACAGCAGGCAGCCCACTCTGATTGCCATATCCATCTTCTTTCCAAGATATGGCTCACAGCTGTCCACTTGAAAAGCAGGCAAGAGAGGAGGCACAGGGCCCTGTAGTCTATAAAAGTTTCATTCTACTTCAGCATTTTACTCTTTCCCATGAGAGCACTCCTTGAAACCTTCACATACCCGAGATTACCTGAACACACTGTGTTCTGCAGACATACTGTTTTCAGTCCTGTGACTGAGACAACTGACATACAAGAGCTGACCTTAAAATACTGACCTTCTTCTAAAGCAAATGAACTGCCCCCTTTTTTCCACTTGGGAGTGTTTAGATTACACTGCTCCACTGTCACTGTTAGGATAGGATCTGAGGCCAGAGGTTCACACAGCTACATCCTCACCTATAAAGGAAGACTGAAACACTGCAGTGTGCTGCTTGCTGGCCACTGGAAGGAGGTATGGTGCTATTTCTCAAACATCATTTCAGAAGATGCATCAAATGATCCTTTATTTCAGAAAATAACTATGCAGTCTTCAAATCTCCTAGGAGATCCAGGCCTCATTTAGAAGGGAAAAAATAGTTTCTTGGTACAATGGTGAACAGCAGCTTCTTTTAGGAAAAAAAAAGCTGCAGACCATACCTATCTTTTAATTTTTAAATAAGTACGACAAAACCAAGCTGTTACCATGGCTGATACAACCCTCAAGCAACCAGTCATTGGAGCCTTTCAGATGTTTAATACAAGTAAAACTGCATAGAATAAACACAGAGGAGTGCAGACTTCCTGAAGAGCCGGTTCCAGTAAATATCATACAGCTGTGAAAGAAAATGAATAATTTCTGGTAACTCATTATTTCTCTTTTTTTTAGTTCAAAGCTAGACAAGTTTTATAGCACCTCCGTAGATAAGCTGCTATAAGAAGAATGAGTGACTCCTGCTTTGGAGGATTTTTTTTCCAAATTTCCTGTGTTACGTAAACCTTCCTATTAGCCTCAGCAGGTTTATGTTCAAGCTCAAATTTATTTGCAGCTTCCAGAGTTCTCATTTTGCTGTGCAGGTTTCACATGCACTTGGAAAATGGCAACTACTTCCTCTATAGAATTGCAAGGGCCTCCTTGGAACTCAGGCAACCACAAAAGAAGTATAACAATAGGTAAGCAAGAAAACAATCTTATCACCATCACTGTCTCTTCTGGATTGGTACATTGGACTGGATTGCACTGGATTGGTACATTGCACTGGATTGGTACATTGCCTCCTGACTCCTCCTCTCCTCTCTGCTTTTCAAACCATAGCTTTATTTTCACCACAACTTAAAGTTCCCAAGTTAGGAAAGACAATGCAAAAAGATTAAATCTTAGCTTAGCAAAAACAGAGTTACTTACTCTGTGTATGAATTGAAAATATTCATAAGCTAAACAGGTCTGAAAGAGAACAGCAGCTGAATGAACTAAAATTGTTAAAACACCTTGGTGTCCTCAACAAGGTCCAATGATATTTCTTTACAGAAATCAATGAGAAGGAGACAAATTTTAACAACTTTAATTTTTAATTTTGAACCACGTGTTCACAGCTAAAAGTGAATCAAGAGCCACTGAAAAACAACAAGATAAAGTAATACACACACTGGCTCTTCTTTGAGATCCAATGATCTATGAGCAATGCACATGCAATGTTCAGCCACTGAACAGCATTCAAACAGGTTTGTTTTTCTAATGTACTTTTTCAGACAGGCTGAAAAAGTATATTAGAAAATTCACTAATTTACTTAAGTTACATTGAAGCCTACAACTGAGCCAAAAGCTAACCCTGTTCTGGCTGCCAGGCCTGTGTCTGATTCAAGGGTCTTCAGTCTCTTGCATAGGAGAGTATTCTTTGATCTGGAAACTCCCTGTACAACCCCCATGCTAGGGAATACATGGAAGACATCAAGATTTGAACACATTTCAATTGTTCCCAGCTCATCTACCTACACCTGGCACTCTGCTCATATTTCAGAACTATCCAAGCAGCATGCTTCAAAAACTCCTCATAGTCAAACTATACATTGCCAGTACAGCAGGAAAAAGCCATCTCTCAGGTTTTTTGGGAATTGGCCTTGCAGAAATACCTCTGAGCTCCTGTAGCCAACAACACCAACAACAGCCATTTTAAATAAATAATTTTATTTCCTGAAGCGTTGGACAGGAAGAAAAAAGCCAAGGAAAAAAAATTTCTCTTTCAAAGACATACAAAGAATGAGAAAAAGTTAACTTTTTAATAGTTTTTATTTTATCAAAAGGAGGTCAAGTTTTACTGAAAGAGAACCTTCATCCCTGCTCTTATGGAAGGCTCCAACAATTATCCTCTCAAAGCCAAAGCAGCTGCTGAAAACAGCCCTGCACAGACCTTACTGTTTCAAAGACCAAAAACAATTAAAGCAGAAACATTCTCCGGCACAAGCCTTTTACTATAATATTAACAGCACTTCTAGGCTGCTCCATTCTGCCTGGATCAGCCCTAAACAACTGGCAATCTGCTTCTGGTTAAAGGCAGAGGGAACTGGGAGAGTTCACATGGACCATGCACATTTTCAGAAACAAACATTTTGTGTTTCAGGTTTCACCACCAGAAGTAAGTGTGCTAAAAAGTCTATTCTGCCAGAGAGCTTTCACACCCACAGATCAGTCAACATAAGAAAAGGTGACAACAGCACTTACAAGTAACAGGAAACTCAAATACTACACTCACAAATTTCAAATTACACTACTGGATACTTCCCTGGGCCAAGCAGGTGTTTGGTGTACTTGCAATGGCACCATGCATGTTTTCATTACTACCTACCACATTTTTGATTCTTGGCCATGAATTGTTGTTATCAAGCTATGACATCTTCTAAGTGCCTGCTGTCAGTAGCTCTGGTACAACAAGACAAGAATAAGACAGCAAAAGAAAACCATGTGGTGATCCAGGTTTGCCATCAAATTTGTGCCAACATGAACAAATTCAATTTCCATTCCAAGTCTCTCAGGATTTCCATTAAAAAAAAAAATCTGAACACCAGTTCAGAATATCCAGTTCTCAAGGAATCCAACTACAGAAATTCCTAATAACTTCAGAGGGAGCTGGATTAGGCCAAGATCTGCAAACATGATCAATTCCCACCAAGGTAAAAGAAACTCAACATCTTAAAAAGTAGGAGCTTTTCTGAATCTCAGCCTAATTCATATGCAAGGATTACTTTTTCAGGAATAAGCACTTGGTGTACAAAGAACTCGTACACCATCTAATTCAGCAAAGGAACAAGATTTAGAGATCTTGATCTTACACATCAGGAAACAGCTTTGCACCAGAAGAAATCTTTGGTAGAGCTGTCTTAGAATAAATTACTTTGTTTCCAAAGTCTTGCCTAAGCTACGAACCCAGAATTTTAATTAAGGCCTCCTAATTGCAGTTAGTATAATTTGGGGTAGGGGGCAGGGAAGAAACATGCTTTTCCACAGTCTGGTGCTACCAAAGTGACTTTAAAAACACACATTAGCTGTAGTAAATGTTCTAACCATGTTCTATGATTTCAGAAACATTTCCCTTTTGAAGAAACTTCCCAATATCTGTTTCTACAGAACTTTTTCACAATGACAAACAGGAGAAACTAGGAACCAGAGAAAATGGGGGAAGTTACTTGTTAACATATGAACAGACACGGCACGTCAGACTGAAGGTCTAACCTGCTCTGCCTCTGGCTGTTCTTTCTGGTCTATAGCCAAAGACACAAAAGAAACAACCCAAAATACTGTTTTTCTTCAGTGATTCTCTTGCAAGCAGAGCTACACTGTTTCATTACTACAGCAAAAATACTAAAGGAAAACCTGCCAAAAAGGAAAGGGATTAAGCATTACATTTTAATAGATTATTCAAGACAAACTAGGGATCAAATCACAGCACAAAAATATCGTGCCAACCCCCACCCAAACAACAGCTATTGTGAGCCAGAATGCAGCCCTTCACTCATCAGTAAACTACTTACAGCAGCACAAAAATGAGGAAAGACTTTTAATACAAAAGGTGGTGGTCAGCACAGCACACCTGGAAGTGACATTCTGCTGCAATCATAATTCTCTGCTATGCACTTGAGCTTATTTTATATAAAGAAAAAGACAGAACCCTCCAGTGGCCCTATGCCTTGCTCATTCAACCACTTCTCGCCCCTCACATTGTGGGCTCCACTCCTGTTTGACTCAAATGAGCATTTAGATCCCACCAGTCTCTTAGAAATATTTGCAATTAAAACACAGCAGCTGACCAGCACCAATCAAGCAAAGTCTTCTCTACTCTCCAGAGCCTTCTCAGGGAGACATGAGCTATATACTAAAGATCCATGTGGTTTGATTACGATACTCAGAAGCAATGATAACCTGTCAGATACTTAAAGATATGTAAGAAAGCCTTTAAATTACATTTAAACCAGACAATACCAAGATCCACTATTTTTAATGAAACAAAGCAAGTTCTGATCCACAAGAATGCTCTACCCTGAGGTGCAACACTAGCTGAAAATGGGCAATCCATCACTAGTAAGCAACAGAAGTGAAGATCAATGCCCTATAGCATACATAAAGAGTAAAGCTAGTCACATTGCACTAAAAAAGGAATCAGGAAGGAAACTAGCTAGAGAGTTCTTGAAACTAAGCTAGCCCCAAACAAAAGTAATTTAGACTGGTGGATGCCTATGACCGAAGATTTTTTCAGTCTACTGAATCAATGGAAAAAAACCCAAAAAAACAGAAACCAAAATTTGAAGCACACATCCTCCCAGATGCTGCAAACTGAGGCCCTAAAATAGTGTTAGAAAGAGAAAGAAAAACAAAATGAGTTTCGATCCCATATCTAGTAGCAAGCTACTTTGTATTTAAAGTGTGTTAAAATTTTGGTTCAGGAAAAATGTTAAAAGACCTACTCTTTTCAAAATTCACTTCAAGCTGGACAAAGTCCCTGGACTTTGACCTATTTCTTGAGGCAGAAGGAAAGGTTACACCAAAACATCAAGCCACAAAGTCAAAAAATATAACCCCATCAAGTGCTTGTTCATTTGCAAATAGATCTTTTCTCCTCCTATAGCCCCAGTTCCCACTTGCAGGTAACACAACCAGCAACAACTAAAGGCGTAGCACAAACTATTTTTTTCCACAGATTAAACAAGCTTTATAAGGTTCTGAAAAATAAAACTTCCACCAAGGGACAAAAGGTGCTGTTCAATTCTATCATCACGTACTTTTTCCCCAGCACACAGTGCTCCAACCCAATATGCCAGCAATAATACTTCCCTTTTACTCTTATGCTTTCCCCTTTTCTATTAGATACAGTGCAGAGGTCAGCAACTACAATGGTGGGGAGATTTTTGTATCATTAATCTTTCATCAAAATAGTAGTCTTGCTTATTTCTTTTTCCCTTTCCTCCCTCTTACACACAGTTTTACAGGAGTTTTCTTTCAAGGCTTGAAAACTACCAGATTGACAGCTCCAGTGAATTAAGCTCCCTCTTTGTCAACAAAACAAGAGCAGCACCACAGGCAACCTCAGAACAAGCTCCCTCTATCCTTCTCTTCCCACCCTTCCAACTAGCAAGTGTATCTGAATGCTGAGCTTCACATACAGCTCTGTCATGCCAGGGTGCCTTGTACAGAGCCTCTGATAACACAGTTTACCCAGACTATCTCAAAGGACACTTATGTTAAAGCTACACATGCTGGAAACAGCATGACTCAACACATTATTGGCATATACCTGTTCCAGGCAGCACAGTAACTCTAAAACCATGAGGCTGGGCTGAGGACATGCACATGTCCTAAAGACTGACTAGCAAAGAAAATTCCTTTTTAGGTAACAGGGTGAAAGAATGAAGGGTTGAATCAACTCTTCAAGTCATACTTGAGACCAGAGAAAGTAATGTTAACTGAAAGAACCAATAGGAAGACCAGAACAACTTGATGTTCTCAATATGAGATGAAAGTCAGATGCAGTTTTTATTAAAAAATGAATTGCACGTTAGGCATAAATGCTAGAAAAGACAGGGCTTCTGTTACTATTGCAGTACTAATACAGTGCTTCACTCTCTGAGAGTGCCCCTCTGCTATGTTAGCACTTAACCTCAACGGGCAGCAAACGAGGATCCACTCTTCTCTCTTCAGTTACAAGGGGCTTTTAGGTTCCACAAACCCCTCCACTGTTGGTTTCAAGTCACAGATTACCATGCACTAGATTAAGTTAGAAGACAGATTCTAAACTGAACCAAATCTTAGTTCCTCCTCCCTCTTCTAGAAGCTTTTTTATTTTTAGCAGGAAAGTGTTTTCTTTTTGGGAAAGAACTTTTGACATCTGAACTTTGCAAGACAACTTAACTGAATATTTTTTTTTTAAATTAGTCAAAGCCAGGTTGTTTTTGTAAAGTGAACACCAACACACACACTTAAAAATAAGACATATCTACTCCTTTACAGGCTTAAAAAACAAACAGACACACTAAAACCAAAACCCAACAAAAAAATTCCCAACAACACAACAAATTCAACTCTGTATTTGCTTATGTTTCTACTCACAGGCAAACTAGAGAGCTGCCAACAAATGCCAATAGCCTCTCTATGTTCCTGTGATGGCAGAAATGAAAGTGAGTTCAAAACTGCATTAAAAGGTTCACGTGGAGCAGATCCCTCTATGGCAACTAAATGTAGTACCATGGACACAGCTGCTGCCACCAAAGTCTCTAAAAGTGACTGACAGAAGAGGGTCTGGCTCTGTGCCTCACACTTTCCCTAAGCATCTGCTGTAACTATGCCTTCAGGTCCTGGCTGGCTGAGTACAGGTCTGTTTGGCTGTTCTCACACTCTTCAGCTGGCCTGTCACCCCAAACAGCTCCAAGCAATTACAGCCTCTGCTGCAAAGCAAAACATACCGATGAACCCGGGTGGAAGTACCCTCACCATTACCACCGCCACCCTCTCATCCTTCAAACTGCAGCAGTGCGTTCCATCTGCACTGGTACCACACTCCAGCGACAGCAGGCACAGGGGGCTGGATCCTCAGCCTGTAAATTCCCCAAAACTGAGAGGAGATTCTGTAATCAAAGGAACAGCATGTTCCTGAACAAAGCAGCATCTACACGCAGCTGCACGACATGCAGAGCTAAAGAACAACAGTGTTCTGTATTAAGTTCATCTCTGTAGACTGTATTTTAACTACAAGGAAATAACCAAGTTTCTCCTTGAAACATACATAGCCTATTGGGTTTAAGTGGTCACTAAAACATACCATATTGCTGGAGCAGGCAGCGTTTCCCAGCCCACTGTACAAATTATGGCAGTTATCATCCTTGTAGGGAAAGCAGGGTGACAAGATAAGGAATAAGCTTAGTCATCCCACCATTTTTTTTAACCAAATGACAAAAATCATTTCAGAATGGCAGGGAGAAAGGACTGCAGCACTGTGGCTGGCAACAGGTTAGGCGTGGCATTTCATAAGTGAACCTTTATGGTATCATTTCCTTCCAGCACCATTAATCACCCCAGACATCACTTGTTCTATCAGCTATTAACCAGTTGCCCCAACCCCAACGTGAAGATAACTTTATCAAGGTTAGGCAGCAAGAGTCATTACTAAGCCCTACAACATGCAGTGCCAAAGGCCTGGTTTCCAGAGAATCCTCTGAACTATTTCTTCCTGCTCTAACAAAGCACGTTTGGTATGGATAAATACATGCAGTGTTGCGTGTATTTATCCATACCTAACACCAGGGAGAAAATTACAGAAAGTACAAAGAATCACCAGCATGTTAAAACACAGATTTCAGAAAAGGACATCTATGTTGCTTCTGGCCAAAACACTCAACTCAAACCAGGTCTCTTGAAACACTGTTTTTAGCTCATTACTGCTCTCTGAGGAGGGACACTCAGTATCCATGAATGTTTGAGGTGTAGTCTGATGAGACAACCAAGGGGCTTCAGAACGAAAGGCAGGAGCATCATTACTTCACAGTTCAACATTTAGTACTCTATATTTTGCTACAGACGTGTCTCATTCACTTATTTTTTCCTCCCTTGCCAGTGGCACTATGAAGAATTCAGTTTCACAAGACAGTGCCTCAGGACCCAGCCTGGACATGCAGAGCCAGTGTGTAACAGAGGGAAAGAATCAAAGATGCCTTTTTCACAAGAAGGAAGAAAAGTTTGTGAGGGATATGATGAAGAGCAAAAATAAGCCTGTTTCTGAGGAGGAAGGACCAACTTCATATTTTTCCAAGCAAGGAAAATTGACTCAGCAGTATAAGACAAGACATATTACAAATCTTCACTAACTGGCATCAGAGGGGAGAAGATTAAACAGCTCAATGTGCACCGAACTTGCTTCCAAGTCCTGTGCCTGACTCTGCCAATTACTTTCCTAGAAGTGCCATCACATCTGGAAACATGATTTTCTCCACTCTAAAGATCAGAGCAACCTGTCAATGTGCGTACACCCTGCTGCCTGCATAGGTCGTACTCTGACTGGGGGAAAGAGCAGACTTGTGCTTTGGTTCCCAATTCACAGGAATTATTTTACATGAGTGGTAATCACACCTGAGTCAAATTAGCCCGAGCACTGAAGCTGGGAGGAAGGAACTACAAGTAGAAACATTCTGCTAGGAAATAAAGGACATCTCCTTCAGTGAAACTCAGTTATTTTGAAAGCCATTCCTAAAAAGCAATGGTTGTCCTCCAAATAGGATTTCTTGCTGCAGACAGACAGAATACTAAGTAGCATTTCTGTCGTATTTGGACAGTATGGAAGTATCAACAGCTTCTGCCTGGATCATATAAAGCACATAGCTCCTTCTGAGCAGATTTAAATTCCACCAGTACAAAACAAGCCATTGTTTCAAGGACTGAACACTGAACCCAAAAATGAGAAAACGGAAGATAATCAGACAAGAGAGGGTTTGTTCTATAACACTGTGCCACAGATGTGACCAGCCCAGGTGCTTATTTTATCTATTATCACACTTATTTCACTGTGTTTCACACACACTTCTTCCTCCTTTCTTTGGAACACATTCAAGAAAAGTCATCTCACCAAAAAGTGTCAGTTGTTGAGATGAATAGCACTTTATCTGGTCAGTATCAGGAGATATGCTATCAATCCCCAGGTGCAGCACATTAAGGCAGAGGAAACACTTTCTATCATCTCTGGCACCCTACTCACACTAAGCCTCTATATTCAAGAGATCTGCACGCATTTAGACTGGGTACTAGACTTCCCAAGTCATGACTCCCAAAATAATAAAGGGACTTCAAGCTACTTAATGCACACTCAGAATGGTTTCTAAGGTACCTTCTGCACTATTACAGATTGAACCAAACCAGGACAGCACTGACCTCAGGAGAGGTCAACATCTCTGCTCTGGAACAGCATCACAGACCTCTATCATTCCTGGTATATTTGTCCAAGGTGGTTGCAGAGGTCTCAAGGAAAAAACTCCACTGCCTACCTGCACAATTATACTACCTTTTTCACTTATCTATCATCCCTCCTGGGCACAGTGGAAGGCCACTACTTTTTCTTCTGCCTACAACAGAACTGGGGAATATGTTTGGCAAAAGAGGGGGGAATCATGTGTTAGGTTTTTTCCTTCCTACAACAGCTTTTTACAGTCAAGATGATCTCTAGCCTCTCTTTATGCTGAACAGCACAGTACAATACACTGTATTTACAAAACCTCCAATTCTTCTCACTTCAGGGCATTAGGATTCTGCTCTCTTTAGGGCACTTCCCAGCTGATTGCCCTTTTCTCTGAAATGCCATGCCCTAGACCAATGGCAGTAGGTGAGGCTGCTGCAGAAGCAGCCTTATCAGTGCTGTGCAGAATGGACACATTACTTCATGTGCCTTGCAGGCTCTGTTCCAACTTATGTACCCCAAGATGACATTTGCTTGAGTTTTTAGGGCTTTTTTTTTGGCAACACTGTCAATTTGTATTCAGCCTGTGATCTGCAAAAGAATGCAGATCTTTCTCAGGAAAGCTGCCACCTGACCAGGCTTATTATTGTTCCTTGCTGCATATCAGTTCCAACAGGTTGTGGTGAAGGGATGTGCCATAAGGAATACACAAACTTCCTGAACCTGAGGTAAATGATTGCTAGACCACAAAACTCAGTTGCTATGAAAGGGTGATTGTTACAGCCACTTCTGTTGTCCAGCAGCTGTGCTGTATTCCCATGAAATGGTTCTGCAAGCATAACACGGTAAGCTTTGTGTGAGAAGAATGCCTGTCAGTAGGTGCTCTCAGAGATTAAGAAAATGCACACATATCCAGCTCTTCTGGAATGTAAAGTCTCTATGCATTACAGGAAGAAGGAGCAGGAACCCAGAAATGGAGTGAGCTTCTCCTCCAAGAAATACACCCTTCTTTGCTACTACGTTCAACACTTTCTCATGGTTTAGTATAATTTCTACATTAGCCCAGTTGTCTCTGTTAAGAATTGATGTCAAAGAAACTTACCCACCCATCTAGCCCTCAATTACTTCTCATGATATAGAATTTCAGACTAACACAACCAACAATGGGAGCTATTGATCAACACACAAGTTTTATTTTTATGGATTTTAAGGTTGTAAAAGCTAACTGGCACAAGCCAGATATTCAACAAATGTACTATTTAGGGTTTTTTGTGGGGAATTGGGGTTAAAGAAAATCCCCTGAGTTCTTCCTGGAAAAAATATGTAATATACTTCCTGCCTACTATATAAAGAAACAGATTAATTTAATACCCTCAAACAAGCATTATTCTTAAATCTGTCTTAAAATTCATGCTTAGGTTCTTGTGCATAGGCCACAGCACACGAGGGACCACAAAGTTTAGAAGAGAAAAAGACAACCATACAGATCTACAGCACTGACAACAGTGCTTACCATTTTATGGTAGATTACTAGATGGCGTGATTTCTCATGTGCTAAAATAAGACTTAACTATATCACAAAAATTAAATGGACAGAAGCTGAAGAATCAATTTAGCCTAAAGAAAAGGAAAAAGGACCCAAACAAGTTCAAGCCACACAGAGATTTAAATTAGGCATACTAATATTTTGGTAGGGAAAAAAAATCATTGGTTGCCATGTTCAGCAGATTGACGTGGTATCAGCCTCAAAATAGCTTCATCATAACTCAATGAAAAAAGCCCAACAAAGCAACGCACCACAGTGACCCATCATAACCAAATTGCCCTCATCACAGTGACAGATGCTCTATTAGAGCTACATACCCAAAATTCTGTGCTAAATCCCACTGAACTGATGCAGGCCACAATTCACGAACGTGGCCTCAAGTTTCAAGAGTCTTCACCAGTGCACAGCACCTGGAAATCCAAACTGGACCAAAACAACTCAGTTTCCTGTGTGTCAGGGGATGCTATCAGTTTGCCATGGATGATCTCACAAGGAGGGAAGATGACAATTTGGCTTGTTCACTAAAAACCACGGCAACTGGCCTTTACAAAAAGGCATAACTCAATCAGCCTGCTTCCACTGCCTTGTGGGGGCAGAATTTGAGTTTCTCAGCATGTCTATAGTTTCCTGAGGAACTTCTTCCTCCCGGATGCTTACCCTGTTTTATGAAAAAATCAACAACAGCAACAAAAGCCACAGCAGAGTAAAATCCTACCATAAATAATCTGGTCATTAGAGCGTACAAGAACAGTTCTTCTATCAGTCAAATTGTGGGATTTATTATGACACGAATTACATCTTCAGGCAACTCTTCAACTCCTTTTCTATTTGTTTTCTACATGCCATTAAAAGACAATTCTGACTTTTTATGTATATAGGAACACAGAAAAGCTACCACATTACCATGCAAACTTACAAGCTACGCTGGTGAATGCTTTTGTCCAAAATAACTGAGAAGTAGCTTATCATTTAGAATTGGGTGACTTTAAATTTTCTCCTCTTGGGTGAAGTGTATTTTACTTCACATCACTATAACTTATTCATATTGCCGTGACCTTACTGCCTCGTATCTCCAAAGCTCCCAGAAGAGCCCATAGTAACAGCTGACAAGCAGAACAACTACCAAGGAAATGGAGGCTTTTACAGAGCAAATAACCATTTGTGAATGGCTGCGCCTCACTAATGTTAACTGGTGCCAAACAAACACAACTCATTTTCTGAGTAGATATATGTATTTTTACACATATATGCCACTCCTCATATGGCACAAACAAGGGTCTTTTCATTCACAATGTCCACAGAGACTCAGCAGCAGGCATATTTTACAAAATGTTGACCCGGGCATCCAAGAGTCCTTACCACCATCTGACACTCACACAACAGCTCTCCCATCTCTATAACGGAATGTGGCAACTCCATTTCCCTAACCTCGTATTAGTGCTCATGCACCTGCACAGTGACAGCCATTCCAAGGTCAACGTGATGAGTATGGAACTGATTGGATTGGGAGTCTTTGCCAACTGCATAACCATTAAAACCATTTTGAGACAGAAGATGACACCAAGTAGCTAGAGAGAGGAGGAACTGTTCTTTTCAGCAGCAGCAGAGAAATATGACAACATCATAACTACACACTTATATCACAGGCTCTTAAATTCTCTGTTAGGAATGCCTAGAAACCTTGCTTTATTTTTCAGCAGGGCATAGATACTCCATATTTTGACAACAGACAGCAACCTAAAGTCTCAGACTGTGCCATCTTAGAGGAGCAAAACATAAAGGTTCACAAGAAAGTCCATTTGAGATGCGCCAACCAGAACATTTGCATGCTGCAGTCCTGCAAGGACCCGACACTCAGGGAACAGCAGCCACAGCATGTATGCTGGAATGCACACAGTTCCAAGCGCATGGTGTTCTAGCAGCTTTACTAAAAGCCCAGGACAACGTGGCAATAGTAATAAACGCCTGACAGTATATGAAACATGCACCAAGTACCCTGTTCCACACAAAAGAGCTCAACCCTGTATCACAACTCAAACAGGAATGCCTTCGTATCAGAAAGGCTGAGACAGAAACTCTCTTCCCACCACTGAAACTGTACTGATGCGTAGAACAAAACATAAAAGCCTTGCTCCAATATCAGCTTACAAGCAGCTTATATAGAAAAAAAGCTGTTGGGAAAAACCAAAAACCACCTCAGGAAACAGACCAGAACTGAGGACACACCTCATCCCAAAGGAATGCCTTTGCCATAGTGCTTCAGACACAGCAGGGAGAATGCTCCCCAGTACCAGGTTAGTCAAAGTCACATCCCTCTCTAAACACAGCGTCAGGTTCAGCCAGAGGATCAGAGTGAGCTCAGCGCATCTTCAGTCTCCCTTGAGAGACATCAGCTACAGGCTTGAAACCAGGCTTCCCAGGTAACAGGCCAAGTATTCTATTCTCCAGGTCAACAGCTCTTAAGACACTATTCAGAAATCAGTGATTCTCTGCAACTGGCTGGTGAAAACACACTGCCTTTTTGCTCATCACTCTGCTCAGAACCCCCAAGGAGATGTAGAAGCATTAAGGTCTGCCCTGGGGGGCCCCTCAACAATTTGGGATCACTGGTCTGGGCCATAAATGTGAAGGTAGATACAACCACAGGCACTACCTTTAACTCTACAAAGAATACAGCTCAAGTAGGACATATCTAGTCTTTCCCAGTGAGGACCAAACACGCAGGTGAACTCAAAGACGTTTGATAAGATGAAGATTCCCCTGTGGATAAAAAGATTAGGCAAAAGTCCCAGGACACTATGTTCACGCAGCACAGCTCTCTTGTCAGTTATACAGAAAGTTTCAAGATGGATACAAACATGAGGAAAGTATTTAAGGTTCCTGCCCAATGTTTGTGGAGCAGAAAGCTGAAGCCATGACTGCCTACACCCCAAAGCTACACCTTAATTTCTGGTCCACTCACACTGGCTAATATCTCAGCTCAAACAATCTAACCTAAAACCTGGAGCCACACTTAAGAAAGCAGTCTAGCACTTAGAGCCTGTCTCTCAGACAATGCTTTGAACAGATTTTGAAATGTTTGTCCATGCCTCTTTAGGATGTCAGTGCTTTGCACAAGAAGTGGCTGCCCTGGCTAACTGTAAAGAAATAAAGATTCTCCTTATCCTAATAATTCTCCTGATTTAAACCCAGCATGCTTCATGAGTTCATTAGGAGCCTCCTCTTACTTTCCTGGACTATATAACTGCTTCATTACAAACTCATACAAACAAATCTGAACTTTGTAGTCATCCAGAAAGTATATCCCTAGGCAACAGGCAAATAAATTCCAAGTAGCAGTCACCATAAAGCACATAGAGCAGACAGACAGATACATAGTCCACTCTAACACATGAATCACTGTACAGGAATGAGAATGCTTGTCTTGTTTTTTACCACACACAAGATTTGTAGTAAGATGTATGTTAAGCTTGGCACGGCTTCTTCTACAGCAAAAAAAAGTTTACAAGCAGACAAGTTATCAAGTAGATATTATCCATAAAACACTTGAAATCTTTGCCTAAATGAATGCAGCTTCCCTTTGATGTCAATAGAAGTTGCTAGGAATGAAAACAGAGAATCCAGGATATCAGCAGAATGTGCTCCAATGACTGTACTGATACTTAAACCAAACATTTATCTCTGCTTGTACAGAAATGCTAATAATGATTTTAAAAGTATCAAAGCATGTATGAGCAGCCATCTCTATCCAGCATCTGTAAATGCTATTCAAACTGAACTTAGACTATTCAAATTGAGCTGAGCCTGTACAGGATGAGGTAGCCTACTTTTCAGCAAGAAATTAGTAAAGTGTAGCAAAAGAGACACTTTGGGGACAATTTTCACAGCAGCATGATGACCCAAAACTATTAATAAGTTTGTACAGTACACAAAGAAATTGTAGATCCACATTACGTAACACAAATGTAAGGAATTTCTAGGTAGAGAGAAAGGAAGCAAAGCACTTAGTCAAAAAGAGAAACAAGGACAACGGAGAAGAAAAAGTCTCTTTTGGAGATTTCTAAATATAACAGTGTACAGAACATAATACCAAGAAGTTTTTAATAGATTTTCTGAGATTCACTGTAGTTTTCAGGCATGAAAACCAGCCTATATAATACGTCAAGGCCCTAAAAAAGCTTTTTGTATGCCTAATAGAGGTAAAAGTGTATTTTTGAGCATCACAAAACTAACCTAAAATCTCATACAAGGGCAAAATTTAGCATTATTAATTGGCAAGAATTTTGCTTGGAGAACCACATGAAATTAGACATTAAATCAGAACTTGTGGCCCTTTTTATACTTGAAAAAAGTCTAGTAAGTTGCGTTTAAGTTTGACAGAGGGAATACAGAATGTCAAGTACAAAAACTGATGTAAAAGTTTGTCACTTTCTTGAAACAGTTTTCTGTTCCGCCTCCTTCATCTTTACAGAAAGAAGCAAGTACTGTCAACAGAAATTTCACAGGGATTGGTGTTTTTTAGCATGACATGCTTTAAAGAAAGTGTATTTGAAGTCTCATATATTCTGTAAAGTTTGCAGCATATTTTTCAATTATCAAACCTGATTTAGTCTCCTTGTAATAAACTTACTATGAGACTGAAGTAATAAAAATCTATTATTCAGTACCCGTAGCTGTAATGCATGTGTCACAAGACCTTGGACCCACATGGAGTTTAAACTCCCAATTAAATAATAAAATTGTGTAATATACCACAAAAATTATCCTCTAAGCTATTCAGATAAAGTCTAATTACAGCTTATCAAACTAACC
This sequence comes from Fringilla coelebs, assembly GCF_963513975.1. Lineage (NCBI taxonomy): Eukaryota > Metazoa > Chordata > Aves > Passeriformes > Fringillidae > Fringilla > Fringilla coelebs. The sequence goes on along the minus strand of NC_140034.1, from coordinate 15,933,944 downwards.
TTTACCTCTGGGACAGCACAAAATAGATGCGTAACTCAAACAGTTATACCATATTCAGATGTCTCATTCACATCTCAAATGAATACAAGCTTACTCAGGGGTTTGTAGACCCTAATTTTACGTGCTTTCACATAACTTGAAGGAAAGTTCTTCCCAAACGTTTGAACCTTTCTAATAATAATTCGTCTTTGGAAGAGGGTCCGCAAAGATCCCAAGTTACTCTATTTCAACGAGAATACCAGAGACTTGTCTGGAAGCAGAGGGCAGGAAGGCACCCAGGCGGGCAGTAACGCCGGGCCCTGGCACACCCACGGGGACGCTGCACCATGCCGGATAGTGTTTCCCTGGAGCGACCGGCAGCGCCCAGGTGAGCGGGAAGCAGGAGCGCTTAGCCCGGCCCGGCAGCAGCGGGGCGGGGTGCCCGGGGCACTGCGAGCGCTGCGGCCCCGCTCCCGGAGGGCAGAGGCGGCTCGGCGGAGCCACGCACCGAGTGCGGTACGCCCGAAGGCGGCGCGGACCGCGGCCGAGCACGGAGCGTCCCCAGCCCCATCCCGGGGCCGCCGCCGCCTGCCCCGGCGCTCCCCGCGGCGAGGGCCGCCTCCTTACCGGCAGAGCTCGGCGAAGGCCTGGAAATTCAGTTTCCTGATCTTCTTCTCGCTCAGCCAGTATCCCACCCGCTTCCCCTTCAGGAAGGTCTGCATGGTGCCGCCCCGCGAGCAGGAGACCAGTCCGGGGCGGCGGGGCAGCGCGGCTGCCGCTCGCACTCGGCGCCTGCCAAACGACGGCTGGAAGAGAAGCAGAGAAAGGAGGATCAGCCGGTTCCCCGCGGCGGCCGCTGCTCCCCGCCCGCCCCGCTGAACCGCCGAGCCGAGCCGAGCCGCGCCGCGCCAGGGGCAGCTCCCGGCAGGCGGGCAGCCCCGACAGGCCCTTTCCCGCACAGGCGGGCAGCTCGCCGAAGCAGAGAGAAGCCGCTCCCCGCACCAGCCCCGGGGCGCCCAGCCGAGCAGGCACGCCGCCGCCGCTGCCGCCCGCCCCGCGGCACGCCCGCAGCGCCCGCACGCACGGACCCCGCCGCCGAGCTCGCCTCCGTGCCTGCCTGCTGCTGCTGCTGCTGCCGCCGTCGTCGTCGCCGCTGCTGCTGCTGCTGCTGCTGCTGCGCGGCCGCGGTGCTGCTGCTGCTGCAGCCGCTCAGCTCCCCATTTGCCCGCTATTCTCAGCCGCCTCCACTTCCTCCTCCTCCGGGCCGTCCCCTCCGCTCCGCTCCCACCCACCTCGCGGGGCGGCACCGGGACGCTCCCGCCCCGCCGCAGCGCCGCGGGGCCGCGCCCGGCCCCCGGACTCCGCTGCCGCCGCCAGGGGGCGCGCGCGCCGCCGCCTTAAAGAGACAGCGCCCCTTTCTGGGCCTGGCCCGGCCGGGGGGCCCGGGGGCGTGGCCCGCGGATGCCCCGTGGGATTTTGGCTTCCTAGGGAGGAACAGTTCTACACAGTACTTACATTTCCTGTGGGTACTATTGAAAGTACTTGGTCAGTACATCTTTCACAGAAAAAATGTTCCAAGTAAACATGAGTCTTCACTGCAAAGCTTTCTTCCAGCATTTGCAAGTATCTGCAGGGATTAAACAGAGTTTGCAATAATAGCTGTCTGATATTTAACTTTCTGTTGCAAGAGACAGAAGGCAGCCAATGCAAGCATGGACTGACATTCTAATTTTTGGGTTGTGCATCCCTAAATACTGAGGCAGCTGTTCTGTGCTTCATTTTAGAGGAAGAATTTTTCAGTCTGAATTACCGTGCTGTCTCACAGCAAAGTATCATTTCCTCGTTTTTGTTTTTCCCCTTCATCTGAAACGATAATGATTTCAGCCTGAACATTTTTCTCTGTCTCTCCAGGAATGGAAAGCACAGCCTTTACAATGACTATGCCCTTCACAGAGGGGTTGGATTGCAGTACCTGCAATCCTGAGCTGAGGTGCAGATGATGCTTCTGTGATGACGCTTTCTGTGAACCAGCCCTGGAGCCCTGTGCAGTGGGAACTGCTCAGCGAGTTCTGCTGACTCACAGTGCCACAACAAATGCGGTTTTATAACTTCAGCAGAGTACTGGAAAATTGTAGAAGTATCCATGCAAAGGAAAGGTGAAAGCCCTAAGAAATATGAAAGGGGTAATTGATTTAGGGAGTAGGTAGAAAGCATTTTACATTCCTGTCATTACTCACATGAACAGTGCAGTCATCTTGACCCAAGGGTATATTGGAAAATAGGCAAGGAATGGAACCACCTGCAAACAGCTCATACCAATAGTTTTTGAAAATTTATATCATAGTATTTTTTCTCCATTTGTGGTTGCTTTGAGGAATAAATAGCTATCTTTTTCTCCTTCATCTTATTTACCACTGCTATGTTCTAACCTTTATTTTACAGAACACTTTTTATCTTAATCATATTCACACATTTTTTCATTTTATTAATTAATGTAATTAGAATTAGTAAATGTATTTTGATAGCATGATTCCTGTTGCAGAATGTTTCACTGATATTTAAACATTTTATGGGAGCATGGTAATTTTGGAAAAATTTGTACCTCAAAAATACAAGACTTTATCAAACATTATCATATTAATATAAAAATCCCAAAACAAATTGACTTGGGTTTTTTGTTATGAAGTGTTTTATCTTGCCAATATCAGCGCTTTATTTCCACTATCATTTCACTGGACTTATTTTAGACTTTATTAGAATTTGTGTCGGTATATTAAGCTCAACATTTATATTTGTATCAAAATGGAATATGAATGTATTGAAACATGAAATTATTGAGGCCAACTTACAAAATTATTTCTTTCTGAAGGAATGTTTTTTTCTTTAAGAAATATCATGGCTTCAGACCAATCTACAACACAGTCTGCAGAGACAAAAATATTTGTGTACTTTTTTCTAGATAGGGGAGAGCAGGTTTTTAGAGATGTTGTGCATTCCTAGCTCCTTTGGAAATGAAGCACATGCAGTAAAAAGGAGGAATTTGCTTTGCTCCAATAGAGATAAATTTATATGACATATATCAAAGACCAGGTTCAATCTTAGGAAGAAGTTGGTAAATGCCTTCATTTTAAACTATACTTTTTGAATCTTAACCCTTGAACAACTGCAGATGTGGGAAACATTTCACCTGATGTGCCTCTGTACTGCATCTTGCTGTACAGTGTTGCTAAATAAATTGCAATCCTCTGTTTACATTGCAGAGCTTGTTCAGGCAATGCCAAACCTGTGACCACAGGAAGCCCCAGGGTAATATTTATGCAATTCCTGATCAGGAGCAAGCTGACTATTCCTGTGACTCTGTGGCCCAACTCTGTAAGCTGCAGCTCATGAGTTGCTCCATGCTAATTAAAGGGGTGAGGGTTGATTAGGATCTTGAGCCCTCCAGCAATCAGAACTATCTTCCTCTTCATCTTAGCTTCAGCTACAGGCCAAAGCAGGTTTCCCTTGTTTAGCTGGAACCTCTCATACCTTGTCTTCTAACCCTTCAACAAATACAGGGGCTTTGACAAAGCTGGATACTTCTGTTCCAGCCATGAAAATAGGATAACTATGGGCTTTTTGAAACTGCAAGGAAATCACCTTTATGAGAAGGTACATCTTACTTTATATACACCTCAAAAAGTTGTCTATCCTGAGCTCTGATCAATGTATATGCTTCAGGAAAAAAAAAGGTCTGGCTGCCAAGTTCGCTTGCTTATCATGGAGCGTGTTGGGGACAGACTCTGTATAAGCTCATAAGCCAAGGAAAGCATTTCATCAGTGAATAAAGAATTTAAAGCCACAAAAAATCTATGTGGCTGAGACAAAAGATGACAAAGTCCCATGCCAGCATAATTATGTCAGTAGGAGCAGATTTTTTTAAAACTGAGTAACTTCTGCTAGTCAAAACCCAACTGTGGACACAGACGCACAGCTACATTACTGTAGCTCTCTTGCCTTTTACTATGGCAAGCAGCTCTGTGGAAATAATGCTCATGCAAACTCTGTCAATGCAGACATATGGAGATAAATACCTTGGTGGTTGATTCAGTGTAGTTAAAATGATTCAAACTTTATGTGCAAGGAAATCCTGAAAGATTGTTCTCTGAAGGATTTGGGTGACCTCACAGTTTATCAAGGTTTGGACTGAGACCTGGATAAGGACTAGGCTGCAGTGAGGTTTTCTTGAACTACAGTTTCATGCTGAGTTATTCTGCTTATAGCTGTTTGTGATTTTTTAATCAGGTGCTTTTAAGTACCTATAACAATTCTGGGAGCATGCTTACAGCAAAATGAGCCATCTTACCACATATTTTGCATTGCTGTAATTTATTATATTTAAAAAACAATGTAGCTATTTTAATAGAATGCAAATCAGAGTGACATGGACACATAACTCATGTATATAAATTCATGAAAAGTAACCTGGACATATATGAATCGTACCACTATTGTCCCATATTTTGCTGGCTTACATCTGTCTTTGCTTCTCCTGTTGAGGACATGTTCAAGGTGACCTAAAGAACATGTCCTCATTCTAGTGGTTCTCCATTTCCATGAACTGTTTGGAGCTACAGTTGAACCTTTTAAACTGCTAAAACTGAGAGGACAGGAAAGATACAAGTCCGGTGTGGGCTACACCATCACTTGCACTTTCTTCTCATGGCTCCAGTGATTGAGGACCCTTTTCCTGTTTTGTTTAAATGCCTCCTTAGAGTTCACCAACAGTTCACAGGCCATTGTGTTTGCTGATTTTGTACAGTCCCATCAGGGGATACTGGCTTTCCTCTCTGGGAAGGGCAGCAATTTCCATCTTTTTCAAAAGCTACCACAATGTCTTACAAGTGCAAAAAGAATAGATGCAGTAAAGCATTTCCAAAGCCCATGCCAGCAGTATTCCAAAACCAACTAACTGTAGTGTATTAAAGAAAAAAAAAAAAACCCAAAAAACCAACAAACCAAATCCATCTGATAGTATCCCCAGTATATGAGGATGTTGCAGAAGGACATACCTCATTTTTGCCAGTGACACACAAGAGGAAACTCACACTTCAACACGATCTAGAAAAGCTTTTGGAAACACCCCCAATCCTAACCAAAATGAGCTTCCCTTAGACAGACAAGAGTTCTGGACATGCCCCAACTATCCTGAAGTTAACTAAAGATGCTTCTGGGTGATTATCTAGAAGAACAGTTGGGAAAGCCCAGCTTTAAGTCAGGTGCTGTTCCTCTTGTGCTCACAAACCTTTCATACTTACACACCAACGGTGCACTGAGTTGATTCCAACTTACTATTCTCCTAGAGGCAGGAATACAATCTGTCTTGCTCCACCAGTCATCCTCCATCCTTGGCTTTTTCCCACTGAGAGTGCATTCTAAAATGTTATCTAATCCCCACACTCAATAACCAAAAGAGAGGAAAGCCCTCATGCCACATTTAGATGGCAGGGGGCTCAGGATGTGCCAAGGAGCTGTCATAAAAATGTTTCAAGCACTTAAGTAGTTTTTCAGCTACTTGGACTATAGAGTTCTCTTAAGAAAATGGTTTATAAGCCAGAGAATTAGAAGTTAGCCCAGATGTCTTGAGGGTAAAGCTGACAGTGGTTTCAGATGGTTTAGATTTTAGCCACTCTGCAAACCAAAAGAACCTCCCAGAAGGATTGACCACAATTTGTAGGACACTTTCTGAAGATGATGAAGCCTGGATTGGGGTGGGGGAAAATAATAGATATGTGGGTCTTGTCAAAGGATCTCACCTACTCAGTCTTGAGAGAATTCAAACCTGTTGCTAATCATCTCCACTTGCTATCAATGACAATAGCCCCAAAAGAGTGGTTTTCCATCTCTCCACACAGCTGGGGAAAGGAGACCTTGCAGCTGTCACAGATTTTTCTACAGTTACAGAACTCTTGTGTTGCTGGCTAACATTGGTGGGGTTTTAGGGGCCTTATTTGTGCAGATTTCAAGAGAAGGGGCATCTACACCTTCTGTTCCACTGTTGTTTCTGAACCCCCTGGGTTAGGGTGTCTGTTCTCACCCACCAGTGCAGTGTTGGCTAACCAAGTCTCTAAGCATTTTCACTCTGTGAAGCCACTCCAGAAAAGTATCAGGCTGCCTAATTTTACCAAGCTAAAGATTTTCCACTGCTTCAGAGGCTGTTTTGCCAGAGCACTTAGAACTAGCACTTCAAAAACTTGCCAACAATCTGAGAATTATAGTTTCTAGCTAGTGAAAAAAGAGTGACAGAATAGAAGATGAAAAAACCTTGAAGTGGTAACCTCTGCTTCAATATCCAGATCAGGATAGGAATAAGTTTGCATCACAGTCCATTGCAACATCATCATTTATGCACTGGATTCCGCGGTGAAGCACTTCAACTGGTAACACTTACCCAGAACACTACAAACGTCTGGCAAATAAGTTCTGCACTAGGTAGAGGCATCAATTTAGAATGGAGGTGCTCGAACTCCTATTAAAAAAAACAGTGCAGAAATGCACCTACAGTGACAAACTAATTTAAGCCAGATGCTTTTTCATGTGGAGAAGGTGTTGATTTGGATGCATTACACTTCTTACAGTCTCATAGCAGTGTATTTCTTTACTCTCCCAGTACCTTCATGTTTTTATGATGACTGTGTTTACATAGTGTGGGTGAAAGGCAAATCAAGCATACATTTGTGTGAAGTGGACATTTCCCCTCTTTAAGAATGCCAACAAATGCAGTAATAAACGTGTTAAGCTGGAGATATTTAAATATTCACTTTGAATTACGTGACAGAGTGTATGACAGTAGGCATTACTGAAATTTCATTTTATATAGCACAGAGCAGCAGCTTAAAAATTCTGCACAGTAAGGAAAAAACATAATGACTTTTGCTTTAAAGATTTGCAAATACTGCTTAATGTGCTTTTATTAAATGAAATGCAAATACTTACTTACTTACTGATAAATTATTCAATTTTTCCCTTTGAGAGTAACCATCAACTGCTGTTAATATCTCGATTTGAATGTTTGAGTCATTCTGGATCTCTGAGCTGATTTCTGGTACAGACCTCTAGCATGGGCTTCAGAAAAAGGCTAATTCAGGATACAGGGTAGGTGAGTACTTAAAAGCTTCACAGCTACAGTGAACAGACTTTTATTTTTCACTAAAGATAAACAACAGGACAACAACAGGAGCCCTCTTTACAGATGAGGATGAAGATTTACTTCCAGTTGATGACATTTGTATGAAAGCCTCCCCTCTGGTGCTGGCCTCTCAGCTGAGCTGACAGTGTGCCCTTGTGACAGCTGACTGACATTGAGCACTTCCATGAGAAACGAGGTGCTCTGCAGCTCTGGAGCTTGGATAAACCATCAGGTACTTCTGTCATTCAGCCTGCCTCTGAGTTCTCTTTTTTTATTATCTATGCAGATATTTCTGTGACTAAGAACCTATCAACCCTTGCATTATATGGGTGGACATCTTACACATATGCCTCTTGCAGTACATTTTAATGTTAGTAACTATGGGTAATTCCTAAGCTCTAACAGGAGAGAGGGAAGAGGTTCCTAAAAGACACACACATAAAGTTCTTTTTGTTTGCTTGGTTTGGTTTTGTTGGGGTATTGAAGCTTCTTTGGTTTTTGTTTGTTTGGTTTTCACTTCTTCTTCTTGTTGTTGTTTTGGTGTTTGTTTTTGTTTTTGAAAGGTTAGATTCTGCAAATCTTAATATGCTGTCTACCTCCTCCAAACCTCCATCCTGGTCTATGCAAAAAAAGTTGGGATCCTTTGAGCTTGGAAAAAGGCCTGATCTGAACTGAGTTCTTTCACTATTTGTTTAGTGAAAGAAAGGGATGTTTCTGGAAAATCTAAATATAGATACTCCCTGCTGCATACAGTTTACAGTCTAGAGCAAGATAGGTACACCCTGGAAATTGGGAATCTCAGAAGAGGCAATAACTAAATCTCTACAATAATTCTATGGCATTACTGACTTGCTTCACATAAGCACCACTGAAGGAGAGATAATTAGTGGAAATTTAAAAAAGATCACCCCTCTTGCGAGGATGGAGCAGTCATTCTCTGAGATGGTCAGATGTTTCTCTTGGACTATCTACATGGACAGAAGAAGGATTCTGTTTTTCTTCTTAACATGGTTCATATTTCAGTTAACTTGTTTATATGACCAAACATGTTGACAGCTGCAAACTCAGCATGAAAATTTAATAACTGTTCCTTTCTGGTAGTATGAACTGACTTTAGTTGAAAACATGGAAAAGCAGAATTCTCAGGAGTTTAATGGTGGCTTTGGAAGTGGACTTGGGGTGGTTTTTATATTATTTGTGGGGATTTAACCAAAACAAATAAATTGTAATGAATAATGGTTTTGTTGAAATGCAATTTATAACTGTAAACTAGTTTGACAAAAATACTGCAAGTTCTCTTTCCTCCAAGGCCAGTACAATGCTGGGTTATATCAGATCAATATCTGCATTGCCTCTGCATAAACTGTATTTGTCCTCTGTTTGAATAAATGCCATGGAGAGGAATAGGCAGTTACCAGACACCTCTGCCCATATCCTTTCAGTATGTTTTGTTAGTTCTTGCTCAACTTTGAAGCTACTTTGTAATTGGTTGAAAAGGAGAAGGTAAAAGCAAAGATTTTATCTCTTTCCGGCCAGAATTGTTTACCACAGACAATGCAGCCACGAGGGTAAATAATGAACAAGGTATTATTCAGAGGTAAACACTGAACAATGCAGCCATGAGGTGTTCCTTCAGAGGTAAGTAATGAACAAGGAGCATCAGTGTAGTGAAGAGTTCTGTCTAAAATACCAAGGCCCTTTTTCATAAAAGACTCAGTTCTTTATAGGCACATTGACAAAGGGCTGTAGTGTGTAATTCTTCCTTTGGCAGATATTTACTGTGGATGTTTGAGAGAATGAGATAGCTACTCCATTTGTAAATATCAAAAAGTTTGTTGGAAAGATGATAAATATTTCTACAACTAAGAACAAAGTATGGATGGTATTCAAACAAGCTGGATAACATGATTGCCTGAAGCTTAACTCAGATGCAGCTACTGCCAAAAAACAAATGGTAGAAGCAGAATTTCAGGAACTGAGAATTTAAGATTAAGGTAATTTAAGGTCCCAAAAATTCAAAGTATACAAAGTAAGTCAAAAGTGATAAAGATCACCATTCACCTCACTGAATAGCTCTTCTTCATGTGGTCAAGGTAGCCAAACCAAGCAAAAATACTATTTCAATTTAAAATAAGAAATAAATAAAATATAAAAATTCAATCCTATAGAAAAGTTTCTTGCATGTTCCCAAATGATTGTGCTACACTCTATAAGAAAACAGGTGTCTCCAACAAAAAAGTTCAAAGAAAGACAGCAGTGCAGACAAAACAACCATTAAAGAAAAAAAAGGGAATCAGAAGATTATAGCCTTATTTTCAGAAGAAACAAAAGTTCTAAAACACAAACTAAAGATTCATAAAACATAAAATAAATCATATGAATTGAAGCAAACTAATGTTCTTAACTCACACTAAATTATAGAAACTGATCAAAACAACTTATTACACCACAACAGGATACTACAAAATTCACTGTAACTACATCTACTAAATAAAGCTGCTACAAGCTGCAGAAACACTGGGCATTCATGCACTCACTGATAAAAATTCACATGAGTTTTTCCCTTGGAATCCCAACATATATGCAGTCTGTAAGGATCCTAGTTCTCTAGCCAAAAGGGTGGTTTAGAGTTAGGATTAAGAAGGAAAAGATCCAGGAACATGATGTTCTAGATGAATCACAAATCAGTGTCCTACAAAGTGGAAGGCTAATGCCATCTTGACAGAAATGTCTCTGTTATTAGAATCGCTCTTCTTGATTACTTGCCAGTGAGAACCTACTACAACTCTGCTAAATATAAACACAAGATCCACCAAAAAGGATGTGAGATGCATTTTCTCCTTCAGCTTCTGCCTTCCATTTGGAAGGCCAGCTAATTTTGGTTTTGTAATCATCTCAGGTATTCCACCTTTGCTTTTTTATTTTGGCTAAAATCTAAGCCTAGGAAAGACTTTCTATTAATACTGAGTTATGAAAACTTTGTTTGACTTAAAGTTTACAACTAACCCCTCTGATTCCTCTTGTTAACCCTCATTTATCCTATGTAGTTTGTCAGGATCCTGAGCATCCTAGCAGGTCTTAATAGCCCCAACAATCATCACCTGACCCCTGCCCATGGGCTCAGGAGCCCCAGTTTAGCCAAGCCCTGTGCTTTCATGCCTGACCTGTATCAGTATGTGTCCACTGCTCAGCCATGACTATGCCAAGCCATGTTTACCTGGATCTGGAGTCACAGACTGACTTCCTAGCTTGACCTCAGTCTTTTCTTATCAATATGGACCTTCATGGCAATTGCTAGGTGATGTCTGACCCTAGTTCTCACTGGATCTGACCTTAGCCTGTGGGCTGCCTTCACAGCTTGACCTTGGACCTGCCTTGTTACTTGCCTGATGCTCTGTACTCCGGTCTGAATCCAGTGTTCCCTCCTTGCCTTGCTCAGGCTCTGTGGGTCTGGGCTTGGGCAGTCAGGCTCTGGCTCATCACCTGTGTTATTATGCTTGGCTCCTGCCCTCTATGGAGCAGCCAGCTCTTGCTGCTCCATTGCTTCTCTGGTTTACCTTCAAAATAAACCAAATATTTCTACAAAAATACATTGTATGTCAAAACTAGGTCAAACATTTTTTAATGCTACAAAATCCCATGATTGATTCTTTGATTCTGTTCATTAAATATTATTTCCTTTGGATTCAGCAGACTTCTATCTCCTCAGGTTTCCCAAGCTGACTCCCTTTTGAGTCTCACCAGGTGTATGTTCTCATTTCAATATGCAGAGTTATGAGTTCTTTCCCCTTATTATTACCAGCACTTGTGACTGGAATTTGTCTAAAGCTGAGAACAGTTGCTTCTTGTTCTACTAATTTTGGTATTCCTCCCTCCCCCCTCAGAGGCCTGCTGCTAAAACTAACCAACCAAGGAACCCTCAGTTACTTGCTCTGTCCCTTCCTTTACTGCGGCAGACATTAAGCATAGCAATGAATTTATACAGATTGAGATCTAGCCCAAAAATACTACAAATCACTCTGTCTGGTGTTATGCCTTACCTTTTAAAGGCAGCTTTTGATTGTTATAACTCTTCAAATTTTTTAGATCCTTCTCTTTATAGCCACAATCTCAGGCTCTACGTTTATCAGAGAAGACCCTTGACTGACCCTTGACCCTATACTTGGTTTGCAAGCAGGTTAAATCCTAAACCATCCTCTCTTTCCAACTCCAACCATTTAGTGAAAAGACAGGCTTCTTAAGTAGGAATAAGGTCCACATTTCACTGATTTTTCTTCAGAATCTTAAGTGCAAATGCAAGTTTTGCACTTAGCACATGTATCCACTGCCAAGCCATTCATTCACACAGTCACATACTAATTTGTACTGGAAGCTTTCTCTTTGACATCTAGGTGGGTTTTTAAAAATAAACTGGTTCATCATCATCTCTAACCTCAATATAAGAAAATGCAATATAGCCATGCTTGAGTGGAAGGTCTGTCAGCCACACAGGAGCTTTATTCACTTTTAGATCAACTGGGACCTCACCGCCTGTAAGAATGGAAAGAATGGCATTTAGTTGAGAGAAGTGTTCCAGGGGTAATTACCTGTGTGTAGCTATTCATATCTACATCTGTCATCAGAACTACACTAATGGCTTGTTTCAACTTCAGGAAAGATAATGAAATCTTCATTCAACTGAAGTAAAGTGTAAAATCTCTGACCTGGCAGTCAGGGTGTTGCTCAGGTTGGCTCTGCCTGTGGTTCTGGGCGCCATCTTGTGTCACTTTTGGGCCTTCAATGAGCATTAAAGCAATAATAATAATTTTAAAAAAACCCCAACAACAAAACCCCCAAACAAACAAAAACAAAACCTCCCAACCAAACAACACCAAAACAAAACAACAACAACAACAAAAAAACACAACAAAATAACAACAACAACAAAAAAAACCCAAAAAACAAAACCCGAAACAGTCGACATAATTTGAAGTTGCTGTATGATGAGATTTGTATTTCTGGCTCTTGTGGGCTCTCAAGTGTCCCTTTTCTCTACTGATATCTGCAGCTCTGTGCATTGCTTCATCAGCGGTCCTGACTATAATCAAAACCACCAAATTCTAACACTTTTCATTGAAACATCAAACATAGCAGGATAAGCCATCATAGATTTGATTTAGCAGCAGCTCTTATATACTGTGTCACATACACCTATTATCTCCTCAAGAAAAGTGCCAGAAGATCCTATGTATTTAGACATAAACAAAAAAAGTCATTGCTTTAGCGACTTTTGCTTCTTACTGGGCATTCCTTTTAAAATCCTTTTTTAGCCTTCTTCAACTTAACAACAGCTGCATGAGAGTGAATTGCGGTCACTGCTGATTTCACAGAAAGGGTAGTTTTCTCATGACTTAAGGATACAATTTAGTAAGAGGTTTCACTTCTGTGTAATGCGATGCAGTTTCAGCCTTAACTGGCACGGAGCTCACTGAATTCAGGCCAACACGTTCTGCACCAACTCTCCCAAAATCATCGCCGTCATTCAATAGCACACATCTGACCTATAATTTTGCTGTCAATTTAAACGATCTTTTAGCGTCATTAAAAGCTTTTCTCCAGTAGATCATAGAGACATATGGACCTTAAAGATCACCTGTTCCCAACCCCCGGTTCCCATGGGATAACAAGCATATAATATCTCCTGATAATTTAATTTAACAGAAATAATCCACTACGTCATGTTTATGTATAAGCATACACTGGGGTTTGACTACACGTTTGCCATTTGCCGGAGTGTTTCAGTCTCTGTTGTAACTTCCTTAGTAATCGTTATTGTTACTTCCCTCGGCGTCACTCTGCCAAACACAGCACTTTGGGTCTGTCCCCCGCCAAGAGCCGAGCGCCGCCTCAGGGCGACGCCGCCATTTTGGGCGAGACCGCTCCGGCCACAGAGGGGCGCGCGCCCGAGCCAAGATGGCCGCCGGCCAAGGCGCCCGCCCCGGATGCGGCCGCGCGCCCCGGCAGCCGTCGGTCGCCCCGTGCCGGAAGTGCCGGTGCCGGCGGGCGGCCATGGCGGCGGGCGGGCAGCGGGGCGGGCCCGCGGGACTCGCCGCCTCCCGGCGCCGCGGCGCGGGCTGAGGGGAGCGGGCCGCCCGCCGCCGCCCTCCCGCTCCCTCCTTCTCCGCCGGAGGAAGGTAAGGAGCTGCCGGCGCCGAGAAGGACCCGCGGCGGCGAAGCGCGTCTCGCCCGGAGCGCGGGTCCGGCGGGCGGTGAGCGCGGGGGGTCGCCGGAGGAGAGCCCCAGTGGGCTGAAGGGGTCCGGGAACCATCGCGGGTGCGCCTAAAAGCTGCAAGTTGGAGCTGGGTCTGAAAACTGAGAATAACCATGAGAAGACTCTCTTAGCTCAGCCTCTTTCGATATAACCGGGAGCTAAGGCTCCTCTTCTGGCTGCAGCTCAAGGGCAGGATCAAAACGCGCTGATGTTTACCTTCTTAAGTCTCCTGCTGTGTTGATGGTGTTTATGTTTTCAATATGTACATACCTTGTGACGGTTTATTTTCCTCGAAGGCGACAACCCGTGAGCCAGCTCGGAAATGCCGAACTGCTGGAAAAAACAGCCAGCGGCTTCTTTAGCGGGTAAACGCAGACCTGGCGTTCACGGCTTTACCTTCTAGATTAACAGCTCCTTTCAACAATTTTTCAGTTGTCCTACTTGACGTATTGACTCGGGGTAATAAAGGGAAACGTGCAGCTGAGGCTGCAGCTGAACGAGAAGTTGACATTACTTAAGTCTGCTTTCTCAAGTGTTTACTGTTCCTTTTTAGGTATTTACTGTTCTTTCTCAGGTATTTGTGTCCCTGAATGTTTGATTCTTTTAGCGACCATGAATGCAGGAGTCTGAGGGCCTGAACAATTTCTCTAGGGCTGTCTTGATCAGATTCTGTCATGTCAGGACTGAGGATCTCCCTCAATATATTACAGTTATGTAAAATCAGGGAGTGGGATTGCCAACGAAACTGGCAGATTGGTCTGGCTCAGAAGGGATAATTTAGAACGGTGTAATGATTTTTTATAGTTTATGATAAATTCAAATGCTTCTATGAATTGTTACTGGTTTCTATGCATAATTAATTTTTCAATAAGCATTTCTGCATGGTATTTAAAGGGCTGATATATTTCTTAAGACAGCACTACATATATGGATTTTACCCCTCTGTAGGAAAAGGTATGAAAGGTAAAAGCCCAGAGGTCTGAAAAAGCATTTTTTTGGAGAACCCTAATCAGTTGCAGAGAAGCAGTTGCTCTCCCTGCCCTGTGTAAGGGCTGTTTGAAGAGAAAGAGGTCATGACTTCATTTGTGTGGAGGTACACTCCAGCTGAAGTGTTAAGTGACTGGTTTGAAGAATGTTTCCAGTCACCTAGACCCACACGGCCAGCTGGAGATTTCAAGCAGCTCAAATTGAGCCCGGTCGTGTCTGTGGGGCTCCAGTAATTTGTGCAGGTACACACCTTTAGTACAGCCTAAGCCTTGGACCTCACGTTCAAATTGCAAACATCCTTTTCTGTGGTTCATAAATGGGCCAGAGCTGAATACAAGTGGATGTTGCTGCATCACACACCAGCAGTGATGGTACCGTTACTGGCTGTCTAGCAGCATGTTTGTCTTGCAGGCATCAAAGAACTTTCCAAACTTTACATATTTATAGAAAATCTTATATTATCTCTATGTCTAGAGACTGAGAGCAGATGGGGTAAGTAACTTACCCAATTGATGACTTTTGTTTTATTCCCTGAGTACCTGGCTTAAGCCAGGTATATCCTGATAGCCAGCAGGCCCTAAACTATCCAGAGCCATCAGTGGAGCAATGTTGTTGCCATTAACCTGTTGCTGGCAGAGTAATGATTTTCTATGATGTAGAGAAAACTCAAGTCTTCAGAAATTGATGTGTGTGTTTTAACTAATGTGTCATGAAAAGTTCTAGAAAGTTAACTTATGAAAACCAAGGTTCATCTGTTCCCTCTTTTTCCAAGCTGTACTGAATGTTTGTGTCACCTTTTGTTTCAGGTGCAGAGCATGGAGAATGATGAACTTCCGCCAGAGGATGGGCTGGATTGGCGTGGGGCTGTACTTGTTAGCAAGTGCTGCAGCTTTTTATTACGTCTTTGAAATCAATGAAACTTACAACAAACTAGCACTGGAGCACATTCAGCAACACCCCAAGGAACCACAGGAAGGAACCACATGGACACACTCCTTAAAAGTACGACTGCTATCCCTGCCCTTCTGGCTGTGGACGATAATATTTTTAATACCGTACTTACAGATGTTCTTGTTCCTCTATTCCTGTACGAGAGCTGACCCCAAAACTGTTGGGTATTGCATCATTCCTATCTGCTTGGCTGTTATTTGCAATCGGCACCAAACATTTGTGAAGGCCTCTAATCAGATCAGTAGGTTACAACTAATTGACACTTAGCTCAACTGCTACTTTCTGTTGCTGATTTGATGCAATTGCATACGCTTGATCTAATCACAAGACTGAAGTTCTGAGTGAAGGCCGGAAAGAGCCTTCTCTTTCAAACTGATAAGCAATGAAGAGAATGACTGTTTTCTATTTAAAACAAACAAGTAATTACAAAGGTTTTTAATTATGATTCTGTCAAGTGGCCAGAGTGGGAGTGACCTGCGTGACACGTGATGGAAGTATTCATCATTTTGCCTTAATGATGGAAAATTGCGACTCTCCATCTGAAATGTCCTGTGGGGAAACAAGTTTCTGGTCCACAACTTTACTCCTCTGTTCAGAAAAGTGATTTCCTATGTTTTCCCTTGGAGTGAAATCAATGAAAAAATACTTCATTTGTGGTAAATGTAAAAGAAAAAAAGAAATTAAGAATGTGATTATAAAAGCTGCACTTAACACAATTCTTTGCTTTTTCTTTTTTTTTTTAATTATCTACATCAGTGCTGTTTTTAATGAATTTTTAAAAAATAAGTTTAGATACAAAAACAGGAAGCAAAGAATAAAGTTTGTGCAAACTTTTAAAGGGAAAAAGTACATTTTTTTCTGTGGTAGCCTACTTGTTTTCAGTCACAACAGTCCCCCACTGTAGTAGGCAGGCAGTGAGGAGTAGCATAGGCCTGGAGCTTGATGTTTTAAACTATTCCTATGACATCAAAAGCAGCCTATGCTGGCATTGGCCTGTAGTCTGCACAAAAATTTCTGTGTTTCCTTCTACCATCTTGCTTGATAAAATTACAAGATACTGAAATTTATGACCATTCTAATTTCACTCCAGACATCATGCAAAACTGTGCTCCAAGAGAACTGATATATTAGGAAAAACTTTGAATTTGGGAAAGTTAACTGTTTTGGGGATGCTACTAACAGGTTGTAAGACAGATAATCATGTTTCTTCCAGAAATTCAAAGAAGTAAGGTACCTTCCTTCTCATTCTTGTAATGAATGTACATTTCTTCAGTCATACTGAAATTCCATTGAGATTTCTTTGCCATAGTTTCAACCTCTATTTTTCAGTGCTATTTTGGAATAGCATATTTTGAATAAGACTGAATCTATTTGTTTTTTCTTTTTTTTTTCTTCTGAGAATAACTAAATTTTTGTCCCAGCCATGATGGAAGTAACAAATATGAAAACAGTGCAAAATACACTTCTCAGAAGCAGTAGCCTCAAAAAAATTATGAGCTAAACTCCTTGACTATAACTTCAACTGTATGTGGTTGTCCATACCTAATAATCACAAATGCTAATCTATTTCTGACTGCTTTAAGGGAATCCTGGAGAGTGTTGTCTTTCTCTTGCTTTGGAAAGAGAACGCTATTTTCACTGTTGCTGTGTTTAAGCATGGCAGTTCCAACACCTTAAACTTTCTGTTTGCACTTGGCGATACTTTGAGACACTGGTTTCAATTGTCAGCATTGGTGCTAGGACCTGAAAACAATGTAGCCTTTGCAAGAAGAGTTTGAGTTCTAAGTGCAATATGAAAAGGAGGAGGCTGCCATCTTAGTGTGCTGGAGTAAGAGTAAATTATAAACTCTGACAAGTAGTTAGTATCTTGGGGAGTCAGAGCTTTTGTGTTGTTTCTCAACTTTTCAAATCACCATGCTATTTATCTATAAAATAAAAACTTTTCAATGTTTATAAACACAAGTCTATTAATGCAGATACTTACCAATAGCTTTTCATTTTTGCTGTTTGTTTTTTGTTTAGTGGGGTATTTTTGCCTGTTTGGTGCCAGACAGCAGTGCTGGCTGTCAGTTGCTGTCACCTGTTCTCACGTCCTTCCCTCAGTGTGCGTGTTCAGTTCATCTTTTGTTGTCCTCTTATGCTCTGTGCCCTAATAACTTATTTGTAGCCTGAAATTTTGGGGCTTGCTGGATGAAACTGAATCTCCTTGTTTCTTTACTTTTGCGTAAGAGAGATACCTCTGGCTGGACTGTTTTCAACTTGACCTGTGTAGTTTTAAACTGAACAGTTACATTGTATGCAGAGGAAATTAGTTAAAGAGCCAAGTGCATAAGAGGAAGCATCAAAAATAGAAAATGATAGGAAGAACCACCTAATTTTCTGTCATGCAAGCATGTGACCCTTAGCAAATTCACTGGCAGGCCTGGTGGGATGACCCAAGCTGTCTGATGTGGAGCATGTGCTGGGCATGGCAGGGACTTGCAGAGCGGAGGCTCATGTTCGTAGACTTTTCCATCAGAGGCCTAGTTTTGGATTCCAGCTGTTGACAGGCATGTGCTTTGCAACTAACTACAGAAAAACACAGTCTAATCCAAGCAAATGTTATGTGTGTAAGGGTTTGAGCTTGAAGTGGAAAGCAGCAGTGGAGAACCATTAACATAGTGTATACAAGTATTAGACAGTGGGAGTAGGGGAAGAGCTAGGTTAGCTCTGCTGGTGCTTCCAGCATTTTTGATATCAAGGGAACATCAACAGGTGAAATCTTTTCAACAGGATAAATAAAGGAAAGACTATAAAAATGAATGATAAGTTGGTTTTACTGTAGTATTAAAAAAAAAAAGTAGTGAAATAACTTGCAGCTTGATTATTCTGAAAATTTATAGGTATTGTCAAGGCTGATTATCTGAGTCACCAAAGACGTGTCTGTAACAGAAAATTACATAATCTACAAACTTTTGGGATAATCAAGCTTGAAGTTTTGCAATGTTCTGAGCTTTAATGTTCTGCCAACAAAGTGAGTAGCTGTAACACAAGGGTGATTAATGATCATCTGTATGCCACTTACCCTGGATTTCTTTTTATTCTTTTATGTCACAAGATAAAGCATTGTCAGACTGCTTGAACATCACTTCAGCAGTCTCAATGTTAGTTTCTTTAGCTGCTTGACCTTTACCTGACAGTCCCTTCCCATCTCAGGAATGTGTCAGCCACAAGTGCTACTAAGCCTGTTCTTCATTTCCTGCCATGGGGGAGCAGGTCCAGTGAAGAGCATAACATGAGGCTGCAGCCCTTCAAACTTGGACAAAAGTAAGTTACAATAAAATGTGTTCCTTATGACATGTTTCTTCCAGCAGCAAAGTAGGACTGCAAATTTGATTCCTTTTTAAAATTAAAAATATGAGGACTGATTTATCCCTGGAACAAAACATTCCAGTTGTTGCAGAATACGTATTAACTCTCCATATCTTCTCTTGCCTGGTCCATTGTTTTCTTAAAAGGATACTCTAGTTTCCCTTACTAGTTTTTTAAAAATCTTGCCTTTTATGTCACAGTCTTTGATGAGAACCACTTTTCTACAAATGACCTAATGCACAAAAGCAGTTTAATAATTTTATCGTGTAGTTAAATTTTAAGAACTGACTTGTCTTAGCCCTCCTTAAAGATACCCCTATGGTGCAGGTTTCTTTGGGAAGAAAGAACATGCTATAGCCATAAGAAGGTACTTCTGCTCAACGAAGTCCTCAGGGCCCATTTGGCTGGTGCAGAACTGCTCAGGTGTTCACACTGCTGAGTGCTAACCTAGTCACCCCAAGTTAAGCCCCATGATGTCCCAGCTGCCAGACTACTGAGTAGTTCACAGAGAATCTGATACTCATAATAGCTTATGGATAAGTTACCTTTGAAGATGGAGTGAGTGGGAATTAAATGGGCTGCCATGGGTGAATGGCATTCAAATCCTTTAATGAAAATTATGACTGTGGATCCCTCTCCTGGGAGACAGGAAAGGTACTGCACTTTTAGACAATGCCCCAATCACTGGGCATAATGGTATTACCTCCTCTCCCTCACAGAACTATCTGAGTGCCTTGCATAGTTGAGACTTAGTTTTTTTTTTAACACAGAACACTGCAACCTGTTAAGTTCCTTCATGAATTTAGCCTCAAAGTTGTTTGAACTAGCAATTCAGTATTTCAAAACAGTAAAAAAAAGAGTACATCATGTAATCCCAGTCTTTGTGAAGGAGACATGCTTTGACATTTTTGTTATGTTTTGTAGCTAGTAGTAAAAGTAGTTGGTTCTCATCTAACTACCAAAAAGTTAGTATCACATCAGCTCTTTTAATTCCATACAAACACACCAGTATTCTCCACTTCAGTTTAGTGAGGAAATCCATTAAGCTCCCTTGGGAGTAAAACCAACTCCTTGGGCCACTAAAACCAAGTTCTATTAGTAAGACACACAAACTGCACTGAACGGTGCAGATGTCATGAACTGAGCTTGTTCTGTGCCCTCTTGAAGGCTGGTTAGGTACAAAAGCACTGCCTCTCCCTGAGGTGAAAAATACAGCATCTTTTTTCCATTGAGGCCTACCTCCTCTGCCTAAAATTCAGGGCCACAGATGACTTAGGGGCTCCCCAGATGGGGTTCAGAACACAGCTGTAGGGGATTGGGAGGGTAGGGAACCACATCACACTAAAGCTTTCCAAGCCTGGTAACCTCACAGCAACTCTCAGAAAAACGAATTCTGTTGAGTCAGGGCACTTTTGCCACAAGCAAACCTACAACTTGATATTGCATAAGGTCTCCTGTGCCCTTTTTGTAATTTAAAAGTTTTGGTAGCTACAAGGACTAGCAAGGATTCTATAAAGGCAGAAAATTGAGTGTTAGTTTTTGACTCAATGCTCATTGGTATTTTCTGGAGCTTAGGTGCAGCATATTCCTGTGTCCAGGCTGTTAGCTGCACTTACTCCTGTGCTAAGTTAGGGTCTGTTGCTTTAGACCAAACATTTTCAGTCCATGATATGCCAGTGGGCTGTTTACACAGTTTATAAAGAAATGCTGCTTTTCCATTAGACACTTCATACAATTTCTGGAAGGTTTGTCTGGAGGAAAAGGGAAAACAGGTGTACAACCTGAGTTGGTCTTTTCAGTTCTGCTTCTATCCCATCTGCCAGCAGAATATCTTAGAGTATCTGCGTACATAGATGTCAAGGACACACTTACTGGACCTAATTTCTGGCTCCTCCCTGCATTTCAAATGGACGCAGACAATTTTGTCCTCATAAAAGTTCACTGATTTCCACACTTTGTCCTGCATATATAAGTATCAAGATTTACTCAGGTTCCATAATATATAAACAAACTGTGCTAGGAGAACACAATAAAATGAAAATAACCCCCCAAAATGCTTTTCACAGTATTCATTCAGGCAGTTAAATTCTGCTAGAGGACACTCTTAGGCTTTAGGCTCTATGGAATGACTATCAAGCGTTTTATACCTGTTCACAGAAGCTTCTTGATTGACAGGTGGCTAAACCTTGATGATAAGCAAAAATAATCTTCCACTGTAGAGGATTGTACAGGAACAGGCACAGTCCTATACATGCTTGTTAATTTTGATACTTATTAGTGGTCTTACACTGCTTTTTCTCCATACAAACACAAGCTGTCTTGTACTTTTAAAGATCATATTTGACAAAATAACTCTTTTCAGGTTTTATTGCTTTATTTTAAAAGTGGTGTCACATTAAGAAATACTGTGACTCGGAATAAGTTATTGAAAAACATACCAATCAGAAGATTTGTGAGAAAAGTCTATACTTGTCAAATAGTTTACCAAAAAACTGGCATCAGCATAACACTGGCACCCTGTAAGCAACACGCTGCTCACACCCAGGCGCATCCTGTCGGAAAGGCTTCCCTATTAAAACAGCGTCGGGATTGACATTTCGTATTTAAACTGGAGCAGCAGCGCCGCGGGAGCGGGTCCGTGCAGCGGGCCCGGGACACTTACAGTCGGTACAGCCTGTCCAAGCGCAGGCCCGGCCTCCAGCGCCGCCCTCACGGCTGCTGTACCTTCGTCCGCTTCACGGGAGGGTCATCGCCGCTCGCCGCCGCGTCCACGTTGTTTTCATCTTCGCCTTCATCCTCCTCGTCGTCATCGTAGTCGTCGTCGTCATCCCCGCCTCCACCTGCCGGAGTTTGGGCGGGCGCGGGTGAACGGTGTGGGGCGCGGGCGGCGCTCCGGGGCTGGCGGAGCCCCATCGGCGCGCCCCCCCCGCCACTCACCGCGCCGCGCGCCGCCCGCAGCCGCCCGCTCCTCCTGCACCAGCGGCGCCAGCAGCTCCACCACCCGCTCCTGCAGCTCGCTCAGGGCCCCCCGCAGCCCGCGCAGCTGGGCGGCCTCGCCCTCCGCCGCCGCCGGGTACGGCACTCGCACCGTCCGCGTCCGCCCGTCGCGGCCCCGCAGCTCCGCCACCAGATCCCGCCCCGGGCCCGGCTCGGGCTCCGTCTCGGCCGCCAGCTCCGCCATCACCGCCCGCCGCTCATGTGCCCGCCCCGCCGGTCACGTGCCGGCCGCGCGGGCCGCCCCGCCCCGCGGTGACGCACCGCCCACGGTCACGTGGGGCGCGCGCGATTCCGCTTCCGCTGTGGCGCCCCCTGGCGCCTCCTTGTCCCCGTGTTTCCCGCCTCGCTTCGCGCTCCTCGGCCTTCGCGTCCCGGCGATGGAGGCGGCGGCTCCGGAGGGCGCCGAGCCGGGGAGCGGCGGGAGCGGCGCGGAGGAACCCGTGGTGTCTCTGGCGGAGGTGCTGGCGGAGAACGAAGAGCTGGAGAAGGAAGCGCGGGCCGTGCTGGGGGGCAGCGACCACGAGCGCTGCAGTTACTCACAGGTGGGGGCGGGGCCGGGGGCCTCGGGGGCCGGGGGCGGGGCCTGGGCCCGGGGCGTGGCGCGGGGCGTGGTGCGGAGTACGGGGCGGGGCCTGGGCGCGCGGGCCGGGCGGGGCGGGGCAGCCCCGGCGCCCCTCACGCCGCGGGCGGTCGGTGTCTCCCGCAGGGCGCGGTGAAGCGGCAGGCGCTGTACGCCTGTAGCACCTGCACGCCGCCCGGCGCCGAGCCCGCGGGGATCTGCCTGGCCTGCAGCTACGAGTGCCACGGCACCCACCGCCTCTTCGAGCTCTACACCAAGAGGTACGGGCGGGGGGGCCGGGAGCAGCCGTGTAGGAGCCTCGCAGCTCCCGTGGTTCCCGATAAACTTCTGGGAATTGTTAAGAATACGAAACCCAGCGTGTTCTCACCTTATATAAACCCCGAAACGCTACGTTTTTCTTTCCAGGAATTTCCGCTGTGACTGTGGAAATAGCAAGTTCAAAAATCTGCAGTGCAAGTTACTCCCGGTAAGTTTCAGACAGGTTTCAGGCATTCGTGGTCAAAATTACAGTCATGGGAAGTTGGTGCCTTGCTTCAGCCCGTGCTGACTCATGCGACACCTCCGGTCTTCCCACGAAGTTAAGAAAGGTGGGAATATTACAGCAAGGATTAAAAGTGTTGAGGGACCGAAGAGAAATGCTGGGAGGAGAAGGAACATTTGGTCCTTGTCATGCGTGAGTGCAGCAGTTCTGCATCCATGGTCAGCACGCTTGGTGCTTCTGCACTCACACAACTCATTAGCTGAAAGCTGTTTCAGAATAACCTTTTAAGATGCAATTTTGCAGTCGCATTAAGAAAGTTTAAGGCTGTGCTGCTGTCAGAGGGACAGTTCTCTTCTTTGTGATGGCATTAGTGCCCTAATAGTTTGTCACCAGACCCTACTGATGGGATGGTTTTTTACTGTACTAAGCTGCTTCTACTGTTCTACTTGGTGGGCATTTTGAACTTTTCAAGTAACTGGCAGTCTCAGTCTTCTGGGAAGCAGCAGCAGGATGCTGCTTGGTTTGCTTGCATTGGTGCTCCCAGGACTATAGCAGTCCAAACATTGAAACAGACAGTGGTTTTGTGTATGCCTGTTTTGTTCTGGGAGAATTGAAATGGATCCAGAGCTAGTCAGCAAAGTCACGGTGCAGTGATCCCTACAGATACCTGTGACAATTTTAAGATGTTACCATTTCTCATTTGATGCAATGAAATGGTTGTTTCTTCTGCTTCAGTTCAGTGAAAATTCAATTGTACAGGTTAAGTGAGCTTCAGCATCTGTCCATTAATCTGTCTGACACCACAGTTACCATTTGCTACAAGGGTGAGCACACTGTTTTTCCTCTTTAGTTTTGAACTTTAGCATTCCTCATGTGCCCTATCTGCTGCTCAGTATAAAGCAGAGGTGTCTGGAGAATATCTTTCTTTTTGTATATTCAGGCTGATGAAAAGAATGATGGTTTTATGAACTAAGGGGGAACAGAAATGGCTGTCTTTTTTCATTTACTTTTTTTTTTACTGTGTTGTCTTTTGAGACTTTTTCCCCTTTTCTCTTAGGAAAAGGGCAAGGTGAATTCAGGAAATAAATATAATGACAACTTCTATGGATTGTACTGTACGTGTAAAAGACCTTACCCTGATCCTGAAGATGAGGTAAGAAATACAAAATCCAGTAGTAATCATATATCGATGGTGTTTATGGTAGATACTGTGTAAAGGGTGATCACTGAGCTTTTCAAGGAAGATCCCACTTCAAAAAATCTTATGTTCCATATTGGTTTTCATTTGTTGTGTGAAGTAATTACTTGATAATTTTTTTTAATGGTAAAGTATGTTTATGCCTTAGAGATAGATGAGGAGGCAAGTTGTCATTTGGACACAATGATGCTGCAGTTCCCTGAAGTTGCAGAATTTCCCTAGGGAACAGGGTTATCATAACCTTGAGAAATGTGGCCTAGTGCAGAATAAATGCGTTGCATGTGATAGGGGAGATCAGAATGTGCTTCCCCGTGCCTGCAGCAATGCTCTGGCAAGGCTTCTGGGGTGGGGAGAGTCTGTCCTGTCCTGCAGCACTAGCTACAGTCCTAGGTGGTAGCCAGAACCCGTTTTTGTCTCTCTAAAACACTAAAACACAGCACTGGATCACTGGATTTGCACATGCATGCTGCTGTTTGCAGTCACAGGAATCAGGTGTTCTAAAGAACAGGGAAGGCACAAGTCTTTCAAATACAAAAAAAAAAAAAAGGCATTTTATAAGCTCCCCCTGTCAAGTTCAGAGTCAGCTGAAAACATTTCTGGAGAAATAATTAATAGTTTTTTCATAACAAAGTACTTCATGCTCTCCTGTATGGTGACCATTTAAGTTTGGTTCTGGCATCTTTTCACTGACCTGATGACAGTGTGAATATCAGTATCTTTCTTCTGCTGAGCTGTCTGTTCATGCATTTCTGTTTATAGGAAAAAGGATACCAGTAGTGTATCAACTTTTGTCAGCTTTCTGTGAGAAAGTCTTGCCCTGCTGGGAAGACTGGTTTTGTAGTAATAAATGGGATTTCACAGCCTCAGTCACATGAGAGATGATATGTGTTGAACCTGAGGGAGGCAAACTGGCTAACAGAGCACTAAGTACTTATTAATGGCAGCTCCCTGTGAGGGGTGAAGAGGGAAATACAATTCACTGAGCAGGATTTGCATGATACTGCAGTTTGAGACTGGTGAGAGATTCTGGAGGTTGCTATTAATGCTAATAATATGATTGGTCATCTAGATTCCAGATGAGATGATCCAATGCATAGTTTGTGAAGACTGGTTCCATGGAAGGGTAAGGAAACTATACATAGCAGAACTGCCATTTGCATAGGATGGAGTTGGTGGTGGTTAGTTTTGTATGGTAATTCTTACTTGGGAGGTGTGCTGTAGTTCTCAAAAGAGATTATTACAAGAGTTCCAAGACATTTGTTTCCAGGCTATGCAAAGGAGCATTGAAAGTCTACTCTTGCACTGCTGTCCACTCCAGTTAAAAAATACTGGGAAGAGTCCTACATTTTCGAAGGTTACCCCTGCAGAATTAAGTAATAACTTTATAACTGTCTCTTTAATTAGAAAACTATATCAGCATAGTTGGGGAGGAAAAGATTCTTGCTGAGGACTATCATTATCAACTACCTGAACAGTGTTTCCTTCAAAAGAATGCCTTTTAAACTCATAATTCCTTTATGTGGCAAGGAACAGACAGAACATTCTTGATTTCAAACTTTGGGGAAGTCTTTTGAGAGCAGCCAAGCACTGTAGTGGGTGCCCTGCTTAATGGTTAAGCATTAAGGATTCAGCCTCTTGTGCCTTGAAGGGTACAAGTGAAATTCCATACTTGAAGTTGCAGGATCAAAGAGTGAAAAAATATGATTGGTTTCAATTGTGGGTTCTTGTAGATAAACTTTTTTGTATTAAATGTATGAATGAAGAGTGTTGTGCTGCATGCTATGAGCTTTGCAGGAATGCTTTTTCAGAAGAAAGCTACTAAGTGCTTTTAATTGCCCAAATAGTTCTCATCAATTTATGGACAGCTTTGGGACTGAATTCTTCTCAAGTTCGGTATGTGGTCAATATAGATGCTTCACTTCTGTGTGCTTCTTTCTGACAGCATCTTGGTGCAGTTCCCCCTGAAAGTGGAGATTTCCATGAAATGGTGTGCCAGGCCTGCATGAAACATTGCCATTTCCTATGGGCTTATGCATCACAATTAGCAGGTAAAGAAAGTCAAGAGATCTGAGCCAGTATTTTGTGAGCATGTATTTCTCATACATGGTTGGTTAATGACATAATACTGGTTTTTCTGTGGTTGGAAGAATGATACTCATTAATTATATTGGACAATCACCCTCAGCAGTGGAACATGTGGGATGGCAGTAACTTGTGTAAAAAAAATAAAAAGCAGTTTTCATTCTTAAATCTTGATTCAGTGCTGCTTGCTTCTAGTTACTTTATCAAAGATGTCTAGCACAAAATGGTGAAGACTTAATACTTGACTCAAGTTGCAGATGCTGTGAGCAGCAAAGAGTGAATGATAGTGTGACCTGAAAATAATATGTTTAACATTAATCTGGGTAGGGCTGGGGCTGTGCTCAGGACACGTGTTCATCTGGCTGTGGTCATACCAGCTCTGTGGCCTTAAAAGAATAGGTGACTTGAATTCTGTAGAAAGAGCTAGTTTCTTACGGTCTCCTAAAAATACTGCTTGTGTCAGCTGCTGATAGATTTCTTGTGTGCCCAAAATTTCAATGGTATTTCAAGGTTGGCTACCTGGAGTTCTGCTAATGTAAATAGTACAGAACGGGGCGTTTGTCTGTTTTTGGTTTTCCTCCTTCTAACCAGCTTTGTCACAGGGCACATACTTGAATTGGCATCAAACAGAAACTTGTTTTAAATAAACAAGAGATTAGCGTAGTTAATCTAGGGTGGTGTTTTTGAGGTGTGTTTGGAGAAAATTAAGAATTCTGACACAGTCATGTGACGAAAAAGCATGTGACAGTTACTGAAACTGTGATAGCTAGCAAGGGGTGTCAAGAAGGACAAGCATCTTAGTAAAGAACTCTGAAATACCCTCTTCCCTCTCCTAGGGCTTAGATTTTGGGAAGCAGAGTGTTTTAGAATAGGAGAAGCAGAGAGAATGTCTGTAGTGACCTGTACTTTTTCTGGCACAGTATTTTTATTTGTGGGTATGTATCTTCCAGTTCCTCCTTTGACCAAAGCGAGCTCCCTTGATGATGAAGGGATTGTCCTGAAGGTAGAGGAAAGTGAAGAGCAGAAGAAAGAAATAAAAAAAGAAAGTGGAGTGGAACACCATGACACAAAGGAGGAAAAGCAATTGGAACAACTTAATGAACCATCCACTAGCTCTGGGTCTGCCTGTCCTGAGGTAAAATGTGCCTTCTGTTCTGACCTGCACATCCTCATGCTGCTGACAGTCGAAGTGAAGCCCACCTCGCTCTGTACAGGCTCAGGGAAGGGGTTCAGTCTGCTCCCATGTTCCTCCTCAGTCAGTGACCTTTCAGACCTGCAGTCTCTGTGGAGCACAGCGTGAGCTGTGGAGCAGGGCTGTCGAGAGGTGTAATGTCTGTTTGCAGATGGGCTACATCTGTCCCTTCTTCTCAGCCACCTGGCCAGTACACTGAGGTGACTTCTGTTTGTTCCAGTATGTGGTGTAACTGCACTTGCATGATGGTCCAGCTCTGAGTTCTTAAATACTTACAGTTATTGCAGAAGATTTATACAGGAATTTCCCATGGAAATTGCTGAAACCACATCAGAATTCTCACGTGGATGGTAATAGAGGTTGTTTATAAAAATAAATGCGTTTGAGACAAAAGAAAATTCTTGCCTAAGGAGAAAGACATGCCAAAAAGAACAGGGTCTCTTTGAAGTGACATTATAGAGTGCTGAACACTCTTCTTTTAATTCAGGTAGTTACTAAGAGCAAGGAGCCTGTCTGCAAGCTGAAAGAGCTCCAAAGCAAGCCATTTGTAAGAAAAGATACTGCCACCTTTTGGCCATCGAACTGGAGGAGCAAATTATGCACTTGTGAAGACTGTCTGGTATGTATGTTCTCTTCATATGTATGTATGTTTGGTATGTATGTTCTCTTCATTACCATCACACATGTGGGACAGACAGGGAGAAGACCATCATTGAGGAGAAGCTTTAGGTAAAATCTGGGTAAATATTCTTAATGCTGAAACCTCTCTTCATTCCACCTAAAGATTCACATTGATTTCTGTGGGATTAATATAGCAGGAAAGGGCTTCTAAATGTTTGTATTTTCTTTGCTTCTCTAATGCAGTATGCTTGGAAGTTGTTAAGAGGAGATTCTGAAACACTGGATACAGATTCACCTTATTTTTTTTATTGTTATTTGTGATCCTGAACACAACAAGGACTGGGGGAGGGCACCTCCATCTGAGAAGTTGTCACATAAATTTTACTTTGTTCTTCAGAAAATGTATTCAGAGCTTGAAGTCCAGTTCCTGACAGATGAATGTGACACTGTCTTGGCTTATGAAAATAAGGGTACCAGTGACCAAGAGACAGAGAGGAGAGATCCTTTAATGGACACCCTTAACAGTATGAACAGAGTCCAGCAAGTGGAACTCATCTGTGGTAAATACAACTTCATTTTTAGAGTCTCCCTTAACACACTTTAACTGACCAGTTTGCCACAAGAGATTGATGTCTAGTGTGTAGTGTCAGACTATTTTTGAAGTAACATGCAGACAACTGTATGACAGGTTGCACACCTCAGTCAGGATTGGTCCTCTCTGGCCCATCATTACAACTTTAATTTGCAGTGAGACACTGGATGGTGTGTGAACTTTCACCCTGTTTAACATCTTAGATACTGTAATTATAGTGATTTATTGTAATGTGAGTATTTAAACATTAATTTGAACTTCTGCTGTCTGGCTGATTGACCCTGTTTTGCTGTTTGGCAATCTCCTTTTGGCTGGGGAGTGCCAGCCAGGCGTCCCTTGTAGCTCTGTTGCAGAGCACAGTGCTGAGGTGCTTTATACCTGGAGCTGTTTCTCTCTTCCAGCCAGGGCTCTGCACTCTGGCAAGGACAGTGTCCCCGTCCCCAGTTACAGGCTGGGCCTTCCCACCACACCCCACACGTGCTTTTGTGGGGGGAAGCTGGGAGCAGGGCCAGTCTGTTAGTTACCTGTACTAATTCACTCCCTGATCTCTATACCTTTCTCTGAAATCAACCCAAACAGACGCTCACACTACATAGGTTAGTCTCATAAATTGTTAGGCTTCTCATGTTTACATTATTATTATTTATAATCTAATTCAAACCTAGATTTGTGTGAAGTAAACCTAACAAATGACAAGAGGAAGTAGAACAAGTTGTGTTTTTGAGCCAATGTTAAACTAAAACTGGGTGTCTTACTGTTGTTTTCTTTGCCTTTGCTTTGCCATCCAGAATACAATGATTTAAAGACAGAACTGACTGACTATCTCAGGAGGTTTGCTGATGAGGGAACGGTAAGGTGCAACTTCCAGAATTTGTTTGCCAGAAAATGTGTTTTAAAGAACTGCTGAGGGCTGGGTGCTGGATACCATGATGGTCTGTTGCAATGTTTTTTCTTGTCTCTTGGAGTTGCTAGTACTACAGTAGAAATCTGAAATCCCTTATTTCATTTGAGTTTAACAATTCCTTAATGACATTGTTGAGAGATAATGGAAACTTAACAGAAATCTGTCTGCAAGGTACTGAGAGCAGTTCTTATATTAAAATCAAACTTCTGTTGCTCTAGGTAAGATATTCAGGAAGAAAAGCTCTTAACTTTTCTGGTTTTTCTTAGATGGAATCTAAACCCTTAGAAGAATAAGGACTGACCATGATTGTCAGTCTTGTCAGTTGTTTTCCTGCAGGAAGTTGCATGCCGTCATTAAGTAACACTTGCATTTTGTTGGCTGATTTGCTGTATTGCCATTCTTAGTTACATTGGAATGACCCTGAAGCAAGCTAGTGAAAATCTTGCTTTGTGTTAAATTTTCTGATGATAGAAGCAAGAGGTCAAAGTCATTAAAATACCATTGGGAGCTTTGGTCCATGTCTTTGTTCTGCCTTTGGGGAGCTCATTTCCACGTTTGTATTATCTACAACAGAATTTGGGCATTAATCCTCTCCTTCAGGTGCAACAGGAAAGCTGTACCAGAGAAATTTCAGGGTATTTGCTTTTCTGTGCTTTGTGTATTATGTGTGGAGATAAAACAGGATCCTTTAATTAAGCTCTTCCACCACAACTTGGGTTTCATGCTGCTTCTCCTAGGTGGTTAAAAGAGAAGACATTCAGCACTTCTTTGAAGAATTTCAGTCTCGGAAAAGGCGACGGACTAACAGGATGCAGTACTACTGTAGTTAGACTGAGAGGGTTTGGGTCTGAAAGGACAACTGGCAAAACAATGTTCACTGGCAAACAGAAAAGGCATCTTCAGTTTTTGACTTCTCATCAAAATCCAGCTGTCCAAGAAACATCATCATTTTGTCTTATACGTCCTTCATTTGTAGCACCTAAAACAACCATGTTCTTAACAAATCCTTACATTGCACTTAGAGGGATTTCCGTACCGATGGCCTTGGCAGTCCCGGGAAAGCCGGCCTTGCCTCCAGGGGAGGAGGGCCGGTACCGGAGCAGCGTGTCCTGCCGCTCCCCTGGTTACTGCCGGGGCCTGGAGCCGTGCCCGTGCTAAACCCGCCCTGCCCTGCCCTCGGGAACGCGCTCCCGGCTTTCCTGCTTGAATGGCTCTGCCTTCTCCCTTGGGACTGTAGTGATTCCGGTGAGGCCCCAGCACCAGGGAGCTGCCTGTTCCTGCCCTGCCGCGGCCCCTCAGGGGCTGGGGCGGGCCAGGCTGGGCTGAACCAGCACTGCTGCCTGCCCGCTCCTGTTCCCCCTGGGGAAGTGTGAGCCGGGCCGCTCACAAATGGAAAAGCAGAGCTTAGGCTTGATGCAACACAGTGTTCTGTCTGGTTTTATACATTAAAAAAAACTTATTTCTAGTATTGGACAGGGATGATTTCTGTGGTTAAAAAAAATCCAGATCATCTTAATTTGCTCATCAGAACAAAAACAAGAACTAGGAGGAGGTACTAAATTACAAACTAAGCATGGGGGGGTTTGTTATATGCTTTGGTTTTAAAAACTAGCCTACAGCAAATTCTTCTACTTTATAAATGTTGCTGAAAACAGTGCAGCATCCTGGTATTTTGCTACAGTATGGAATGTTCTTTTTATAACCACTGTGATAATCATGGGACAGGAGATGTTTCACTGACTTTTAAGACTACATGTAGCTGCAATTAAAAATTAAGATTTTGTATGTTTGGATCCTAATGTAGTTAGACCCCAAAACATACATTAAATTTCTAGTTTTTGAGGATTTCTATATCATCGGGTACTATTCTGCCTTTCTGTGTTAATGGCTTTTGAAAAGCAAAGGTAGACTTTTATCATTTTCACTATTAACTGTTTCTGACCATTTTATTTACAAACAGTAGTTTAGCATAGATGCTCAGCTGAGCAGCTTCATAGAACATAGACTATGCTGAGTTGGAAGGGACCCAGCAGGATCATCACATCCAACTCCCTGCCTTGCATAGAACACCCCAAGAGTCACAACATGTGCCTGAGAGCGCTGTCCAGACACTTGTACTCTGTCAGGCTGGTGCTGTGCCCACTGCCCTGGGGAATCTGCTCAGTGTCCAACCACCCTCTGGGTAAAAACCACCTTTCTCTGATATCCAATCTGAACCTCCTCTGACACAAGTTCAGACCCTTCCCTCACTGTCACTGGGCCCCACAGAGAGGAGATCAGTGTCTGCCCCTCCTCTTCCCCTCACAGGAAGCTCCAACTGCAGTGGGGTCTCTCCTCACTGTCCCCCAGGCTGAACAGACCCAGTGACCTCAGCTGCTCCTCACAGGGCTCCCCTCAAGGCCCTTCCCCTGCTCATTGCCCTCCTTTGGACACTCTAACAGCTCTGCATCTGTTTGATATTGTGGCACCCAGAACTGTCCCCAGGGCTCGAGGTGAGGCCACCCCAGTGCAGAGCAGAGCAGGACAATCCCCTCCCTTGCCTGGCTGCTCATGCTGGGCCTGAAGCACCCCAGGACATGGGTGGCCCTCCTGGCTGCCAGGGCACTGCTGACTCATGCTCAATGTGTCATCGACCCCCAGGGCCCTTCCCTATTTGCTTTTAAATTTAACTCTGGGTATTGTACATGCTCTTATTTTGGTAGCAACTGTTACAGGAGCTGTAACTGCACATCTAACTACAATATAAAAAGATTAAAATAACTGTTCACTGTGTACTGTCTTGTTTTCTCCCAGTGCTGCTGTACTGTTGTTTCCATCCTCGAACCAGGCAGACAGAGGGAGCCCAGTGATGATGTTAGCCAAGCCACCAAGGTATATAATGGGGACTAATCAAACCCAGCATTTCTAGACCTTTGTTTCTACCTGACTCAGGTGTCAAACAAGGGATGGCAGCATGCTGGCAAGTAGAGTTTAGAGCAGACAGGGTCATGTTTCCTCTGTGTTGCAGTTTCTGTAATTCATTAAAGGAGTGGGACAGAGGGTACCCAAAGGCAATTGTGTTTATTTCCACAGGAAATAAAAAAGAGTAAAAAGCCCCAGTGATCACAGAAGTGCTTTATGGCCCAGTGCCAGCCTTGCTGTGCTTGAGAAAATACAGCAGTGATTGAAGGAGTGAGTTCAAATGTAGAATTCCTGTGGCTCCAGTTGCAGAGCACAGGGTCAGAACTGACCGTGAGCACTGTCCATTCCTGGCATCAGCCTGTACTGAAGCAGGGTCCACCTGAAGGGACTCAACTCCAAGTCTCCCTTTCCAATGCAAAAAGCCTCCCCTAAGCAGAGACATCAGGCATCCTCCTCTCCTCTGAGGCTGGCAGGCTTAGAAGCACTGTCCCAAAGCGACAGCCTGTAAGAAAAAAATGTTAAATTGTCTAATTTAGGAAGTTCCTAGAACTCATTTTCCTGGGTGTGGGAGTGAAGGTGTCAGTAATTAACATGTGGGACCACACAGTTCTCCCTCTCCTAAGCCACCTGTGCTCCGTGTCAGGATGTAACCCACAGTATTTTGCTCTTGTACATCAGAGTGGGACCAGGCCAGATGACAGGAACTTTAGTCACTGCTCTGAAGCAGTGAGGCACTTGTTTCTGAGACACAGATGTAATGAAGTGTCAGCTGGAACAGTTGGCAGGGAAACTGCAGCCTGGGAATGCTGGGTACTGAACATCTGTCCAGCTGCTCTGATGAGAAAATGAATACCCGCTTCCTCGCACCCAGGGCTGCAGCCCAAGCCCCAGCTCTGAGCAGCCCCACTGCCTTTCACAAGGCATGGCCTCAGACAGTTAGGCTCCAGCCAGAACTCACAGAACTACTTCACTGAAATGCTTTTCACTTGTATTAACTGCCTGATCAGAGTGACTCATTTCAAATTCCTCTTTTACACTGGTTGCTACAACACCTTTGGTGTTCACAGCATTATCGTGCTCCTTTTTTCCCAAAAGCCTTTTCACTTGGAGGGGCTCCTTTCCCCCAGCTCTGGACATTGCAGCCTGGAGGGAGCAGGGCAGGTTGCTGGGTGCAGCCAGGCAGCAGCAGCTCAGGGGAAGCAGCCACACAACCACATTCTATACAAGCCATTTATTTGAAATGCCAACTATACGTAGGATAAAGTCAGTGTTACATGCTTCTCAGCAACAGTAGAAAAATAGAACCAGTGAAAACCTTTTTACAACTGTAATGGTACTCAAAAGAGAAATGTATTGTTTTACAATGCATCACACAAGACTAGAATTCAAGTTTGGAGGTACCTAAATAAAAATACTATTTTTTTTAAAAAAACACTATGTACAATTGAAGCGTAAACAAGTTTTACAAAGTACTGGTTATGCAGGTTGTAGAAAAAACACTTGCATAGGACATGAAGTCAGTTTAAGAAAGTTTTCTGAGCCTTTAGCATTGAAGGCACTTGACTTTATACCAGTAACAACACAAGGACAAGAAACAAATTCTTAACACTGCCGAGGGCAGGGCTGCCTTCTGGCAGTACAGGTAATTACAGAAACCCCAAATGTGGTTTTACAAGTTTCCCTCGAAGCTGTTCCCTGCATCCAGCAGGGCTCAGCACCACCTCTACCATAGAAGCATAGAATTATTAGAAGAACAGTGCCTCAAACAGCATTAGTGTTCTTTCAAAAAAAAAAACCCCAAAAAACAAAAACAACCAGAAAAACAACCAAACCAACCAAACCAAAAACCCATACAAAACACCTAACCCCCCTTGCCCCTACCCCTTTCCCAAACCCAAACCAAAGAAACCCCTAAAGACGTACATTTGGGACATTCTGGGACCAAAACCCAAGGCTTACAAGTACAGGTGGCCACAGCCTTAATTTTTTTAAGTGAAAATCCTTACGAACAGGAAAATACAACATGAAACTGCCAATCAACACAGCAGTTACTAATACACAACTACAGTAATTTTGTGGAACAACAAAACATTTCAAAGGAAGAATGTGTTTTAGGAATTAAGTTATTCATCCATATATTAAGGAAAAGAGGAGTTGGGTTTGGGGAAAGAGGAATAAGACCTTTTTGCATGTTGCTCACTAAATGCAAGTCTGAGCTCTCTCTTTAACAGAACAAAGAACATGAGTCTCCCTCATTCAAAAAAACGTTTATAACTATCCTCAAGCAAAATAGTCAATAATCTGTCATTTCCATCTAATTTATAGAAGGAAAAGATGTCAATTTCCAGCCTAATCAGAAAGTGCTTCATGTAAACAAGGAGCTTCTGCACCAAAGTTTCAGTAGACAGATAACAAGGAGTAGCAGGTAGCACAGGTATGTGTGGTGTGCAAGTGAGATGTAGGATGAACACTGGCTTCTGAATAATGCTGCCATGAAAAATGGTCTCACCCCTCTACACATCCCAAGTAGGAAATCCTGCTCTGGAGTACAAAAATAAAGTTCCAGTAATTCAAGAAATCCTTCTTTTCCACTTCAAACCAGCTGCCATTAGCTGCCATCTTCTTCCCAATTCAAAATATGCAAGTGAAAACAGATTGTCTATATGGCCTGATTGTCTTTGTGGCCTCAGAAGGACTTGTCTTTCATTCTGCATCTACTTTTACACACTTTATTCATCCTTTTTTTATACTGCACAGTTCCTGAGACTTCAGAAACAATTTTGTATTCTAAAATGCAGACACGCCCTCCCCAGAGGCATTTCTCACCAGCTAAATCCAAAGCCAAAGCATTTCATGATTTCCCTCAAACCTCAGAACTTCTCATCTTCATCAGCCACACCCCTCCCCCCCCAAATCTCAAGCTTTAAATTCTATCTGTAGATCTCAGACCCACCTCTGCCCAAGTACACAGTGCCACATCAAACTATGATAATCAAAGTAGTTTTCCTGAAGTACATCCATCAGTTTTAGGCAAAAATATTGAGAATAGTAAGTTTTCTGAGGGCAGCTGTAATTTTTTAGTAGTTAAGCTGCCAACACATACATGATGCAAGTCCAGGGAGTTTCAGGGTGTGTGCTGAAAGGTACTGGTTCTACTGAGCTGGTCTCATGCTGGTGAGGATGAGACCTTTGTGTGTGGTTAGAGCAGTCAGACAGCACTGTGCTCAACTCTTCAGGAGAAACCTAACGAGCCTCAGCCCCTGAACCTGCAGCAGCACCTTCCCTCCACTGACACCTCCTTGCATTTAACAGTGTTCTACACCACAGTCCCATGGAAATCCCACAGATGGGTGATGAAGCCAGGACCACCCAGTGCCTTGTCTGTGGGCAAAAAAAAAAGAGATTAAAAAAAGCTGACAGAGGAAAAAAAAACTCCCCTCACCCACAAGACACATCACCTGCAGAGTTTAGGCAAGTTTCTGCTCCAGCCCTACACCATGCTTTCCATGGCTGCATCTCAAAAGGAGCATCTGCAGAACCACCACAGAAGCAGGCCTATAGACGTGTCTGCAGGAGACACAGAGTTTATTGGTTCAAAGACCCATATCTTAATTCATCTAGAAGCTATTTGGTAGTTTGGAAACGCAGTATTCAATATATTTCAGGAACACTGTGTTGTTACTAGGCCCTCCATACTTTAATGAAACACATTAGGTAAGAATTTGCCATCAACTAAAACCAAAAGTAAAGTTGCAGCAAGATTTCTGTTAAACAGTACTAAGCACTTTGAGCTGCAGGAAACCTAACCTTAAAGCAGTCCTTAGGTCACACCTGGGACTATAGTTTTCTGCTATAGAGAAACTCATCACAGAAACTGCATTTAACCTCCCAACCAGCAATCACTACTCTGCAGTGGCATCAGGAATCAATGAATGCAATGAATTTATTGTTAGAACTGCACCATGAGTATTAAGGATGTAATTCATAATTGTAACCCTTCCCCTGGTGCTCTGCTGAAGCCTGCCCCAGTGGCAGGAGCCAGCCCAGATCAGCGTCCTTCCCTCCTCACACCCTGTTAACAGGGGAATCTCATTTCTGTGCTTTCAAAAAGCAAATCAGGCAATGGAGGTGTAATTTGAGAGCGCCAAAGTGTGGTGATGCTGAAGCAGCGACTCTTCACTTGGATTCTGCTCACAGAACAGCTGCACCTGTGGGGCCAGCACCCCATGAGGCCAGGGAAGGAACACTGACACTGAGAGTGAAGCCCTTTAGTAAGCACAGGCAGGAGAAAGCAAGGCCATGGGCTGTCACCCCAGGAGGGAAACCCTCCCACGTGTTCAGGCACAGTGAAGGTTCCGTGCCTCGTCTTCCTGACACTCCACAAGTCTGCAGGAATCCGCTCACCTGGTCTTTGCTTGAGCAGCTGGAAGAACAAGTAATTACTGTATTTTCTACAGTATTTCTAGATTTATTTCTAAATGGGCAAATCAGCAATTCTAGTCTGTCTAGTAAGTGCTTCTTGCTTTCAGGTGATCATGGACTCCTCCATGGTCACAGCCGAAACAAAAGTAAACACACTCATACTGTCATATTCCAGTGAATTTCACAGGAATTTGGATTCCTAAATATCCCTCCAGATTTTTAAAACCCCAAATATAATTCTTGAAGTGGGTTTGCTATGTATATAAAGATAAGGCCAGCTGCCAGAACTTTTCAAACAAAATATTAGACTGGATTCTTGCCATAGTCGTAAAAATCAGGAAGATTTCAATCTAAACAAACAAAAAAAAATCCAACTAAAAATGTAGTTTTTTTGATGTGCTGTTCTTTGGAATTCCTATAATTAAAAAATAAACGCACTGTTATTATCTCATAAGAAAATACATTTCATAATGTGCAACCCAATGCACATAGAGAATCAGCATGTGAAAGGGTAAATGCAAAAGTATGAAAATACAGTCCTTTAAATGTGACATTAAAGTTTAACATATTAGTACAAAACTAATACACTAAAATAGATGTACAGGTGCAAAAGGCTACCAGGTTGTAGAAAAAAGGTACCAGTTTGTTTTTTTAAAAGGCTTAATTAAATCTGCTCCAAAAAAAAATGCGACAAAATAAACCCAGAAGCAGCATTAAAACCAAACTGATAACATGCTGTCTCTAACAAAGCAACGTATGTACAAAACAAGTGAGCAAAGCTGAATTTTTCTGCTGGCATGAAAGAATTTCTCTGACAGAAGTCAGGCCAAAAGTTGCAAGGAATGGGATGTTTACAACTCTTAGGCACAGAGAAATAGTGGAGGTTGCTTTCATAGGGCAGATTTTTTGTACAGGAAGTCTGGTTTGTTTGGAGACCTCCTTCCTCTGCTTACTCCATCTTCCCTTTCCAAATCTGCATTTCTCTGTGCTCCATGTTCCAATGGCTCATCATCTGCCAGTCTCCTACTGGGTCTCTCTTCTGGCACATCAGAGTTGTATGCAGAGAGTGAAGGTCTGTTGGAGGTTAGCCCATAGGTTAAATCCGTTTCCATTTTTGTTCTTCCCCTGACGTGGACAGGGCCATTCCCAGCACTCTCCTGGGTAGCCAGCGCCAAGTCCAGCCGCTGGGGAGGCTGTTCTAAGACATCGAGGTGTATTGGCTCATTCTTCTGCCTGTGTTGATGCCCATCTTGTGAGAGCAGGTACTCCCTCCTAGAATCCTCTTGCTTTTTAGGAGATATCTGGGAAGGTAGATAGGCTGATTTTAAGCCACTTGGTGATGCCTTATTGTGGCTGTACAAATCTGGGCCAAAATAAATGCCTTGTGAAGGTGAAGGACTGTGCCTGTTGGGTGCTGGAGTAGAGGGTCTGCATGCAGCATTAGAGAAGTCATAGAAGTCAGGATATTCCTGCGGGTTTTCTCGAGCATCTATTTTTTGCTCTATTGCATGTTTTTTCCGAGAAGTAGGCATGTGTCTGTTCTGAATGCATGAAATGTGCTGGGGTGGGCCAGGCCCTACCTCTGTAACCGCCTGACTCAGCTCCGTGTCCACCGTGAGCTCCGGTAATCTTCTGTCCTTCAAAGACATTGCTGACACACCCATTGCGATGTCTGGCATCAGCTCATTGAGCAGGGGCTGAGTACACTGGAAAAGAAAAGAAATTCGTCCATGGGAACAAAGAGTAGAGCTAAACACAAACTGTATTTAGGATACTTTTTGTAACTCAAAACAGCATTTCCTTAATCTACTTTAGTCTTGCCAACTTCAGCCTGAAAGTTTCCTGCACTGTTTAAAGAACACATCTATCCACCAACCTTCACCTTCCGGCTTCTTTCCTGCACGAAGCTGTGTGTCACAATTACAGCTCCTCTTAAATGCATCTTGCCTTGAACATGCAGTAAAGGACAATGTACTGCTGAACTTCTTAAAGCCAGGCCTGCTCTAAGCCATTTACAATCATCAACCCAAACAAGGTACTTGGTGCAGAGCCTAACAAATAGTTTGTCACAGTTCCAGTGCAGGGAAGCTGCAACACACACGTGTCATCACTACAGACACAACCCTTCAGCTTGCATTCCCCATTTTAAAGTTAGTAAACTGCAGACAAGTGTGTGCAGGACAGCCTCAGAGCTTGGGGGAGCATCAGTTATAGGACTCACTAGAGCCACAGAGTACGTGGAAGCTGCTGCACAGCATTCTCCTCACCTATCCCATGCTTGCCTCAGTGCAGAACTGCTCATATTACAGCCTTCCAGACAGAAGAGTCAGAATTTCTACTTACATTTATAATTTTTCATGAAAGTAACTTTAGTAATCATTGATTAAATAACTCACAAATTGCATCATATTGTACTTCAGCAACTATAATGACAGCTTTTAAATGCTGTAACAAAGTTCTTTGTATTAGCAATTACCAATTTCTGCTTGCCAGTTCCTTTTCAAATACTTCTCAGCTGTAAAGCTTTCATACTTTTCACACATGTATAAAGGCAACCTGTTTACTTCAGACTACTTACCTGTAAATAGCCAAAATATCCCCACTACTTCTACCTGTGAATTACAGTGTGCAGTCCACTACTGAAGCTGGCTTATGCTTTGTTTTAGTGTAGAGCAAACTACATTTGCCACACAAGGGGTGGCTGAGGTCACTGTCTGTTCAGCCTAGAGGAGACTGAGGGGAGACCCCACTGCAGTTACAACTTCCTGTAAGGGGAAGAGGAGAGGCAGACCCTGATCTCACTTGTGACCACTGACAGGACTGAAAGGTTCTTCACGCAGAGGGTGGTTGGACACTGAAACAGACCCTGTGGGTCCCGTCCAACTCAGGATATTCTGCGATTCTATGATTTCAGAAGATTCCTGAGTGCCATTTGCCCCTCCAATAATGCTCCTGCCCTGGAATGTTCATTCTCCTAGGGATTAAGGCTTGCCTTTAGGATAGACAATGCTGACAGACAGTTAGGTAGAAAAACTTCCTAACCAACAAAGAATTTATTTAGCAAAGACAAGTTAGTTCATCATAAACTTTCTCTCTAGTTCCTTCGATGAGGTACTTTGAGTGGCCAGAAATAGGCAAGAGAGGAGAAATCCCAACACTTACTACTTGTTTCTCAGCTGCCATCACTGCCGCTGCCGCCGCCACGGTTTGGCGCCCCAGAGCCGCGGTGTTGGTGCAGTCGGGAGGCGCCGCCTTGGCGCCGGGCAGGAAAACGGGAGGGGCGGCCTTGGGGGCGGCCCGCGAGGAGTGGAACAGCGAGTGGTTACACGGGTACGAAAAGGAACGGGAGGGATGTTGACTTGGCACCCTTTGTTTCCAGCCCACTTTGAACTGGTTGTGAATAGGAGTTGCTGGTGGGTGGTATGGAGGTGGAGGAGGGGGCAATGGTGGATGGAAGGCCACGAAAGAGTCCAGTTCTGTAAACATGGTTTCTGCAGTGGGAGTGCTGTTGACGCGACATCGTCCAGACTGTCTCACTGTCAGCAGCGGGCTTTCATCCCCAAATCGCTCATCAGGAAAGAATTTGTGAGGATTCTGCAAAGGTAAAAGCCCCAGCATGTTACAAGACAAAGGAGGAAGCCATCTAGAAAAATCTCCCCAACTAACCCTCTCAGAAACATGCTAATACTGTAACTGCCTGGCTGTGCTACATACAAGCTCACCAACACTCAAGGTGACTACAGCTACCATGTAAAACTGATTGGGGCTTTTCTAAAATAAGGCAAGAAGCATCAGATTCACTGTAAGTTGACCAACAAATGCATTTGCTTTAGTACCAGTGCATAAAGAGAAGACGGATTTTCAGTTTCCCAGTCCTGACATGTACTGTGCAGACCTACAGCAAAAGCTACCACTTTTTCTCCTCTCTGTTTTCAGAATAAATAATAATCTAGGTTTCAAGTTATGGTTGTACTGCTCTCATCCACTCTCTCTTAAGCAGTTTTAATTTGTCCCCAAAATTTGTGTCAATAAGAGTCTCCTGAATGGCAATGACTCTTAAGAAAACTAATTATACATTGCACTTAGAGCTTTATAAAATCACATACATCAGATGCAACTGGTGTGTGCACCTGGACAGTCACGCAGGCATTTCAAAGCACTTGTGTGTATACACAGAAGTACTCCTGCTGCAGAGCACACAACCTAGTCCCTTCATGCTCTTACACAGCCATCCTTCATACCTGCAGGAGCTCAGCAGCAGCATCAGACAGGCCAAATTCCCGCAGCACGCGGATCTGGATCTCGTAGCTGACGGTGGCGCCTTCCCCGCAGTTCAGAGCGTAGGCTCGCTGCACCTGCTCCGTGTGGCGCAGCTCCTGCAGCCGCCTGATCATCTCCTTCACCACCAGGAGACTGGGAACTGCCGGGATAGTAGAGAATGCAGCGGGGATAAGAGAAAGGCCTTTTTCTCAACTGTGAGACAGTAAATTTGATTGCAATGGTTAGATTTATTCTGAAGGAAAAATCTAACATCAGGCTGCCTTGGCTTTTGTTTTTTTTAAGAAGCATTCTGCCAAGAACTGTTCAACTTAACACATGTTCCATGGAGCATCATTAAGCCACATGGGATAACACACATAACACAAATGACAAAAACATACACCACTTCTCTAGCTTCTGCTAGAATGAGCCCCAAATACAGCTTTCTTTGTAAACCCCTCATAATGCAGGAATTCCATGATTTGAGGTGGGGGCAGGATATCTTAAATAACAACTGAATGTTCCCTCATGAGTTGCACAGGCCAAGAATTCATTGATTTTTTTGGCATACACTTCATACTTCTAATGCAGTTCTATAATCAAAAGACCATAACACCAGTATGTAACTAGAGAAAGGGCATTTTACAAAAGTTACACAAACTGTAAGCCAACAAAAACCTGTTAAAATTATGTTGTTTTATGCAGTCATATTGAAATAATTTTTAAAAAACCATTCCAAAGGAAAGTAATGTATAATTTTGGGTATTTATCTCGTTGCAAAACTTTCTCATGCCACTTCTTACACTGTTTGATGATGAATGATATTTCTCAGTGGTGTTTCTGTCCTAAGGAAAATGTGCATATAAATAGAGAAGATAAATCCAGATCTCTGAGTGTGTAAGTCCTGGTGTCTGATCCTTTACCAGCTTTCCAAGTGTTATGTATTACCATGACCCAATAGATGTCTGTAATGAAAGCTCATAAAAATTAAACAGATCATACACCAAGAACAGTGTGAAAGGATTTGCATAACAGAGGAGAAACACCACACAATTACAACTAGTCCCAATTTCTTGAAGTTTACATGGTACATGAAGGAGACGTGTATGTAGTGCAAAATATCCCCCCCGCAATGGGGTTCCTGTACTGAGAGGGGAGGCAAGGAACCCATTCTAACCAGTCTTCAAGGCTCTTCCCTCCACACATTTAAATTCTTCTGAAAAAACCTGGTTTAGCAACCAGATATTTAGCTACAGCCAGTGTTTTGCTAATACTTAAAAAAGAGGATCAAAGAGAAGTCTGAAGCAGATGTCCAAACTAGTAGGCATAAAAATGATAGAAGGTCTTCATTAAAAAATACTGTCTTCTCAAAACCTAGCTTGTTTCATTTTTTTTACTATTATTCATGTGAAACACATGGAAGAAATATTATGTATATAAAAAAATACAATTATCTCAGTTGCAAGATTTCTAATTCAGACTGAAACTGGAAAATGCGTAAAGAAACCCAACCACTTGCAGACCCTGGCCTCAAGTTAGAGCAGGCTTCAGCTGAACTAATTTTATAATAGTGCTGCAGGAAGAGCACTAAAACACACTGCCAGCAGGTTTGTGCACATACAGTGCTCAGGCAGAGGGTCCAAGGAGAAGGCAGGACAGAGGGGAGCAGCTGAGCTGTGGAGCACCCCCTGCTCTGAGCCCGGCCCAAGGGCCATGGAGGCGATGCTGCCCAGCTCTGCCCCCGGCGCTCCATCCATGCTTCAGGATGGATTCCTGTACAAGTTAGAGGTCGGGACAGGCTTTAATCTCCTCACATTAACTGGGCCCCATCTGCCCATTCTAGAAAAAAAGCACCGGCAAACCAATCAATTCTTTTGCTTAATTACAGGACTAAGCAAAGCAGACAGTTGCCAGGACACAATTCCTGCGCTCCAACTACTGGCCAGGCTCAGAGCTCGTATCTATGTTCAAATCAAAGGACTGGCAATAATTCCTACCTATTAAATTGTACAGAACCAAGACACAGGGGAGTTTCAGATTGGTCAAGATGTCTCATGCTTGCCAACAGAGCTGGTTTTTTTAAGAACATGAGAACTTTGGCAAAACACTGAAAACCTCTGAGAACCTGCTGCCTTTCTCAAATTCTTTGGAAATTAGGATTGAGCAAAGTGTTATCAAAGTCCTATCTTATATGAAATACTTTATATTCAATTCATGCTAAGTATATTTACATTTTACTAGGGAGGGAAGTCCAAGTAACATAATGAACTGCTGAGATGCCACAGTTTTGCTGAGGGCTCCAGATTTCTAAACAAACAATTGGTACTTTTATCAAATTTTTCAAAAAGAAGTTCTCAGAAGCTCATTTTCAGCTTTATCAAGTTTCTTCCTAGACTACAAGAAGCTAACAGATCAAAACCATTCTACAAATTTTCCTAGAAAGCTTATAATTAAACAGTGTTTCAAATCTTCCTAACACTTCAAATTAAATCTCTTGCAGCAATTTCAATCCATTACTTTGGTCCTGAGTCCAGCACCTTAAGAATAGTTTATGTACTTCATTTCAACACAGTTGACTGAAGAGAGACCAAATTGATATATAAAGAGCTTATAAAATACGGAATGCCATAGGCACAGCATTTTCCTTGGCTG
The DNA here is from genome assembly GCF_963513975.1 of Fringilla coelebs. Lineage (NCBI taxonomy): Eukaryota > Metazoa > Chordata > Aves > Passeriformes > Fringillidae > Fringilla > Fringilla coelebs. The sequence goes on along the minus strand of NC_140034.1, from coordinate 15,890,376 downwards.
AATTAAAATTTAATCTTGGTCATTTAGCTATCTAATCCTGCCCTCCAAAACATCCACTGACCCTCCCAACTTGTCATCAGTTGCAAGCTTTGCCAGTGTTTTCTCTATGCACAACACTGAGTATTAATGGAACAGGTGAAAGGCAGGAAGAGCTAGATGCTTTAGGAACCTCACTAGATAAATTCTTCCAGTCTGACACCAAAAGTTCATATGCATAAATGACAAAATATATTTAGTATATATTTTCCTGGCTTGCCTATAGGGAATGTCACACCAATCATCCTGAAGTCAGGAGAGGCCATATTTACTTGAGCCTATAAAAATGCACTCTGACACATTCTTCCGCAAGGAATTAAGCTGGTTTGGCTTCAAAGCTGAAGTGGATTGGGTAAATTGAAGTAAATGTGTTTTGAATTCTCATTTCCAGTACTTTTCTGGCATACTGAGTTCAGCTGATTTCCTTACAAGTTATGTTCTCTGGCTTTTGATTTCTGAAAGAAATTTCCCAGACTCATAGATCTTACCTATATTAGACAACTGGTTTGTAGAAAACTGAGAAACCTATAGAAAATTCTGAGAATAAAGAGCCACGCACCAAGTGGCTCAAGTGTGTTTAACCAGTCCAAGGGTTTTGTTGTCCAACTAGTTACTCTGCCATCCAAAGCCAGCTACTGTCTTTAGGACAGACCAAAGCAGAAGGACTATTCCTGGTGCAGAACTACTCTCCGAGGAAATGATGAAGTTCAAGAACTGACACTCACCCCTCCCAGCCCCAAGCACCCACACTCTCCCAGGAGCTCACTCGGCACAGGACACAATCAGGAGCTCACCTGGGATCTCGTTGGCTATAACTGAGGGAGGACTGCTCTGGTTAGTGCTGACTTGCTGGTGGGTGATGACGTGGCAGCACTGCGGCACGGCGTTGTTCACCATGTACAGCGTGTCGGGCACGTTGGACATCCGCACCATCCGCAGGCGCACCAGGTCCGTCTGCTCCACCATCATCTCATCCAGCACCGACTGCAACGACAGCACCAGGGCCTGCTGAAGGCACTGCACACACCCCGCTGCCACTGCTGCCAGCACAGCCCCAGCCACACAAGGCCAGCCATGTAACACCAGAGTAACTTTATCAGGTCACAAACATCATCTGGCTTCTTATCAGCATTTTATCAGCATTTTCTATTCCGTTTCCAGGCATGATCATAGCTGAGTTTGAGCTAAAAGCAGGCAGGAGAATAGTCTGAGAATAGTCTGCTTTGCTTACTTTAACCTATCAGATTAGAACTGACCTTCTTGAGGCCAGACTCTCTGGACTTACGACAATTACTGCCTATGAGTCTCAACTTTCTATGCCATTGAACAGAAGGCACTAGCCTGAAAATGAAACATGTTTTCCTCAGACATCGAAAGAATAGAAAAGAATTTAGGCCTACCCTTTGAAGATTCTTACTTAAGATCAAATTAACTTATTTCAAAAAATGAGAGACTAGCAGGGGAGTTAAAAAAAAAAAATCACTCATTCACAATTTTTTCATTTCACAATAATTAAACTATCTGTAGGAGGAGTAAAATTACCAGAGACTATGAGAGTCCTTCCTCTAAGGTTAACAAGCCTTAAAATTATTTAAAAATATAAACAGCATAATATGAAACCAGTACTAACAAGCAGGAATTCTGACAGGGGTATGGGGATTTTAAGAATGCACTTTTTACTTTGGATAAATAGTAAAACACTCCCATAGTTTATACCTGAAAACTAAGAGTCAAAGCGTTTATCACATTTTTGTTAGTTTTAGCAATCCAAGATACAAAGAGAACATTTTAACCAGCTAGTCATCTTTTGCTATTTTAGTGCCACTTGGTGCTCTCTAACTGCTGTGCCCAAAATGCAAAGCAGTTTTTTTTCTTCCCTTCCTTCACAGAGGATATCAACAACATCTTATATCTTTAAAAAATATTTTCTCTCCTAGGCACAGGGCAAGAACTCCAAATTCACCAGAGCAGATGTCACAGTCTGTAGGTGATGTGGATGTACACAGCTCCACCTAACCCTCTTGTTCTGTTGTTGCCTGCACTGCTGGGACTCACAAGCTCTCAAGTCAGAGCTACCTGAAGTGGTGGCATTGGTCAGTGACACAAAAGGCTCCCATTCTGTCCAACAGAACCTAGCACATTCCTGCCCCACACAGCACCATCTCCACCCTGCCACCAAACATCACCACCAGAGATGCTACAAAACCTTCAGCTTGACAGTGCTCATGCAAGAAATTAAACAGGGAAGCAACTGCTTGAGAGGGAAACAAAGAGGGAAACAAATTCATTCAAAATTCAAATTGGACACAGGATATTTATTCCATTTTGCGGAGGATCACAAGATTTTGGGTATGTTCTGATTTAAACAAGATGATGAAATATCAGTCCTCTGCCGAGTGGAATAGCAGTTCCCCACCCAACTCTGGTGGGAGCTGGGGAGCCTGAAAGAGCTGGCACCAAGGTTGCTGACTAGCTGCAGACTGGGACTCTCAGGCTCTCACCTTGCCATCCGCCTGCCGGGAGGGCTGCCGAGGAGCTGGGCCGGCAAACTGGCTGGAAACCAGGGAGGTTTCCCTCAGAACGCTGCTTTGTTTCCGGTGGAATTTCATCAAGATCTGTCTCGCAAACATTTCAATTTCGACAAAAAAAAATTTTGTTGAAATTTTTCTGACCAGTTCTAGAGACTTGAGCCTGATGATCAATCTTGTAAGTCTTGTTAAACTGAAAATGTTAGTATTTTAGGCCAGTACATGTAAAGAGACAAAACATCCCAAAATCTTTCCCTGTTTACAGAACCCCCTGATGACTCCAATCTGAGAACAGTCAAGTGTTGCTGATATTACCTTAGCCTCCTCCACATATGGTGAGAACAGTCTTGGCCGCACATATATTCCAGCATTTTTTTGCCGCAGCCAGGCATTTGACTTTCCACCTTCTGAAGTTGGTAGCATGTCTGAAGGAGGGGTACTAATCAGGCCTCTCTTCATCTTTAAGAATCAAGAAAGAGTTTTATGGTTTTTAAAATATTAATATGGTAAAAACTTGCAATAAATGCATTCTTTACACTGAATCTTTACACCACTGATTTTTTCAGCCTTTTGATAGATTTAAAGAACACAAAACCTAACCAGAAAAAGTGTTACACATCTATTACTCTCAATGATAACATTTTAGAAGTTAATCTTTAAAATAAACAAACAAAACCAACACCACCAAAGCAAAAAAACCCTCACACCTGAACACTGTAACATGCAGAGATGTATTTGTATGAAACTACTGACTTACTGCATCACTCAGTACTTCACTATTCATGGGTAAGATGTGCTCAATGCGGACAAAAGGTAAAAGTGGAGACAGGATCTCCCTCAGCTCTTCAATGTCAAGATCTCTCCTCTTCACACCTCTTTTATTCACACTGTGAGCAGTACCACTGAGTAAATTAGGCTCTGTGGGAAGGAACAAGACATGCTAAGTTTTCATCAGAAAGTTTAGAGAGGATAGTGGGAGGTACAGGGCTTACCTTACAGGGGAGGTTAAAGGAAAGGAAGGAAAATTCTCATTTTGTATCAGTAGGGCTCATCAGCACTGTTCCACAAAACTAACAACTGAACAGGACACAGGGTGGTGGACTGGTCAAAGGTATAACTCCATGATTCTCGAGATCTTTTGCAACCTAAAGGATTCTACGATTCTACCTCACACCTTAAAATCTTATATGAATCATCCACAGAGACAGGTTCAGTTTATACCAGCACAGCTCATTGGCACAGCTGCCAGCTTCAAAGTGTAAGCCAGGCAGAAAATACAAACATAGCAATTGCCATAAACATTTGGAAAGCTCTATTAAGAGCTATGCCATGAAAGCAGTTGTACTTCCCTGCTAGCAGTTCCCCCCAAGGACTCTCCTGTAGCTCCTCTGCCTTTCCCCAGCAGTTTTCAAAGACACTTTCTATCAATTATGGTCTGAAGAGTCCTCAGGGATACATTATTCTAGCTTCCTTGTGTAACCCACATCAGTAACATGGTGTCAAGCCCTCTCAAATTGCTCTCATTGTCGCAGGACACCTATTTGTACCAGAAGTGGCAGCTTCCTGGAGACAGCAAGATGACCATGCAGTCCACGTGTGTATTTTAGGTACTGTACCCAACCAGAATTTGACTGACTAGCTTCCCTCTTTGAGGACACCTGTCAAACATACCCACCCTGCCTCAGTACATGCAGCTCAAGTTTTGGCCACTGCTCGTTATGTTCTCTAATGCTTTGTGACACCATCACACATTCAGAGCTGCAATACAAGGAGTGCCACTGAGGAATTTAAATGAAATTACTAGACTAGATCTGGCCCTAATCTGACCGAATTTGGCGTCGCCATTATTTCTGCTTTTGCTTATTGTGTTTTCTCTTGATCCCAGATAAGAGATGTGAGCTGTTTACTTAATGAATGCCAGAGCAAGAAGCTGTGCAGTGATCCCAAAGGAGCAGCTTCTGCCCCAGCCCAGGTCTGTTACTGTTTAACTGGCTCCATTAGGTTCTAATGTGTCCCAGGACAAACACTTGGGAAATACTGTTTTGCAAATAGGTAAATACTTAGGACACTAGAAACATATCCTTTAACTAACTTTTTGTTGCATTTCATAAAACATGTCCATGACAAAGCAGTAACAGTGGATTTCAGAAGCATGGGCAGCCTTCCCAAGGCAGTAGTTATACCAGCACTGCTCTGTTTTTACTCAGGCAGGTTCTTCCCTTTCTGCTCCTCTTGTGGCACTATGTGATTGACACTTTGTAGTGCGGATCAACTACAAGATTCTTGCATTTGTTATTTGGGACATACATGTTTAACCTACTGCCCATATCCAACACGAGTAAGATTGCCCTTGAAGTTAACACTGTAGCAATAATGTCATCTAGGCTCAGAAAAATACATTTACATCTACTTTAGTGAAAACACTGGTGCCCCTTGTTGGCTTGTTTCTCACTACCACAGATTCCTGTCAGAGACACACACTCAAACTGAAGTGAAAGGCTGACACAGTAAAATAAGAGTAAGACTACTGTGAGAAGCCTGCATAACAAGATACCCCAGGGGGTTTTTATTTGATGATTTAGTTACAAGAAAAATAATTCTGAGACAACAGGAAACCAACAAGATGTCAAAATCAGACAGTCACAGAGGTTGAAAGGGCCTCTAAAAGTCTGGTTCAGTCACCACCACTGTCCTCTTCCCACACCTCCCCAGGTAAGGTACAACACATTGCCCTTCACTGCATCCAGCTGGGCACCCTGTGCCAGGGTCTGACCACCTTCACAGTTTCTTGTACTTCAGCCTCACTGCCTCTCATCTTGTCCTGGGTGCCAAGAGAAAAGTGCTGCTCTATTTTCTTTGCTTCCTACCATTAGATATTTATAGACTTTGCTAAGATCCCCTCTAAGCCTTTTCTTCTTCAGGCTAACCAATCCCATCTCTCTGAAAATGCTGTGTTCTCATTTTAGATAACAAACCCTTTAAAGAAAGCAAGAGCATTTGCTGTGTTTTGACTATACTATGGACAAAGAAGAGTCAATTTCCCTAAGACTTACCAAATAGAACTGCCATCAATTTTGGTTTATTTGGTTTAGCACAGTTTAAAGGATCCTCACCTCGATCTGCTATCCTCTTCATCAACTGGTGCTCTCCCCATTTAATCAGATATTTAAGAATATCTTGTTCACTTGCCTGTAGAAAGAGCAAGCCAGTAATCTGTACATGCTTAATATCACATGCACACACACAAAAGAAAAAAAAAATCACAGGTCTTTTACAGGTCTAAAGAAACACAGTTGTACCATAGCATGATGTATTTGCCCTTTATGATCTGCTTACCACTTTCTCCTAATATTTTAAGCTGTACTACAGGTATATCACCATCATAATTTCTACATTCATATTACTTACTGAATCCCTACAAAGAGGAAGAAGTTTTGTACAGACAGAAAAATTTTATTTAGTATAGAAACTTACAGCTATAAAGTTTGAATTACTAAATTTAATTAAAAGGGCCAGTTCTACCTCTGGGTATTTCAACAAGCTTTTGTTTAACATTACAAATTCAGCAATATAAGCTGTCATGGAAGATCAACACTACTGTTAACTGTCATTTCTGAAATGCTTTAAGTTAACAAAACTTGAAAAAAAATCACTTTAAATAATCTCTAGCACTTAATCCTTTACAAAAAAGTAAGATTGAGATGAATGCATTTTAAAAAAAAAATCTAACAACCTTTAAGCTATTAAGGGGTGGTCATCATTATAAAGATATCTCCCCTGAAGAGCAATGGCAGCAAAAATCCAGTATCTTTCTGTTGGCCAGTACAGTTCTCTCTCCCTAAAACCACACAATCACTGAAGGCAAGTCACCAAAAAAAAAAAATTGTGCAATACTTGTCAGAGATGGTATTTTTCCCTCTCCATGAGAATAAATTGAGTTTTCTGAGCCATTTCTAGTTTATTAGCTCCCACTGCCCCAAATTAGCATGTGTCGTTAGAGCAAAACTACTCCCATCATGTAATTTTATAAATCTCTTAAACAGGCCAGGCAAATGTTAGATTCAGAAATGCTTTGTTTAAAATAATTTGCATGCATTTATGAACTATTATTAGACTTCTAAGCAACAGCATATACCACATTTGGGTTGTGTTACAAACCAAGAACAAAACAATTTTCTTAATCATTACTTCCATTTAATTTTTTACATATTCTAGAAGGAGTGCTTAGTGTGTAGAAGCCCTCTTCAGCCTACAATTTAAAATCCACTACTGCCAAGCATTTCCAATCATGGTAGAACACATCCTGCTAGTTCTAGCAGCTGTATTCTGCACTGCAGGTTACCTGTAGATAGTCAGACTGAATGGCTGTGAGCAGGTGGTCCTTGCTGAGTTCGTAGAAGACCTCTGAAGTCATGACCTGGGTAAACTCCTCACAGAGGAAATGCAGCGCCTGCCGATACACCCACTTGGAACCGTAGGGCTGGGAGCTCCACTTCAGAATGGCAATCAAGGTGTCCAGGGAGATGCTCTCAGCAATGATATCTTCACAACCTACCAAACAAGGGCAGCAATCAACAGTGTTGGTACAGAGGCACTTTGACCCTGAAGGAATAATACACATGGCTAAGTCTGTAGTAGAAAGGGTTATGTACACGCAGTGAGAGTAAAGACAGGTACCCTACAGATCAAGGCTGGAAACAAGATTGTATTTTGACCAGAAGTACAATAATTTTAAGTTTATGATTCCAACTATACAGTTGTTCATTTTTTAAAGGCACATGAAGCATCATGGCTGCTGGCACACCTGGATAAACAACTGGAAAGCTAGTTCAACCCAATCAGAACCCCCTCTGGTTATCTGAGTGTTTAACACATTTTAACATCGAGAATTTGAGTCACTATTGCTCACAGCAGATTCCAGAAACCCATGAACTGTAACAAAGGTATCACTTGGCTCATGGGCCCTCCTGAGACAGACCATGCAGAGGAGAAGAAACATAAGCTGTAACAGTGCTGGTACTCAGCTACTCAGTACAGGATGAGGGCAGCAAAGCATCATTTTCTGACTCAGAAAAGGCAGGAAGCAGTGGATGGCTGCTCCAGGCCACCATGATGGCCACAGTATCCAACAAGGCACAGAGGGTGTCAGGACAGGGAGCACATTCTCTGACAGGGAAGCAGATTTATGGAGAGACTGCTACAGTTTCTTCCTACCCATTGCTTTATTAGGATTTACTCTTTCACAGGGTACACATCTTCTGAAGGACAGAGAGCATAGTTAAAACTCCTGAAGGGAAATGGAGCTGATTTGGAAGAAATGAGGGAAGACATGCTGTGGGAGGGCTGAAAACGTGGGAACTTGGGACTAAGGGGTTAAGACAGATGATACCACAACATTGATAACTTGGAGTCTCCAATAGCACTCTGTTGATTTCATTTGTACATCTGGTTTAGCATGAAGACAGCAATTTAAAGAAAAAAATTCTCAGAATTATACATTCCAGTCTCAACCCACTACAGCCACAAAATTACAGTTGTGTTTATGCCTATAAGAGGAGCCTAGAGAGTTCAGAGCTACATGTCTACACTGCAATTTTACTTCTGATACGTCATCATTTTTCTCTCAGTTTCAAAGATGGCTAAAAACTAAACTTTGTAGTTTAGGGATGTGTATCACATTACTGAGCTCTTGAAATAAGTTGAGTAAAAAAGTGTTTAGTACAGTAATCTCAGCCCTAGTCAAGGCAAAGACAGGTCTCCTGATGCTACATATTTTGGTATTGGCTGCATACAGATAAAACACACTAGCAACAATTAAGAGAAATGAAAGAAAAATCTTACTTTTCTACATAGGGCAGCATACAGAATATATGAATATATACAGAATATATGTTCATTCCATTTCCATCATAATAATGTGAAAACTATGGAGTAGGTAGTAACAAGTGAACACGCTTCTTCAAGTAGAAGGGAACCTGTCAAAGGAGCTACTACTTAGAAGTAAAGTCACTAAATTGGGAATTTAAACAGGAGGGTTAAGAAGGTAGTAGAAAACAACAGTTTAAACATGAGATTGGTCATAAATTTACCTGTCCTATTAGACACACATATTTGTACCCAATACTGTAACAACCACCATGTGGTAATTTTAAGAAGAATATTCTACCACTAAAATTTTCTAAACTTTTCAGGAATATGCCTGAATGTAAACACAATTTTGGACATAATCTTTATTAAATTCCTAAAGCAATTTATAAGAGTAATGTCTGTCCCCCAACAGTAATGCATTTTACACCAGTTCATATTTAAACCAAACTTTCCTTAACAAGCAGCTGGATGATTTTTCTTCACATGTGATTCACCTAAGAAAAGGAAGACTGAATGCAGCCACTGACAGAAGGGCTACCCAAAGCACACACATCTGTGACCCCTGCAGCACATGCACAGTGCATCTCTAGACAGACTCTCCATTTGCTTCTGACAAAGGGGTGAGTGGTGAGTCATGTTTCAACACAACTGCTTTGTCCTTCACCATTTTCATACTGAAATAGTATGGCACTTCCCAGAGCCACCAATCTCCATGAGGTTACACATTATCATTACTCCTGCTAGTAACAACAGATGCCTCATTATAGATACTGACCTCTAACCTGCATGGCAAGCACTGGCCTTAAGCGAGCAGGGCACAGGCAACAAAGCTGGGTTGGAAGCACTTGGAACATCACTCCAGTCGTCACCAGTACAGGTAAGAGCGGATGATGAGAACTGTTCTGAAATACGTTCCCTGGGCTGAGGTACAGGTTAGTGAAACTGACCCCTCTAGTAGGGGGAATTCCCCAGATTCCTAAAGGATGAAATCTTAAGTCTTAAAAAGTTCTGGTCAAGAGTCTGAGAAACAGCCTTAAACAAACAAACAGTAAGCAACTAAACCATCCAAAACCCAACTTATCATCAAAAAAAGCTCAAAATACTTCAGCATATGTCAGAAACATAGAGTAAATAAAGTCTGAAGCTTTCCCCTTCAGGATCCATTTTTACCCAAACAGCAAAAGGCTGACATTGCATTTAACTTTGTCATGTGAGTCTCTCTCAGCTTTCCTTTTGGGGCTCAAGAAAGGAAAATGTTAAGTTAGCAGCAAACCTGGCACATGAATGAAAGCGGTGACTAGTTGCAATTTGCTTAAGAGAGGAGTTTGACTCCCATGAATAAGAAACAAAATAGTTTGAAACCATTATTTAGGGTCATCTGCACTCAGCCCTCCCCTGCTAAATCCTAACACAATTTTTTGCATGCAATTATTCTGCTTGCATGCAAGCTGACTTCAGCAGAAACTGCATTCCCCTGAACTCTAAACATCACACAAAAGGACTGCTCCATTTCAAAGGCAGTAAACCCACACACTGAAATCAGTCACCAGGAAACTCAGACTACAAGAGCAGAGCCTTATCTCAAAATTAATGCCATTCCTAGAATTTCATCTGACATTTACTTTTGAAGTAAAGATGCCTGCCCCCTGAAAAGACACCAGAAATGCAGTTCCAAAGATCTGAGCAACACCAATTTATAGAAACAGTGCATAAGCTCAGTCTCAATTCTTCTGTCAAGTTCAATTATGCACAACTAACAATAATATGACATCAGGTGAAAAGCTCACTAAGGACGACTAGCAAATGAAAGTCTTCTTCCCAAGTAATTTTAGCAATGGGTCAGAAGTGTGGGATTATTAAAAGTATTTCTTCTGAAGTAAGCATACGGTAATGATTAAAGCATTTTTTGAGCTTTTAAATAAATTGGGGCAACCCAATTCTAGCTATGGAAGGAATCCAATTTCCTTTCTTCTTTGGCAGAGGTTTTTTCTGCTTTAACAATCAGCCACTTGGCAAAAAAAGTAGTCATCTAATAGCCACAATACTGCTCTTCACAGTGGAATAGAGCACTTTTTCCTGTGAATATTATTTTTTAATACTCAGGCAGTAACAACCTTCCCAAGATCCATTTGCAGCGCCCCACAAGCTTCTGCGACCATTACTATCCTTCAGAGATTCAACCTGGAATCTACAAAAGGGAAAGATATCACATTTTGCACAAATTATGCTATTCCATGCGCTCCCTTTGCTGGATGCCAATGGAGCCTTCCTACCATCAGGCCCTGGCCACTTCCACAGTTCTCTCCCAAATGCAGCCCCACAGTCCTTCCAGACAGAAACAGCTTGAGCCCATGTTTAGCATTCTAGCTAGTGGCTTGGGATCAGGACAGCTGACAGACCTACTGAAGACAAGTCAACTGCCTTCAACAATTAGCAAAAGTGGCAGTAAGGCAACCTTCTATTACAAAACTATTAGCTTGATTTAACTCATTCTGTAGTGAAGACTTTCCCCCTAAACTTGTGCACACCAGTGAAGCCAATGAAAGAAAAGTAGTAAGAATTAATCTTAACACTGAACTGAAATCTGGAAGACATTCAGTTTTTTTTAAGTTTGTCACATTAGGAGAGACCATGCTGGCAATTACAGGAACCATAGTTTTTGAATTTTTTTTGAATATTCTTGCCAAGAGTAAACTCAACACCTAAAACAAAAGCGAAGCAAAGCAAAAAGTCAGAAATTGAGGGGTTTTTTTGTCAAGCTTACTTTAGAAAACTTCTTTGAATTGGGAGACAGAAAAGGTTCTCAGGCAAAACTATTTCATAAGGTCCCAGTACCCAAAAGCCTATCACAGCAAAACATTCTGTACCACCACGTCAGTGGGACTACTCCTGACAGTGGTAACAGGGCCAAGATGCAGTAGAGGATTCATATATGCAATACAGCTATCTAATAAAAGGAATATACCTGAAATCAAACTTTCCTGCCACAGCAGGGCAGTCCAGTAAGACTGGAAGTGGGGAGTATTTTAACAATGTCTGATGAACAGGACTAGGGAACTGATTTCATTTTAGTAACTGTACTACAGAAGAGCAAGGGATAAGCGACATTAAACCAAATCTTTGTGAATCAATGTGTTAAAATAATTGTACCAGTACAGTTGAGAGAGAGCAGCAAGGTAGCATGAAGACAGAAAAACTGTAGCAGAGGGCAGAAACAGGCAGGCAGAAACATCCCACTAAGGGATGTGCTCCAACCTCCTGGAGAGGGCTCCGGTGCCCACAGCCTCTGTGAAAGCCCTGAGGACTTTCACTTCTGACAGTAAAAATTACCAGAGCACCCCTAAGAGCAGTGACAGTCCTATTAGGTACAAATGGGTGTCAGTATGATCAGCTCTAGTGACCAGATATGTTTGCTGATTAGTTCATTTACTCAAATTAGTTCATTGAAAGATTCACTTCAGTTTCTCTTGAAAGATAAGCGACAATCCTCAGCAAAAACAAATCAAGATGAAGGCAGAGGAAATTCTAGATAAAGGTTTACTTGGATGGTAAAATTCATTGCACATACTCATCACTGTCTTCACCACAGGGAGATTACCTATTAAATCACAATAGTCAGAAAAAGGAGTATCACTGTGTTAGGAATGGAAATAGTCAAAGCTGAATCATCTGCTGAAACTGAAGAAAAATTACAACATCTGGATACTTAGAAAGGTCCCTGAAGACAAATCAAACTAAAATCTGTTAAAAATAAAAACAGCTGATCAGAAGCTCTAAAATTCATCAATTTCACTTGACACTCAGTTACAAACACCCAGGCAAAACTGAGTGGAAGTGAGAAAAATGAACTGGAAACAGAGCCCAGACTTAACATAATAAGCCCAAAATATTTTCCACGAAACCAGGGAGACAAGGCTTCGCAAGTTTGCAATTGGCCAGCAGGAGTGAACTGAAACAAAAAACTTCTGTCGAGGGTGTGGAAATCTAGAGAAGAAACTTAAGACATGAGCTACTGCAAAAGCCAGCTGATGGGATCGGTCAGTACTTGGGGAGAACTGGACACCTGCTGCACCACAGAGTGGAAAAACACTGCCAGAGATCCAAGCTAAGAGATGTCAGGAGACCTGCCTGCTCAGCGACCTCCAACACCTACACAATGCTGTCTCTTCCCCATCCCTCTGCATAACACCTAGAAGTCAGATGTCTGAGTGACAGCTTCCAGCATGGAAGCCTCCTAGCTGTGAAATCAGGGAATAAGATGGACACTACTGAAATTAAGATCTCCCATGTACCTCATGTTAAGCATCATGTAAGTGAGGACAAGATGCTACAATTAAATCAGAAGCAAGAACAGTGGTCATGACTAAAGCACATCTTTAAGTGATCTCAGTCACATGCAGGCATATAGTTTTTCCCTGAGCAAATAAGCTTCCTTTTAATTTTGGTTATAAGATTATACCAGAACAGCTCTTCCATGTCTGCACAGTACTAGTGACCTAAACATGAACTCTGCAAATTAAGTATGAAACTATTAGATTCTGATTCCACTGGCATATACAGATCTACACAGTGCTTACTACTTTCTCCTGTAGCTAGGGAATGCAGCACCAATTTGTAAAATCCTAATTAGGTGACGTTAACATCTAGAATTTCAATATCTGAAGGAGTGCCAAACCTACATTTTCTAGTATTTGATAATTTAATAGATTTCAGCACTTGCTGATTTTACTGCATTTCTCCCCTGTGTGTAACAACAGCCCCACCCCTCAATCACACTACTTTTGCAGTCAGAAAGGGATTTACTATGTAAAGAAGAAAACCTCTGAATGCCACTACATCCCTGTACCAGCCCCAAAACACTACAGCTGCAGTTCATCCAGAGGGCCACCAACACTGAGCCTGCACTGCTGCACTCCTGGGCTCCAGCCACTCAAGTGTGCTGCTGAAGTGCAAGCCCAGTGCACTCCTGCTGCTGCCTGTCTTATTACTCTCCTAGAGGTAGTACTGGGGGACAACTTCCAGGAAAAAGTAGAGATCTTGTTACCACTGACTCATGGAATATCCATTGCAGAGCAGCACCGTTCTGTAGCGCGTTACTGAAAAGAGTGCCAGTTTAGGACATGCTGATCCAAGTGAGCTCAACTTAAAGCCAGCAGAAACAAACTCAACACCAAATAAAATATCAGGTAATTTTTCAGTATTTACTAACATATAGATAGGAAAATGGCTTATATTTTCTACGTTTACATAAGTTTCTCTTTAAAGTTCTCTATCTGTCATTGCTTTTCTGCTTTGCTATAACTGACACGGCTACATCAGAGCACCTCCAGATCACAGTTGCTCCAGCTTAGGTTTCCAATCTGAGGAAAAGAATTGCACCCTGCTCATTTATGAAACAGTGCATAATTATTCAGTGTCTCACTGAGGGTTTAATTCACTATTTAATTCTCTCATTAGTATTCCCTGACCACGTTAAATCCTTTTAGCACACATCAAAATTGAGAAACTCCATCACCTCTTTAATTTCAACTCATTTTCCTTCCCGGCTTTCAGCTGATCTACCGAGTTGTTCTCAAGTACAATTACCTTTTGCATATCATATAGAAATTAACTTAATACTATAGTTCAACCACGGTAAAACTTCTTGCCCCTTCTGAAACATACTGAGAAGGAAACAAGAGAAATAAGAAATATGCAGACAGAGAAGAGAGGATCTGAAGGAGTACCATGATGTTGATCAAAGTACTGGAGAACTTAGCCTATGAGGAAAAGACTGAAGAAGTTAGGTCTCTTCTCCCTCAAGAACTGAAGGCTCAGGGGACCTTGTCACAGTATTCCCAGACCTTGAGATACTGTAGGGCAGCTGTAAGGAGGACAGAGGTTCTCTTCTCTTCTCTAAAGAAGCCACATGAAGGGGCAGCAGGTGTAAATTGCACTGGAAAACATCTCAACAAAAAATGTTTTTGCGATGAGAACAATCACTTCACCAGGACAATCTCCCCAAGGACACATCACTGGTGGTTTTCAAGAAGTGACTGGACAGAATGCTGGACAATCTCACCTAAGCTCACTTTCTCATTTGGATAGGTTGGATCCCATGATCTTTTGAAGCCCCTTCTAACCTGGGCTGCTCTGTGATCAGATGATTCTGAGCCTAAGAACAGCCCAATTGCATCCTGCAGCATGTTGCCTCAGAAAACACATCCACTTTGATCTGGGCCAGTTTTATTGCAGTACAATTATTTCAGCTTTCAGCACAATCTGAAAATTAGTTTCCTAATGGCAAACTCCACATGAGCTACAGTAGTTCTATTAGTTTCTCATATCCTTATCACTCTCAGTTTCATGTAACTATTAGGAGAACTCATTAAAAATATGACCTCTTCCTGCAGCGCTTATACCGCCCTTTCCTGTCCACTCTTTATCAAGTTTCCTATTTTACTCAGAACTACTTTATAGCTTGCAATATAAGGTTTCAATCTTGTCAAACTTAATTGACAGCTAGGAGTTATGGATGTACAGACCTACTGTAAAAAGTTATTTTTATTAAAAAAATTAATTTAAACAAATTATGTTGCTGATGTATCAGTGAGTTCAATTTTCCCTCTCAGCTCAAAAGTAAAATTCTTATTCCCCATCAGCAAGGCCTGAAGCAATTCTCATACTTAATTATACATCATATGGCCACAAAATAGCTCAAACACCAACAGACAAAACTTCAGGCAAAGCTCCTGCCACCACAAGAAGCACCACTAGTGCACTGATCAGGGCTTGTACACCTCACCTGAGACTGCAGTAATTCAGGTCAGGAGGTTGTATGTAATCAAGATTTGACTGATCTTCAGAAATAACGGAAGAAGTAAAACTTTCTAAGCTTTACGTCTGAATATACTGACTGACCCTGCCTTCAGCTCTGTTCATAGACAGGCAGACATTAAAGACCTAAGACTACTGCAATTAAGCTGTTCAAGTTTTCCTTCCAACAGCAAGACTGCGGGGTTGGTGTCTTTGACATAAACCACAGAAACAGTAATTCACATTTTAGCACCCTGTTAGCATATAGGGACACTTCTTAACAAGTCTAAATATTTCCTCCTCTTAGCAATGATATCTCTGTAGTTTACACCCAGAAAATGGATTACAGAAAGCAGATAAGCATTAGAAATCTCAAGACCAGTTATACATACTAGATAAAATTAACATGCTTCGCATGCTTCAACGATGATGCGCCATACAATTTAATCTCTAGCATGGCATTTCTTCTGTCCCTAGAAAATAGATGCATTACTGACAATTTACAGATGGAAAACAAATTCCATTTCTAAAGGAACTGTCAGCCACAGACAGCTGACAATAAGCATCCCTACACTGCAAAATTGCTAAAACTTGTTCTAATAAGGTCATATATTCTGCAACGAGGACAGTATTACATACCTTGTGCAAGCATGTTAAATTCCAAGAACAGTGCTATGTGATAAAGCTCCATGGCTTCTTCAGCCCTAGTCATGTTTAATTTTCCTGCTACAAGAGCCTGAACTTCACTTAAACTGCCCACTGAAGGACTGGAGTGCAAAACGGAGAGGTCTACCACATCTGTATACATACAGTTCAAAATGACCTTAGCATATTTTTTTGGTATGATAGATTCATCCAATATAATTCTAGTTGGAGTCCGTAGAGTTCGGTCTGTGATTTCTTCACCAGTTCGTATCCTTCTCTGCAGCAAGTGACGGAAAAAGGGAGATCGTGACGAAATAATAGCTTTGTGAGCTCTGAGCTCTTCATCTAGACAGTTCTGACTTCCACCAAAAGTTTCAACCAAGTCAGAGTTGGATGAAAAGCTAAGAACCACATCGTAGTAGCACATATAATCAAACAGGGCGCGCATGTCAACATCTAAGGAATTCGGTGTTCCAAATTCTTCGCTAAGCTGCACAAGAATATCAACATTTTGGAATCTCGAATCCTCCATTCCAAACTCGCCCGTATAAAGGTAGTGTAACAAAGCAGAAAACATAGGCATATCTATGCCAGCTGTGTTAATATCCATTATTATTTCTGCCCCATACTCTGGTGAGGAAGAAAGCAGAGTCTTAAAAAATGGACATCTTGCCGCCAATATCGCACGATGCACAGGAAAACAAGTTTCTTGAAATATTAAGTCTACATCGGTACAATATTTGTATTGATAAAGTTCAGCCATGTCTTTTTGTAGCGTCCTGGCTTCTGGTCTTGCCAAATTAGCTTGTAGATAAAGTTCCTTTAAGGCTGATGTTCCTTCGTATTCTTCTACTAACGCATTAACATCTCTGACATCCCAGCCTGAGAGGAGCTCGCGCATCTGCTTGGCATGGTCAGCAGATCGGCTCGATTTCCGCCGCTTAATGAATTTCTTTTTGAGGGTGGCAAGGCCAGAGGTTTTCTTTTTCTTGTCTTGTGGTTTCTCGTGGCCATGGTCAAGGCTATACAGCTTTGATTCACAGCCAAAACCTTGATGAGAGTAGGATGATGTCCCTAAAGGCAAAAAGAAAAATTGAACACATTTATTCTTTAAATTTAAAAGGAAGGTCCATAACACCTAAATACTCCATCAATGACTCTGCAAGTTATACTACAGTTCTTCCTTCTCCTCACATCAGATAATTTAACAACTGAAAACCTGACTGAAGCCTTTTCTGGCCATTAAGAAATAAGCCTTTTATACTTGCATCTACAAAGTTTGTAGTTTGCTGGGTTTCAGGATATTTTGGTTTGGTTTTTAATTTTTTTTTTCTTGGTTGGGTTTTTTAAAAAAATATATTCAATTTTAAGAACCAAGCAGTGCCAGTTGATGTAGCTCTATAGCATATGGTACACTTCTCTAAGCAGGAAGAGAATACTGCAGTTGTAACATTAAAAGTGTAATTATATTAACTTTTTCTAAGCCTAATATCTCAGTGAAATACTCACAATTCCCGTTTCAAAATGTTTTCAAATTCTGTTCTAGCATTAAGTGTCACTAAAACAATAGACACATACCTGGTATCAGATAGCTACAGTCACAACAAAAAAAGAGAATACAGTACCAAAACACTCAGGGATTATTTTCAGAGATAATCCAGCAAGAAAAGCAAAAATCCTGTCATGCAATAATCAAGTAATGCCAAAGTTAAATACATAAAATGGGCTCCTTTCTGCAGAACTACAAATACTCATTTGTGCATACACACCATTAGAAACAATATGGAGAATGGAAGCTTTACTGTATTATTGAAGATCTCATTTGAACAAAGCATTTTACAACTAAAGTATATATATAAATTATTTCTTCTCAAAAATAATTTATAGGGAAATCTAGTAGGAACTCATACTGATAGCAGTTCAGTGAGGAGAAAAGGAATTAGAATCTGCATTTCAACAAGTAATCAAAAACCAAAGTAGTGTTAAAAAAAACAAACAAAAAAAGAAGTTAAAAAACCATAGCTTTAATGTGAGAGTCAGGCTTCTGTTTAAGGGTTATTTTCTAATTTAAGTTTATTTACAGAGCTTTCCCTCTAAGCCAGATGGTGAAGAATCTCAGACATGGCAAGAAAAGAGAAAAGGAAGTACACAAACCAAACTCCCACTTCTGGACTGAAGAAGAATGAGAAGAAAATATGAAAATATTTGCAAATGCTACACAAATCAATAACAATCACAGGTTCATCTGAAATAGTATTTGTCTGTTTTCTGTCAGGAATAGTTCATGTTTCTGTTAGTACACTTGTGCAGCTTCACTGCTTGTTGCCTTTTTTTTAATCTTCCAAAGCCCATCCTAGAAGCAGAACTTTTGCGGCCTTTTACAACATGTTCTATCACTGCAATCTCACAGCTCCACCTGTAACAGGCAGATTCACTGTGATGCTGTTTTCTGATGCTGTTTGACAGTGATGTTATGGCCAAGTCTGACAAAACACAGGGCATTTAATTACCATGTAATTTCAAGTATTTCTTGAACTTTGAAAGACACAGGAGTAAGTGAAAGCTGTATTTGAGACTAAGGCAGCTGTAGCAACCTAACAGCTTGTCAATTGTTTCATTGTTTAAGCCTCAATAACTGAGTAAACTTACACAGTGGCTTTTATGTCAAGCTAATTAAAACTCCCACAAACAATGCAATGCAGTGGTTTTATGATTCTTCTATTAGTAAAAACTTTGAGAAAGAACTTTGCTTTATTTGAGGAAAGACATCTAACCATTTTATCCAAGTTTAAAATTTGCTTGATCAGGCAACATGTTATTAATAATACTGAAATTTCAAGAAGTGAAAAGAATATCAATTTTAACAGAAATAGCAGGACTAACTCAAGACAACTTCAACAAAGAGGTTGTGCTGCAAAATCCACCATAAAAATTCCTTCCACATGCCATACTAGATACGACAATGGAAAAGTAGAGCTTCAGCCTCCTGCTGATAGAGACAAGCGTAGAATTTCTCCTTCATTTAAAGAGGTACATTTCACAATAGAAGTATAACTACACTATGGTCACTCTATAATGACAGATTCTCTTTCCAGAGAACATGCCAGCTCATTTCTGTTTGAAGTACCTTGGATTCTAATGGCAAATTTGAGTGCAGAACATTCTCTAACGTTCCACTAGAGAAAAACTAGGACACGGCAAGTCTCAATTTCCTTCTTCCCTAAAGGCTGCTGTGAGGTATTACTTGCACATGAATCACCACAAAATACTAAAACGCCACTCAAACCTTTGTGTACCCTGAGCTACTTACAAGATTTAACTTTGGATGTACTGCAAACAGCGCTATTAACCCTTACAAACAGATGAAGCACTGCTACAAAAGCACCACAATACAACTGCTTTTTGTAAGAAACAGAGATGCACCATCATAACATCTCTGGGTTCACAACAGCTGGTGGCTCCATACCCCTCAAAGAAAGAATCTGGAAGACAATGTTGTGGGCTGCCTGTATTCCTTCATAAGGTAGCAGTATTAAAAGTAGGAAAAAAATTAATTATTCCTCAGCACTATACTGAAAGGTAGCAATCTATTAAATGCTGTTCAAAAGCAATTGCTAATTCGTGCCCCTAGACATAC